>NC_137589.1:6442369-7042369 GCF_963210335.1 Falco punctatus
AAGACATAAATGAAAGGCCTTTTTAGTTCTTTCCTTACACTGTCTTTATACCTGTCAGTATTTTTTTCCTTTTACTGCTTCTCTTCTTCTTCTTCATGTCTGCTTGACTAATTAAATCTAGGTCACCATGGGGAAAAGCCCTCATTTTCTCTTCCTCTTCCGTACACCACGTATCCTGATTCCCTAAGCATACTCACCGAGTTACCCTGATGTAATGGTGTTGTGCTGATTGACATTTGGAGCAATCAAGACTGAAGTACAGGCAGAGCTCTCTTCTAGGGGAGTGGCAGCCAAGAGCCAACTTTAAACTCTCTTTGGCCAGTTTATGTCAGTCAAGAATTTCAGCTTTCTGAATTGGTTAGACTACTTGGAGTAGGGGAACACTGCCAGCACAAAATAGTTTGAATACTTTAATTCAGGAGATTTTATCTGTTACACTTTATTAGTCTATTGCAGGTTAGTTTGCTAATTTTGGTGAGTTCATTTTGTATGAGAATTAATTCATACCAGCAAAACCTGTTTCTAGGGCTTAGCAGAAATCTTTGCCTAGTATAGGACAAATGTCTTCGTGTGCCAAGGATTCCGAAATCAGTACATGTCAATGGAAAGACAGCTTTTATTCTAGTTCTAAGCTTCAACAACTTCATAAGTATTGCCTAGGGGAAGAGGTGTCCTGGTCAGTAGAGAAACCTAAGTAGTGCTGCTGGTCTTACTGGAGAGTTTGTTCTATAATGCACACCCAGGTGCACTGCACAGCTGTAGATTTAGCACTAGAGTAACTCCAAAGTCGTGGAGGGCTTTGTTAAAGAAAACAGAGCCAAGATTGAGAACGTTTTACTTACTCTGTACCTGTCTACACAGATGCATATGGCAGCTGGGAAGCTTCCATCATCGGTGGACTTGTCTGCTATTCCATCTATACTGCTGATGATTTCTTCCCTCTGTACCTGTTGGTACTCAGTTGGGCAAAATCAACTTCAAAGAACAAAGCTCAAAGGAATTACAAACCTCAATCAGCATGATGGAACCATGCATTTCTGAATTGCCCTAGATATCATATTTAAAGTTTTATAAAAACAAATCAATAACGTTTCTGTTTGGTTACTACACAAGTGCCGACAATTGGCTCATGATTGTGCCTAATTAAACGTTAATGTATCAGCACATTTCAGTAGTTGCCATTTAATGAAATTATGACAAGTAGAGTCTGAAAATTTATTAGGCTCTAATGTATGTGCCTGGAGCCATCTCGTGGCCCTGGGCTCCACTGCAATAACCGTGTTGCTGCCTGGCCTGTCCCCACGCACCCCGGGCATCCCACCCCACGGGGCACCGAGCCCTGCAGGCTCCACCTTCAGTGGAATTTGTCTGCTGAACCCTTGCTTACGTGTTTCAAAATATGTCAGTTATGTCTGTGCTTGACCATGATGGACAGGGGCATACTTTCAGCCAGCACACTATTGCACCTAATAATCAGCATCCAGGTGAAATTTGATAAGTCTAAGTAATTAAATTTGTGCATATATGAAATTGATGTATATTATTTATGAGCCAATTGACATTTGCAGCACTGTAGCTTTAGTACTATACTGTGTTTATAGTTGCAGGGTTACACTTATAAAAGTATTAAAGCTCCCATAATAAACTTGTGATAAATTCAAGTCTTTAACATTTATAATATTTAGTATTCTTGTGCAGTATTTAATAGGAGACCATGACTTAAAAGCAGACATCTGCTATCTGTAATCGTAAGTAACACTTCAGGCCAAGAATGGCCTTATTGACTTCAATGAAATGGTTGGGTAATTACTTTTTTCTTTTCTTTTTTTTTTGCTTGTAAATGTAGTAGAAAGTTGCCAGCAGTTGCCACCGTCATTTCAAATTACTCTTGACCCAAAAGGGAACATAACGAAGCAGGACAATTAAGTATAGGAGGTAAATGGAAGAATAAGGTCTAAAACCATGAGTAGCGTGAAACAAAATAAAATGGGCACTTGGGCTGGGCAGAAGTTGCAAAGCAAACACTCTGAAGTTTGAATATGGCCTGATGGTTTAGTACTTAGTAACAATAAAAGACCATTTGTTCATCTTTTGCTTGGATTTTTTGAAACTGCTAGCTGCTTCGTCTGGATTTTGTGTAATAAAGAAGCTACTCAGAGCAGGATTTCCTTCTAACACGGTTCTATAGGAAACAGTCGTGGGGACAGAAAAATGGGATGAGGCAGTGTATTCATACAGCTTCAGACTGCATTCCCCTTTAAGCATTCCATTTGTTGCATAGCCTTAGGAATCGGACTGTAACAGCACACTCGAGTGCACAGGGATCTGCATTCCCAGCACTGGAGAACACTGTGTTCTGGTGACTGTGCTCACTGCAGCAGTATCCGAGAGCTTCAAGAACAATGCACCAGGGGTTTCCCAGCAGGAATCATGTTTTATTGCTGTTCTGTGGGCTTCCTCAGCCACCCGTCATGTCAGTGACATGTAGGAGGAGAAACAGGATATTCTGCTAGATGAGAATGAGACCCATTTCTAAGTTGTAGCTGTGAGCTACTGCAAAAGCGATTTCTAAACCCAGGACTAGGAAACAACACCAGGGACTTCATTCATCTTTAAATTCTGTGATGTTGTGAGATTGGGTGCATTCATCCATGTTGCGGCAGAAGGAGCAATTTACTTTATCTTCACATCAATGTCTTACCTTATCGAATGCTGACCTGTCCAGCGAGTAACTGCAGGAGTAGAAGAAGCGCTTTTAATTCCATGGCTAATTGGAATACACCAACGATGTTTTGTTATACAGTAACACAGGTCAGAGGAGGGCAGAAACATCCTGATTTAGTACCCGTTTCCATGAATGCCACTGAAGGCAAACTGAAATTAGATTTGAACACTTCATGCTACTTGTGACTGAGGTGGTAAAACTTTGTTCTCCAGCATGAACCCTGGAATTCATGCCACACAGCACTTAGTCGTAACTCATGTGCTTGTTTAAATACAGAAATAATCGCTGTCTGGCCCATCTCGCATGATGTAGATTTCTGTCACATGAAGATATGTGGTTCAATTTGTATCGTTTCCAATATGTAGTAAAGGATATATTTTACCAGTAGTCAAGAAGAGGAAGGACAGAGCACATATCAGGGCATATTACCTTTTAGATGCCTAGAAAACATATTCATAATTTCATTATTTTCTGCAAGGTAGGCTGGGAAAGCCTGAGAAAGCTTGGGGCTTATTTTTACCTGAGCTGCACTGTGGCAGCCTCAGTACTTACTTTCATTCTCTTTGTCTTCTATATTATCTCTATTTAAAAAATCAACTTGGGTAGGCTCAGGAGCTTGTTGGGTACATATGTGCATGTTACTGTTAATTTTGCACATCATGCTCTAGTCTTTTAAAGTGAGGACTACTAATTAATTAAGCACAGTGGCTGAATCCCAGCTTACAACATAAAGCACCCTGTGTTCCAAGGCAGCTTGATCACCGGCCATGAAAGTTGCCTAGCAGGGAAAGTACACACCACGTGTGCAATAACCCTATAGTTCTGGGCATCAGCAGCTCCATGAGCTGGCAAATCTAAACATACTTCTGTAGGTAAGCCAGAGGCTGATTTGCCATATGTAGGTGGAAAATGGTAACGGTTGTTGATAACGAGGAAGTGAAATGATAGGCAGCTAATTTAAATTAGCTCCACCAAGCTCGGTGCCATCCCAGGCTACAGCAATGTGGATGCCAACCACTCTAGGTACATAATCAATATTTAGGTTTCATTTTATGAGGCAACTGTGTCTCCTCTTAGAAGGAGAAATAAGCAATTCTGTTGCTGGGCAATTTTTCCCTGGGAAAGCCAAAGGCAAATATTAAATATTTATTTGACTTCTAAAACGTATTCTGAAATTTTATGTACTGATTTGTAAATAATGATAACTGAGAAAACTAGAGCAAAATCAGTACATAGATGCTTTACTTTCTACAATTGCAGACAGATTTTGATCAACTAGCTTTAAAGTATAACTTTCTATACTGTATGATGGTAGAAAGCAAGCCCTTTAATATTACACAATACCAATATTACTGCATGTAAATATTGAACTTTAGAACTAGTTTTGGCAAAAGGATCTCTTTCTGCTGTGCCACTACCTACAAAAGGACCCTATTGTGGATTCAACCACAAATGACATGGTTTTGAAAAGGATATTGATTCAAACTAAATGAAATTGTGGGATTCCTAACAGAATTCCATATTCATTGAAATTAGTTCCATGTATTTATCATAATCAGTGTGGTACCATAGCAGTAATAATGACTAGCTACTTATTGTTGGGTTTTAGGAAAGAACCTAATATTACTCTGAATGTTTAGTCTCTGTGAACAAAAAAGAATAGAGCATCTTTGTTAGCAATTCAGCCACAAATATAACAGGCTTTCTGTTAAAGTTTCTAAGGCTTTTAGTGGAAGGCTTGACATGTTCTCTGCTCTAATTTGTTCTAGAGGGAATATTTTGTTCAACTTCATTGGAAGTGAGGTACTAGAAAGCAACTTACCAGAGTTAAGTTAAAGGCTCTTTCACTGGGCTGCCAGTGTAAAGTTGCAAACTTATACATTAGCTAAAATGTTTTAAAATCTTTAGGAAAGCATTTAATTCAGCACACTGGAAAATTCCTGTGTAAGCTATAAAGCTCTTTTAATTCTTCCTTTAGGTTGACTTCACTGATTATTCTGAGGGTTTTTTTTTCTTTTACTACTGAATTTTTTATTTTAAAGAGTAGTACAAATAAAAGAGAGTTGCTTTTAGAAAGATATGAAAACCCGATGTCTTCAAGTGTATATTTATACAATTTTTACTTGGATAATTCAGTCCCCTTTGGTCCCCAGTGTTGTTAATGATAAAGTATAAATGTGGTAAGTAATCAGTTATGCTAGATTTGTGTTGAATATGGCAAAAAAGAATGCATGAACACATCAGACTGCTTTCTTGTTATTAACATTCTTAAAAGAATTTCCTTTTCTCAGGATCCTCAATCTTATTTTGTCTTCCAATCTTTTCTTACCAGTTGACTATTAGAACTCATATCATCTAGTCTTGTTTTCTGCTGGTAAAAATACTGAGTATTTCCTAAACAGCAGGCATGAACTATTCATTATTTGTATATATAAAAATAGAAGGCTAACTTTAGTAATAATAATTTTAAAAGTTTTATTTTATTATTTTTTTACGGTGGTTCCAAAACTGTGGATCCCCGTTTTGCCTAACATTCCTGAAATTTGGACATAGTGTTTTGGATATTGGCATTTCATCCATCCTTCCTACACTTGGGTAGAATAAGTCGAATGAATGAATTTCTGCAGCCAAACAGCAGGTTCAGTTACACTTACTTTTCCATCCTCTGTGATTTTCTGATTCTCTTTTTCCATGTCTCGTCTGATTCTTCCCTTTTCTCCTTCTCCTTCCACAGTCTTTTTGGTTTGTTTCCCTCCATCAAAGAGTTATGACTTTTCCCAGCCCTATTTTCTTGCTCTGGATAAGCAAAATATATTTACTGAGCTGCAGTATAGGTCTTGATGGAGAAAGGGGATAAATTACCGGCTGATGTTTTAATGCTGGTATTAACATCGTTAATAGGAGTGATCCTTTTCATGCTCAAGAATTAGAATTGAGAGACGTTTAGATTCACAGCAGTACAAAAAATATGAAAGCATTCTCGCACCAATATAATCCAAAAATAACCTCAATTTCTCATTAGTTCTGAAGTGACTATGACTTGCCCTCCTTTCTAATTTTTTCTGCAACAGTAAAGAGCAGTTGAAAGGCTGTGTCTCTAATTCCTGCTAGAGGCAGTGAAAAAAGGAGTTCTTTAGATTTACAGCAGCAAACAAAGGGTTTAGCAGTGTAGTGGAGAAGGCCACTTTTGAACAAGGGAATCGCGTTATGATTTGTTTCAACGCTGCTCTCAGTCCAGGATTTGGGCTGAAAATTCCCATCACTTCTTTCAGGGCTAGGTCCTTTAGATCCTAGCCCAGAAAACATCATTTGGGTTTATTATTTCCTTGCTTTTAAAGGAAGCATCTGGATATACCATGAAGTTAATATTTCATGACATACTTATGGTGTATGAGGACAGATATTTATTTTTAATGAAAAGATATAGCTGCAGTTTGACAAGCTATGCATTGCCATACCACTGAATCTTCAGTGGTCTCCGAAGTACTGGCAATGTTCCCACTTATTTATTGTTGTGTTTTTATGACACAACAATTGTATAATTTAATTATTGTGATAATCTGATTAGTGACTTTTTGAGAAGGGCATTAAGGTGTATGTTTACCAGGTTTAAATTTAAATTTACATGACTAGAGTGATAAAAAAGCATAATCTCAGTTTACTGTAAATTGGGAAAAGATAATAATTGAAAGGTTTAGCAAATATTGTAGAACACACACAATCACTTTTTAGGTAGAAAAGGTGCATTTTTTCATCTGGAAATACTTGTAGGTCATGAACATGGATATTTGCTCACAATTTTCCTTTCAGCAAATGACACTACAACAGTTTTCTGCAACTGTATGAGCTTCAGAGACCTGGCAGCAAGAGAAATGTGTAAGTTTGGTTTAGCAGGGATAATCTACGGGGAAAGCGCTGTGCTGGAGCACTTAAGTCTTTGAAAAACGGAGACTGTGCTACCTGCTGTCTAGGTAGACCCTGTAGTACGGTAATCCAAATTAGACCAGTTTCAATTTATATCCAAAGCACTTTCAAAAAGTCACACAGAAGCATGGATTTTGGGGAGCTGGTAGTGGTGGTGGGAAGCAAAAGTTCACTGGTTTCCAGCTCTGAATGTATCAGTGGGGGACCTGAGTCCTTTTGTCCTCCAACAGTATGTCAACAGGCACACAACTTTTGCATCAGACATGTGATGGAAAAGAGTCCACAGCAGAAGTTCCTGCAAGGGACAAATCCATGTTTCTTAATTGTGGCAACGAGCCACAATTCTTTTGAATTTTCTGTGTCTTTCAAACTCACAGCAGAATCACAGCAATGCTGAACTGTTGTCAAGAGAATAGAAAAGTGAGGCTAAAGCTTCATAAGTTTTCCTTCTTGCTAGTAAACCTATTACAGCAACTTATTTTGTATCTAGAGACAGAAAATAAGGGTCAGGAAACATATAAGCAGTGAGTCTGGGTGTTTAAAGTGACTAATTCGCTCTCTGAAATGTAAAGTGCCTGAATAAAGAAATCAAAAAATTGAGGCATCAAAAATCAGGTATTCCTTCAAAACATTGTAACTCTGTATAGATGATAATGATACATGTAGATAAAAATGAGAGTGACAGAGAAAAAAGACTTAAGTTTAGCCCCTGAGATGTAAATGTATATTGCCATTATGCTGTGCAATTTTGAGTCATCCAGCTCTTTTTTATAAAGACCCTTCCACAACAGTCTGACGCTTTTGATGTTCAAGAGATCACACATAAGTAAAACCACAGTCCTGTGCACCTGTTTTACACTGACACCATGCAGTATTTATATTAACATTTTAAAATCTAGAACACTCTTTTTACTCGAAATTGAGTTTGTTTCAAAACAGCTCCAAGTGAAAGAGACAAAGCCCACAACATTTGAAGGTCTTTTCGCTTTGAAGAGAACATCCATTTCAAAGGCACACAAAGCCATCGCAGTCTAAACTGAGATGAAGCTACCAGTTCCTAACCAAAGCACCACAGCCTCTGGAGCTCATAGCCTTGTAAGAATTACTTGTAATCGTTAAAAGAATTGCATAAATATTAAATAGCATATTTGATATTACCTAATATATCATAGACACTACTTTGCATATATACTTATTATGAAAGTAATAGCTCAAATTGTTGAATGAATCAAACCTTGCCATGCCATATGGGAAAGCTATCTATTACTTCATTTACTGTTATTTACTGCCTAATTTCAAATCTATTTCCTGCAACATATCTGTAGTAAAATAACTGCCATAATAAACACTGTAATACCTACTCTCAAAAGCTTGCATTTTGTATTGCCATCGTTAGGACAGAGGCAGCAATGACACTCAGGTTTATTTCAACTTATGATTAAAACGCTGGGTTCTTTATTCTCTCCCATAGACCCAGAGATCTGGGGTTTCTCGCACCAACCTGTGTGTCTTCAGGCAAGTCCATTCCCTTTAGTGGGAGCCAAGAATTTCCAAGGTGGTGCTGAGTTCTAGGGGAAACTTCAGCCAGAAGTTTGAACTGTGAAACATGAACAAAAATATCCACATATTTCCAAGGTATTTAAACTTGCAAAGTGATCTTAGACCTTGTGTCACAAGCAGACGTCATTTTTAATAAAAGGCAAGAAGACAGGGTACATTTAATAGATATGCAAAAATGTAAAGCAGAAGTTGTCACTTCTAGGTGTTCAAAATACAATTACAGTGAACATTAATGTTTTGTTTTTAAATTCCTGTTTCAAAAAAACTGTTGAAATGAGCAGGTTGAAAAGACTCCATCAAAACTGAAAAATGGAGGTTTACAGTCAATGAATTTTTTCATTGAAAGGATCTAATTTTTGGGAAATCTATTTTTATTTTTCCTGCAAGACCCAACAGTAGAAACATTCTGCTTCTCAAGAACAAAACAAAACAAAAATAATAAAAAACCAACCAACCAAGGAAAACAAACAAACAAAAAAGAAAAAAGTAATTATTTTCCACAGAAATGTAGAGTGTCTGATAAGCTTTACTGAAACAGTGATTTCTCTATGAACTACCAGCTTCTTCCCAAGTTGGCAGATCTTGGCATACATGCAGAGAATAGGGACAGTTTCGCCGCTTGCAGAGCAAATGACCTCACATCTAATGAAAGGAGCATTACAGTGAAACATTCAGCTTTCCTTTCCTTTTTCCAACAACCCCCAGCCCTTGCTTCTGCACAAAGTTGACTTTGTGTGCCAACAGAAAGCAGTCGGGAGGCTGCCCCTTCAACAAGCAGATTTTAAGTCATGGCGCAGTGATGAAAACTCTGAAGGCTGTCCTAGAATAATGTCCCACAGAAAGCTGGAGTTGCAGAAGACGTATTTTACCTCAGCAAGACTGTGCAGTTAAATATTGGGATCCCTTCAAAAGTGAAAGGGGCGTGGGAACTTTATGTGATGCTGAAATTATTTTATATTTCCTATAACATTTCTTGAGCAAAGAAAGATAAACTCAGACTCTCAAATTATTCATTTCAGGTTTGGGCAGGACTGGAAAAACTTAGGGCTAAGGTGCTGTGCTTTCAGCTGTGATTATATCCATGGAGCCTCTGAAAAAGGAAAAAAAGATAGGTGGTGAACAAAGGGGATCCCAGAAGAGCAAAATCCTACTGTAACACCTCTGCTTATCTTTTAGCTGTTCTGGAGTTCTTTTCATGAGGAACACCTCCAGGAAAGTTTTGAAAACAGGTCTTACCAGTACATTAGCAGGTAGCACAGCTTACTAGGAGTGGAGTTGTAGCAGTTGCTACAGTTGCTGAGCACTTGGAGTCTGTAATGTGTATCTGGGGGGGTTGCTCCAGACTGTTGTTCCAGGCTGCTGCCCTGAATTGAATGCGTGTGAGGGCATTCATTAGATGAGTTTATATTAAAAAACTGTTTGGATAAAGTTTCCACTTTCCAGATTAGGTGGACCTTCCAGATAGTTTCACCCAACCAAAGCTCAGTTCCTGTGCTCTGAGACACAATGACATCAACCAAACTGTGGTAAGTGGAAATGACCTGAAGATTCCCTCGAAGAGCACACTCTTGGTGCTAATACACTAAATGATGCAACTTCAGATATCAGCTGCAATACTGCAACCAATAAATGCTTGTGTATCCGTTCAGGCTTCCAGGTTCCCAAACATCAGAAACAATCCATCACCCCACTGGAGTGCCTAGCAGGTTACTCGTGGGAGCTGGCTTGGATACCTTTCAGACCCTTTTGTCATGACATGATCCTTTGCTGACTCCATCTGCTCTTCCACAAAAAACATGCAAGGTGCCAGAGAGGGAGATCATGGACAGTCCAGCAGAGCTGTGGTCCCGTCCCCAGGCTAACAGCCAGCGTTCATTCACTTTCCACTGCTCTGAATCCCTTTTCCTGTATTTATCTGTTGGCCAAATGAACGTGTGAATGCTAAAATAGACGTCTGAGGCAACTGGGGTGACTACCTGGAGACTGTAAAAAAGAAATGTTTCTCCTCGTTTACATCTGTGCTTGCTATGCTCTGTTTTTACAGTGGTTCACTTCGGAAAGGAGGGTGCCCTTCCTAGTTAAGAGCCAAGAAGCAGACCAGGAAATGGGAAATAAGTTCCAGTGCTATATACAAGTTAATTCCTATTTTCCATCTAACCTTATACAAACATCCTGGTTAGTCTATAGCATTGTAACTGCACCAAAAACTGAGCTGAATAACAAAAGAAGAAGTAGTTCATATGGATTTATGTAGATCTCCTGTTGTTCAGTACATATCTATTCTACTTGGAATTTAGTAACTACAGATAAGCAGGACCTATACAATCTAAGAAAAGCAAAAGACACCCAGGCATATAGAACAAAATACCTCTGGCTGAGACAAAATTCCATATGGTATGGGAATTTGTAGCACACGCTGGCAAGAATCCATCGAATGAAGGGCAACCAACCTGCGAGGTCCTACAGCACATTACTGCCAGCCAGCTGTGGATCATCACTTCTGCAATCCAGAAGGGAAGGAAGTATGCAGTGTGCAACTGATGACATGGGTCAACACTAAAGCTGAGTTAGGAAGAGAACACAACACAAATCTCTAGCATGAAAGCCTAACTAAATAAGGACTGGGTTTCAGCATTTCATCTCCTGCCTAGTTTTGTGATCTGTTATGAACAGCATCCTGGCCCAAGCTCGTCAGGAGCTTTCTGAAGGATGTGAGAGCTCAAAAAGACAACAAATGTAATTTAGAAGTACGCTGCAACAGATCGTGGCTAAAATTTTTTACCATCTAGTAATAAAAAAGAGATACCCCAGGAATCTTTGTTCTATGAGAGTCATAGAGACCTGTGTGAGAATGAAATATGCAGCAACTACCAAGATTATCTCTTTTGCAAAAGGGAGAATCAAGCTTGACTAGAGAGAGGTTCAAGTGACAGGTCAGAAGTGGCTCAGGAGACAAGACGGAATCTCTCAGAAAGGTTTAACTAAAGCCCTGGGATTAAGAGTCCAAATCCCTGAAAGAAGATGGGAGCAAATGCTGCTCTAATGAGTTCTAATGCCAATTGTAAATGGCACCTTCTGCTCAGTCATGAAACTACATATGGGAGGTGCAAGTAACACGTGGGGTTTTAAAATTATCCAGATTTGTTCCACACAAGAAAAATACATCCTTATTACTTCTTTTTATGACATCTACCTCTGTCACCTTACACTTCATGATCAGTGTGATATGAAACATCAGTTACTGCTACAAAAAGGACCACAAACAAGCCATGTTACTTGGCTGATTTATACCTTGTATCTGCACGAGTAAACCTAGGAAATGCCTCTTCCTTGTCATATTAGAAGCTACAGATTATAGTAAGCACATTCTCAACATTTACTCAGTGCATCTTGGCTCAGGGCTGTTAGTGTTTTTAGAGTAAAGCCTCCTGCACGTATTCATAACTTAATTCCTTACTGAGACCTCTCAGATCTGTGTCAATGAATGGTTTCTGAAGATGTTGTTACTATTTAAAAAAAGGCCTTTGACTTTTAAAATAAGAATATATTTTAAAAGCACATTGAAGAAAGCTTTCATTTTATGTTCGTGGCACTCAGTGAGAGGGAAGGGGGAAAGTTACGTAGGTGTTTTCTCCCTGGTGATTCTAACCTTTAACGGGTTTGAAAATGCACCACTAAACAAAGCAACCTACCTAAAATGCTTTAACGGTTGCTAAAATGTTTCTGTCTTTTTGCCCTCTCCTGCACTAACCCCCACACAGTTTAATGATCTTTGTGGAAAAGTCAGCTGACATGTAACAGAAAATTATGTTCCTTTTATGCCATGTTACAACATGAATTTCACAGGAATTTCTGGGACATCTCTTTCCCTGGCATATTTTGCTACTTTACAAATAATCTTTGTACGTACCTATTCCATTTCTATGCCACACGAGTCCAGAGTAAATCCAGCCTCACGTCTTCATTCAGTTTTTTGCTCTTCCATACTGTGGCAGATTGGAGATTACACAGCACCTCATAAGCTAATAAATACAACATGAAAGTACATAACACATTCTATTGTTAGCACTGTTTATCAATCCTATTACAAACAGCTCTTAGAGAATAAAATTAAATCAGTGTTGCTGTTTTATATGCTGTTCATATAATAAGGAACAGTCCTGGTCCAGGACTATATTGGCAGGTCAGAGAAGAAATGGAAAAGGATTGATATACTGATGTCAGGTATGAAAAAGGCCAATCTGAAAATAATTTTTCATTTAAGCCCTGTTGACTTTCCTAGAAATTGAGATCCTAAAAAACCCTAGCTCTGAATATTTAGCCAAGAATCCGATTGTATTCATATCACCTCAACTTGTCATCTAGTATGTTGTTCAATTTAAGACGTTCATTTACACTCCCTTTATAGTCAATGTAGAGAGAGCAGCATCTTCAGAAAGGAGGTCATCCTGTCTATTTTTGGTATAGAATTTATGATGGGATAAATTTCCTTATGAGCTATCTGTATATGGTGATATGGTTGAGTATAATGCTTCTCAGGGATATAAAATAAAAACAGATGAACAGAAGCTAATTAAAATATTTTAAGACTTTAGTTCTCATGAGGGTTAAAATGCTTTCTAATTTTGTCATGTTTTTGTGATTTTGCTTTTGATTTGTTTTAAGCTAGTCTGGCAACATTTTTTTAGTAAGGCTTAAAAATAATCCCATGGTGAAACATATTTAAAGATATGCATGGATTTTATTCAATGAAGTCATCTAAACCATAAGATCATTAAACTCTAACCACTTATTTACATGTACAAGATATTACATGCTATCTAGTCTCATGAGCTTGGCATTGAGTGACGCTGCATTTGAAAATTTCAAGCTGATTTACCACCTCTTGAGAGAGAATGCAGTCAAGCCTAGAGACTTTGGCTATGTAACAGATTTCAGCAGATCCCAGGCATTACTAGCTATAAGCGTACAAAGGTTAGTTCACAAGTCAAAGGTAATTATTAAAAGCTGCTGTAAAAGGAGGCAGAATTTTAAGAGAGCTAGAATTCTTTTTGAAGATTGTGCTTTTTGACATCAACCAACCCCTTCTCTGGCAGGGGCACCACTTCAGTTTTAAATCTGAGGCAATCACTGCTTCTCATGGCTTGTTGCTAAATTCACAGCTCCTGTTTCTCATCAGGACCCCCAGTGTGTTTCAAATGAACATAAGCCTCTACTTAGGAACTCTTTCAAAATCAATACAACATAAATGTGCAGTGGCACCAGGCAGCCTTTTGCAACCAACCTGACATTTATTACTCATTTGGAACATGTTATTTTAGGATCCCTAAACCAGAAGGGAAAAAACAAAATTAAAAATATATCTCTGCTTTTGAAACTGTCTGTCTCCTTGTCCCCATCTCCAAAAATTTCAGCTCCCCCTCTGTAACGTTCAAAGTGTTTCCCTAGCTTCCTGACATATTAATTCTTATATTCTGAGTGGCAGTCACACTGTTTTCAGAGGTTCCGTTCTTGTCTGCCAAAGGCTAAAAATATGTCTGGTCACCAGTGCATCCAAGGTAATCCTATTCATATGTTGATGGTCCTTGAAAAGCCCTTCATTCCAACCTGGCAATGCCTACAAGTTACCTAATTCCCTTCAATTCTGCTTTTCTAGAATAGAAATTGTCCCTTAGTCCTGACAGCATCAAAGTAAATGGGTAAAATGTAGTAACACAGCAACGTCCAAAAAGATGAATGGGTAGGACAAACCATATCCATCTTTCATGACAATAAAGCTAAAATTCACCACCCTGTCCCACAGCTACTCAAAATGAATGCCACTGGTTTAAAAACAATGAAATTTTAACACAGAAGCTTGGATACTTACAAGGAGTAAGTACTTATGCTGCCCTGGAGTGGAACGGTCCTGCACGGTGCAGTGAGGGGCTAGGGAGGGATGTGAATAAGGGCAAGAGAAGAGAATCACAGCATCACAAAATCATGGGATGGTCAGGGCTGGAAGGCACCTCTGGAGCTCATCTAGTCCAGCCTCCTGCTAAAGCAGGTTCTCCGAGAGCAGGTTGCACAGTATGGCTGATACACCTGAAGAAAGGTATCTTGATACTGGAACATTCATTCCTGAACCCTAAAGCTCATTATTTTACTTTTAATTCAAAGAGAAAATTTTCAGGTGAAATGTGAGAGGGTCCCAAGCATACCCCCTCCCCTGGTTGGGGGGGAGGCCCAGGGCCAGCTCCAGGAGGGCACAATGGAGGGCTGCCCCTTCCCGCTGGGAAAGCTCCCAGAGCCGGCTGCCACCAGCCCCTGCCCTGGGGAGCTGCCTGGGGCTGGGGTCTGGCTTGACCTACAGCTCCTGCCCCACCACAGCCACCCTCACTGCGCCCTGACAGACTGTGCTGACGGAGTAAAACACAGCTTCACTTACAAAAGGCAGGAATATATGGTGTAAAAATGCAATTAAGGATATAGCTCTGAAAAAAAAAAAAAGTTGTCATACACCCATAACTAACTATCCTCCCTTCGCTCTGATATATCATTACAGAAACTGGTGTTAAAGACTCTATAGTATCACCAGAACTACATAATGAACTGTCTAAAGGCTCCGGATGGTTTCTTCCTGAAGCACTCACTCCTCACATGTTGGTTTCCGCAGCAGCAGCTCAGGTCTGCAGTGTTACAAAGATCAGTTATCTTCCACCTGTGATCTTCTGTTCTACTCATCCCTCCCTTGCCAGGGAGCGAGGCTGTGTCAGAAAACATTGGGATCCCACAAAAATGAACGCAAGTCATGAATTATTGAAGACAAGCATTAATATCTACAGAATGAATAATATATGTTGAGGCAAAGTCTCATTATTTTTCAAACCTCTTTTGTAACTTGACTCATTGCTCTTTGCATGTGAAATTACGCTCGTATCATTTACATGACAATCAACTAAATATTATTTTCACAAATTTAAATGTTAACTCGCTGGGTTTTTTTGATACTTCAGATTAGCTCCATGGAATCCACTGTAGCAGGAGTCATTATTTTTCCTGGTGGACCAGAGGGTTTTGAACATCCCTAAAGTTTTAGAAGAGGAGATTTGAAAAACATGACGTCTGGATAATTTACATTTGAAAGGTGAAAAGAAATGGAAGATTAGCCAGGGAGCCACGGCAGTCGATCTTAATTCTTTTTCGGTGTGCAACAAGTGCTGTTGCAGGGAAAGGTACCTGACGTTAGTGAGAAGATAAAAAGAAATTGGGAAGAGAGAGTCATGGGGTGTTGGGAGGTGATAAGGCTGAGTGATAGTACATTTGTTAACGGTGACATTAAAGCTTTTTGCTTTGTCATATACAGCTCTAGAAGCATGACTATGTGACAGCTTCCCCATGCAGTCTTTTTGGCTCTTTGTAGAGATATAATCCTCTCAGAAATACTACCATCACTCTGGATTTAAACTTTTGGCAAGGATCCCAGGAAAGAAATTTTGCTAAGGGACTAAATTATGTAGGTATTGAAGCAGCAGATAAAGAAATACATTTTTAGAACCATATATGCTGGTACAGCAGAGCAGGGTAGAAGTTGTCACATATGAATATACATTTGTATCAGACTTGTCCCTTCAAATGGCACTATAACCTTTATTTTCAAGAATATGTACTATATTTTATAGTGTAACTGCAGTTGCCTAGAAGGTCAAAAACAGACCATGATGTAATTATTCCATGCGCAACATCTAGACTCTGTGACTGTATCTCCCTAGGACAGCAGCCTGGTTACAGAAGGGGCTAAGGTGGTACAAGGGGGGTTTCCTCTTCAGTGTGGAACTTCTCAGATACTTCAGGTTGGCACAGACCAGAGGCTGGATCCAGTTACAACTGGTGTTTCTGGAGTGTAGTAATATGAAAACAGGAAGGGATAGTTATGTTTCCATCAGCAATAGAAATGGGAACCTTTTTATTTGAAGGAATTTTTAAAAATCAGAGTTAACGGAAGTATTTAATTTCCTCTTTTAAAAGTGAGGATTCTGATGAGAACTCCAGCTAAGGTTTTCCTGTTGCATGGTTGGTAGTCAAGACTTCTCAAAAATGTAGACTTGAACAGTGCCTGATACATAGGTTGTCAAATTCAGGTTAGATCGGGCTTTGAGGAACCTCATCCAGCGAAAGGTATCCCGGCCCACGGCTGGGGGCTGAACTAGATGATCTTTAAAGGTCCCTTCCAACCTAATCCATTCTATGGTTTTAGGGTTCTGTAACTGTACTAGGTGCCCTAAGGTTAGTCTGCCTTTTGAGGTCTGGAAATTCTAAATCGCTTACTCATACTCGGGTCCAAAGGAAGCAACATGATGTGACCACCACAGACCTGTAAACCATGAGTCCGCATTTCTGATGTAACCAGCATGCCAGTGCTGTCCCAAAATTGTCTTAGAAGACAACACAGAGACAATCTAAGCCTGCTCTGTTGCCAGAAGGAACCATCCCATCCTTTCTCTTGGTCCTGTTTCGATATAATTACCCTTAAGTTATTGTTGGTGTTATGTGGCCCACCAGGTAAATTCAGTCATTTCACTATTCAAATGAAAACGAACCATTTAGTTTTTGGAGGTTACATTTTTGGTCTGATGATTCACGCAGAACTGCATGAATATTAGTGCTTGTTCAAAGAAGCAGGAGGGAGCTGACAGCTGGAGGAGGTCAGCTTAGATAACCCCTTGAGATGATGAACCCAGTGATGCAACCGCACCCTGATACTCTCAAAAATTCTTTTATTCTGAATAGTAAAGCTTTTAAATATTGTACGTAATACATAGCCATTTCATATCCACAGAAAATTTCAACTAAATAATATCAGAACAATAAGAGATTTTAACATGGAAATTCAATCATTATATCTTTCATTAAAGAAGTGGTAAGATAGTCTGCCTGGTATCACGTCACATCAGAGCCAGCCATAAAACCTACAGCTGCCTATTCCAATTCAGGAAGCATTTAAAATTTTTGGTAGCTTGATTACTGTTAAAGAATGTAATGAAAATGGGTAATGTTTGATGGACACAGTGGTTGCTTTTGTTTGCGCAACCACTGTGTAGACTTCCTGTAGGACGATCAAAATAAATAAATGCCAGGACCAATACAATTTCCTGAAGCGCAGGGAAAAAGTACGAACAGTATTTCCAGTAAAATCTTTGCCTCCCAGCCTTAACTATGCTGGGGATGAAGAAAAACACAAGAATTGCTCCAGCATGCTCAAGATTTCTGTACTCTGAAAACAGCTTTGAAATAATACTTTGCTACTACCAAAGGAAATGTTTAAAGTAACTTTTCTTTGTAATTTGGTTATTGTAAGCACAAACGACTTTC
The DNA here is from genome assembly GCF_963210335.1 of Falco punctatus. Classification (NCBI taxonomy): domain Eukaryota; kingdom Metazoa; phylum Chordata; class Aves; order Falconiformes; family Falconidae; genus Falco; species Falco punctatus. The sequence goes on from NC_137589.1 coordinate 6,459,930, forward strand.
CCCCCTCCCTGTTCTTAATATTGGTTTTCTCTGCTGTCTTTTCTTAAGTATCTAATCTATAAAATGATAAAGTTATTAATTTGTTTTCTGTGGAGTAATGGTGAATCTAAAAAAAATTAATAAACTTACCACCATGGTGTTCTAGGCTGGCTCACTTTTCTGTTGCTCAAATGAATGTAGATAAATTTATGTAGTCAGCTTAGCCCTCAGTAATGCCACTACCCAGTTTGGTCCTACAGAAATGAAATTACTTTTTGAGTAATGCTCTTGAAATCTAGGCAGTTAGCTACCTCTGTAGTAAATACAACCAGTGTGAATTCAGTATTATGAAGAAAAGATGAAAATGTGTATACACCATTTTGACTAGGGAATATAAAAGGTGCTTTATAGTAATACTGAAATGGAAAGTGACTGCCATAGTGAAAGTTCACTGGTTGAATTTCAGGAGAGTATTTTGTATTCTGTATCTGGAGCTAACATAAAACTTAAGAGTAGAATCACATATAATTTAATACAATTAGAGTAATTGGAATTTTATTTATTAACTTTATAGTTTAATAAAATATTCTAAATATATATTGAGAATGCTATTACTGTATACACAAATTAATACACTTTTAGAATGTAGATTTAGCCTCTTGTAATCCTTGTCAAGTGACTAGACTGTAAAAAGTAAGAAATGAGTCCCATAACAAGAAAGGACAAGTTTTTATTATTGAAACCAAATCAAAAGCAGACTGCAACAAATCTGGAAACAGCTTTTCTGTATTGCCACACTACAACGTGTATAGCACCATCAGAAAAGATTTTTAAGAGGGCAAATGAAATAAAACTCTTTTGATGTCTTCAGATGGGAACTCACTGTACTGTTTTGACAGGAGCAAAGAATCCCAGCATTATGTTTAGAATATAGCCAGGTCCCTGAAATACATGACCTCTGATAATTGTGCTGATGTTTGCCTGTTCCCATTGTGAAAATCCCTCTGTAGCTTCTATTTTCTCTTTACGTGAAATTAATGATCTAGCTCTTTAAGGATTTTCTTGGAATACGCACTAGTACAGTGGCTATAGATGTCCCTGAATCAAGATAAATGTTTTATAGCATCTGTTTTGAGAAATGGCAGGAATCTGGGACTTTATAGGAGCTAAGCAAAGGGGGCAGATCACCTAATCACTGAAATTGGATTTGCATGTTGATTTTTTGTAGGTTAAAGGCAAAGCACCTAAGAAAAGACAGCAATTCAAAAGGTGATATTATCTCCGTGAGATACAGAAGTTTCCTTGTTGCACAAGGGGCATTTCAGTAAAGATTTCTCATTTGAATTATTTGCTCCTTGGAGTAACGGAATGGCTGCAATGCAAGAAAAAGCTAATTGACTCCAGCGGACAGTCAGTGATATATTATATTCATGTGGAGAGGAAACCAAACCCCTGCCCCTTCACAGCATATGCAGTTTCAGGTCTACATATAAAGAGAGTAATAGAACAACCAAAGCAGGTAGGAAAGAAGGGGCCAGAATACCGATATGCACAGTAGCTTTTTACCATGGTGCTAGCAATGTAAATGCAAATTCTTGACCTTTTTCACGGGAATTAGGGGAATAATTCCCTTCTAAGACAAAGTTTCATAAAGGCTCAGAATTTCCTTGTCTTGATCCTTCACCAGCATGATTTGTGAATTCCACGTCTGCAGGAACCGCAGCTTTGCTAGGAACTGCGTACTGTACCCACATGCAGAGCTGGTTCTGTTTATCAGTTCACTTATTTCTTCAGACTTCCCCTGCAATCTCAGCTCTGCAATTCATCTTTCCTAGCACCTTTCCCCCTTTGAATTCCATCTGGCTCAGTACTTTTTGCCAATTTGCGAGGAAAATTCTGACTTAGCTCCTCACAAACCAGATGAACTATTCAAAACTCCATCTTGACATCCTGCTTATGCACACTATGCCTTCTTCCTATCTCAGTTTCCATTAATCTGGCAATACCTCTTGGTGTATCCTTTTGCCAGATCGTGGTACCTTCTCATTTCACACCGTGCATTCTTTGGCATGTAGTCTCTGCTTCAGAGACTATCTAACCACTGCTTGCTTTTGGGCTTGGGGGTTTTTGTTTCTTTTAATTTGATGATTCTTTTAATTTGATTGATTTGATTTTAATTTGATGAAACTGATGTATGCAGTTTCATTTTGTCCTAGCTCTTTTGGGAGGGTTCCCACCTACAGCTTGAATTTTAAGATCTGAATATACTGCTGACTGTTCCATCTTCATCTATCGCAGTGTCTTCAGCTTGATCCTCATGCTCTGCAACTCAGCAGAATTCTATATTTAAACATGTATCTTAATGCCTTTTGACACATTGGAGTAAACTTTACAGCCTTTTTGTGTGTGTGTTTCCCTCTTTTCAACTGACTTGTCAATTCCACCACAGAGGCTGTCAGAACCTACACAAAGTACATGCATTTTGTGAATTAATATTTATAAAGACAGGCAGTGGGATGTGATTTTCATGAAAGAGGTTTTATGCTAAATACAAAGTATTTGTGTGTTAAATTGCCCATCAATGAAGAACTAATGCATCAAAGAATGACCTTTACTTGTTCTTCTGTGCCATCAGTCTTAATTCAGAAATGCAACAATGTTCTTAAACAGGATAATTATGTAGTTAACCTCACACATAAATCTTCAGTGGGCATATGGGCTGAATGATATTTTGCTTTCACTTCCCATTCTGTAGCATTTTGTTAGGTTAACAAGAAGAAACAGAAGAATAGCTTGTAAATTCAGAGGGCATCATCCTAAATCCTTGCTTGAATTCAAATCAAGGCCAAAAAATCTGTAATGGAAATACCTCATGTTATTTGCTTAATTTTGCAAAACTCTGACTCCAGTTTAGTGGAGGGTCGTTGCCTGTCCTTGTGCTGTAGGGATCCTGGGATTGAAGTGTCATGGAAGTGTATGAGTAACCTCAGCTCGCATCTCCCAGTGTGTATTCTAGGGTTCCTGTATCCATCTTTGGTGAAAGAAGGTCGATTATGCTTCCCTACAGAAATACACTTTCCTGAGAAAAGGTATCTAGAAGCAAATGGGCCTCCTTATAACAGCATATAAATGTTGAAGGTGTGTAACATTTGATGTTTCCACCTTGTAATAATGAGACCGTTGCTTGTAGAGTGCCTCCTGAGATACACGTGGCTGCTTCTCAACATGCAGCCCACCAAGGGCGCTGCGAACAAGCTGAAGCACAAGCCATGCACCCAAGGAATCACTGCATGCATAAATGCTGTCAGCAGAAGAACTTTGACTTCCTCAATGAATTATTCAGAGTTACGTCAGTAAAGCAGAACTTCATTAGCAGAAATCAAGGTTCTGCCCTATGCTGTTACAATTTACAACATTTATTCGAACAAGCTATCAAGATGCCAAAATAGCTCTAAATCGTATCTATTTTCCACCTTTAGATCTGGTCACAAACCATTGTGGACTTTCTGCCTTAATTCCTTAATTACAAGTTAATAAATTAAAAATATTGCCCTAAAACCAGAGGGCAACTATCCTTTCTGAAAGGTTGCACTGACAGCCAGAATCCTATTTGGACACATTCACACAGAGTGTTACAGGAGCTACTGTCCTGAGAAGATTCCCTTCCTTTCAAAGGATGTCTGGATAGTTTTTCTCTACTGCACAGTATTTATTCAGTGATTTCTGTGTCTGTGCCTTTCCTTCTTGTCCAGAAGGATCTGTCCATCGTTTGTGATCAGATTCAGAAGCCATTCCAGAGGTGGTGTTGCTAATTACAGGCATGATATTTTCATATGTGTGTATTGCTGCAGCTATTTCTTGCATCTGCCTTTCCTCCTCAGTAGACTCCAAGATGTTGAGTCTTGTAAATTCTGAGCGAGTTCGCCAGGGAGCACTGGAGAAACCCTAGTTACAGAGCAGCTCTCAGCTGATGCCTGGTGTAATTGCTTTTCACAATAGAAATGCTACACTTTCTCTTTTCATCCCAGGAAGAGTAGCATCCTTCCTTCTCCAGCTGAGCCAGCAAAATCAATACAACTAATTTCACTGATTATCATGTTCTTGTGTTTAGGAAAGGCTGCCTTCTGTGAAACATCAGAAGAACATGATAATGCAAAGAACTCCCTAAGTATTGGGCCAATTCACTGTTTTTCCTGTAAGTAAACACAAACACATAAAACACTTAACTCATTCAATACAAATTCCATTACATTCTACAGGGAGTTTCGGCTCCATCTGCAAATGCAACTGACTGTGCTTTCCTGCACTGATCTGCTAACTCCTACTTTCAGACAGCAGATTTAATCAGTGAAAATGAATTACTCAGGAATTAGCTTCACAGGAAAAGCTGGCTCAAAAATTGATCATTTTTATTGTTTCAGAAAGTTTGTAAGTGTATCATTTTTACCCAACCGACATCTCTTTCAGCGACATTAACTGTAATGGAGCAGGTTAAATTATTCATATCTTTATAAGATGGGCAGGCTTATCATGATGTGAAATCAGTAAAAGAGGTGAGATATGGACTCTATGGAGGGTCATCTATCATGATGTACTAGGTAACCTTCACAGACCCAAGTGTCTTTGACTAAGGGCTTTTCTCCCATAACTTGTGATAAATGCTGGAGTATTAATATTCATGAACCTGTTACTGAAGACAGAGAACATATTCCAAAACAGCAATTGGGCAGTAGCTAGAGAAAAAAAAACCTTTACGCTTTCAGGAAAAAAAAAATACAAACCAATATTAAAAAATCATCCACAAGGGAAAAGAAAAGAGAGTTAGCTGTAGCAATGCCATTGTAAGAGGGTTGAAAAAGCTATGTAGGAAAAAGGTAATTTATTCTAAGACTACTAAATTAAGCAAAGGATGTAACAGGCAAATGGCTTTTGTATTTAAGTCTAGGGAGTTCCAGAAGCCCATAATATAAATAAGGACCCAGACTGTTAAAAAAAAAAAGGTATCTGCTACAATTATGACATTCTCCCTCTTTTGTGTAGCAAGTGTCTGCAGCATTAATTAATGCAACACCATGTTGTTTGCCAAGATTCATACTCTTTTAAAGAGGGCCCTCTAGGCATATTTGGAAAAGTTCCACAAACTGATTGCTGATTTCTCTTTTTATTCCAGAAACAGAGGTAACCTGAGTGCTGACAATCATTGTATTTGGAAAGTAAGTTGATTTAGCTAAACAAATCAGAACAGAGAGTGAGAAAGATTAGAGACTGTAGGAAAACAAGGTCTTGGGAACTGAAATGATGTTAAAAAAACATGCACAAAATTTACATTCCATGCCTTAGCTCAGACGTTGGTACGCTGCTTTGTGGTTTTTGCAGAAATCACTTAGGGAATAAACATTGATACAAACACCCATATTTTTATGCAAATTTAAATTTGAGAACCAGACAGAGGAATTAACTACTTATTGGTTTCCATTCTCATATTTATAACTTAACAGGTTTCAGTTATCCAGTTAGACATCAGAAAGAATAACACAGGATATAGGTGATCAGTTACTCACCAAAACCAAGGAACAAATATCCCTTGGGATATAAACTTGTCTTTGCCTGTTCAGCTTTTGCCTTTGGGAAAAAGCATGCATTTTCAAAATTTTTAACTTTACTTTTTTAAATGAGTAAATAAATTTTTTAAAAAAATAAATTTAGCAAGAGCCTTGCAAGATCAAGCCAATAGGAACATTTTATCATGCAACAACATTTATTCCTTAGCAGACGATACATAAAGCCCCACCAAACCATATACAGGAAAGATTAACTAGCTAGTAACTGCAAAACCTTCAGCAACACCCCTTCAGTTTGCTCATGTCCTGCTCTGGTAAATCAACAAGGTAGTAGATATAACCCAATTAAGGTAGAAGCTGTTTGCACCCTCATGTTAAATGCTTTCCAAGCAGCTGTGGTAAGCTAAAGGAGTTAATTGAGGTCATCCCAGTTGTCACTCCAAAAATGAGATTCTGTTCTTTTCTTCATTGAAACATTTTTTTCTTTATGGGCAGAACTTATGTATTGTCTTTTTAGCTCTCAGTCTCCTCTTCGGTCCCTGCGCAAGCAGGGCAGTTCTGGAGCATGAAGGTTGTTGGTGTGTAACATTTTGAATCACTGCAGCTCTCCCAGCTGTGCAAAACATATTACTGCTATTCCACCAGCTACATGTGTCTGTACAGTTCTCTGCTCCTGTGGCATCCAGGTATCTAAGGCACGATTTCACATGAAATTCATCCTAGAATCAGAGGGGAACTGTTTTGCTAAAGCCTCATGCAGAGCCCAATGGCATCAATGGAAAGATTTATTTTGATTTTGACAGGTTTTGTATTGCATCTCCTACCTATCTGGAGGGACATCTTGTCTTCCTCTTCTGGCAGATGGTGGCTGAAGAAACAGCTTCCACATTACTACTCTTGAAATACCAGGGAAACCCATTCCCACTCAAGTTCCAAAATTTGGGAGTTATTCCATCAAAACAAACTCTTGACTGACTCTAGTGCCAATTCTAACTGTTGGGTGTTACACAATCCATTCAATTACTCTTTTCTTGTCATTATAACAAGAAGAATGTTTTCTTTTTTTTAAAGGCTTTCTTTTTCATTTTCTGTTCATTATGTATTTATTGTTTAGAAGGTAACACTTTAATCTTTCCTTTCTCTCATTTCTAACGGTTCAGTCATGCTTATCCAGTACAAACTTGATTTAATTTCTTAGCAAGGGCCACAGGGAAATTGAGGAGGTGCCCTTCATTAGTCTCTCTTCTAATTATGTTTCTAACTCTGCTTTCTAAAATAGCTTTTAGATGCCTTTAGTTCTGGGGCTGTTTTGAATCTGATCAGCGTCTCCTTATCTGACATTTTTTTAAAACTGCTGAAACAGATAAACTAGCATATCTTGGAGACTACTGTCTGTGTGTCCAGTAATTTTAAGTAGAAGAAGGTGTGAGGAGATGCAGTGGTGTATCAATTCCAGAATGGATTTGGTTTCTTTTAACTTTGTGTTATTACTGCTAGCTGATAATAATACATACAGATTCAACCAGTTATAATAACAATACTTAACTCCATTGCATCTGTCATAATGATGGTATATACTTGATTACGTAGGCAGAGTCAATGCGTAAATTTTCTAATATCTGGAAAAGCTGATATTCCCCTTGAGCTGACTGACTATTTTTGTGCTATATGAAGGAGACTGGTATTTTTCTTAACTTGGCACAAATTTCCAGTCTATGGAACTATCAGTTCTTTATCTGCCTTTTCTGACTTCCCTTTGAACATAACCCCTTGGAGAAGGTGTCTGTTCCCCCGTGATGAGCAAACCCAACTTAGGAGAGTGCATCAGGGCAGAAAAATCCTGAAAACTATATGGCTGCACAGGGAGACAATAAGCACTAGCAGTAAAACCCCTTTGCCTTAAGAAAAAGTTCATTGCTGCCCAGAGGAATCCAAACTATGAAAAAGGGGTAAGAATCCTCAACAGAAAGCAAATCTGACTCCTTGATTTTTTTTTTCTCCTGGACTGATGCAGTCCTCTTGGCCAATGCCCCTGAGGGTCCCAAGGAACACGGAGACTGGCATCCCCCAGGTCTCCATTTGGCCACGATACAGATTGGGAACACTGTAAATTTTTCTATTCTCAAATGAATGGTCTTTGTTCTCTAGACCTATGCAATGTAGTGTGACTCTAACAACGAGGGAGGAGGCAGGGTTCGTCAGCCTTCACATTCCTCTTGAAGCAGCCATCAAAATTGCCATTTGTCTCACTTTGTGATATTTTCTGTAACGGCAAGTCTCCTACCTTCAGAAATGGGACTGGGAACATTATTACATTTTGCCTTGAGGTTAATTCATCAGATTAATAGCACCTATAAAAAGATAGTAGCTCATTAGCCTATGAACTCCAGGCTTTGTACAAAATCCAGCTCCACAAGCAAACCTCAGTGTTGGTGGCAAGTGGCATATCATAAATGCACAGCACAGCAGTGAGTATACAGGTAGTATCTGCTAGAATTTTCAGAGACTGTCTTTGCAAGTGCTTCAGCAAGAAATTAGTAGTATTGTTAGGCTCATGTTTTCTCCTCTTCCTTCACTGACCCAAACTCTCTGGCATCAGGAAACTGGGGGTTAAAGAGTAGAGTGACTTAGGTATAGCCTAGTGTTTTCTGCTGGAGCTATTCCATAGCGTACCTGATTCGGTATTCCCTGCATCTTTGAGACGCATCTCTGACTCACATCTCTGCCATGTCCTGAGAGCACTCTGACCCGTAGGCTGTGAACTCAATTGTGGATATCTTTATTTCATTCCAGACCAGAGAGTACTTAATTTTACAAAACCCTACAGCTATGGCAGATTAAACCCTCTGCAAAGATTACCTATAGCCCTCAGCACTTTTCTGGGAAGTAAGTAAAGTGGTTTAGCCCTCATTTTCACATGTATTAGGTAGAGGAAGACCTCCTCTCACACCTCTAAGAGGTGTTTTAGCAAATATGCCACATGAGCAAAGGGTCCAATACCCCTTTACATGATTTAATGAGTAAACGACACAGAAAAATTTACTTAAGTATTCACAATCAAGAATGCTAAGAGAGAGAGGCCAACAGCAATGGTAGTCCCTTAATTACGGTCTATACCAGCTAGCTAGCTATTGGAAGCTCTCCATTCAAATAGCTGGCATTTACCTTTCTGATAAGCACTTCCAGCCATTGCCCATGGATCCCAGGAACCCAGGACTCAGGGCTTTCATCAGCTCCTGTCTTCAACTTTTCAGGACATCCGTTCTGCACTTTCTCCCCACGTTCCGATCCTTTACTCTCATGCCACTGGTTATGTCTCCAAGCCTTACGTTTCAATTACCCTTCTTTCCCAGATGCTGCACACATCTGGGGCAGGAATGCTAGAAAATTACTGGAATTTGCATCCTGCAGATGTGCATCAACCCTATGAGCCACCGTAACTCCAACAACAATCCTCAGCTCTTTGTTGACATGTCTCACTTGACCTCAGATTTACCCATTCTCAAACAGGACCTTACTGCTTTCCTAAGTGCAACAGGATCCACTACTACATTTTCCCATCTCCCACTTTATCATTCTCCATCCTCCTTGCAAGGTACCTCCTCTCCAATTATACCCCTTCCCACCTATTCGAACAAGTATCAGTGACAACCTTCTACCCGATACAATTGCACAGAGAAGGACATGAGCCGTAACCAGTGGTTTAGCCGCATACAATGCCTACTCATTTGTCTTCATGAGTGACATCAGCCTCAGCAAATCAAGTACATATTATAAAATGCATTTTTCACTCTACCACACAAAAGAATGAGAAACCCCAAGTCAATTATAGCCAAGAAGATGCCACCATGTTGCTCATAAAAAAATACCCTTTAATCTCAAAAGAGAGAACTACGATTAATTCCTCCCCGCCATCCTGGTCTTTTCCTCTTCTCCCACTGGAGGTCTATTATGTTTTTAGCCAAGTCTCAAGCTCCTGCACTGATTCCTGTTACCTGGGCTTCTGTTTCACCATATTCTTTCCCACATGCTTACAGGATGCAGGCATCCTGCTGAAAAGCTTTTCTGGCTGCTGCCTTCAGACAGGTTGGAAAACTTCAGGAAGAATTTTCCTGTCTGTCTGGTTACCAGTCAAAGCCTCCCTAATATCCCCCTGATTTATTCACCCAGCACAAAGTGAAACTTCATGCCACATGAGGTCATAAATATCTTTTGAAATTTGAAAATTATTGTGGGAAGGGAATTTTCACAGCGAGTTCTCCCGAGTATGCTCTGACATTTAAAAATCCAATGGGGAATACAGGCACCCAAAATGTGCAAGAACTCCCAGTTCCAGGACTAGAGACAAATAAGAATGTCTTCCTTGCTCTGAAAATTCTGAAAGTGCAGTTTAATCTGAGTGTGATTTGTGTCTCTCGTGTTATCTCAGCTTTTTTAGCTTTTGCTTAGCAATGCAGAGTTTACATCCATTTACAGACATCTCTGGCTTTGGATCAACAAGACTATTAGGAGGTGATTGAATTTATATTCATCACAGAAAGCAATTAAGTCAAAGCAAAGCATGATTAAGGACAAAGAGCAAATACTAGGATGGAAGCAACAGAAACAAAAATAATGTGAATACCCTGTTCAGTCCCTCGAGTCCTACTGCCTACGACAATACCACATCTCTTTTTTCCCCCCCCTGAAGGACTGTCCTAACTCTCTTGTTCTTGGCAAAATCTATGCTCACAGTTTTATCCTGATGTTAATATATTAGAATTGAATGCCAAGAGCACGACAATGGGATAATACGGTATGAAATTGCTTTTAATCCCAAATGAATTAATGACAATTACATCAAACAAAATACCAAACTATAAATGTTAGAAAACATAAAATATTTTTTTCCTTTTCTGCAAGTTAGTAATCTGACTTAATTTTTCACCTTGCACAGTACAGTTTTCCTGTGTCTCTGTTTCTAGTGTTAGTGTATTGCTATTTTCACAGCCAGGAAAGCAACAAATTTCATTAATTGCTTGTCTTTTTGCTTGCTTAGTAATTTAGTCTAAACTAATGAAAAGGAATTCTACTGGAGTATCAGTTCAACATTAGTAGCTAAGCTGATCAAAAAGTAGAGGTTTCTACCTTTAGGGAAAATCCTGTTACCAGAATAAAACTTAAATTTTTTTTCCAGAATCCAAACCCACAATTTGAGATGTAACACCAGAAAGCCTACAGCTTCTCAGGGAAGCTGACATTTGAGAGCATTAATTTAATTGAGTATGTGCAATGGATTTCCAGAGATTTCTACGAAACACTCCCACAGCAGACTGGCTTAAAACTGTGCCCTGAGGTATTTTAAGATGGATCTTTTGGACCCTAATTTAAATTCAGAAATAGTTCATTAAACCTAAAAACTTTTTAATACATTTCAAAAACAGATTTTATTTAGGTAGAAATATCTATTAACAGCTCAAACAAGAAATGGCATAACTAGAAATAGGGTGGCATACATGTATAGCTTTTTAAAGAATTATATTGTCAACTTCACCAGTTTTTTCTAAAAAAAAATCAGAAATGTTTTATCATAATTATTTGAAAATGAAATTGAAAAGATTGAAATGTACTTGCAGATGAAACGGAGAAAGATTTGCAATTTCTTACTAGCAAAATTAGAGCCTTATGTCAAAATAAATTTTCCTTAATACTGAAATGTTAATTAAACCAGTTTTCAGTAGAAATATTTCATGCCTTGAAAAAATCACACCTTGTTTTAGTTAATAAAAAGAAAAAAGCAATACTTTGTTCAGTGACGACTTTGAAAATTTGGTAATAAAGTCAATTAAATATTGCAAAGGTTTCATGGAAAACAAAATGGGGTAATGTTGCCCTCTCCCAAATAGACAACTCCAAAATCCTTTTCAGATTTGTCTTCATCTTTGTTTCTGTAGCTCCAGCAGCCTATAAACAAACTGTAACAATTTGGTATACACTTTTTGCGCACTTTTTCCCACAAAAGCAGGTTGAGACAATAAGTCAAATCCAAGTGCAAATGTGGTGAGAACATGTTGCAGTTTTGTCCCCCCTTGAGGCAGCCTCAAAAAGTAACGTTCCAGCGCTCTGCTGTATTTGAACACTGGAGACATTTTTTGCTGTAACTGGCAAATCATTCTCTTTACAGCACACCAGCAGAGTTTTTATTGCCATCTTGTCATACTTTATGCCTCTTCAGTCAAATATATCCATAAGCATTGTTAATATAGAGTTTTCCTCTGCTGAAATCTGCGCACCCATATCAATTAATTCCCAGCTACGCTGGGCACCAATAGTTGCCATTTGAGTTGGAGCAGCCAGGAACTATTCCTACACACCCATATCAGTTAGTCCCCCATGGCTCACCTCTCACGGCATCTGTTAGGTGATCCAGATCACAGGCTCTCCCCGCCTGTCTCAGTGACAATGGGCACCATCATCACAGCCTTTTTAGCTCCAGTCTCACACAGGCTTCAAATGCCCAAATCAGTTTGCCCCACATTGGGCACCAGTTGTAACAGTTTGAGTCCAAATCAGTTTACCTCACATGGGGCACCAATTGCCGCAGCGCTATCAAACTAGCAAGCTAAAACAAAACAAAAAAAACCCCAACAACTAAAAAAAAGCTTTTACTGATGGTCAGAATCTGCTTCTACTGTCCATGCTGTTTCTCCATCCTCCAGAAGCCAGACCACACTCCTTCCCAGACTCCACTACACTGGAGTTTTCCTTCTCCAAGCTCCTCCTTCACCTGGAGCTTTTTACATCCAGAACTCCCTGTCCTTCCCCCCCTCCTCCTCAGGGCTATTTAACCTCTTTGCAAGGAGGAACTACAGCTGCACATCGTCCGTGTCAATCAACCCACTGCCTTGGAGGCAAGGCCACAGCTGCATGTTATCGATGTCAATCAACCCACTGCCTTCCTTCCCCTGCAAGAACACACTCCTTCAGGGAAGGGTTTAGCTGTAATCGGTGGATCCAAGGCCCTTCCCTGTTCCCCGCCGGGGCTGCACGCACTGGCTCACAAGGCTGGGCTGAATCTGCACTGCCACGGCATCAGGCCTTGCCTTAGTGCTTGCTCAGATAGCCCATTTGCAAAGTGTTACACTTATATGTGTAAACATGACATCGAAACACCTAATAATAAACCGAAAAAAAATCCAAAAATATTGTCCTCACCTGGCATCTTCTGTGGTCTAGCCAGTGCCGGTGGAAAGAGATCCTATCGGCTGCCAATGCCACGGTGCTAGGACCAGTAACATCGTGGTGTACATAGTGCAGCAAAAATTTAAACAAAATAAGTTTTCAGGCAGGTTTTTCAGTGTAATTACAGGCAGTGCTACTGCCTTCAGGGCTGCTGATGCACGACCTGAGCCTGTCAGGGTCACACAGGGATGGAAGATGCCGAGAACCATCAGATAAGGCTTTTAACTGGAAAGAAGGGGACCACAAACACAACATGAAATTGTGATATATTCCCAAGGCTGAGATCTTAATCAACCGAGCATCACAAAAGAACTCACATTATTCTAGATACTAGAGCTAAACGGAACTGGTTTTTGATTTTCTTCTTCCTCCAAAAAGCAGGTGCAGGTCTAGCAAGAATGTGAATTCTGATGACTTCTTCCTATAAAAACCTATCCAAAAAAATAGTACTCAACAGGGTGTGGTCTTGAAAAAGGGTGTTATTTACTGATAAATAGTACATCCAGATCCATGCAAAGTCTCTGCTCTGTGGTCTCTTGAATCTGCACAGTCTCAGTGGAGTCTGCAAATAAATCCCAGCTGGAGGGTCTGAGCAGGGGAGAACCCTACCGCTGGAGATCCTCACCAGGACTTCCACCTGACTTCTTACATCTCACTCTGAGTACTCCTCTCTTTGGAAAACCACTGTGATCTTGAACATCCTCATTGTCACTAGCCATGATGCAGAACTCCCAAACAAAGGCATCAGGCATTAACAGAAGTAAAAATGTGCCGCTGGATTTGATTTTTGGTGGCTTTTGTCACACATATAGGTACTATAATTTTTTAAACTATGCATTCCAAAACATTATTGATAAAACTGAGTTGCCATTATTACAAATAGAAAATAGATACAGCATTGCATAGGCAACATTACTCAAGTAATTTTGGAAAGGTGTAGTCCTGAGTCTGGTAGTATCCATAGCTGCAATTTTTCATATAATGTTTTGAGAGAGCATTGAATGTGTATGACAGAACACCTTCAAGAAGAAAGAGTACACCATGCTCACTGGTTTTTCACCTGTTGCAGTCATTTGGAGTTTAAAACTATTTTGAAATAGAGAGAATTAAACACTCTCCCATCTGCGGGTGAAAGGCTGATGGGAAATTACATTCTTTTAGTTACTGTAAATAGTTTTCATTTGGTATCAGAAGGCACCGCACTGTTTTAAGAAGCTGTCACTCCCACCACAACCACTGAGAATGGAGGGCTTCTGCCCAAGTTTGAGTGGGCAAGAGGAAGGTCAATATAGATTTGTTACACGTGGAGTAAAGGAGCACAAGGACTGGTTGTGGCCAGGACCAAGACAAGGTGCCGGAGGTCATAGATATTCTGTCATACTGCTGCCCTGAATAACGAAACACATTCATCAGCACTCCTTGCTTTGGGGAACCCGAGGGAAGAATATGCTGACATTTTTAGAACAGCTAGCAATGTCTTTAATATTTTATATATTTGTCAAACAAGTCATTAAGCTATTTTGTAAATGTGCTGCAATAACAACAAAAACACAGTGGCAGGACTCAGGTAATGGGTGTCATGCATTGCTGGGAATGGGCTGACTTAGTAAAATTTAGTAAATTGTAGATTAAGGCTCTAGAATTCTCTCAATGCAAAAGCACTGAGAGCTCTGTAATTTGTGTCTTAAGAGTGAGAAAATGGAACAGTAGCCTTTAAACTTCCCCTTCACAGCCACCCTTTTCCCACGTTTCTCAGATCATCTATAAATATTTCAGAGGTTAGTCACATTCTGTAAGCTCTGTGCAGTTCCTTTATTGGGAGGTTAACAGCCTGGACTACATTTTGAGCTAGGAATACATCTTGAATATTTGCTGTGCTTGAATGCAACTTTAAGTCAGAGGTACTAAATGTTTTGAAGAGGAGAGACACCTTCAAAACAAAGACCTAACAAAGCTCATTTGGGAAAACAGGGCGGGAGTCTGTAGCTCCCATGGTCAGGGTTTCAGAACTGAATGAATGCAGGTGCCTCTCCAAATAAAACTGAATTTACTGAAATGAAGCTGTGGATAGAGCCCCTGCATACTTCTTGATGTCTGGAAAAAAGTTTGCCTGAATAGGATTTAACAGATGAAGGAGGAGAAAAGGTCTCCATGCAAAAACAGTTGATTAAAAGACATTCATAATGTGATAGGGAACTGAACTCATGAAATACTGCCTAGAGTGTATGAGCTGTTAATATTATTTTAAACAGAAGCATTGAGAAGAGAGCATGCATAAAATTATAATATGTATGTATTAATGTATAATATAAAATATTCATTAGCACACAGAAAATTAAAATAAGATAGCATCTAATCTGTTTAACCTCTAAATGACTAATTAATCTCATTAATACAGTCAGCATTTTTTGATAGATAACAGAAATTAACTGCAGTTACTTCCCTTTCTGTGTTGAGAGACAGCTGTGAAGTCATAGGAAACAAAAATTTTAAAAGATCAACTTTTCCCTGTGTTTGTAAATGGATATTTCTAAGACATCTCCATGAGGAAGAAGCTAAGAGCAGCAGCTGCCTGGAAGTCCAGGGAATGAGCCTAGCTGAAGGACAGCACAGACACAGCAAGTTCAGGTTTCATACGGATTTATTACCTTGTTCTTTGGGAGGTCTGGAGCCAAAGATATGGCTCAGAGCTTATAAAGGCAAATTGGGTTTCATACTTTCCTTCTTTTAAATATTTAGCAGTGGTTCTTTACCTATTTTTCTGTCTGTACTTCAGTTGTGCTACGTTTCCAGATGACCGAAGCCCATGACCCGTCAGTCTAGTCCAGTCGGAAAAGAGACAAGAGTTTGGGTTGAACAGCCCTAATTGTTATGTAGACTGGACTCGTTCCTGCTGCTCTTTGGAAGCGATTAACAGAAGAATAAAGTCAGAACTCCATTAAAAATCTAGTTGGCTCAGGAATTTAAAAATTAGCCATAAAATGCAGTGGGTATTGAAACAGTATATGACAAATCAGCTTAACGAGGTGCCATAAATATGTGTGTACCTTGTGCAGATGGCTACTCGATGGTTACCGTTTCCAATAGCAGCTCTGTACTAGTATCTTTGAAGAGAAACTGTTGAACTTACAGGTGATTTTTGAAAACTAGATGAACTATCAAACTTTAAATATAATTTTAAACACCAACAATTTCACAAACTTCATTCCAGTTTTCCGTTCACTGTCATTATTCGAAAAGGATGACCTTAGGCAAGAGAATTCAAACTGAAGTGTTTTCATGATGTTCCAACATTTTTTTCCTCCTCAAAAATGCTGATTTGGCAAAAAGAGAGGAGATGAACAATTTCACAATTCAAAATACATTGCCATTATTCCTGTCTTGTAATTATCCCTAAAACTGCTTGGTCTATGCCTTCAAAAAGCCATTGTTAAAGTTTGGATACTTTTTTATTCCGGGGAGTAAAGAAAGAAGCAAATTCTATTAGATGAAATCCAACATTAATGCCAAAACTTGCCCTCGTTTCCTATGATTTAAATACATCCAGTCATTTCATTATCCCCAGTGGTGTAAGTAATGTCCTACTTTGCTCTGGATGGAATTAATTCCCACACAGCCTGGGAAAAGATTTGGGATCTTTGAATACACTATGCCAGATGTAAAAGCAAAAGGCAGATTGTTGTTTCATCCCCTAAGAATCAGAGGCTAGGGAAATATTCATGTTCCAGAAAAATGTTTTTCTTCTGGTGAAAAAAAAAAAAAAAAAAAAAAAGTTACTGCAAGATTAAGCTCTTGATATATCAACCCGTTCAATACAAACAGAACTTCAAGCAAGAAAGATTATTACTGGCTTCAGTGGAATTGTTAGTTGCCTGAACTAATCTTTGAGTTTATATGCTTTTTTGGAGCAAAGTCTTAGAAATTTTGACATAATTCTCTCTCTGCGTGAAGAAAACCTGGATTTTACCCTTGTTCTATTCAAAATGCAGCCATTAAGACATTTAAATTAAATGTGATCAGTCAGCTCTGATTTAAACCTCTGCATTTGTAGCTTTAATTACAATTACAATTACATAATTACAGTATGCAAAATTCATATACAAGTTTTGTTAAAGATGTGGTGCCTGTTGGCTATAGGTGTCAAAAAACATGCAATGTCGTTCTCTCCTTGTGTAAATACTCCAGGAAGCTACAACAATAATTTCGATTAAACAAATAAAATTGTCTCATTATTGATCTCTCATGTTATTAAAACAAAGTGGCACTTCTGTCATATCAACAGATCTGTTCTGCTTTCTCCAGGAAGGGAATATTTTCTGCATCTCTAAAATTGTGTCGGTTCCAAAGACGAAACTCAGGCAGCTATAGCAAGGCCTAAAGAATCAAAGAGGGAAAATATTTCTCAGAAAACTCCATCTGTTATCAGTCTAGAAGAGGACTTGTAATTTGTGAAAAAAAACACCAGAGTGGGGGCTGAAAGGGTACTGCTATGCTCATCTGCCGCATGTTTCCAAACACTTACTATAAGCATTTCACTTTAATCCGGGAAGCAATTGTTAATGCCTTGTGGTCTGCTGTTTAACAGCAGCGATGCAGCGAGCTATGGACAGAGAAAAACAGAGATTCATCTATGAAGTCATATGCTATGCAGCAGCTATGGTAAAGAAATTCAGATATACAAGGAAAAGCAGCTAAGATCTATTATTTCTAGTGGGAAATAAACAAACCTCCAGAAATAATAAGATAGGTTTTGAATGAATATGAATAGTATTTAAAGATACAATGGAAGGTCATTAATGTGGAAGTGCGGCTGTGCGATGCCAACCAAAACTCCCCAAGACAGATAACAAAAGGAGAACAAATGCTTTAAGGCAGTGGGCTGAGATGGGACATCAGGTTGGTAGCAGCTGGAGGTGAGCCCCTTACAGAAGCATATATATTGCAATTGTTTTCTGTCTTCCAGCCTTGATCCAAGAGTTGGAATGAACTGATTTGAAAGGAATTTATGACAATTTGTAGGAAAACACTAAGATGTAGACAAGGGGAAACAAGCAGAACAAGGACAGCTTTTCAAAAACTTTTCTTTGCGTGCAATGAGCCTATGGCTAAACTAACTTGTTTACAAGAATATTTTTTCAAGTCACCTTAATTAGCAGCTTCAGCAGCTTCCTAAAAGCAGAAATACCTCAATGCTCATAAATACTCATAAATGACAAATATAATTGGATTTATTTGGTTTGACAGAAAAGTATTGCAGCTATCCAGACATGCATCCCAGCTATCCAACTTAAATATTTACGGCTACCCAACTGCAACCAGAGAGGGGGTGTTACAATAAGGATTTTCAGCAGAGAGAAGCATTTAACAGGATCCAAAGCTATAAGCAGAGCTAAAGCCACTATGCCATATCCCTTCCCTCAGGTATATCCGTTTTACATAAGTAAAGTTTCATTAACTTCACTGGCCCTGATTTAAGTGGAAAAAGGGTTTCTTGGCATTAGAATATGAGACAAACTGCATTGAAAAGATTTCTCAGTGTAGCTCTCAAATACTGCACCACAACTGTAAACATCTGAAAATTACATATATATATACACATATATATATACACACATAAGTATATATATATACATATACCCACATGCCCATGAACAAGTAGTGATTTAAACCTGCCTGTACAACCCGCTCGCTCTCTGCTCCTCCTGCATCCTCGTGTCCGTAACAGCCGTCCTGGTGCCAAAGTGCAGACCGAGCGGAGCCAGTGAATACACTGTGTAACAGTAAGATATTTCATATTTAATGCTTTCACATCGGTATAATCTCACTGACGTTGATGTAATTACCTCTGATTTACTATGGTAAAAGGATACAGAATTGCACGGAAGAGATAGCTAGCTAGTCTCAAAGTTGCTACACAATCCTTTCAAACTAAGCCAAAGGCAGCTGAAGTCTTTCTTCACCCATTTTAGACTGTGCACTTTAATGGTACCTTATAAATATTTATGAAGTTCATTAACAGACATATAATATTTGAGCTTTAATTGTTTAAAGGCATTAAAACTTCATTTTAATAGAGGTAATATAATTTCTAAAGTCTTAGTATACCGGCTCCAGACGCTGCATTTGTAAAACTTAATGGCAATGATGGGTTTTCCATCATGGGGTCAGAGGAGTTAGCAAATGTAATTTTCCAGACCCATCTAAAATATCATTAATTCTGTTCCTTGCATATAAAATGAGCTGAGTTACCGAGTCAGTTTGCTTAACATATGGCAAATCCTTTAGACTCTCATCTTCTATTCCTCAAATAAACTTCTCAAGTTGACAAAACCAATTAAACTAGAACAACATGAAGTCGTATTGGGAAACGACATTGAAAATCACAAATGCGGTTAATATTCCATCATACTAATGATTTCATTAAACACTGCTAAACACTAATGTGTTTTATTGTACACATTAGAGAACTTATTCTGATGGATTCCAAAGCCAAACCCATTTTGCTGTCCTTTTTTCGTTTGCTATTTACAGAACTGTGCAGCCCAATTTACCTGCAGGTACTGCTCCTGAAAGCCAGTGGAATCTCTTCCATTCTTCATGGGAGAATAGGTCTAATGTGGTTTATTTCTTCAGCTGGAGCAGATGGAAGAAATTCTGACAGATTTGCTCTGTTTCATTTCTGCCAGCAGTTAAAGAAATACATTCTGTGACTCCTTTGGCAAGCTTTTATTTCACCTGGTTTAGTTTTAGAGGTGCTGTTACTTCAAAGTGTTGTTTCCGCAACAGTAAAACAAAATATAGCTCTTTCTCCCCTCTCTTGTTTTGTTTTGTTGTTCTGCAGTGCAAAGAAGAAAAAAAATTAACAAACTCTTATTTCAGTCAACAGTTTCAGTGAAGAAACCCTCTCAAAGGAATTCCTTTGCCCTTAAAAGAATCAACAGACTTGTTTATCACACGATATTCCAACTGTGTCCCACAGTTTTGCAGCATTCTGCAGCAGGTGGTAGCATACCCCTGCTAGGATAGTCAAGTTTTAAAAATCAATTTGCACTATTATTGAAGAGCAGAACATGTGCTTCTTTTTATAGTAGATCCTTCAGTGTCCTTACTGGCACTTATTCTGGACAAATTCTTATTGAAATAAACCACATCCTCTTAAACCTTTTAAAATCTGTGGGTCTTAAAAAAAAGCCATGAAAATCTAAAGATTTAAAACTGTGATCAGAGAGATGGCTGTAATTGAATAGCATCTACAACAGAAATACAGCTGGCAGTGAGATCATGAATTCTGAAGGATGGCTGTATATCAACATATTAATGCTGATTTGTACATTACTAATTAAGTAACATTCATCCATTAAAATAATTTTAGTAAACTAATCAGTGTCTGACTAGGTGGAGGAGGTAGAGAAAGCTCATGAGCAGCCAGTATAATGAAAAGGGTGACAGAGACCAGCTCTGTGGAAAATATTTCAGTGGAATGAAATGCATTGAGATAAAGTTATGCAGTAGTTATTATTACTTCTAAGATTACAGAAGTATTGGTTAGAAAGAATCCTTGGAGATCATTTACTCCCACTCTCCACTAGAAATGGGACCGTTGCAAAGAATGGATGATGGCAACCATGGCTTTGTCAACCCACACCTTAAAAACTCCTGTGGATTGGAGATTCCACAACCTTTCTAGAAAATTTTGTTGTGATACTGCACTACTGCTAGTGAAAATGTTTTTCCCAGCAGGTCCATTCTGAACCTCCCAGTCTGCAGCTCAATGCCATTCCCCTGTGCTGTACCATCCACCACAGAAGAGTTTGGTTCCGTTGCTTTTGGTACTCCCTGTCAATGAGTTGAAGGTTGCTCTTGTGTTACAAAGTCTCCTCTCCAGGTCAAACACTTGCTCTATGTCCCTGACTGTCCTATGGCCCTCAGTTGCACCCTTCCTGGATTCTTGATATCCTCCTTAAACTGGCCTCAGTGTTTCACACGTAGCCATACCAGTGGCAGGTGGTGAGGGATAACAACTTCTGTCAGTCGCCTTGCCATGCCCCTCCTAGCACAGCCACACCTACAGCTGGTGGCATTTATAGCGAGAGCACACTGGGCGATTGTGCTCAGCTCGATGGCCACCATCAACCCCACGCCTTTTTTAGCAGGGCTGTTCCCATCCTATACTGATGCACAGGCTTATTCCACACCACATGCAAAACATTTTGGTTCAGTTTCACAAGGCTGTCATTATTTCTGTCCTCACCACCAGCTCAAGCATTTGGCAATTATTCCTCCTTTAACATCATCCACAAATTTACAGAAGGTACACTACATTTTTCTAACTACGAAACTACGACTTTCTAAATATGCTGCAATACATGGCTCTACCTTGCTTTTTTTTTTTTTTTTTTTACCGTTGTCACTGTTACAGAGGGAGTTCTGTCTTGCCGTCAGAATCCAAGTCACATCTGCCAGGATGATCACAGGTGAGTCAAGATTCCCCCTCAGCACCCAGCCTGTAGGCACAGGAAATGCAAAGCCCAAGAAGTGACAGTGCTGAGTGACAGTTTTAGAACATTTTGTTAAGATTTTTTAGTATGAAAGATAGATATTGCAAAAATAAAAGCGGAGCTGAAAGTTTCAAGGAATTCTTTCAGTTTCGTCGTATAATTAATTTAAATTGTAATAAACCCTAAAAAAATCAGATCCCTGTTTCAGTGTCTTCTAGATGAAATATTTTTTTTTTCAGTTTAAAGAGATGTTTTAATTTAGAAACTGATGAAATGAAGAGACTCAAAACCTAGAAGTGTCTGTTTAGTTGAAAATTTATTTCTTGCTTTATTAAAGGTAATCTGTTATCTCCAAACTGGTGAATCCACTATTGATAGAGATACAGTCATGACCCAAAACTGAAAGCCTATCAAGGTACATTTCAGAGATGCAGGAGATGTCTGACTCACAAAAGTCTTCTATAACTGTGGTCGTTATCCTCTATCATCTCTCATTTCATCACTCTTTCTGTGACCAAGATTTTCACACATCTGAATATAACTAAATACAAGTCAACTATGTCACAGCAAATTGTTTCTCTAAATTGTAACAGCCTTTCTCAAATCCATAGGAGATTTCTAGTATGATTTTACTGATCCCGTAGAGGTTTGTCTGTTTGTGTCTATCTCACACACTGCTTGCAGGGATTTCAGGGTAACTAATCCTTGGGAAGACATGTGAACCAGAATCCTCTAGAATGAGAAATCCAGGTGCAAAAGACAAAAGCGGTGACTGACCTGTAGGCACTGGAGGTGCACGTTGTGCCAGTGCCCCAGACCTCATAGATACCCCAGGTTTGTTTCTCCATACAGACTGTACTTTTTCAGCCACAAAATTCCTGTTTTGAAAGTAGGTAAATCTCATCCTACTTCTAGATGGCATTATAGCAGCCTTGCTTTCCATACTGAAAAGCTGATCTAATTCAGAGTGAAGTTTGGCTGACAAATAAGAAATAAAACAAGACAGATACAGTCCTGAAAAGTAACAACCATAATTACTTTAATGGAGCAATTAAAAAAAAAAAAAAAAAAAAAAAAAAAAAAGGAATCAGTGGTTACTATAACAGCAACTGCAATAAATGTATTCAGTGGTTGTATTTAACTGAACTCTTAGGATTTGTTTGCATTTGGAAGTTTACCAAAATAGCTAGTCAAGAATAATTACCAAGCTAGGCTCTCTAATTCAGCTTTTAAATGTCTTTTTCCTATTTAGTATAACCTATGCTGGAACTATGCCTGAAGAGCTGTTTTGGAAGAATTCTGACAGTAGATAAATCCTTACGATTATGAAAGAGCCATATAATGTAATACATGAGGACTAGGCAACGAACACCCAGCCCAGAAAGATCTCAAATTTGTATTTATCTCTACCAAAATAAAGAGGCAAATATGACTAAATTATGCACAATAAATTATGGGTTAAAAATAAACCCGAGAACTGGCATCCACATACCTCAGGTCTCTCAAGAAGTTCTTCAAACTGCTAAGCTTTGATTTAACTACATTTGTAAGACTTCATTAATACTTGAGAGTGACCTTAAGACGACATGGATTTCATTTTATCTGCAATTCCTTTTATTCAGTCTGGCTCCTAAAGTTCATTTCTTGGCACGTGTTAATTCAAATGCCTGAAAAATTTACTGTGTTTTGTACTGAGAACATATCCGTGAGGCATTTATAAGCAATTCTTACACAACTAAGGCAGTGCTAGATCAGTGAAAAAAAAAATAGTTCCTGTAGAACCCATCCCCCAAGGTCTCCTGGCGACAGAGTGGTCATTGCTGGCTGGTGTTCGTGGAAGCCTTAGCACAGCAGGACCTGCAGTAACTTACAGAGGCTCTTGTTCGAGTTTCACAGGCATCACAAGTGGAACCAGGCACAGAGAAACAGAGCCAAGGCAAACTAAGAAAAAAGTCAGGAGGACTCATGTCGGTGAAGAACTTGGCAGAGCAGTATAGGTCTGCTCCGGTCAGACCCCAGCTGGGAGCTAAGCACCATGTACCCGCTCACTCGCTGCCCCTCACCCAGAGGGATGGGGAGGAGAATCGGGAAGGAACGTAAAACTCAAGGGCTGAGATAAGAACAGTTTAATCACCGAAATAAAATAAAACAAACCCCAATACTAACAGTTATAATGAAAATGAAGGAGAAGGGGAGAGGAATGAAATCCAAAGGGAAGAGAGGAAAAAAAACAATTGATGCCCAATGCAATCGCTCACCAACCGCTGACAGATGCCCAGCCAGTGCCCCAGCAGCGATCAACTGGCCCCAGCCAACCCCCCCCCCCCCCCCCCCCAGTTTGTTAACCGAGCATGGCATCATATGGTATGGAATATCCCTATGGCCAGCTCGGGCCAGCTGCCCTGGCTGTGCCCCCTCCCAGTTCCCCGTGACCCCCCAGCCCTCACGCTGGCAGGGCCTGGGAAACCGAAAAGCCCTTGGCTTGGTGTAAACATCACCCAGCAGCAACCAAACCACCCGTGTGCTCTCAGCACCGTTCTCACACCAAATCCAAACCAAGCGCCGCACCCGCTACCGAGAAGAAAATTAACTCTGTCCCAGCTGAAACCAGGACAAGCTCTTGCATGTTTATTTCCAGCACTGGATCAGCAAAGGAATAAGAAACACTGGTTTGCAGCTTCACACAGGATGGTATGAAGAACATTTTGAAAAAAGCAGCGATACTAACAGAGGCCAAGCAAGTGCTGCCACTTTCTTCTGACAGTCCACTAAGTCCTGAAATAATACGTAACCTGCTTCCTTACTATTCTACTTACATTTTCCTCTTGAAAATCAAGCCCTGATGAATAGCTAGAATGAGAAGGGGAATTTCATAAGGAGCTCTGGTACTAATTGCCAGTCACAGGGTACCTGTTTGCTGAACAGCCCTAGCCCCAAAATACTGCTCCATCTGCAAAGTGAATGCGAGCGCCTGCAGCTCAGTTCGTTCCCAAACGCATTGCATTACCGCACCGCTACGTCTTTAACACAACTATAAATAAGCCTTGGCTGCTGCTGCTTGTTTTTTCATAGCTAGTGTAATGAAACTACACGGTGACAATTCTGACAATGCAAAGTATTCTCAGCTAGGATAAATCAGGGTTATTTCACAAAAGGCAATGGACTGAAGATAGTTTATGGCTCCTGGAGATGTGGATCAAAATAGTATTAGTGTGAAACCTGCTGCACGGAGATATTTAGAATTATTTGTGAAGTACGTAATCCCCAGAAACTTCTTTTCTGGTTATTAATCACAAGATGCTTGTTATCCTGACTGGCTAAAAGAGCAGTTGGGGAAAGATTGCAATCCTGGTACAAAATTCCACTTTCTGTTCATACTGTATATTGTTTTATTATTTTCTCTTTACAGTAAAAGAAGTGAAATCAAACAAACGCCACTTTAATATTTTATCGACATAGAAAGGTACCTTGGGCATCCTGTGACCCACTGAGACTCTAATCAACCATTCTTCGTGTATTTACAGATGTGTGGCTATAGATGTTTGCCTTATCATCACCAGTTTTGACCACTATAACGTTCACACCCAGATACACAACTTAAGTTCAAATTTTTCAGCTTTCCCTTTTGTAAAAATCTAGGTCATCTTGGGAATGATATCAGAAAATTCTTATCACTCTTGAAGCTATTCCTGTTTATAAAATGCCAGATCACCATAAGCTATAATGAAGATTATGGGATCTGTTTGAAAAATAATTGAAATTAATAATTCTGCAGACTGCATAGCTGACAGAATTCCGAAAGGCAGGTGCTGAAGAAAACACAGCCCTCAAATTTCAGTGCCATCACTAGAAATTGTATTTTGTGAGATTGCCTACTGCCGATCATCACTGCCAGGCAGATATATTCGCAAATGCTGGAAAGGGACATTTGTTCTCTGGATGCTGAAGTGAAGACATAGTCTTATGAAGTGCCAAAATCTTTCATCTTTCTCCCACGATATTGGAGTAGTTGAATTTGAAAATTTCTGTTCCTTTTATACCCATATAAGTGTCTGAAGGTTCTAGCATAATACTGAAGATAAACTGAAGACATTCTGGTGTAACAAGGTCCCTTAAACAGATGTTCAATTAACTTGAAAATAATAGTAAATGAACAGAAGCTATTGTATTAGGTGCTCTTTCTCTTTACTACTAATTTTTCTCTTCCTGGCATGTCTTCATTTCAGAGTCGATGTAAAAGTATATATTAAGCTTATAATTTAATTCTTGCATTATGCCTAATATACAGCATTAGATAATTTTTTATTAGGTCATGAACTATTGCATGATAATAATCTGTGCCTATCTGCAAAGATTTTTACATGAAGTCATAGAACATAATAGAATGTAATTTAAAAACCATAACTAATAAAGTTTTACTGCAAGCATATGTTGCTTAATATTATCCTCAAAATTCAAATCTATATCTGTGTTTCACTGTTTCTGGATAGCCAGTCAGTAAAGAATTATCCATGACCTATGCTAGATAGTAAGTTAAGTTCAACCAATACAATTGTTCAGGGTATTTTCTACTTTACATTTGACAGTTCCATAAATGTATGTTCAATTATTTCTTCCCTCTAATGTGCGATGCAAAGCTAAACCCAAATATGCACAAGGCAAGAAGAAAATACTTAAACGCTGAGGTGAGTTACTGAATTAATAAATTTTATCGAAAGAAAATATTTAAATATTTTTTTCTTGAAAGAAGAACTTGTCAATGTTTTCCAGAGGTTAAGCTTCCTTACATATGTTTATAACTCAAATTGAAAACCTGCTTCCAGCACTCAAATTAGGATTACAGAAATCGTTTCCCAACTGGTTCATTTTGCCTGAAATTTCATGAAGGCTTTTGGCAATGGATGCCAGAGTGAATCATCATTTAAGTTACAGTCCAAATAGCGCAGTTCATGCAAAACCGTAGCAGAATTTTCACTTGTTGAATAACATGCCGTAATGTCACTGAACCACCTCAGCTGGTGAAGCACTATCTCAGCTTTGCCCATAAGGAACAGAAACAGAGTAATTAATTGTTTACAGACAATGGTGCAAGTCAATGGTGAAATAGGGAAGGAAGTCATTACGTTCATCCCAGAGTCCATTCACATGCATATGCAGCCTCCAAATGAATTTTGAAGGTTCAGCGACAAAACCAAAATTTTCTACCTGACAAATATACTGGTAATATGAGAGTCCAGGAAGTGGCCAAGAAATGGGAAGATCTTTTTACTCTCACAAATTAAACTGAAGAATGATAAGGAACCAAAAGAAATCTGGGTTATGTTCACTTTGGAATCAGACTGATCATTGGATGCTGTGACGTGGAAGGTAAAAACACAGGTACAAAAATATGACATTGTTTAAAATTTTGAGGCTTAGTGAAACCTGGGTTATCAAGGAACTTGCACATTTTCTTCTTGCTTTTTTCTATTTTAATAAACTGTTTTCTAAGTGGTATAGACCAAACTACGTTGCTGGTCCCATTTTCAAAAGGATTGCAATCCGTTAATTAGGGTTGGTTGATTTGGAGAACTAAATGTTTTCTGGCAATTGGTTTATTCTTCTTTCTGTAAAGTATTTGTATTTGGTCCTTGAAATCTTTTATGCCTGTATAGCAACAACGTTAGAAAAACAAAGCCCACATTTGTGATGAATGCACCAGCTCACAGTTGTTTCTCCACCATCCCTGAGGCCCCATTTTTGCGCAGTTAACCCTTTGTGCACTTTGAAGCAATGCCACATGCGTGGAATAACAGCAGTCCAATTTATCCAGGTTTTACTGACCACAGAATACTAGGGCAATGGTGAGGATGAGATGAATGTCTAATTTCAGTGAAGTTGTGACTGTCTTCTACAAGTCCTTTTCCTACTTTCCGATCCTTTGGGATCGGTATGCTGGCTGCTCAACAAATCTCCTACAGGATGCATGTGCCAAGCAGCTTTTCTACGGCATTCAGCTTTCTGGCTGACAGTTTCATCTGTAACAGTTCTGTGCCAGAATGGGCTATTTTTCATTTTGACAAGCGGAAAGGCAAAAGAATATAGTAAATTGAAAACTTTCACCTGACACAAATCTTTAAATTCAGTCACACAATCACAGAAATGTGTGGTTGGCAGAGACCTTAAGAGGTCACGGAGTCCATGTCCCTGCACGAAGACAGGATCGGTTATGACTGTCATTAGAGAGAAATGTTTCTCCAACTCAGAGGCATGGAGAACACCATACCTTGACCATGCACTCTACTCCAAAGCTGCCATATCCTCACCCCTAAAAAAAGGCTTTTGCTGAACATCAGACTTCAGTCTTGCTAGAATTTCATTCCTACTCAGCACAAACGGGGAGAACAGGCTATTCCTGTCCACCTTGCAACATGAAGACTGTGCAAGTTGTTTCTTTAATAGGTTTCAGGGAGTTTATATATTGGGAGATGCCTCAGTTTGCTTTAAGTCTTCTCTTCCTCAGGCTAGCCAAACCCAGGTTTGGGTTTGGTTTTCTTTTTTTGTCCTCATGGATCACAGTTTCTACACTACCGACCAACCCCCTCGCTTTTCTATAGACTTTCTCTACCTTTCTCAAACTGCACTGACCAAAACCAGACCACAGAGAGCCTATAATCGTGCGGGTTATTCTCTTGTTTTTACATCCCATTATGAGTAACTCCTTTTGAAAAAATAAGCTGTTATTAACTCATTTTCAGCCTGTGACTTGTTCTTACTCCACGCCCTCTCAGTAGTTCCCATTCTGTAACTACATAGTTGATATTCTTGTCTGTATGCAGTACATGCTGAACTCTGTCCTAGCTGGTTCAGACTATTTCTTCAGACTATAAAGATTTTGTTCTAATCCTGTTCTCTAATACAGTTTTAGTCCATCCACGTTCCTTTGCTATGCCTGTAAGTTCAGTAAGCCCACTATCTACTCCATCGTTTAAATCATTAATGAACACACTGAAATCTGACTCTGCAGACCACTAGTCGGTATGTTTTGACCTTAACCCAATGAATAAAACCTACCCTGGAAAAGTCCATTTTATATCCACCCTCTAGTAAACACGCAGACATTTTCAGTAATTAGGAAAATGTCATGTAAAATGCTGACAAACTTAATTCAAAATTCATGCCATCTCCTGGTTCTGCTCTGCTCATAATGCCCATTGTCTTTCCAGCAAGATACATTGTTTTGGCCAACATAGTTTGTTCTTGGAAAATTCACACAGCCTATGACACATGTGGTTGGTTACCTGCCAGGTATTTCACAAAGAATATGTGATCATTTATTTTGGACTGTTAAAAAACCCAAAGTTTATCATATATTCTTGGATTTCATTTGTTAAAATCTATCATTTCTTTCTCCTCTTGCTATATTTTTAAAAGACAGAAACTGTATTTGCGTTTTTCCTCTCCTGAAACACTCCTATCCTCCAGATCCTTTTAAATGTAGTTATGTTACTGGTTTGCTGTTAACTGATGCAGAAAGAGTGTTGATATACTGCCCTTTTTAGTGTTATGGACTGATAGCGTTTGGTCTTTGACTAAATCAAGGTTTTTCTTGGTCACCTGTTTACTATTAAAGCACATCTGCAATGATTTCTTAACCTTTCCTGGTAGTTGCGTCTCAGTTTGAGACTCAACCTGTTCCGTGGTTACATGTTTGTTATTCTTCATGGCATTTGCTCTTAGTAAACCCGACTTATTTTTCTTTGCCTGTTTCTTTTCATCTTCTTCTATTACAGGTCAACAAGGAATTTATTAGCCCGTTCCCGTTTCTTTTGCCAGGAGCCTAAAAATATTTATTGAGGAAATAAACTAATTGCCTTAACCTAGTCTAGTACTTTCCTTTTGAACTTTGTCTGTTGCTGGTTCCTCACAGCTACTATACTTACTTACCACCTTATAAAATTGGTGCTACGTCCTATCCTACCCAAATTAATACATAATTTCACAAGTGATACTGTATCAACTACTACAGAAAAAAAACGATTTACTACAATTTCTTCAATTTCCTTTTTTTTGGATTATCAGTGTTAGTATCAAAGAAAAATATGATTCTAACAATATACCTTCTGTAGACTGACATTACATTTTTTTCTTTTTTTCTCGTTTTACTTCTATATATAAGCTGTTCTCTTCTACAAATGTGTTTCCAAATCTTCGTCTCCCATCTAGTTCAAACAAAATGACTGGTTTGGGCCTTATCACTTCTCCCTCAACTTCTTTAATAATGTATGTATTGCATTTTTTTAGTTTCTTGCTCCAATATGCACTCCTAAACAAAAGCGTAATAAAATATTTCTTGCTCTTAATGCACAGTCCTGCTCCAGGCTTGTGTTTTCAGAATATTAGGATGGAAATTATACAAAACTCCCACTTTTCTGCAAGTAAACAGAAATTTCTTGGGCCCGAGGGCAGTCAAAGTAATACAATTTTGTTCATATAGTCTCAACTGCCCTTAAATCAACATTGCATATTGCATTCTTTCTTTCTTTTGGATCTCTCATTTGATCAGACACTTGATTATCTTTGATGGGATATACTCTAAATAGTTGCATAAAAACATCAAATGCAGATGTGATTGATACTGCCGGCAAAGGAGACAAAGCATCACAGACAGAATTTCATGAGTTTATGATAAAAAGAAACTGCTTTTACCTTATTCCCTTTACAAGCAAGACATTTAAACATAACTAACTATATGTAAATCGTATTATAATTCAGAAGCAGAATTCTGATTAAAAGAAATGTTCCAGCAAGATGAACATTGAAAAACCAGTACCTCAAATCTGCTTGCAGTGAATTCTTGGCATTTGTTTTCCCAGATAGTTTCTGACTACATCCTCAATCCCCATCACCTGTCTGTCTTTGCCCATATGCTGTGCCATTATCTTCAGTCACCAACCTTGTTGAGCACCAAGGCAAACTGCTACGAATCATGTGTATCCCTCGCCTGCCACACAGCAGCCCCACTCCTTCCTCTAGCTTATTATTTATTTCAGAAAGCATTCCAATAAATTTCCACACCCTTCACAAGGCCTATCCCAGCTGGATGTTGGGTAATTCTCATTTTAACCCTAAGCTCTTTGGTCCGTAACACAACTGTATATGGCTCAAATGCTAAGACTAAAAGTGAGCCCACACAGTATCAAAACATGTTCTGCTAGTTAACAATAACATTATTTTCTTCTTTCATAGCCTGCAGTCTTGACTATGGATTTATTATGAATAAATAGGAATGTGTCATATACATTACCGATTTGGTGGATGCTGGCTGGGGGGGATTAATGAGAGAAAGCATTATTCTAAAGGAAACACATTTAATACAAGGCTAAATGTGTTTGTTCAAACAGCTATATTGGCGGAAAGGCTTTAAGACAGCTAAGCCAGAAAAAGTCATGAGGAATCATCATAAAATCTCAGAGATTAACAAGGGTTACGATATTCCTGGTAGCTTTCACACAACATAAAGCCACTGCTTCAAGAAAGCATTGCGGGTTGGGTTTTGTTGGCTTTTTACCCCCAAAACAAATATCTTAATTGTGTTAGTTTGTTTAGGAATGCGGAACAGGCATATGAATAATTCTATTTGCAATATCCAATGTTCAGTTTAAATTCCTGTCCTTTTCAAAGACAGAGCTTTCCATTTACTACAGAATACTTTTGTCACATTTACCAGCCCTTAGCCAGGTGATTAGCTCTCAGAACAAGGGCAGTGCTACTGGAAAAGTACATATTTTTTTTATTCCCTGGTGTTTTCCATATTGCCTGTTACAGAGGTTTCTTGGAAATGATTGTCATTCAGACTTGGCTTTACAGTCAAAGGGGACCCAGCATGAGGTCAAAACTTTGACTTCAGCACTGCAGTCTGAAGAAGTAATAAGAAAAATGCCATCTGCTGATCACTTCATCCCCTCTCCAGTGCACGGTTTCTAATTACCTGGGGTGCTTGTTGTTGTCTTCACTTCGCTTTTGCATGCAGCTAACACGCTTCATATTTGAATGTACTTTCCCAAAAATATAATCTATTTAGTACTGCCCTTCCTGACACCAGGCTGGATCAGCATCTTAAAGAATACAATTGGGAAGCAGTGACTCACTGTGCTGCCCCGAAATAAAGCGTAGAGCTGTGGATCAGAGCATTTGTGAAAGCTAAACCATGCTTACTGCTTTATTTTGCCTGCTAAAACATGTCAAATCTTTCAGATTCCTATATTGAAGCTGGAATCCCGGCACAGAACTAAGTGGTGCTTCTCTATTTCTCAGTATGTCAACGACATGAATTTGGCTCACTGCTGCTTCACTTTTGGGGCTCTGTTCCCCAGAGAATTCATAATTGCCTCAGAATTCACAAAAGTTTCCTTAAAATTTCAGCTCTTTCATGTGGAAAAAATGATTTTTTTCCCCCAAGTGATTTTTCATGAGCAGTGATTTTAAAATTACCTTTTCTCTATTGCAAGCAGTTTTTTTACATGAGAAAAAGAACCTTTAAGCAGCTCTAAGGATGGGGCTTTCTCACACTAATGTCTTGCCATCTGTGTAGTTTATTTCACATCCTTTAGTGCCTCTTTAGCAATGGCGCTATTTTAGATACTGTTGTGTACTGTGCTGTTGTCTGTTGGTTTGCTGGCCAATAAAGCCAGAATGCCTCATACCTTGGAATCTACCAGTTCTTATGAATGTAATGTTAGACTTTTACAATTGGAAAACTGAAAGAAATTATCAGAACAATCTAGCCCACTATTTCAGTGCTAATGGCAAAAGAGATGGCAAAAATGGGCCAATAACTTATTTTTAAGGTGTTGACATCTCGAGTTTTAAGAACAAAAAATTCCTTCAGACTTGTGATTTCTTAAAGACCCTTTGCGATAAGGGTCTTCAGCCCTTAACACTAGTAAATGCAGTGATGAAGTAAATCTTTACACAACTGCACCCGCTGAACTTGTCCTGCAGCAGAACTTGGAATAATCACACGTTGCTAAGTGCCAACCTAGAGTTTGTAGAACATTCCATGACAGAAATTTTAGTTCTTCATTCTGGGGGCAGGTAAGCGAGTCTATCAGTTATGATCTGAATCTATTATTATTTCATTATTATATTGGGTTATTGTTGCGGCAAATTATATTGTAAACCCGTAACCATTGACAATACCACAAATTCAGGAAAAAATCAAACTGATACCAACTTCAGAGAACAAAATTCAGCTACTGGTCCAGAATAACCAGCTGAACATTCCTCTGTAAAATTTCTGTAATCAAACTGAAAGGCAGAATGCAAAATGCTTTACAACGTGTATATGTTTTGAAAGCATATTAAAGTCTGTGTACCCATCCTGTCCTCTATAAAGTACAGTTCTTCCCACACCTACAACACTTAGTCATATTACAGCCATGTCCACAAGCCCACATATAGGGACAATTCGATAACAACCCAGTTTTGCTATTGACTGAAACTTTAAAGCTAGTGCTTTTTTGGTTATTTGTGAGGTTCTGTTTGATGTTGTCAGCTTATTTGTGAGGTTGTGTTTGATGTTATTGGGTTAGTTTGAGCATGTTATAAGTAAAGTTTTCTGGGTGGCACAGTCTGTCCTAGAAATATCAATAATGTAATAGCTGCAGTGAAAAATAGCACATTATTCTTGCAGTACTTATAAAGTAGATAAAAATAATTTCTATGTGCTATATTGAAATATAAATTATCAATAAAAACATCCCTTTTATTTACAGAAATATATGAAAAACCAGACCACACAATGAGAATGGGAACTGTCCTGGCCATCTCTTTCCCAGTAAAATATTACTCTTTGCCATATATTTTCTCTTGATTTGCCCAGCCCCTAGCTAAGTATCTCCAGTGCTATTGTTCTCCTTTAAAGATTAATATGCTTTACTAGTGAGAAACTTCTAATTATAGTCAGCCAGATTCTCCCTTTCTCCAATTTACCCGATGAGACCCTGATCTATACTGTAGTTCAGAGTGAAAACTGAAATGTTTCAAGTTGCCAACTGGCAGTTGGCAATTTTCATTATGAAATTCATTATTAAATTATATTTCATGTCATGGGAAACAGCGAGTACTCAGTGCACTGAGAGTCATACTTTCAACTTGCATGAAAATAATTTTCCCCTATGAAGTTCAGCTTTAGCATTTCCTAAAACACATATGCAAAAACCATGGGAGGGATGCTGTTTTGTGTGCTTCTCTGATTGGATAGGTTGGAGAATATTTGGGGGGGGGGGGGGGGGGGGGGGATGGGATATCTAACAGTTAATGTTGTCATTAAATTTAAGCAGTGCTTCAACCTGGTGGGACACCTTTTCCTTGGTACTCTGTACTTGCACAGCAAGAGATCCTCCTCACTTCAATTAATATTTATCATTTGTAGTGAAACTCAGGAATTACAGCTACAGGCTAAGATTATGCTGTACAAAGTACTGTAGAGACAAAGAAAAGGAAAAAGTCCCAGGTGGCATAGTAAACAAATAGACAAAATGTGGGAGCAGGAACAGAACAAACACATTAAAATGATCTTCCAACACCATGCAGCAAGTCAAAGGAACTTTTGTGAGTAAGATGCAGGTTTTCTGACAATCACTCATTCACTGACAACAATATGCTGCTTTTCCCAAAACCACAATTTCTACAATGTCATTTTGCTTGTTTTTCAGCTTAACTTCACATCCATGAATTACAGAAACTTTGTGTTTTCTTTCTCCATACCCATACTCTGCAAGACAATGATTTATAGATGGGCTAAGGGATGTGAAAAGAACTGCAATGAGTAGACAGTTAAATTACTTTTAAGACCAGGCTCGTCTGAAATTCTGAGGACGTAATGGAGCCCCCAGCTTTATGCTAACTGATGGTGTTGCCACACAGTGTTTCAGATTTGGGAATTATGTATGATGCCAGATCACTTGACCTGAACAAAGAATTTGCCTATGTTTGCCTGACTTGTTTCTATGCACCTCAGCTAACAGAAACTCTGCAAATTCCCTGGAAAATCTATTGCAGAATTTCACTTGCCTTACTCTTTGAAAATTTTCCTAGTATCCAACTATCACTATCCAGCTATGACAAGGAAACTATAATAGAGCTTTCATTTCCCCTGTGAGATGTGAGACCCCAGAAATCTTACAGCAACAGATGAAGATGATGGCATCCTTAGTCTGCTAAGAAAGAAGATGGTAAGAAGGAGTTTGCTTATGTCAGCCCCTCCAATACTCTAATCTGATGCATGGGTCAGAGGAAATAACGTTTTAAATCACCTTTCTCATTTGCACAGAAAATATTTATACTAGTAAATAATTAAGTACACGAGATCCTCTTGGTAATTTTCATTACAAAAGTCATCATTAAATTACATTTCATGTCTTGGGAAATAGCAGTTAGCTAAGGTCAAGCCAAATTCCAGCCAGTCCAGGAGGAAATTTGTCCTATAACTGCTAACTAAAAGTATGCTAGAATGAAAAAGCCATAGCCATACAATACTAGCTTTGAGACAATGTACAAGTACCTCCAAGAAAGATCTCAGATAATTTAGACAACCCACAAAAAAAAAAAAAAAAAAAAAAAAAAAAAGTAAGTGCTGGCAAGCACAAACTTTGTGGTCCCTGTGCTTTCCTTACGTGTAGATAGTAGGCATATGACCCTCAAGGGCTCTTGT
Source organism: Falco punctatus (assembly GCF_963210335.1). NCBI lineage: Eukaryota > Metazoa > Chordata > Aves > Falconiformes > Falconidae > Falco > Falco punctatus. The sequence goes on from NC_137589.1 coordinate 6,494,885, forward strand.
AGCAACCCCACTGGGATCCTGGCAGCTGATACTTCCAGGATGATTTGGTTTAAGTTGCTTATTCTCAGGAAATGTTAGTCTGTTGTGCTTAACTGTTCTTAGAGACATGAGTCGAGTCTGAGGGAATTTGCACACACAAATACCACCTGCCAGTCCCAGCTCCACTGCCTGGAAAACATCTGCCCTTGCTACTTCATGTCTACTGATCCTGCCCAAATTGCATCAATGCTGACAAGCCACTTGGAAGCTGCTGAAGACTAAGGACTTGGCTGCAGAGGACCTAGAAGGCATCCATAGCACCACTGCTTCGCTGCACCTCTTAAGGTGCCACTGGGGCAGTTCACCTCTGGAAGTCAATATTTCCAAATTTCTGTGGGCAGCATTGTTACTGTCCAAAAACCCAACAAAACAGCACAAGAAATAGCTGCTGGATGTGCGAAGATCAATAAGCAGGTCTAGCCAGGCCTTTGAAATCAAGTTGGATGGTTATCCAGCATAGCTTGTTCTAGACTTGCATTGTAGCTGACACTGAGTTAGAAAATTTGGGTTTAATCCCTTGAATGACTAGTGAGACTGTGACCTCAAGACATGAAGCGTTACTTCCAGAGCAGCCCCATTGTGCTGCTGCTGCAGTTCAGAGCATGCAGAAGGGAGGCTGAAAACAGAGCCAAGTGTCACCGGGGCACCCAGAGAAATCACGCAGAAGGAACAGCAGATTCGCTGGGGACAGAGCTAATCAGGGTGTTTCGATGAAACTTTTGGCTCCCTGATTGACACCAGTCTGACTGCTGCGAAACACGAGGGCTGATCACCTGCAGCTGGCCAGGCTGGCTCAAGCAAAGCTGCTGCAGTTACAGATCTGAAGAGCTTGTGGTTGTTCAAGATGGAGGGAGAGGGGACCACCAGAAGAACTTCAAAGTAGCAAAGCTAGTCAAGACAATACTGCTAAAGGGAGGCATCTCCAGATCATCCCAATTTGGCTGTACTACAGAGGTACTCACTGTTGCTGATGCTAACATTATCTCTAGGATTACACTAATTACCAGCTTTGTTATTCTAAACAATCACTTTATTTTGGTAATGCTGGCATAATTCTAGATTAATTAGCTCAGTCTTAATTGGACCTAAGGGAAAAATACACTGAGAACGCACTGACAATCAAGCATGGCTTAAACTGTGGAGTTTATTTTCAGAAATGTGCAAATACAGATTGATTTCTGCTGTCACTGATGCTTTCAAATTTGAAAGGCAGTTTCCTTCCATTTCTTCTGACTTTCTGTGAGGAAGCATAAGTTCAAGGAATCTTTAATAAGGAGGAATTACAGTGAGTTATCACACATAGTTCAAACCTAAAAAGAGGGTCTAGCTATAAATCTGAACCCCAGACTGTCCTTTCAAGAAATTTCTCAGCTTCTGGAGACTGGTTCCTGTTTCTCTCTCTACTCTGCACATCAGAGTTCGGTAGATGTCAACTTTTTCTAAGCATTAAATATTATAAAATACACCTCTGAACTGCTTCCAACAATTGCTAAGAAGTGACAGCATTTTTCTCAGAGAAATCATTTCAATGCATTTTGAAGCCAGTTAAAACTCAATGTGCCCCTTGTCTGCCCACTTGCTTCCTTCTTCCCCTCCATATGCTTTATTTTTAAGGTCAATGCTTAATTTTGCAAGGGAGGTAAGTTTTCAAATAAGCAAAAGAAAAATAAATTACCTGCAATAAATACTCCGGGGCTTTTCAATGCTTTTTGCTTTTTGTTTTTCTACCAAAAGAAAAACTAATTGTTCCACAGCCCAATTGCCTGGAGCCTTCCACCTTATGAAACCTCTGTTATTAAGTGATTCAGTTGTCAGAAGGATTTAATCCCTAATCAGTCTTTGCAATCAGATCGTGCAGACTGCCAGACAAATGCTTGACTTCAATTCACCGCATTTTATCTTGATGTGTGACTGCAGCACCATATGCAACGGCGCAGGGACAGAACCAATGCTGCCCCTGGGGCACCATCTTGCACTTCAGCTTTGCTGTTGTGTTTCACCAGCAAAAACACAGTTTTGGTTCTTTTTGCTCTCCCAACTGAGATTTTCACAGTTGCTCTAATTAGTAGTTAGAGTTGTTATTCAACGTAGATTTCATATGATTTTAACTTTTATTAAAGCCTAAACAAAGGTGTTGTGTTAATACTATTTTTCAAGCCAAAGTATGACACTTCCATTTGAAAAGCTCTTTAACCTTCTGTTTGTGCTTTCCTTATATTTTCTGTATTGGTCACCATGTGCCTATAAGCATTATCATCTGCCCCCACCCCAACTTTTTAGCATGAACCGTACCATTTCAATATTCTGCTGTGGGCGCTCTGGTTTGTCCATTTTTATGAAGTTCATAAGAAAACATTTTTAACCCAAAAAAATGTGCTTTACTCAGGCTGAAACACAAACCAGTGTTTCTTCCCCAGGTCTTTAAGTTCTTCCAACTCAATTGGCCCATGTCAATTAATTTTCTCTCTCCTGATGCTACAGCTTGTTTTTGAAGTTAATTGCTTAAACTTTATTTCACATGCAGATAGAGTACACCTGTCTGAGTCTACACATGAATCTGAAGGTGAACAGATGCAGTTGTAAGCAATGAAACTTGCATGGTTGTTTGTCACATTGTCTTAGTTCAGATGTTCTTAGACGCAAGTTAGGGCATAAACAGTGTTAGAGCTTTGTCTGGTAGAACCACTCAATGAGATGAAGAATTTAGATTTTATGTAAAAACTGTTTCTAGCTCATATAAATAAATACATAATTTGAAATATCACCAAACAAACAAACAAAAAACCCCAAACAAACAAACCAACACACAAACTACAGCTAAATATGCATAAAGCCTGAGATGAACCTCAGAGGTATGAACTGTCTTGCATTAGGCTTCTCAAAGCTGCTTCTCCTACAAGACCAATGTGTTCACGATGTGGGTGCGATGCTACTGGAAGCATATTGTTCCTTTCACTTTGAATTGTTTTAATATAACCTACACCCCTAATTCAGATACAATTTATTTGAAAACATAGCACGATGATCAACAGCGTCAATGTCAAAAGACTTTACACGAATGTTTCTAATGTCAATATTCTTCATTAGCAGTATCTCTCTTCCATCTCTAAATCAGCTTCACTTCTGCATGGTCAGCAAAACTATATATTATGTTTTGAATTATTCCTACAGAAAGGTGTTTACTTCTTTGTAACAAAAGCATGACTTCAGGGCTACCCATGATTTACTACACTGTGAGAAAAACAGACAATAGTAGTGTATCAAAAAACTCCAAAATAGATGAAAAAGATTATAGCAGATGACAGAATTCAATCCTTCAGTTTCCAGTGAAAACAGCTAGATTGCTTTAAAACCCAAAGGTTTCACTGGTATTTAGTGTCTATTTTAAGTCCATTGTAAACAACAGTGAAAATTCCCAGATTTTACTCCAGATCAGACACAAGTAGACAAGGACTTCTAATTGCATATACAGCTGATGATCTGCAGAAATGAAAGGAACAAACCATACACCTCGTCTCCCCAGAGACACAGAGAAAATAAAGGACTTTTGCTTCTGGACTTCACTGTTACTGAACTGTCTGCTCATCCTACTGGATATTCTGGCAAAATTTCATGACAGATGAAGCTCTTTGCTACAGAGGGGAACAGTGTTTGCTGAAACTTTTGTTATTTCTACTCATTGAACTTACGTCACAACAACAAAAAGGCATTTAATCTTTAATTTGCAATGATTTAGTACTTTCAGATTAATGATGACGAGAGCCAACCGGGCTGTACCTGGCTACCCATCCAGTTTTCCCTGTGCTTTCTCAAACTTTGTCTTGCAGCTCAGCCTGAGCTTCTGTCTGTGGAGGTATTTTGCTGTTTCCTTAATAAGCATCCTTGGCATGTAATCTAGTGCTTTGTGGTGTCATTTGAATGGCACCCTTCAGGATAGCTACCTGTGGCCTCACTGAGCTGTGAAATGAATCAGACATAGGTAACAGGTTTTTCTGTCATCCTGCCATGAATCAAAAATGCTTCAGTCCCCAGATGCTGACAGCCATAATTCATTCAGAATCTGGGGGAAAAGTGCCACTGAACACGTAGCTTTCTCTTAGGAACCACAGAACAGCCACCAGAACTGAAGAGCCACGAATAATAAACTTCCCACATCGGATGCCACAGGAAAGAGGGGAAAGGATGCTGATGTTCAGACTTCTGGGGGGTGGAAAAATTTGCTTCCAAGTCGCTGTTTATTGTAATAACTGCTGACAAACGGCAGTTCTGTCGGGGACTGGAATGGCTGGGTGCCTTATGTTGTGGTCACGACTCCTTCAGCCTAATGGGCTGGGATTCACAGGTGCGTTAAGAATTGACCAAACTGGCAGCATTACAGCCAGTAGGCTCAAAACTACATTCATGTGAACAGCAAAACCTTATGAGCTTTTCTCTGATGCTTAGCCCTGTGCTGCTTTACTTTTAACCTTTAAAAAACTGCAAAAGCAAGTTTGAAAGATTCCCCAAACCTTCCTTCACAATTGCCTGTGGATGTATCATTTTCTTTTAGCTCGCTACTCCCCCACTTTTTTTTTTTTCCTAAAAATCTTTTGAAGCCTCAAACTTTGAATCACTAAGAGAAGAATAAAATCACAGAGAGAAGAGAGAGCCAGGTGAGAAAAAAGGTGGGCTGCATGATAGGATTATGGACCCACGGAAATATGAGAAATGAGTCGCTGAAAGGGATGAGGTGAAATGGAGGAGAAGAAGTCAGAATTGTTGGTATGTTAAATGAAATCTGTTGAAAAGCACTACTTTAAAGTAAACCAATTAATGACGTCTCCAAACTAATTGAAATTATGTGGTAGTGTAACTTTAAAAATATTTTTTTTCCCACACACAAGTACAGCGTTTAGATGATCACAATCCAGTGAGAAAATTACCACCAGCAAAATTCATGAAGGAACATAAAATGACTACCAACTAAGAAATCAGATTGCTACTGGCAAGAGTATAAATTGAATGCAGGGAATATAACGGTTACAGCTTCACCTTTCAAAAAGTTCACATTTATCCCTTATGTTGCCTCAGACTCTACGTATTGAATGTTTGCTGCTGTTCCTTAATATCCCAAATGCGGATAGCTTTGAGGGTTTTCGGTGGTCAGTTGAAAAGGGAATGCACAAGAAAGCCAACCGAAGCAGTTGCGTGGTGGTTAGTGCATGCTTCTGGAAAATGAGCGTGGGGTTGAGTCCCTCCCCTGCCACGGAAGGTCAGGCATGGCTTTGACAAGTTCTTTAACCATAATGCTATTTTACATAGGGTAAGTACCAATGATCCTCCCATCCTCGCCCTTACACCATCAGCTGGGATTTCATAATAAAGATGTCTATTATAAAAGATCAGTATTGGTATGTTGGGATTGCTTAGAGCCAAGTTTCAGGAACATTCACTGCAACCACAATGCTCCCCACTTTTCTTTTTAATGACAATGAATTCTGCTGAGGAAAGACCTGCTACAGAGCCACCCCGTCAGGAGTAATGAATACCTAACCTTGCGAATGCCAAGAGAAACCATCTGAAAAAAGTCTGCCTGCAAATAATTCTGAAAATGATCAACTGTAGTGGATTTTATTTTTCTTTAAAAGAGAGCTGGCAATAGCCTTGCAGCCTTTAAAACCTTATAAAACCTTGCATTGAGAAATTACCTTGTTAGCTCAAAGCTTTCCTGTAAGCTATATGTTGGTGGTGCCACCAGAGACATCACATAAGGCAACTTTTGTAACATATTTTTATCTTAGGGATTTAAATGTTGCCACTAGGCATTTAAAAATAATTTTAAAACAGCCAAAGCATAGATTCACTTGAATATGTTTCAGTCTATGCAGACAGAAATAAAGATCCTTAGTTATAAAAAAGGTGTTTAATAAATTAAATTAATAACTTGAAAACAAGCAATTTCCTTGTTATTGATGACATAAGGCATTTAGAAAAGGATGGATTCATTGGAAAATAGCTAATGAGGTAATTGATGCTCCAAGTAGAGCAGGGTTTAATTAAAATCAATTACTTCACTCTCTTATAAAAAATATAGACCAGTCTCACCTGAGACAAATAACCTTGACATCTGCCATGGGAAAGGAAGGGGTCTCAATTGCTTTTGGAATAATTTTATAGCAGATAGCCAGACTATATTGCTTTGATCACTGATATAATGGGAAAAAGTTTCTCTTCTCTGTATCCTCCTTGCATGCGTTTTCATCACCTCCTTTTTCAGACTTAATTTAGATTTCTAGAACAATTTAAGCAAAAAAAAGAAGTGCAAATAATTTTTTTTATAGGGATGAAGTGGGTGAGTGCACTATTCTGCAAGCATTAAATAGCAGGCAACAAGGACTGGGCGAATCTAACATGGTGGGTTAGCTTTAATTTTCCTAAAAAACAAGTCAGTAATGAAATATAACCCTGTCTGCCTCATCTCCCCATGCATGGGTCTTCCCCGTGCTGCAGTCTGAGGCACAGGCTGCTGCTGAACATTTAACCACTCAAGTAACAGCAAATTTGCTGTGTCTAAGGGAACCCAGCACACACCCCCATCGGTCGAGCTGCTAGGGAGCACTTTGTGCTTTCCTCAGTGAGAAAAAATCACTTTATTTTTCACTGGCATTGCTAGATCTGTGTTCAGTCCTTGCAGCAAAATTTTAAAACCTTGAAACTTATCCTCTTTGTACTTAGTCCCAGATGTACAAGTTGTTCCAACTTTTAAAAGCCTGCTCTATTGCACAGCATCCCCTACCACCACTATTTTTAATGCCATATATCTTTCAGGTACTCATGGTTAAAGTGACCGTTTCCTTCCATGATTGTTACACAATCTATTTCACATGAGAGATGAAGAGGCTGCAACTCAGCTGTGTGTTTATACAGGAATAAGGATGTTTAAGATCACTTTTTTTTTTTTTTTTTTCTTCTCCTTATTCTGGTGAACCAGAAGAACCAAAGGGTTCACAGTGGGGCTATTAAGCCTCCATCCTGCATTCAGCCCACACTCATACAGGCAAGCGTGAAGTTTGCTCCAGGCTTAGAAACGGGGCAGTGAAGGCACAGTGAGGGGAAGCAATTTGTACCCAGTAAAATACCAGCTGATGGCTCCTGCTGTGGTGCAAGAAGGGGATCAGAGACCACACTAGCATTTTGTGGTCATGTGGCAGCTCTTGGAGCAATGCAGCTCCAAGGACGTGCTCTTGGCCCACAACACAGTTGTGCCAGAGCGAGTGCTTATAATTTGCTTTGATCTTTCCAGCTTGGTGATATTTGAGAACTTGGAGGATCACAGAAACGAAATGTTTCTTTTTCACTTAATCCAGGAGACTCTGAGACAGGCAAAGTGGCAAGACAGAGCATCCCTCCCTCCCTGCAGCTCACCAGGCAGGTGACAGGTGAACTTATATCCGTTGGAATCTGACATGGGAAAGCGCACAAAGCACACCAAGCTGGCAAAAACAGCTTTAACATTTCTGCCTCCCAAACAGAATGATTTAATATTTCCTTCCAAAACAGCCAGACGAAAGGAATGGAAGCAGTAATTACAAACACAGCCTGTGAAAGCCAGGTGGGGATGGACTGGGTGATTTGTTTCACTTTGGATAGTAAGAACGAGAAGCTGAATCTCTTTCCACCAAGAGATAGGTAAGAAATTGGCTGCACAGGAGCATTAAGAGAGGAAACAGAAAGAATGAGCTCAGGAAGATTTTATTGTTTGACTGCTTGGGGTTACCTTGTGCAAACTGAAATCTCCCCCAGAAGTAGTGCTCTGGATGATGCCCAAAGAGACACTCAGAGACACCCTGCTCCAAAGAGAGCACCAGGCTGCTTCTGGCACTCCCCAGGAGAGAGACATTTCTGTTTTCACTTATCATCTCCATCTCCAGCTCACATAAGAGTGAAGTTACAGATCTGTCTTCCCTAGAACTTCAAACAGACAGAAAAGGAAAAGAAACACTGTATACACCTGACATAAAAGTAGAGGAGGTTGCCCACCTCTGCTCTTATAGGATGTAAAAGTGCTGTTCAACAATTAAAAATAGAACATATCGTAAAAAGTAGTTCTACCTCTATGGCCCATCCACCAGAAAAGGTTATCAGGAAGCATCCTTGGAATCAACACCCAGCCTGCTCTTGTTGCTTTGGTTTAGGAAGCTACTTGGACCACCCTGAACTCGGAGTGACTGCTGCTGTTCATTATTTGGCCCGAATTATGCCCACAAAATTTATTTGTGAGGTGGTGTTAGACTGTGATAGCTGGTAGACTCCGAAGCTGCAAGCCTGAAGTATAATAAACCTGCGTACGAATGGTAAGGCTATTTTAAATGGCAGCTCTTGATATTAAATGTACACATTCAGTTCAGTATTAGCTCTTCAGCTTCCTTACAGGTTGCTGTTCCCAGGGGCAGGAGAGGATTGCAACGCATGGGATGCAAACTCAGGAATTAAAATGACAAAGCTCTAATCTCTGACACCCAATGTCATTTCATGCCTATTTGTGACAGCAGCTACTGTGATCACTGTCCCTGCAGAAATGCATGGTGTTTATCATCTCAACATGCGTGGGTTTGACCTGTAGCAGTTACAACAGAGTATGCTCATTAATACTGGATGATGCATTTGCACCTTGAAGCCAAAGCATATTTTCCAAGCAATTTGCTAAAGAAACAACCCTGCCTCAGAGTCTTGCTGTTTTCTTCTCACACTACCATATTCATGGATCCCATAGTTTCAGTAGGTACAACACGGCCAAGGCACAGCGGGTCTGGCTTACCTTTACTTTTTGACATACCAGTTGTTAGTGCAGAATATAATGACAGAGCTTAAATCTACTTCCCGATTTATAGGTTAAAGCCAAATCAGAAAAAAAAAACCCCACTACATCCAGTAAAATTATGTCTATTTAATTGATCTATAGTGACCTGTGTTGTATTTTTCCATGACATAGCAAAAGGCCAGGGTCTTTTTCTCATTTTCACTGGCCCACATGGATAACAGTTGCTGGCTTTCTCAGACACACATGCTTTAGCAGCTTCTACCTCTATTATGACCTGATTTCTTCTAACAAGGAGACAAAAACTTGATCCTTAATTACTCTGTAATAAAAACAAAAGAAAAATCACACTCCCTTTTGCAAACATTGTATCTTGTTTTATTAGGCAATACTTTATGAAAAAAAAGAAGGTAGTACTAATATCAAAGAAGATAGTACTAATAGCAGATGATAATAATAATAAAACATTTGCCCTCCATCATTGTGGAGCAACATTAGCGAGACTCTGAAGACATAAAAGCTGTTAAATTAATCTGCATTACTTCTTAGGAGAAAAAAACCCAAACCACAGATCCAAAGCCAATTACCCTCTTGCTATTGCTTAAATTTCACAGAATAATTCTTACTCTATACTGATATAAGGGAGTTGAGTCAAGCCCACTACCATGAATATTATTCAGTCCATAATGCAGGAGAATTCATAGCTTCCAGAAAGCAGCTAAGATTTATTGATGCAGTGGATCAAGCTTTTAAAACAAAACCCAAAATCTTTTGGTATGACTTGTTAGGTTTAACATGTTCACTCTGTGTTGGCTCATAGGTGGAACATTTAATCTGTGATCGATGAACAGAGAAGAAATGGGGGGAAATTGTATATGCATCAAAAATGATCCTTGCTCTCCACTTCTCATGGGAGTGCAGGGGATCGTTACAACCAGCCCCCTAATAATCCTGCATGTATATTCAGCCTGCAGCATGACCGTATCTTCAAATTTCCTCTGAAGTCCCCAGTTTTCCCTAAAGCTCAGATTCAGTGTTCAGCAGAAGAATTACCCGGTCCCTAACCTAGATTCTCAACTCCTCTTCAAACTCGTATCCTCATGGCCACACATCAGCCAAGCTGCGACCCTGCTGGGGAGAAGCACATTGGAGCATCCTCCTGCCAGCCAGCCTCCAGGCAGGCATTCAGCCAGCTCTTGAGACTGCACCGACACGGGAGCCACGCCGCTCACTGAGGAGGTTCTATGCTTGTGAGTAGTCCGTCCAGGAAATTCTCAGTTAAAATAGTTTTTATCAAAAAAGAAACCAAGTCTGCCAAACAGAACAAGATTTGCAAGGAAAGAATAGTTTCCAGTCATCCACACTGTATTTTCCTTTTAGACATTTGGAAACTAAAAGATTTTCCTTTCTTGTATGAAATAGTCTTTTCTCTTGAAATTCTGGGACAGATTTTTTGATTATTACTGTTGCACACAAGTTAAGCGGTTGAAATCAACACGAAACATTTTGAAACACTGAAAAAAAATCTCAGTTGCCCCAAAAATAAACTTTTTTCCTGAATTTTTGTTCTGCAGTTCAAAGATCAACATTCTTTGTCCCTCTGTGAAACATTAGCATTTTTTTTTTCAATTTAGAAATTATCTGAGAAAGGCATGCCAAGTTCTACCCATCAGCCACTTACTCTCTAACCAGAGACTTTCCATGAACGTAAGTAGTACTGTCCATTTCTGCTGCAGAAAACACTGCTAGGAAATAGGGGGACAACAATGAAGTCCTGTGGTTGGGTCAAATTAATCAAGATAATTAATGAGACTTTTTAATGTACTTTGACTCCCCCATACTTACCTAGAGCTGCCCCTAATAAAGCATCTGCGATTAGTTTCTAGGCACGACCTGTACTCAGATTTTATAGACGTTTATTCAGCATACTGAACTAATTTGAACTTGGTTACTTCTTCAGAAATAAATCTCACTACATCTCCAGTTTCAAGACATTTTAGTCGTTATTAGAATATTTTAGTATTTTAACTGGTTAAAAAAACCCCTGTCCTAAATAAATGATGTTTCTCTGTGATGCATAATGAACACAACAGCCTTCACTATAATGAACCATGCAGGTCTATAAACTGAATTTTGCTGAAATGAATTATTTTCTAACTTCTCATTCATAAATCAAAGCGTAATGGTCTCCAAATACAGCCCGTATTGTAGACATTATAGCACACATTAATGATACTTAAATACAAGGGCAAGTTCTGTTGCAACTGCTTTTCCATCTGTCACAATTTCTGCTGAAGGGCAGAATATTAGTAAATGACAAACTAACCTCAAAACCTTCCCTAAAACACACAGTCCCAAAATGGCATCATCAAGATTCATTTATAGATTCAGGGACAACACTAAGCAGCATTTCCTAAACACTGAGTTTTACTTCCCCCAGGGATGTTTGGGCATGTCATCAGTTTTCCAGGTCTGGTAACAGCCCAACATCAGCTCACATGTCCACCGAGCACCTGCAGTACTTCACTGGCTGCCAATAACAAGTTTTTGGACTCAAACTTCAAAAGTTATTTGGTCACCGATCTGTCCCAGACTCCGTGAGAACTAGTTATCCAGCACACCTAGGGCCCAAGCCCTATATTTTGCAGCAAATTAACCGTGTTAATAACCAAATGGTGCAAAGGCACACCAGGAAAAGATGAGCTGACCCCTGTCACATGCCAAGACTCTTAACCACAAAGTTCCTTAGTGTTTCAACCAAAGCACAAGTATCTTCTCCAGAGGTCCCTGGTGCAGCTCACACTGAGCATCAGACAGTTAAAATTTTTCAGAAGGAAACTTTTATAAACCTTTCAGAAGTGCTCTGCTAGCTCTCATTACCGCAGGTCCATAGTTTGCTTTCTTAGACTGGCAGAGTAGTACAGTTAAGGAAGTAGCTATGATTTTTATCCCAAGGAATCGTACATGGTAATTTTCATTTTTCATCTGTAGCTTTCTGAAGCTGATATTCTGGAGATGTCTGCAAAATAGCTACTTGAAAGCCACACAAAACTCAAACTATCATATACTTTTTGACATTAATCTCATTTAAATGCAAAAAAAATAATCCATTTCAACTTCCAAAAGATCTTTTCATGCAGCAAATATGTGGGGTTTAGGGATGTTTTCTACCTCACAAGGCTCATTCCTAAATTCCTGATGAAATATAGGAAAAGCCTGAGCCATTCCTCATTCCCTTTGGAAAGTTTCCCCCGTCTCCACTACTTTAGAAAGTTGAGTCACCAGCTACCTCCCTAGCAAAAGCTAAATTTCCTCGGTGTTTTCTCACACCTGCAAAAGATGTGTCTGTTCACACGTGGCTGATATAAGGCTGAACGGCTACTGCCCAGTGAGCGTTTGGTGGTCTAAACCCTCTTCCCTAACGCAGATAAATATAATTCAGCACTTCCACAACGAACTCCCTCTCCAGCACTCCGGCACTTCCACAGCCCCCCTCAGCCGTCAAGGGCAGAAAATGGTTTTATTCTCCGCCTGGACCGACTGGACCAACACTACCTCCTGCTAAAACTTCCTCATCTCTGTGTCAAGATGTTCATCATCTTGTGGCGCTATTTTTTCTTTGGGTTTTCAGCTATGACATAGCCAAGTTTCAGAGCATTTGCTGAACGGAGCACTTACTCCCATTTCAGGCCATCTCCCTGCTAATCTGTAGTAGTTTAAGTTGTATTGCCATCACGCTATCGTAAATCTACTCAGTCCTTAATGTACAGTTGCAGAGAGCAATAATACTGATGTTAACAGAAATCTCTGCTGTTGACATATATATTTTCCACTTCACTAGATGCAAAAATTCAGCATTTCAGCTCTGCAGATCTGAAGTGTTGCCTTGACTATTGATTTCTATCTGCAACACTCCCCTGGATTTCTCACTAGAGCCCAAGCTTCCCAAAGGACATATAATTGCATGTGGCAGAAGACGCTGCTCCAGTGTGGCTCCAAACCTGTTCAAAATCTAGGTGTGTGAGAATTCCTACACAAAATCCTGTCTTTGCATAAAATATATATATATATAAAATAATTTCACGCATCTAGTCATCTTTTATAAACATTACCGTATTTTTTTTTAAATTACTCTGATACATTTGCACAGTACTTTGAACATTAAAAGCATGTGAAGGGACACAGCAAATGTATTGGCCTAATTTGCTTTCTTGTTTTAGACCAGGAGTAACGCTACAGAGTTCACTGGAGTTGTTTTTAATGAATGCCGGTTATAGAAAGAAAGAAGTAGGCCAAGTACAGGTATATTTTATTAAAGTCCCTGAGCTCCTAGGCACACAGCAGTATTAACGGCAGTAAAAAATGATGTGAGTTTCATTTGCAAAAGAAATTTGAATAAAATACGTGAAAGATATACAACCAAGGTTAATAGTCCACACAAAAAAAAACAGTCAGCATTTTCAAGCTGAAAAGATAACGGATGTTTACAGAGCTTCTTTTTAGGGAACAAAACCGTATAACATCTTCAAAAATAACTAAGAGAATATACACAACTAGTGTACTTTTTGTATTCATCAAGTCTGATGATAATACCAAAGTACAAGAGGACAGAAGTAAAGTAACAGACACCAGCAAATCGCATCAGACCCTTAAAGTTCCAGAAACGAGATCTGTGCTGTTGGATGAAACTCAGCACTGGTTAGGGCCAAAGGAAATAAAAAATAACTTGTTTAGAGGACAGCATGGACACATTTTATAGCTGGATCATTAAATAATGTCCACATCAAGACAGATCTCCAATACATTGGCAAATGCGCCACTGCTAACACCTACAAAAGGATAGCAAGAGAGTACATACCTGTTGCTTGCAGATTCTCTGCCTTTGATAAGGTAACGGTGCTACCCATATTTTTTCTCTCAAAGAGCAAGATTACTGTATCAGTCCGAGAGAGAAGACTGCAAAGAGAAGGCAAATTAATGAGCATGTTGGCACCACAGAAAAGTAGCAAACCCTGGCAATAACGCACAGGCAAATTGCTGTAATGTTATTTTAAATACTGCTGTCACACATTAATTGATTTTCTGCTTTCAAAATGTGTGTGTAATGATTCAATTTTGACCTTAGTCTTGGCTCATTAAAATGAATATTTTCACATTAAGAACGTTGGATCACCACCTTCAGAGTGTATGGATTTGAAAATAAAAATACCTCAACCTTTATAGCTAATGTATGCCCATATTTTATAGTAATAGTGAATAATGAATATGATATCTACCCAAATTTATTCTAAGCTACTTTGTTACCACAAAGAACTCCAATAAATCATATATGTTAAAAGTCACTTCATTTTATAGTTACTTGGCTTGCAAAGTTAAGCACTCAAAGATTAGATAATACCTAATTTTCTCTGAAGCCACTTGAATTCATTCTCGTCCAATTGACAGAATACCATGAGGGAAATGCTGTGTGATTAGGTACCATGTACGTAGGTTAGGTATATATGGTGTGGTATCAGTATATAAACGTGTAAGACGGTAATTTAAGCAGGGATAACCCACAAATAAATACTGCATGAGCTATGTGTGTTGAGCTATATAGATCAATAGGTTGGCAAAATGCATTGGATGATGAAAAAGGCGACCATTTCTACAGAAACGAATGCCTATAAACTGTCCATGAATGTAAAATGAGCATTTTATTTGGAAGCTGACAAAGTTTTTAGTTGTTAAAACAAGGTATTGTTCCAGAAGTCCCTTCTACAAGAAAAGTCAGTGCAAAAAAACTAACAAATTCTAAGCTGGGTGCTGATGCATTCCTGACGAGACAATAGGCACTATCCCTGCAGTAACATCGACTCAGTATGGTAACAGTGGAGATGCCTTTCAGCAGCAAACCTGTGTGATCCCAGCTTTCCTCTCCCTTCATTTGCCTGTGCTGTTTTTCACACTGGCTTGCTTTCCTCGTATGCTTTGGAATAGCATGCAAGTGAGTCAATGTGTTAATCGTATTATGCAACAAAATGATAGCAAAAAGCAAAGGAAGCAGGGCTCAAACGCTGAAAAGCCTCATTGCCTAAATGCCTTATGATCTTGATCATTATCTCTGATTGTTACTATCCATTAAATGTATAAATTCATTAACAGATTTTCAGCAATAAATAATTAATATAAGGGAGGTGAAAAAAAAATAATGTAAATAACTGCAGAAAACATCCATGGAAGCTAACCCTTCATAAGAAAAATGCAAATTGAGGTCTCACATACCCGCCCTAGGAGAACTGCTCTCTCAACTGAACTTAAATCCCTAAGAAGTTGTTTTCATTTGCACAGAGGGTCAGGCCCTTCATGCCACCACGTAGAAACAACGTAATTAAAACCAACACTTTTGAGGCTGCCTGAATGCTGTTTGCTCAGCCCAGCTTTCTTGCTCGTGGCTCTCACTGGTGTTTTCTATAACCCTTTTGATGTATATTGTTTAGTTCAAGGTTATTATTGTTTTCCAGGTGGGAGCTAGTTTACATGCCCACTCTCCAGGAGTGGCATGATCAGACTCTGTCCTGAGAATATTTTATGATTTAGTTGTTGCACAGTGTGCTTTCCCCTGATAGTAGAGTTTACAGGTAATATTCAGTGCCAAAGGTGTGCCATAAATATGATGGACTACAGGATTGCTATCATTGCATATTCCAAGCATGGTGTCAGAACAAGTGCTGAAGAGACAGGCTCATAGATAATGGGCTCTCTAGGTACATTTTACAAGTGCTAAGTGTGACAAATGCTAAAAACTCAGCAACAAACAGGAGGTGCTTACCAGTCTGACATTACCATTAGAATTCTGGATCACATTCAGCACAGAAGTCTATATTTCATAATAAATGGTTTTCTTTTTTTAGGCTAAACATCTCAGGAATAGTTCAAATGCAAAACATTCTCAGAGACTCTAATAAATACTACTTTAATAGAATGAATACAGTGCTCATCCTTGTTAATTATTATTTTCTCTGACTCCAAGGACCCAAATGTGATTTACCACTGAAACACTCTCTATTTTCTGCTCTGGCAGCACAGCTTTTGTTTCATCTTCCTGGCTCTGAAAGCTCCAAGTTTCACTGCAACACAAATCTCACATGTGGAGCTTGAGACATCCCCCGAAGATTTTGTGGCTGCCAGACGTGTAGCGTTTGCCTGAACGCTCAGGGCTGTCTCCAGCCTCCTGCTTATTTACAAGTGACTCCTCTTTCTATATACAACTTTCTATATAAAACTTGTTTTATCTGCTTTATTTCTCATTTCTCCCTCTAAACTGTTTAAAAGCAGATTTAGACATACATATGTATGTGTTTTATTGTGCAAGGTTTATATATAAATACATATATGTATGAATATTGCATAGCATGCTATATAACACTGGAATGCAGACATGCATATAAACCAAACCGAGATTTTGCCATCTAAATGCACCAGACCAGGCTTTCGTAGCTCACTCTATATAGCACAGGATTTCTATCCAAAATCTTGCCAAATATTTTGTGTTGGTTTAGATCAGTTTTGCTAAGATATTGCCTTACAGAAGAAAAGTTTCACACATGCTTTGTTTGTCACATAAAGTATCCTCAAGCCCATTTCCTCTTCTTTGAAACCCACCTGCACATACAGTATAAAAAAGAACACCACTGCTGTTTATAACTTATATCACAGTATGCTCCCTGGCTTTATGCTGTTCAGGAGAGGTGCAGCCTTTCACAAGCAAGTTCTGGAAATCTGCGTGCAGGAAAGCAGAGACGTTAACTCCAAGGAGCAGAGGAAGCACATAACAGGAATTGGACAAAGAATGTGTTTCTCCCAAGAGAAAAGAATTAAAAGCAGCCCTCTCTACTCTGTATATATCAGTCCTGATGGGTTTTTTATATATACATATGCCTAGAAGCCCAAAGAGGAATTAAAAGTACAGCAGAAAGCCAAAAAAAAAAAAAAAGAAAAAAATAGGCCAAAGTTTGGAAGCCAAAAAGCTACAAAATCCAGAGTGGTCAGCTGCTTTGAAACTAAGATATGGGGGAAAGAGGAATGACAGAAATAAGACATTCAGCTGTTCTAACTCCGGTGAAAGTTTTGCAGAGCACCACCAGAACATGCAACAGCTCAGCGTGGGTTCCACTGTCATGTGATGGAGACAACATCACTCCTTCCCCCATTAAGCAAAGCTTCTCTCAAGGAAAATAAACTTTTGTTTTATCTCTGGAAAACAATTTCTGAAGATACAATTTTAGACATTATGGAGCAAAATAGGATTCAAATCTCTGTTTGTGAGACTACTGCACTCATTTCCTCTTTTGGTATCTCTTTCAGCAACTGAAAAGTGTTTAAGTAGTTATGATAGTAAAGCAGTCACCGACAGACAGAAGAACCAGCTGCTCCTGTTGGCACACTTCATTGCAAGTGTGCTACAGGATGAGTATTTGGCACTGGGGATATAGAGAAACATTTGTATTTTTAATGGGTAGAAGCTGGCCATTTTCTGCCACTTTGCACACCACCATAAATTAGTCCTATGTTTCTCCATGTCCTTTCTTTGCACTGCAAAATAAACACAGAAATTGCTTACTCGTGGGCAGTAAGGTAAGGGTCCAGGTAATTAACGTAGTGCATGAAGGTTGCAGGTAGATTTTATAGAAGATAAGGCCTAATTCAGCTTCTTCCTGCTCATTTATTCATGAGGATAATAGACAGCAAAGCAGCAGCATATTGCAGTTAGCAGTAAAGCATAATTCCTTGAGACAAAACCAATTACAAGATAGACCAACGGTGAGGTTCTGTAGTCCGCTTCCACTGCAATGTACATAGAGTCAAAGAGAAAGTAAATTAAAAGCTTGAGTTCTCTGCTTCCCGATGCATTCCCTGCAGCTGAGAACAAAAAGGGAAATCTTACATTGCTTGACACTAGGTAGAAGCCTTTTTTTTTAAAAAAAAAAATATTATCTGGTTCTTCTCTTTTTTCCTTCTAAGCAGTCCTTACTGCCCTGCAAATTAAATACAATGGACCACAGTTCATACCTAGAGCATCATTTCCCCCTCCCCTGTGCGCTGCAGCAGCACCACGGTGCTGATGCTGTACAGACAACAAGGGAAGAAAGAGAACAGAGATAAGAAAAACTCCCTGCTCCAGACAGCGGCACTGCAATTGTTATGTGGTGCATGCCTGGAGGAGAGCCTGGAGAGAGCTGAGACCCGTGGGTTACACGATTCAGCCCTCATGAACAGCCCAAGTCACATCCTTATTTGTTGTGAAATGTTACCAAGTCCCAGTAGGACCATCTACTCTTTCCCATTCGTTGTTTGGGGTTTTTTTAGGTCAGAGTCAAAACAATTCAGATTTGATTACTTCTGAAATTAAAATCCTACTTTCTAAGTGAAGGCTTATTAAAGTTCTTGTTTCAATTGATGTCAAAGTAATTTTTTGCAAGCCTACGTGAAGTGTTCCCAACTTGATACTTCCAGCTCAGATTTGCACACCCACTTCACCATCTGGTTTTGCATTTAATTCTTGAGAGTGGAACAATTTCTTCTATTACCATGATTGCTTTATAATTGCCATCCATTGACTGACTTTAAAGTAACCTACATGAGTGAAACCACAGGGGCAAGTGTTGATCCCCCATTGATTATAGAAGTAGAAACAGGAGTAACTCCATGAGGTCCGTTGAGTCAGACAGATGGAAAGGAGAGCGCTGACTGTTTGGACAAACCTATGGACACCTACCATATCACAGCACTGTGTCCAGGGGACAGGGTTTGCAGAAGATCACTGTGGGAAGGTCCTGGATCTTAGCATACAGTTAGACATACCCATGGGATCGCAACCCTGAGTACAAAGACAGAGAAATGCAGATGGGATCTGGTCCAGGAAAGGTAACCAGCCTCATACTTTTCAAAAGGGAATGTGGTGGAATAGAAGATCCTTTGAACAAGACATAAATTCCAGAGGAGGACACGTGAGGATAAATACTTCCTGAAAAATGCGAGGGCCTGTTTGGATTGTAATGGGAAGGGTAACGGAGTACAACTGTTCATCGTGCACATCTCTCTCCACATTACTCAAGAGAGAATTTGGTACCTTCAGAGATGAGAAAAGAGACTGAATTTGTTTCTTAAATGCTCTGGACAATACATATAGGACAGAACATACAGAACATTGCTGAACCTAGGGAACAACTTGGGTAAACTTGGATATATTAGGCAGAAATTGTTCCCCGTGAGGGCGGCGAGGCGCTGGCCCAGGCTGCCCAGAGCAGCTGTGGGTGCCCCATCCCTGGCAGTGCTCAAGGCCAGGCTGGATGGGGCTGGGAGCAGCCTGGGCTGGGCGGAGGGGGCCCTGCCCACCACAGGGGGGTGGAACAAGATGATTTTAAGGTCCCTTCCAACCCAAACCGTTCTCTGATTCTATACTTGAAATTTAGAGCTGCTTTAGGGCTGCTCAGCATTGTGCTAAGTTGTAACAGCTGCTTCAGAACAATTTAACCAGCAAAGAATGACCAAGTGCAAGTTATTCCTTAAGTTATTCCTTATCCACACCTACTTTTTCTGCACTTCATTCCTCCCATCCTATTTCTCATCCTCTTTCATCTTATCTTTGCCATTCTGGAGATTGTGTAGGGAGCAGTATGAGGCAACAAGATGCCCCAGGACCCTGATGTGCTGGTAGTTTCAGACCAGAAACCTGGGATAGGACGTAGCTCCCTTGCTACAGAGAGCTCTCTCTCATCATAGCCACCAAACCGATGCAGTGATTTCTCTCAGGCAAGGGATTTGTTGCTATTCAGTCCTCTGAATATGTATTTCAGAAAAATCATGTGTTCTTGTCATACCCAGAACTCAATGAGTTTGCCAAGTATTTGCTTAACAGTAAAATGCCTATTTGCACTTTCCTTGAGTTAGGTCAGAAATAAACATTTTTAGACAGATGAAAGAGCATCAGCAGAACAATGTACTTGCTACCACCTACAGAAAGCAAGATGAGTCTAGTAATGAGACTGGAAGCACATAGAAAATAACTCAGGGCTAAGGATAGAAAATTTCAGAGCACTGGCAATGTCAGACAGCCAACTTGGCTAAAATATTGAGAAATATGATTGGCTCAAGAGATAACAACACTCACAGTAGCCCAGGGCTAGGGAGTTGTGAAAATTCATGGGATGAAATTGGCCATTTTGTAAGATGTTGTATTTGTAAAGTAGCTGCAGCACACAGGGAAGGAATTTTCAGTAATGACACCCTCACACCTGCTTCAAAGGATCTTAAAAGTTATTCTGAAACACATAGCAATGCTCACTCATTTAAACACAGCATGGTTTCTTAAATTCAGATAGATTTCTAAGACACCAGATATGTATTAAGCATTTAATGCAGCACAATACCGTGAAGGGTCTTTGAGATAAATGGAAGATTAGCAACAGATATTTTAACTAACAAAAAAGTAGACACTACCAGAAATGCCCATAAAACCAAATAGACAGCAATTTTGAAGTACAGAGCACATGCACTAATGTGCATACAGGAGGTACAGCTCTGAGGAAAACACCGAAGAGACGTGAAGAGCGAAACCGAAAAACGAGCAAGCGCAGATGAAATACGAGTTTTCTGCTTTTCAGGAATATCTGCAATGCATCAGTGCAGGCAGCACTGAGCAAACAATCCAACAGGACTTTGGATAAACAGCCTGCTCCAAAATCTGAAAAAATGTGAAGTCACATGAATAAATTTCATCTGATCAAAACCAAACAGAAATTGGAACAAAGCTCTGAGGATCAAATATCAACAGAATTTTGAAAAGAGACAGTGAAGTAAATTTGAAGTTATTCTTAACAGGTCATGAGAACAATGCGCAACTTCTACATGGGGACACACATGTTGGTTTTGGCATGTGTCATATAAGTAAGGTAGATTATTTTTTTTTCCCCTGGTGTTCAGCTATGAACTTTGTGTAAAATAGCCATCTGAAGAGCCCCATTTATCAGAATTCATCTCCCAAACAGTTTGGATCCCATGAATAAAACCATTTTTTTTTCTAGAGCTGATAGAAACATTTCCAATAAGATTTTCTGAGCAAAATGTCTTTTTGCCTAATGCAGCATGGCTTCTAGACAAATACTGCTTTCACCACAGGCTTTTTGCTCAGGAGGATTTTCTTTTTTTTTTGATCTAGGACAGATTTTCTTATCAGAAGAAGTTGTAAAGAAAAGTTTCATGGCTGTTTTCAGAAAACAGAACCGTTCTGGAGGGGGCAATGGAGACACTGAAGCTCAGAGTCAGGAGATCCATAGAACAGTGCGCAGCTATTTGCCCAAACACAGAAACAACAAACTGGAGCTGGCAGTGGCAGAGTCTGTCCAGGTTTACTACAGGTCACACATACTAAGGACCCTTTTCTAGACAGAGTAAGATCAAAGCCTCTCCAAAATTTAGCAGACCGAGACCATGAAGCTTGATTTCCCAAACAAGCACCCAGCTATTTGGCCATTCTGGAATAAATAT
This sequence comes from Falco punctatus, assembly GCF_963210335.1. NCBI lineage: Eukaryota > Metazoa > Chordata > Aves > Falconiformes > Falconidae > Falco > Falco punctatus. Next base: position 6,516,249 of record NC_137589.1, read on the forward strand.
GAGAAAATATTTCCCTACATGTTGTTGAATATTTTTGAGAAATCTTTTTTACACTGGAAATAGAAACTGAAGTAAGTTTCAAAGTCCTGAGAGATACAATTTAACTATGGCCTCTAAGCTTTTGAAAATCTGCATCTTGGAGCACACTGCAGTCCAGGGGGGCTGTGCCAAGCAACGCCTTAGGCCTGAGCACAGGAATGAAGCATGCAGCACAATTTAGTTGCAGATTAATTAGACTTTGACCAAATACAGTAAAAAAAATCTGAAATGTGGACGTAGTACCATCAACAGATAACAAAAAGCATTTAGTTGTTTCCTAATGAATAATAAATACAAATTATAATAATTTGAGTGAAAGGCAGCATCTTAAGAAGACTGTCTTAAAGACAGCATCTTAAAAAGCAGCAAATTAATTATACTTGCTAATTTATACTTACTATATTAAATATATGTTACATTAAATATACTTTGTACATTTTCCTGGCTTACACATAACTATGTTTTTCCCTGATATACACTTCTACTGACCATAGAAGAAAAGATTTAAAGAACAACTTGAAGATGCTAAGGGATTTCCCTTCTGTTTCCCATCCATTCCTTTTTCAGATCGAGGATATGAAAGCATCACAGGACTTGGACTGAATTAAGTCTGCACTTATTTCTGAAATTACATCAGTTATTTTGCTCTTCTCTTTCTTCACTTTTCCTTGCCAGCTTACTGAGTTTTTTGGATAAACAGTACTTTGCATGATAACCAGGAGATACTGATTGTTACTACCAGTTAATAAGAAAAATCCTACTCTTGCTTATCATCTCCTCACAAAAAAAACCAAACCCTGTAAACAGCTTTTACTGCAGTCAAGAAAGACAGTTTAACAAATCTGTGGTTGGGGGCTTTGCTTCCTGCAGGAAATAATTCTGTTCCAATAACAGTACCAAGTAGAACATGAACCAATCATCCACAAAATATACTTTAATAGGGTTTTTATTATCAGTGTTTCATAACTTAAAAAACTGATTTTCTTTGCATTGCATTTTTAATAAATACATTTTATAGCAATACCTTGCCAATGCACAAGCTGAAAAACCCACAGATCACAAAAATAAGAGCACTTGAAACAATCGCCTGCCTCGTTTCATAGACCAGAGCCACCTTTCATCATTTCAGTTCCTCAGAATTTCAAAGAATGACTACAATAAAATGTCCTTCAAAAGGAGCTTTTGAACTCCCCCCAGTGCAGAAACCTGCTCCAGAAGGAGCCCTGACTGATGTCAGACACCACCTGGGTGCTAAAAATTGTCAGGGCCAGGAGGCAAAGGAAGAAGCATGGGTTCCAACCACTTCATTCCTACTCTTTAAAAGGAGGAAGCAGTAGGGGAACCATGGCAGAACATAAGCAGAATTTGAGTTTTCTTCCATATACCCCAGACTGACAGTGAGTTCAGGTACTGTGACTCTTTATTTTTCCTTCAAACCCCCTAACATCTCTCAATGCCAAACCGCAGCTCACTCCAGGGTGAAGACTTTAGAATTTTAGCCTGATAACATCACCCATAGCCACAGCTTCCCAGACACACAAATAGCTCCAACTGCCTAACACAGGGTCAGCATCGCTTCCAGGCAGCCTCATCATATCTCATTTTATCCTGCACAGGACACCCCAGTAGCCTTCCCTTCACGCTGACTGTGACAGAAGGGTGAGGGATCAGAAACCTTGGGAGAACCCTGGCTACACTGAAGCAGCTGGGAATACCGCATTGATTTCACTGGGGTCAGCAGGTTTCTCCCATACTCTCCACAAAAATCAGGCAAAATATCTGTTCCTTCTGTCAGCGCAGCTGATAGGAGCAGAGTCAAACCACAGAGGAATATGGCTTCCTACTTTCTCTTTTAATCAACACCAGGCAGATATTTGGGTAGCTGCAAACTCCAATGCCTGCTTGTTTAATTTGGAGCTGCAAACCACTATAATATCCATTGTCAGACACATTCCTACTGAGCTGTCTTAGAAATCAAATGTCTGCTTTCTGGCATCCAGAACCATTACTGAAAGAGCAATGGAAAGAAGGCAAGGAAACAGCAAAATAAATTCATCAAAGCACTGTCACAGTACCGCAGAGCCGTTCTGAGCAGCAGCTACACAATGCAAAAAACGGAGACATCCCCTGGGAACAAACAGAAAACGGGCTTCTGAGGCACAAAAGCATTTTTTTCCAGTGGAAATAAGGGCAAATCTGATTTAAAAAAGACACGGTTGTTATATACTGCCTTGTCCAATGCAAGTCCAGTCTTGTCCTTGTTTTGATCTGTTCATCCTAACAAAGAGTGAGCACCATTAAACTGCTTTGTAAATATAACTTAAAAAAAAAGTATGAATTCTCAGTAATGCCAAGACATACAATTATGCAAGGAGAGCATGCTACAGAATTCATTCTTCCTGATTGTTCCATTAATTTGGGGTACCCGATCTGGTGATCCTTTGCTAACTGAGTAAAAAAAAAAAAGAAAAAAAAACACCAAACACTTTTTTCTGAGGAAAGCAAGCAAGCAGCCACAATTAGCACGGGCATATATGATATATGACAAAGACTCATCCCCTTTTGTATTTGGAAAGGTAATATGACACAACTGAATCCAGCTGAAACTAATTTTTCCAATTTAAATACACAACAGGAGTCAAGTATTAAAAAACCTTCAGTAACGTTGCCCCATCTTCTGTTTAACAGGTGCTGCAGTGGCATTTGGTAACTACTACTTAACACTTGTCAGCTGTTTTTAATTTAGAAAACATTCAAATCCCTTTTCAGCCTTCCTGTTGACCTCAGTATGTCTGTTATCGTCTCCTATTTGTTGTGGTTTAAATCCTGTTAGCAGCAATAATCTTCACATTGTGCATACTGCTCCAAGTGACCCGTTACAACTGAGGCCAATACAAGGAGGATGAAGCAGCCACAATTGCAAGCAAGATATAAATCTACTGACCGCTAAATTTGTCTAGTATTATCATTAGCTTATTATGTGCTATCATTTCCCTATTACATGTTAAAAATCAGGAAATATTAGGTACAGCTTTTTCCACTTTATCTTCCTAATATTGAAGGATATAAATTTTTTGATAGTGAAGTAAATCTAAAGCAAAAATTAGGTCCCTCTTTAGGGCGTGCTTAACAGCTTGCTTTTTAAAAACCAAGAATAAAGTTAGTACCCATCAATCTGTATTCTGAAAACCAAAACTCTTTTTATAAAAAGAATATAGCTAGAGTTTCTAAGAAACAAAACCATCCATACTATCACGGCACTAACTGTAACACTTGAAAACAAGGGAAGAGACAGTAAGGGGGGGTCTGTGTCCCCTGGGTTGTCCATGCAATAATCATACAAAGATAAACTATGAAAGTCAAACTCCCCGAGCATAAGATTTTACTCCTTTTTTCTGTGAAGTAAGAGTCTGGTTTGAGACAATCACAAAAAGCAAATTTACAAATAAATTTCCACAAAGGAACAAGCCCTCCTCTTCTTGCAAACAGAAAATTTAGAAAATATTTTCTCCTGTCTTAAGAGATGAAAAAGCACACGTAGCCATATGATAGTCATATCAGTAAGGTTTCCAACCCTAAATTAAATGCTTTAGGGAACTGAAGTACAAAGCAAGTGAAACAACCACTTTTCATTTTTAACACCATCTGTTAATAATTTAAATTTGTATTTTACACAATAGATCTAGAAAGGCCTGTTCACTTGGAGATAAACCCCTTGGTGTGGTCGCCTTGATTTGTGTGCTTTGAGATCACAGGAAGCGAACCATCACGAGTCCACTGAGTGGACCGTGACACTGTTGAACAAAAACATTAAACCAACATAAAAAATTTTGATAAAGCTGGGTTTGTTTCAGTGAGCCTGGAATTCCACACTAGGAAGAGACACATTTCAGCTCAAGGGCTTAGCTGAGTTATAAACAATCTGTGCAAGTTGGTTTTGTTTGGAAAATATTTTGTTAAAGCAAATTGCATTTATCTGATCCCTTTCAGCTGACTTAAAACCTATGAATATAAACACTTATTTTGCTGGATACAGCCGGTCCAGGAAACAAGCCAGTTTTTCTGTTTGTGATTCCAACCATATTTTTCTTCAAAAAGTACTCTAAAAAAAGAAATTCCATCTGTTGATTTTCTCCTAAGGCCATGATAAAAGCTGAATTTCTTATTTTTCCTCTGGTTGTTTTCCACTTGTATTTTGCTTCTCTGATTTTTCTCCATTTACCACTGAACCCTGTTCCAGGGAGGGTGAAGGAGGGAAGTGCAAAGGAAAGAGGAGATTGCAAACTATTAAATTCCAACGCCAGCATGTGCATGATGACACATCCTTCACTTGGACACATTCACTAAGGACTGACCTATTTAATTGTTCATTACTTTAATGTAAGTGATACATGTCTAGGATGTGCATCATCTTTAATACGATTTATTTTGATCATAGGTCAAAACTACACATTCTGGAGGCCACCTAAACTCCAGCTTAACATATCAAAAAGATTCATACAGCCCTCGGACATCCCTGTGAAATACAATTAAGACTGATGGAACTTGTGCCTAGATAGCACCAGATCATGACAATAATTAGTAGATTATAATAAGTGAACAGGAATAGGTAACTGCAATATTCAGTGAGCAGCAATGTGAAATTCATTACAGTGGTGATTATTTATATTGCAATACCAAAGCAGAGGCTTTATGATTAAGGTCCTGTTATGGAATTTAAATTTAATAAGAGCTTTAACCTTTAGTTTGTTGAAAAAAATACCATTTGAAATGGCAAAAAGTCAAGACACAGAATATGAACTTTGAGCTGTGTTTTAAACCATATTTTTATGGCAGTTAGATCAAAAATTTATTTAGGCATCAGGTATCATAAAAGATCTTTTAAAATATTTTTAGGCATTTTTCTTTGTGTTCGTTAAAGATGGTTTTGCACAAGGAAATCAAAACCATCCTGAGATATATCAAAGGGTGGCTCCATGGAGTTTCCTTCCTGTAGCAGTAGTTATCCACCAGTTCTATTTTCTGGGCATTTTAGTCTTACTGTGAGTGTCTCATACCATCATTTTAATTTCAGAAAGTTTAGCAATGTTAAGACAAAACAATTTTGCAAATGTATGGAATATTGTGACAGCCAGTCCCCTCCGTGAAATTGCTACCTAAGAACAGAAGAATGATCTTAAAGGTGTGTAACAAAGAAAAGTTTCAGAACATAGACGCCTTCTAAAGAGGGAAATGAAAGCAGTGCTGACCCCATTATAGGCAGTACAAACAGGGAGGCATGCGCAAATCTTCCCTTCTTGGCCTGTATTTGTATATCTTTAAGCATAGAAACACACAGATTTTTTTTGTGTATGTAGGAACATCATGCCTTAATATTAACAGTAATTACATAGAGCTTTTGATAGCTAATTGTAATTCAGGTTACCACAACGGGCCAGAAACTGGTTCCCTAGTTTCTACAATGTAATCAGATACCACTTAGCAAAGTTACTAGTGCAGTGACATGTCTGGAGGGAATGATGGAGATGATGGAAATTTTGAAATTATGCAGGGCCCCAGCGTCACCCCGCGTGGAACTGAGTGCTGTTCTGTTTTTTGCACTTTTAATGCCCTTCATGATTAACAAAGGGACTTCTGCATTTGATGTCTCTCAGCAGCAAAAAGAGACTCAAACCTCTTTGAATAAAGAGAAGAATAGCTTCTTTCTATTAAATATAGTCCCGAAACAGGAGTAGGTGCTAAGGAGGAGAACACTGTGACATTGTGACATTCAGTAGCATGACATTGAATTGAGGCAGCATGATGAGATACAGCCCACATACACTGGTCAATGCCACTTTCAGAAATGACAGTAGAAAAAGTTTTCTAAGATGTATTTTCATCTCTCACACTCAATAAAGAACAGTGATCTCGACACCCACATGCCTGACACAGTGCTGGGCGATGATTTGAAGAGACAACAATGAAAAAACATTATCTCACCTTAAGAAAACAGAATTACTTTTGAAAATGTCATGATTTGAAACAACTATGTGTTGATTTCTTTATTACAATGAAACCATGCCTCCACATTTTGGAAATCAAATTAAAAGTGTCACAATAGAGATTGCTTTTAACCACTAGAACCTTTAAGGAATTTTAGGCCCTGGATCAAATAAAATAAATTTTCAACAGAATATTCATAAGACCTAAATATGCTTTGCTGTTGCTTTTGCTTCTGTGGTCGTTTACATCTTTTTCTCAAAATGAGGAAAAAGGTAGCTATTAAAAACCAAACGTGGATTTTACGGTCCAAAAAGATAGGCAGAACCCACTGAGCTGCACTGTGTGAGGACAAGGCAAGTTCAAAACCGTCCCTCTCAAAACGCTCCTCAAGAGCAAAGTCATCATAAGCTGCTTCCCCATTTGCATTTGTTCAGCTGTCGTGTCCTGGCATGTCGAGAACGTCAGGCCTCAGCCTGCTCTGCAGCTTTGCTCACTGATTTGCACACGTGGAAGGAAGAGCTGCAAGCATGTAGAAGTCCCCTCTGCCATCACACAGCGGTTTGCACGCCTGTCACCCCTGCACCACAGCTTGCTTCGAGGATCAAGCGGGGTCCTTGCCCTTTCTTTGCCCTGTAACAAGAGCTCACTAACTGCTTGCTTTCAAGCAGTCATCTGGCACCCCTGTTGCTGTTTGTGTTATCACCACGTTATCAGGGCTTGAATGATGCAGCTGGATCAGGTCCCTGGAGCTTGCATAGAGAGCCGGGACTTACAGTGTCTGTGATGCTAACATAATTTTCCCAGCTTCGGTTAGGTTTTGATCTAACGCAGTTGTTTCAAAGGCTTTTTAGGAAACTGAAGTCTTGGTGTTCTCTGTGGAAAGCATTATTAGAAATAAGTTCAATCAAGTTGCAATATAAAGCTGTAGGCACTGTTAGAGACATTTCTGGTGGCAGAATGAGCTGCTCTGACTGGCCCCATGAGTGATCTGTGAACGTCAGGGTTTTATTGTTCTCCTCAATTGCATTTGTAAATCCACATTTTTCTTGGTCATGTTTCTATTTGCTAGTAACTCACCCTAATGGAACAAGCTGACTTTTAGATATATTAAAAAGGGATTTTCTTAAGACATGAGAAATACCTTCATAAAGCACAGAAGTTAGATGTCTATTTTCTGCCTTAGAGCATGCTTGAGTAAAATGGGCCCAATGCAGTCAACAGAATAATTTCCAGTCCCTTTGACAGATTAGGGGTGGCAGCCTTTAATCACTGATTAATCTTGGAAGAAATGACACAACCTTACCTATCACAACCTCAAACTATTGGTACAGTGCATGCTTCAAAGCATTTACAGACCTACACTAGCAGACATCAGACAAAAAAAAAAAAGAAATTAAAAAAAACAAACAAAAAAGACTTCTTTCAAACTTCAGGCAAGTAAAAGTTCTTATATTCTCATTTTGTTTGAATACAGTTCATAACAGCACTAAGCATTTTATGCCAGGAGCAACAGCCTTACGCAGCACTTGCTGTAGTCTCTCTGATTTCTTTCCTCTTGACCCAGGTTCATATTTGCAAGGCAGGTACTTCAGGGGCTGCTCATGTTTCCAAGCTATAAAATGATGTCTGGTTTACAGCAAACATCCATCTCCTTAAAAAAGCTTACCATTGTTCAGCAATATTCCCAATTATTAACTTAAGGAAAAGCTTTACAGTGTTTTGGCTGCACTGCAGAACAGTGCTGCAAAATTATTTTCCTAAGAGAATGCCTCACTATTAGTGATGTATTTATTATTGCCACTACTTGCAACCAAGCCATGATTTATATAAACCTTCCCTTGCAAAACTAGTGTTTGTAGCCAACATCTCTCAAGCTGTTACTGCTGTCTCTGTGAAAATAACAAAATAAAAATATTTTCTTTTATTTGGATAGGGATATAGAGAATGATGTCACAAGAGCAGGAGGGATGAACTGTAGGAGATGAACAGCCAAAAAAGCTTCAAAAGCCTGCCTGGATTTGCCAAAAGGACAATCCACATGTATACTCTACAGAAGAGAGGAGGACCTGGACGATGCCTCTGACAGGGACTGGGTGCTCTAAGGTTGTTCTTGTGCTACCTAAAATACTGAAGGCAGAAGTGGGGATCCACTTAGTTTGTCCTTGTCCATCCACTTACCTCCCTGTTTAGCTAGAGAAGTGTTCGAAGAGGGTGCATGCACTTCCACACTGGTGTTAGCACTACAGACTCACACCTGTTGTACAGGCATGTCCACCTCTCAGGAGTTCCAACCAACTCGTTCCTGCTTCAGAATTACCTCTCTACTCACGTGATCTCTGAAAAAATTCTTCCACTGTTTTAAAAAGAACAAAGGATTTCTGTGCACCCAGTCTAGTAAAAGAGGTTGCAAGAAACCATGCATATTTGGAATTTTAATCTAAAGAAGTTTAAAGGAAGCTGAAATTAAAAAATCCACATTTTGTCTTCAACGTCTCTTTCAACATTGCTTTCAAATGTATTACATTTCACAGCCAACCAGTATTATTTTATTTATATCCTATTAAAAATGCTATTCAGATTTGAACATCTGCAAGGTGTTAAGCATTCTCAGCAAAATTCTCAGCAAGCTCAGCTCCCACCAGCTACAGATGGAGAGGAGGGGGCTGCGAAGTACATTGCAAGAGTCATTTCTGAGTACATTTAAATTTAATTCCATTTTGATAGGTGTTGTGGTTTGGGGACCAAAAAATCACACTCCATATTTAGAAAGCTAACTCTTAAAGCAGCTGAAAGTTACACTTCAATCTCTCCTGAAGGTCTGTATTTCTCAAGTACTTTGATACTGTGTCTAGTTAAGAAGGTCCACAGTACAAAACCCCCCATAAAATCCATAAAGCCAGGAGACCACAGTATAAAACTTATTATCTTTTCCCTATAGGCTTGACCTGAAAGCAAAGCAGCTTTTAGCTTTCGGAATCTAATGCTGTCTTGTGCCAATTGGGTGGATTCTACACAGATAATGCTTTGTGGATAATTAAGATTTATGCAGAACATAGGTTGTTCCTCACTTCAAGTCATTGCTTCGGTCTTTATTGGCTGAATAATGATGTACTGGTGCTAGATTTAATTGAGGTTTTAGCCAAAATAAAATGTCAAAATAGATACCAACTCTTCTTTAACATATCCTATAAAAGCCACAGCAGCCGTGTCTCAGAGGGTCCTGTACAGCTTAGTAAGCTACTAAATTCAAGGAAGCATTTCTATAAAACCTGAAAAACACATTAAAAACAAAACAAAAAAAAACACAAAACAAAAAAAAAAAAAACAAACCTTTTCTATTAACTCTTTTTAAACAGATAGGACCAATCTAACTCAATCTAAGACTAGAGCAGTTAACAATGTGAGCAACTTCATTAGGAAAGCACATGCGTTTCCAATTAACTGAAGCTGATTGACAATTTTTTGTGTCACTGTAAACCATAAATCATAACTGTACATATTCCTTTCTGTAGTATTGTATCCTTTACCAAGCATGGTATCATAGCAGAAACCATAATATGCATTGCACAATACCTAGCACAACTGAGTCCCAATCCCTGCATAAGGCAGAAGGTTGCATCCATTAAACAAATAATAGAACATGAGAGTCTATCTCATAACATTTGTAGACAACCCCATGAGTTATCCTCAAGTGAGAAGCTTTCTAGAGATCAAAGGAGCACAATATATCAAAGCTTGTGATGTGCAACAGAGGTTTGAAACACTAATTTACATTCTGAACATCACACAAAAACACAGGAACCGAACTGCACCTTTCTAGCTCTCAAGCTGCCTGGTCTAAATTTATTTTCAGGAATTATTGCACAGAAGTGCTTTGGGTTGGTTTGCGTTTTTTTTCAAGGAGTTTTTACTTACTTTTTTTTTTTCCCAGACACTCAAGACTGAATGTGAAATTTCATAAATAAATCTTTGTATTGGATAAAATTAGTTCACTAAAGTGAGAGCAGCACAAATTCAGAAAAAGGTGTACATAAAAGAAACCCTTCCCATTAATATTTTGCCTAGAACACTACTAATCTACAATTGACAGCTTTTAAAATTAAAATTATTATGCACCATTTGTTCAGATTCTAATGGCGCCTCAGAGTCCAAGGCAGCTTAAATAAAAGTTGCATATACATCATTAAGTAAGAAAGAATCCACTGGCTATAAATCTCAAGATATGGATAAAATATGCTTTATATGACAATAGACTAAGAAATACTACAGATAAATCAAACCTATATCAACAGAACATCTAAAGGCTTTAGTATTAGGCTTAAGGATATAGTTCAGTTCACTGTAGGGGCAGTAATGACCTGTGTTTGTGAGAGGTCACTTGAGAACCCAACGGGATTATTTGCTGTTACAGTATTTTTTTATTATTATTATCATCTTTTAGCAGAACACTGTAAAACGCTGTAAAAATATTTAATAAAAAATTATAAACAGAACATTTACTAAGTAACAAACCCAAAACCACCTCATCAGAGAGCTCACTCTGAACACTTGGTAGCTGAGACATAACCCAAGCTTGCTGAGGCTGTTCTTCCCTCTAGGGTCTGTCCACAAACAGTCAGTCCAAGCCAATGATTTTGATATTTTGAAACCGCAAAGTCCATAAAAACAGGTGGCAGCAACCACCTTGAAAAGCCATGCTTCAGGGCAACACTTGGGAAAAAATATCTCAGCGCATTTCCACTGATGTAATAATATTATTTCTCTGTTAGAATTAGGGTAGAGCCTTCAAACTGCAAAGGGTATCATAGCTGAATTATTCTAGTGATTATAACAAACACGCTGTGTGCCTTTGCTCCAAAAGGCTTAATGGCATATGTTGAGACAGTGCAGAAAGAGGAAAACAAAGTAGTATGTTCTCATTTTAATGATGCAGCATTGAAGCGCAGGGAGCTCAAGAGCACTGCTCGGGTATCACACAGATCCTTGTGTGCTGATACCTTCGTGGACCAAACCTCCAGCCTAGCTCTCTTTTCTTTACTGACATGGCACTCAGGAGCTTCGGGAGGGCTGTACCAGGGTAAGTTCCCCCCATTAAAGAGCAAAGAATAAAGACAGAAGATGTGAGTAATCTAAAACAGGTATTTTAATAACTTCCCTCATTTGTGGTTTGAAAGAGACTAAATAGGCTCTAAGAATCACAAAGGATTACAAGAGCATTTTGCAACACTAATTAATGCCATTACACAATTACTTAAATTTTCAGGGTTTGAAATAGAACTTCTTTAGTGTGCATAGACTGGGAAAACAAATAGGAAAATAAATGTACAGTTCTAGCACATGGCTCATTAAATCTTAGGCTGAGCTCGAATTATTTTTCAAAAAAGAAATGTCCATTACAGCACAACTTCTTAATTTAGCCACTGAAGTGGTGTATTAAGAGCAAGAACTCTGGGCAGAACGACAGTAATTACCTGTACTGCAATAAAAGCACAGAAGTAATCCCAGCAAAACACATCAAGGAAACCTTAAGCATGGTGAAACAAAATTACTTTGTAATTTTTTTGCAGGCTTTAGTTTTTTGGATGTTCTTTCCTTGAACAACTGATGCTTTTTCTGCACAGAGGAATTGATAAAAATCACACTGTGAATAAAACAGGGTGAGTTTGTGGCAAATTCTGTGACTCTTCCTCCCACCACGTTCATGTCGTCTGTAACACAAGCCCTTTTCCTGCCACATATTAAGGACAAGGTTTCTTTATATATATATATATATAAAAAAAAAAAAGGAAAAAGAAAAATAAAGAGATTTGTCTCTGTAAGCTCCTCCTCTGTTTAGAAGGAGTGGATCCAGTTCACTTTTTCCACCAGCCCACGGTCAGAAGAGCGATAGGTGTCCCCATGCCAGGCTATACAACATGACTGACTGCACCTCAGGGGCTACCTAAAATGCTGTCATGTGTTTACTTCTGTATCTCAGCGGACAGAAAAAGTAATTCCTTGGCCATATAACATTGGTTCACCTGTCTAAGCTCTTATATTTTCTGTCCCCATAGCAGCTAAGTTTGAAAACTTACTTTTTTAGAGTTTGGCCTATCGATAATTTGCCTCACCTAAGTAATGTCCTTCTCTGCTCCCTGACTGCCTAATGTTTTGGGGGATTCCCCTCTATGTTCTATACTATTAAAATATTTAATTTGCTGAGAAGTCTTTGGTTTTTTTCTTTAAGCATCTACCTTCTTTTAAACTCACATTTATAGTCATAAAACTCTGAGGTGGCCACTTTCTGCTCAGTTCAAATCAAATGAATTGATATTTCTCCTGATTTATCTGAAAAATCAAAAAATATTCATATATCAACTATGCATCCTATCTACCTATCCAAATAAATGTTTAAGCCATGTTTTAATGTTTTCTCTGTTCAGTTGTTTCAGCTGGTATATTTGTCTTAGTCCAATTATTGAAATGCTTTAGATTTTTCTGAATCACTTTTTTGTTTAAAGAGAAATTTTATCTCAGATTTAGCATTATTTTCCCTCGTATCTACAGTCCTGAAGATTTAACTCTTCAATGACCTATGACAGCTTTCATATTGATTTTAAAATTTTTTGCTACTATTGATCTTAATAAAATTATCACATTTGAGGGTACCTCCATTACTACCCCAGTTAACATTACTTTCTTTTACACCCACAGTTTGTTATACAACTGAACCTTTGAAATGTCTCAGTTTTGCTGCCAAACACACCAGATCTTCTTGATTCTCACTTTGAAACCAGCCGTGTTCCCCTGGGCTCCACTCAAGTCATAATGACTCGGCACCTGATTTTCTCATACCATCTTTTAGCTTCTAATGACTTGTGTGCTGCATTGCGTTCAACTATAGAAAACTGTAGGTTTGTTTTATTTTATTTTTTTTATAGTTTTCTAGTAATGGAGATCTTTTCTTAGTCTGTAAATCCCAAAAACATTTATAAGTTTTAAAAATATTTAAAAGCGTAATTAAAAGGGAAAGCAACCAGTTATGAGCTCTGCACCAACTTCAAAGAATGAAGAAATAAACCCTGGACTCCTAGGGAAAAAAAAATTATACCAGAATTCCTGGATATCCCCAAATTTAAGTTGCTGCAGAATCTCTTCTGACCAATAAGAATTTTCAAAAAGTCAAGCCTGATGTGTACTGTATCCACACATGCAGCTGAAGGAAGGATAAATTTGGACAGAGTTTCAACTAGAGCAGATCTCAGGCAAAAATCTCCAGGATGAAAGGAGTGTGGTTCCAGCCATGTCTGATTACTCATGTCTCCAACTAGTAAATAAAAGCCAGACTGGTATGTAAATGCAGGAGCTATTTGCTTATAATACACAGGTAGCCAACAGGAATGTTTTTAGTACCTTTGAAATTATTTCTTTATAGCAGACATTTATCAACAACCCAATTATCTGAATTCCAAGTCAGGAAAAAAAGAGGGTAAAAAAACCCAAACAAAACAACAGAAAAAAAGCCCCAACAAAATAAACTGTCAGAAAAAGCAAAAATAATATGGCATGATGATTAGGAGAGTATTTAATTTGCAGGAGATACTTTGACATCAACAGAAAAAGCAGTGACATCAGAAGCAGTGAGAACCTCAAACTAAGGAGAAGTTTTGCACAAAAAGCCAAAGCTTTCAGAAGACAACAGAACCTCCTGGTGAAATGAGGGTGGCCCCAGGTCTTTCATCATTCAGGTTTCCTGTACCATATGGTCAAAATTAATAAGCTTCTAAACTGATTCCTTATTAAGAGCAGAGCTTAGAGCAGAGAGCTGTCTGGCCTCGTGCAGCGAGTATCCTCCACGTTCCCCATCCAGACACCTCCCTTCCACAAGAGGGTTTCAGTAACGAAATCGTCCTTTATTTGTAGCAAAGTCTGATTCTTATAATGTTCAATACAGGCTCAGGCATGTAAAACTTACTGTGTCTGACTCTTGCAAGTAGCAAAGAAAAGGCAGAGGTAATTGTTGTGGTTCCTTTATTTTACCCACTGGAAATGCTTAGGCGTGGATAAGCAGTATAACGTGGAGAAAGGGATTTAAAGAGATTTGAAAGAGATCTAAAAGACCAGGTAATTGCTTATAGAGTTGGAAATATCAACTGAGACAGGATTTATTTGCAAAGGAAACTAGAAATAGCAGCTGCTGAGATTGCCCATGCTCTGTAACATGTTTATCACTGTTGGGATAGACTAAGAATGTAGATTTAAATTCATGTTTGCATGAAATACGGAGGTGCCTGCTGAAGTTGTTGGTATGGACAGCACGCAATCACAGACTTGCATATTCTTCTGAAAAACGAAAGGCAAAGCAAAAAAAAAAAAAGAGCAGAATTGTCCCTTTACAAATACTAGCTGTAGAAAAATACCACAAATCTTTCTTCTTGGCAACCATTCTACAGGACTGACATGCCCGTATTTCCACACACCATACATCGGAGCACTCCTGTTCTGGGGTAAGGACAGGGGAGACACTATTTGCTCTGTGATATTTTTCCCTTGTGCCAAGATATGGTTTTGTCCCTTGGAACAAGATCATTTTGTGCCAACTCTCAAGCAGGTGTTCCAAGCCGTGCTGACAAGCACTGCAAAACAGATACTTTATAAAAGGAAAGAGCTATAATGTTGTCTAAACTCCCAAATTACCAAATTTCATAGTCTCAAATTAAAAATCTTGTAATGAAATGATTAAGGGAATGATGAATAAAATTAAATGTATTGTTAGAAGTTTGACTTTAAGACAATTGAAACAAATGAGTCGTTAGTGGTTAACTCAAGATACAAGTATTTTTGTATAACCTGCTAAGCACTTCGCTGAGCACCGATAAATCCTTTGTCCAAAAGAGTAATTTCAAAAGGAAGCACCCCCACAAGATAGATGAGCTGACTGGAAGTTCATCATGAGGAATGAGCTCAGCAAAAAGTAGGGGAAAGGTAGTTGTGACAGTGGGAGATCGTGACCTCCGACTCAAACAGCCCCCCCAAAAGAGGGCAGAACCCCGCTTGGGGAGCACGCGGTGTTAGCAGAAAGCTTCCATTGTGCCATCTGAGGATGCATACTACTTTGCATTAGAAGCCAGAAACTTGTAACCAATCTTGTGCATGAATGAAAATTAATATGTAATATGCTATGAATATGCAAAGACTCTCTTGTATCTAATGTATACCCTCGAGTAGCTTGGCGTCCATGTTAGCCAGAGGAAAAGTCCCCCATGCACCCAGCACTGTGGTAAACCAATATCGGCTTTTGGTTTGGAGAGTTTTCCTGGTTACGATTTTCAGAAACAATAACGTCTCATTGTAAGTCCCAGAAGGTCAAAGCCTGCCTAGATGTCATGCATGCCCCTCCACAAATGCTTTCATAAAGAAGACAGCTGAGGGCCCTCATTCTGCTCCCTTTCATCTACCCAGGGAAGCAGGGCTCAACTTCCTTCGAAATTTATTATGACTTTTAAGACAATTTGCGAACAGTTACTTCAAACATTGGAGAACAACTCCGTGTTGTGTGCAGCCAGACACGCTCCTTGAAAACAGAAACAGGGCCAGCTTACCTCCTGAAGGGCTTGGCAGCTGGGGAATTTTATTCCTTACCGTACGTACTAACTTGTAAGCAACTAGCCAAAGGATGAGACTGAGTCATGCCTGCATGCTGTGGTGTTCTGGCATTCAAAACAAATCTGACAGATTTCAGACAGCTTCAAGGTCAGGAGTTCTGACTTTAAAAGGGCTACATTTTATAAGATTTACTGAAGCCTAATCCAGAATTTTGAGTTTGTCCATTTGAGGTATCATAGGATGCAATCTCAGGAGAGTATTCATGAAAAAAAACCACAGATAAGTTAACATATATATTATATAAACTCTATGTGGTCTAAATTAGCAATCTGTTTATCTGTATTCATCTACAGTCATCGTGCTAACTATAGCACTTGACAGTCTGAATACAAAAGCTAATAATCTGAAATTCGGTTATGTTCCAGAAAAAAGTTACAAGCAAGGATTTTGTATCAGCCTACAACGACAGAGAGGAGCCAAAACAGGTATGCCAGTCATGAACAGATTTTTTAAAAAAATTACAAGGGAATGAGAAATAACACGCATAATTGACTCAAGAATTTCCCATATCCTTTCAGGGTTTTTCACAAAAATAAAATAAATGTTCTAATTCACTCGTCTTTCTTATGTGACAAGAGTTGTAACAGACTTAAAATATAATGCAATTACTGTGACTAAAATTGTTATGTTCAAAACAAATGCTTCTATTCAGCTGAAAGTTCTATATTTAAGTCTAATATCCTCTGTGAGAAGTACACTGGGGAGATACGACAACAAATTCACAAGTCTATATATTAGCTTATTTGTTTTCATGTCAACACCATGCACACAGCAGAACTACAATTCCAAAATCACTTGGAATGAAAGAAATAATAGCTATTGATACCATTGCCCTCAAAGTATATGGAAATTCATTCTATGATTCTTATATAATCAATGCAGTCCGATATGATGGAAGTGTAAAAATGCCAAATCCAATGTATAAACAATATTGTGCCCTCAAGTTAGTCAGCAGCTGAAACACATGCTTATGTTTTGGAACACAATTGAGCCGAGCCCACACATTTCTGTTTTTAGCATGTGTGATTCCATCAAATATGTTCCAAGATAAATTTCTGGTTACATTCTGTACTGATAACTACAAAAACTAATGACTGTACTGCAAGTTGGAATATTTGTATCACTTGTACCAGGAGAAATCAAGAGTAATTTTACCGTGGTGCCTAAGTACCTTCACACTGAAATCTCAGCTAGTAATTTTTTTAAGTAACAGACAAATCCGAAGCAAGACTTGATGGCTGGGAGGCACATGGAATTTATACTGTACCATTCTTAATAATGGCATTCATTAACCGTTGCAACAGATGACCAAAGAATACAATCCAGATTCCTTTCTGCAATGTCTTCCTATTAGGCACAGAGTGCCCTGTCCGGGTGTCACCAGGTAAACCCCACACTGTTAAGCAGATACAGTCCTAAACTGATCCCTCCTCATTTGAAAATCACCCAGTCAGCGGACTGACACTTTGTCAATCCATGTTTCATGAGAAAAGGCTGGGATGCCCAGAGCGTGCCTGCTGGGTAGCTGTGGGAGCATGAGCCCCAAGGCAGGACGACATCCAGTCTGATCCTGGAGACATGAGGTCTTTCCCATCCCATTCAGGACCGCCTAACAGCGAAAGGCAGTACCAGCTTCACCAGCCCAGACTGTTAGGTAAATTAGCATAGTTTTATCGGGGTAAATTCACAGAGATTGTGGGCGCTGAATTTTTTGTGCTTCCTAAAACCCTCTTTCTTCATCACCCTTCCAGCATCTCCTTCCTTCTTCAGGACTTGGTTTTATTTGGCTTTTCTGCTGTCAAAGATTGCTGTGGTCTGGGTAGAACATCACTACCACCCTTTTATTACCAAATCTGACAGGCACAGCGTACAATGAGTATACTGGTCTATTTCTCATTACTTATGGGAAGAATCAGCTGGCTTGTTTCAACTTTTTTTCCTGAAAAACATGTGTTGAAAATGTTTTCCATCCTGTACATTATGTCACAGAATTGAATTTTAAGGAAAGCTTATTACATCATTCAAATTCCTTGTAGTAGTTATGTTTAATAATACAATTGTGACTATGAAATTAAAGTAGCAAAATCACAGTTCAAAATTAATGTTAGAGAGGTTATTGTGTTCTTGTCCCTCAATAAAAACCACAAGCATGCACATCAATAAGGATTTAACACCAATATTTTAAAAAGTCAAATCAGTTTAAATCAATCTCTGTTTATGAGCAACTTTTCCAAGCACCATAAATGAGTCCACTCCTGGTGCCAGATTCCAGTTTCACAGACTGAGCAGCATTTTATAATATTGCTCTGCCAAATTATCAGGGCTTGATCAACATGCAGCTTTGCAGATGTATAACATCACTCGGACCAGATGTTTGGAAGGAAAATACCTACTCTCTGCAGATGTCAAGCCTATTGCTCTGAAAAATCTTTCAACCGAGTGCTCCTGATGGCAAAGCTGAAAGTACTTGACATTTTTTTCACATCCAGGGAAAGGGCTGTAGGCAATCACAGTTGTCCCAATCTAATTAATTCTTGTCCTCAAGGCAAGAGCAAATCTGAGCAATTTGTTTCTGTGTGAACACTGGAACGTTTATCCAGAGCTCACTTGAAGTGAGGTGAAGTTTTTCCATGATACCATCAACTCTAGATCAGGTTCTATTTAAAAGTCTAAGTGGGTAACAACATGCTGCAAAAGCTTTTCATTCTCTTAAATTTCTTATGATGGTCCAGATATGGCAATAACCAATAACTGACTACCAGTATTATGTGACATATTTTCAGATATGTAGCACACCAATAATATATATTAATGTATAATTATATGTGCATGTATATATTTAAAGCTGTTACCACAGAGTCTTTATTACTGAATTCAAATGTACAATGTAGTTTTATCAAAGTGTGTAACTTTAATGAAATACGTGCCCAGGGGGCCGAGAAGGCCAGCAGCACCCTGGCTGGTAGCCGAAGCAGCGTGGCCAGCAGGGCCAGGGCAGCGCCCGTCCCCCTGCGCTGGGCACTGGCCAGGCCGCCCCTCGAAGCCGGGCTCAGCTCTGGGCCCCTCACTCCCAGACAGACCCTGAGGGGCCGCAGCGTGTCCAGAGCCGGGCAGGGGGCTGGGGAGGGGGCTGGGGCACAGGGCTGGTGGGCAGCGGCTGGGGGAGCTGGGGGGGCTCAGCCTGCAGAAAAGGGGGCTCGGGGGGCCCTGATCGCTCTCAGCTCCCTGGCAGGGGCTGTGGGCAGGGGGGGTCGGTCTCTGCTCCCAGGGAACCAGCCACAGGAGAAGAGGGAACGGCCTCGAGTTGCGCCAGGGGAGGGTTAGGTTGGGTGCCAGGGAAAGTTCTTCTTCACCAAAAGGGTGGGCAAGCCCTGGCACAGGCTGCCCAGGGAGCTGGTGGGGTCACCAGCCCTGGAGGTGCCTAAAAGGTGTGTAGGTGTGGCAGTTAGGGACATGGGTTAGTGGTGGGCTGGGCAGTACTGGGTTAACAGCTGGACTCAATGATCTTAAAGGCCTTTTCCAACCCAAATAATTCTGTGACTCAATATATATTTTCTCCAGAATTTATCAACTGTTAGAGCAGCAAGGAGAGGTAAATTTACTTTAAGAATAGAACACTGGAAAATGTGCCCATCTAATGGATACCATTAAACTAAGAATCATAACATAATTTCGGTTGGAAAAGACCCTTAAGATCATGAAGTTCAAGACTCCTGGTTCTTCTTTCATGAAAACAGGTTTATATTAAGGGAGTTTCTAGGCTGTCAAAGGTGACCAAATTGCTTGTAAATGAGGAAGGCTTGAACCGAAACGTCATCAAAAGCATTCATCCAGTTAGTGGCATCCAACTGGGCTAGTGGGCCGGATGTATAGCAACATCTGAGAGCAACAGAAGATATTGTCTTTATTCTTTGGCTATTGGCTTCCCTACTCCCAGGTTCAGATTAGGCTGCATCATCTATGCCCATACAGCCTTGGCATCAAAGAAATGACACATGCAGCAAGGGATCCATGCTTGACCTGCTGCAATTCAGCTAGAGTGCCACCTCCACTTTGACAACATCTGCAAAGGTTAGCTTGTCCCTTTGGACCACTTCATTTGTTAATTTAGTTTGGATGCAGGTGAAATTCAGATCTAGACTTCTCAAGGTTTAGAAAACAGATGTTAAGATTTACTTTCTGTTATAATCTTGTCTTTAAATATAAACTATTGATACTAGAGCAATGATTTTTCTAAGCTGCCAGAGTTCAGTACTTTCTGACCAGGGTCTAGACATTCCATGTCTGGAGAGTATAATGTTTAATATAAGATTTACTTATTTGATTATATTTGATGTTACATGGGATTTTTGACTTAGCAGAGTGGTACTGCAATATACTGAAATCACAACAGAAGTATAAGTTAGCAAAATATTGCAATTGCAATCCACAGTTTAACCTCAATACCAATATGAATCCTATTACCGGTCCCTATAATATGCTCACTGTCACAACGCTGAGTGTCCCCAGGAAAGCACACATGGGTTTAAACCTGTCTTCAAAATTATTTTGCTTCATTTTTATACGCTGCGTTGGACTGAGCCACATGTACATTTACACCATCAGCTGATCCACTCAGCTGTGATGCAACCAGTTGATACACTCAACTGACAGCTGTTTACCTAGGACAAAGGCCACCCTCTGGTTCTCTTTATGTTGAGATAAAGCCAGGTTTCCTTGCAATGGCTGTGGTCAGCCCTGCCCTACATCATTCTGAGGTATACGGACACACTGCTCTTGCCCATCTCCTCTGAGCCTTCTTCCATTGTAGGGGTTTCTTGATCCATCACACAAACCAAGCCTCTGATACCCAACTTGCAATGCTAAGCTAGACAGTCCTTCCAGATTAGGTGGCAGATTTGAGATGCATACCGATGTGTTACAGTACACTGCCAGAACGCCTGGCCTACCTATACAGTACATCTGTAAGGAACAAAACCAGTTCTTTCAAATAATGGCCGGTACTTATTCAAGCGTGACTGTAGACGTCAACTTTTATTTATCTGCAGTAGACCACTATCAATAATTGCTGTATTTTACAGACCTACAGTCCTTCCTAAAGCTCTGCATTTCAGTGTCTCATTCTTCTCAGATGGGTATCAGGAGAGCTTTCAATGGTCTGCAATGCCTCTCTGCAAACACTGACACTTACTTGTCCAGATGTGCAGATGGCCATTTACTGCAACTAAACTATTATGTACATTTTCATTCATTTTTGTGATACTTTTAGGCAAAATTGTTGCATTTTCTAATGGACTGGACAATCACCCCTTGGGGGCAGAGCTATTTGCCTTTCTGCAGTAATGAAAACAGTAGTTTCCAACCCTGCCCACAGTGATTACTCAAAAAAAACCACCAAACCAACCAAAAAACCATAAAACCAAACCACAAAAACACTACAAGGTTTATTTCATATCTGTCAAATCTCCAACTTGCATGTAACTTCCAAAAACCTGACAGAAAGCCATCTTATATAAATGTTCTCTTAATTATTAGCCTTTGACTAGCTGATAATTGTGAGTTAGTAGCCAAGGGAAACTGAAATCACTGTCTCTTTCCCTAATAAAATATATTTTCCAGTGCTTTTTACATAAGTCAAGGAAACAAATGCAGTTATATGTTACAATAATATTCCGCTTGCACAACAGAGTGTACAACCTGCATCTCTGAAGATCAGATTTTCCTAAGACTTACAGCCGTGTAGAAGAAAACACCCTAAACTACTTCCTCCTTCTAAAGACACAGTATAAGACAGCATTGATTTTTCTTAATCAACTACTTATGCAGATAGGATTATGTGTGGACAAGATACGCAGAAAGTGGATTTTAAAAGGCTTACATGAATTAATTTTAAAGTGTTTCACTTAAAAAATAATAAATCCTTTTCTCTTTCCCCCTTTTCCTGTGCTACCATCTCTGCTCTTAGAATCTTGTCCTGCAGTAAACAACTGCAATATTTTTGTGAACACTGTATCACTTGGCAGAAAAGTCCCTGTTGGATTTGGGAACCTTGGATAAATATCAGTAGTTTTTATATAATATGATATATAGCTACAGTAGCATCTAGAAATACCAATCACAGTCAAACTTCTCCCTCATGTAAAGTCCTTGGCAGTCTATGAACATGTAAGAGACAATCACATCTGCAAAAGACTTAGAATGACCATCAAAACAGAGAATACTGGGGTAGGGGGAAGCGTTGAAAATATTATCAGTCCCATCTACACATGGAAAATAAAGACTGGGAGTTAGATGGCATGAAGAAGGTAGGTATGTTCAAGTAGGGTTCCCACAACATGAGATGTTTTGGCCTCAGTTTGTCCTTGAGCACTTTAGTTGAGGTCACTTGGAAATAAATGGCTACATCAAAAAGAGGACCCAGCTTGTCCACAACCCAGCCATACTTTAGCCTTTCTGAGCCGTCACAGTTTCTCCCAATTATTTCAGTTCTTTTAATTGCAGGAAGTCAAGAATGCGTCACTGATTGTCCAAATACACTGCAAGGGTGAGAGCTATTCTTCAAGTGCTTCTGCACCTGCACCCTTACTACTCTCCAAGCTATGCAGAGGCACTCAGAAGGCATCTGCATTAACACTCTGCAACTGCTATGACTGAAAACTACCTTTCAGTTCCAGGAGGACTATGAGAAGAGGCAAAGATAATGTGATATGCCCATACAAATAACAAACAAACAAAAAAAACCCCACAAACATGGGAAGTTCCTTGGAAGGCTTCGTAATACAACCTCACTTGGCAATTGTCATCTTCATAGATTTGACAGTCATCTTAAGAAAAATGTCAGTTTACCAATCTTTGCCATATTGAAAAGCGTGCTTAAAAGGCAATTATTAGTTTTCTAGTTCCCAAAGAAATCATGCTAATGGCATTTCTTCCAAAATGGGAGTTCAGTGAATAGGACCATGCTACTGAAACCAAAATTGAGACTCAGCAGCAGTTCTGCTAAAGTAATAAAGATTGCAAAGAAAAAAAGAAAACCCTGAAGGCCAAAAAGATTCCTACCAAACACTGTTTCACCGTTTTTAGTAAGAAAGAAAAAACACATTAATTTTGAAATAAATTCATATAGTTGATACCATTTTTCTTGTCCCAACAAACAAACATGAATTTAAGTGATAAAGCCAGTGAGGTTTAATGTAGGAATTTGGAACAAATTAAGCACTTTTATACTCATTTATCACATATAGGTAAACAACAAATAGAATATAAACCATCAAGTCAGAAAATGCTGTCATGAAACCTAAAAGAAAGCAAGGAATTTCATCTCATTACAGCAAAGTCCCTCCTCTAGACTGCAGATTTCCGAGGTCAGCTCTATCTTTGTATTTACCCTACCCACGTTACTTCATTAGAAATAACAAGTAACCAGCAGCATCCCTCAAACACGTGGAAGGTTCGCAGATCTAGTATCTAGTAAAACACCAGCTGCAAGGTCCAGGTATGTACCAAACTTTCTCCATCTCTGGCCCTTCATTTGCATGGAGAGGAACCACAGGCAAGAAGGCAGCTGTGCTGTACTCCAGTAGGTCTTCTGAGCATCCGTATTAGCGATATGGAGAGTGATATAAAGCAAACTCGCCCTCCACTTTAGATGCAGCTTGTAACATTATTGATTATTTAGAAACATCAGTAAATGAGAATTTTGAGTAGTATACTTAATAGAAATACTGGCTTACATTCAGTAGTCCTATTTCCTGTTGATAACCCTTCAAACAAGAATACCCAAAAGATGTTTGGGGAAGAGAATGGAGTGCAGCAAGTCACTTGCATCTCTCTTGGTCAGTGTGTTCACTCGCTGCTTCCCTGTAGGTATTGTTAAGGTACTGGCAGCCTGGTTTAATAAACATCAGCATTTTGGGAGTGGTTCTTTTTTTTCACCACTACTATCATTTTGTTGCCAGAGAGAATTTATTTCTTGCTGGTTCAACCATTTTGGAGAATTTGCATCTCAAAAGCAATTGCAGGACAAGTTATCCCTAACTGCCCAGCCAATTTGCATTAGATTCCTCATAAAAGCACCATTTTAGAGGTGGAAAGGATAGTTAATTTTTCATGTGTCCTTTTCTGTTGAGACAATCAACAGGGGATAATTTCTGTGAAATGAGTCAGGGTTTTTTAATAATATTTGCCAGTGAGGAATTCTGCTAAGACCCATTCACTCATTTCACACAGACAGATGGAGCCCAAACTGTAACAATATCCACCCGCTAGTAAACCAGGTTTAAATTTGCTAGTGTTGGCAGGGACTGTAGTCTCCCTGCTGAAAGAGTGACATGACATAAGCACGTAAGATCGCAAGATCTCATCATGTCAGATCAGTGAAGTGTTTTTTCACCCCACATATTCATACTGTGGCTGTGGGCATCCCTATAGATCACGTCAGTTCAGCTGATCAATGTACTGTTCATCTGTTGAGACATTTTAATTTCTTAGGTGCATATATTTGAAGTGAAAGCAGGGAGACTTATAAGTGAATGTCAAAATCATCCCAACTGGAAGTGCCTTTACAAAACAGTCCATTCAAAAACAGGTAAATATAATTGCAAGATAAGTGACTTTTTTGTGTCCCTGCAACACAGCCGTTCCAAGGTCAGTCCTGCAGAGACAGCAAGAAGCTGCTGAAAAGGACCAGCTGACAAGGTTTCTTTCAAGCTGTATCTGTATCTTTCATCACAGAAGATATCATGAAGAGCTAACCTCGAAAATATATACACCACAACGAACTCTACCAGCAGTAATTCAATCTGTTTCTAAAAATGAAGAATGTGCAGTGGACATAACAAAGTAGTAAAAAATTTAGGAATTAGAACTTGTTATCAAGAATTAGTATTAGGAAGCAAGAAAAAGTGCTCACAGGCATGCTCAGTGCTCTGTCAGCCGAAGAAAAGCTACCTTCTGTTTCTAAAAACTTTTAAGGAAACTGCATTCCTATTTATTACAATTAACATAATATGAAAAATAGTAATTATCAAATTTTCCAGTACCAAAACCAGGTTCAGTTCACCTCAAGTTCAACAAACACCATTCTGTCTCAAAGCTCTTGGGCAGTTTAAATTATTCAGATCAGTTTATATAAACATAACGAAATAATTCTACGGAGTACACACTATTAGGATGTGACATGACAGTTAGCATTTGCATATCTTGAGTCTTATTTGCATTTGTACAAGAACAATAAGTAACGAGAAGGTGTTGAAACAGATTTTGTTTATGTTACAGCAGATTTTGGTTATGCTAAATTCAGCGCTCTGCAGCTATACTTCACCTAACACCAAAAAAGGTGACCTTCACTGAATCACAGAATTGCGGAGGTTGGAAGCGTCCTCTGGAGGTCATCTTCATCCAGCCCCCCCTGCTCAAAAATGGCCATCTAGAGGCATTTGCTGAGGACCGTGTGCAGATGTTTTTTTTAATATCTCCAAGCATGGAGTGTTTATTTTTCCCCACATCTCAGTTACAGACATACAATTTGAGAACATGTGAATATAGACCATCACCTTCCAGATGCGTTTCAGAGCATCCCAAAGCAGAATTGCGCCCACTATTCCAATGTGTTTGGCCAAAGATAGGCCTGCTTGATTCTATCCACCCACCTACATCAAAATTAACTGATTATGAATACTCTTTTGCAGGAAGAAAACATATCTTATACAAGCATTCAACCAAAAAAATAAGCAATCCCAATGTTTTCTAAGATTCCAGAATTTCTTTCATGGAAATTGCCAGTCTGACAGTATATGATATCACGGTTCACAAATATTAGTAATAGCACGATATTACAAAACTGCTCTCAGCCCTTTCTCTATGCTGTCCCGCACGGTATTTGTCCAGCCACCCCTTCCCCCTGCATCCACGTCCCACCTCCCACGGTCTCCACCCTGGCTTGGCACAGGGCTCACTCAGAATCTCCATTCTCCAGGCTGAGAGGAAGAGGAGATGGAGGCAAACCTCACTTCACCATCCAGCATCCATCCTCCCTGCCTCAGGAAACCGTCAGGGAGGGCGTGCGGCTGCCCATCTGGTGAAGGGTCGGGGATCTGTGGAGCTGGAGCAGAGCAGCAGGGGGAAGAAGCTGAGATGCAGCAGAAGTCCTGAAGACAGGGTGGGGAAAGGGCAGGTCCCAGCGACCTCTTCCACTGCAATCTTCATCTTGAAAGCAAGTTCCCCAGAAGTAAGACCCAACTTTCAGCAACAGGGGATAAGTTGAGAGAAGCAACCGTAACTAAAGCCTCCTGCGTAGCCCTGTACCCCTATAGATTCCTCATCCAAAAAGGCATAATGGTACTGTGAAAATTAGTGGGGATTTTATTATCAGTATAACATCAGATTCAAATGGGCTTGCTTTATATCGTCCTCTACTTCCTCGATGCCGGCAGTAAAACTGCCAGAACACAGTGAAACAATTATTCAGATACTGTTACTACTCCTGCTGAAACCAAAAATTTCACAACTTTCTACTTCATGGCTACAGTTTGACAGCTGTGTTCCTTATTTCAGTTTGTCTTCACAGTCAGAATTCAAACAAGATGACAAAATTTGTCTTGTTTTAAATTTAGTGGTAAATGCAAGGCTTAATAAATACGTTTTGGGTTTGGTTTCAGTGGTCTGGCTGCTTCTACTTATTCTATAATTTATGAACAGAAAATATATGTCAAAGCAAAAGAACCACTGAAAATAACAAAATTAAACCCGAATATTTCCACTTTTTTCTACCGTGTGATTTATCAATAGCACTCTGAAAGATTCCTCAGTTGACTAAACTGGGTCTTCCCAACAGGGAAGGGGAAGATGATTATAAAAAAACCAACACCACAAAGGCAAAAAAACCACCCCACCACAGAATCTGTGGTAGCAGTATTCATTAATTTTAAAAGTAATTATAAAAAAATGCAGATAAGTTCTTTCACTTTGTGTTCTCTACTAGAATTCAACAATATTTCACTGACATGGGACCTGAATAAGGAATGGACCCTACTTCAGCAACACAATTCTAAATATAGGGTGGTTTCACATGCTAAAATAAATGGTTTATTGAATAAAATTTCAGTAACTTTCTATTTGAAGTTACACAGTGAAATTCACTTAAGGAGTAAAGCTCAGTACTACATCTGTATTTTGATTTTCCTTCTGGATATACCCTAGCTTGTAAAATATTAAACAATCAGAAAGTCAAATCTTCATTCTACCACCTAATTTTCTCCCACCTTCAAGACAGAGGGAGAACAATAATTCATTCTAATTACATTTTTTAAATAATGTGCTTAACAGTACGTTAGCTCTTAAATGATTTAGAAATTTTTAAGTGGCAAAATGATATTTTCACTTTTTATCTAGCTGTAACAAACTGAATGCTGATTTTGCAGGGGAAAAATAAAAAGCAATAAATATCATTTGATACAGACCTTCTTTCAGGTACATACATATAGGCTCAGTGCCAACCTAATTAAAAACAAGGTAGAAACAGTGTGTTTCACGATGCAGACTGACATGTCCTTTCTACATGCCCAGTCGAGGATCACCTTTCTTCACCCACTGAACTGCAAAACTTTTTATAGTTCAGTCTAAAAATGAAAATACAGTTTTAACATTTAAAATGAACTCTTCCTAACTTAGAACCACAGTGTGCCTTTTACAGTAATTAGTATCCTGTATCTCAAACATCATTCAAACATTTTGGCATTCATTAATTCATCTCACAGTTAATTAAATGCATTAGTTTCCATATCCTCTCTTAATACAGCTTCACTTTACAAAATAAGTTGATTCATCTGTGCATGCTGTCTGCATGTTTAGGAACATAATAAACAGTAAATACCATGCCTTAACCTCAGCATTGTAACTGCTCTTAGCCTACTGCCAAATTAACCCGAGTGCCAGGATACTAATTTCTAATACTGAATGTCACTCTCCTCATCAAAATATAGGAGATAGAAAAAAAAAAAAACTTTCTCCTTTTCTGTAAACAAGTATTATACCTTGCATGTTACTACAGAGACAGATAGCAATTTTCTGCAAAGCAAAACACACGGATCTCGGTTGGTGTAACTCAGTCTAACACAAGTGAAATCATGGTAATTAAACCTGTTAGCAGTGCAAAGGATCTGCTCCATAAATCCTGCAATGTCTCTTGCTTGATAAATAAACTAAAATAATAGCAATCATGCGATGGAGTAGTGATTTACACTTGCCTTTTCACAGCACTTTGCAAGCAGTAATTGCTGCTCTGCAATGGTTCATCGCCTTCATTGTAACAGCAACTGCCACCACTTCCAGCCCCCACCCTCTGTCTTCCTAAAAAAGGATGTGCACCACGAACACCACCGAGCTCTCCAATTAATCATGACAATTAATCATGAAATTTGGCACTTTTATAATAGCTTTCATCCCCACAGTGCCTTGTAAACATGCACTAAACACAAGAACAGTGCATTGAGCTAAATGAGCAATAATTATTATCCACCATTTACAGCTAAACCCAAGTTCTGCCAGGGAGAGCTCTGTCCGGGATGATGCTTCCTCTCCATCTTCAACCCAGCCTGTCCTAGACCACCTCCTGCATTAGGTTAACCCTCCTGTTGCTGGGGTCTATATCTCTCTGTTCCCACATAAAGTATTCCAGGCAAATGGATATGCTGTACATTTTTCCAAAGGTTGGGGTTTCCCCCACCCCCAGTTTAACACCACCTAAGCAAGTGACTCTCTAGCTATTCATATCAGTTCCTAATGTACATCATCACTTGAGGTTAGAAATAGCCTCTTCTTATCAATATGACAGTTTTCTACTGTAATACCCTGAGGCAGTGTTGCCAAGTACCAGTCATTACCTCCTCTCAAAAAGGGATGTCTCATGGAAAGCAGCAAGACCCTGAAAAATCACTTGTTAAAAAAATTAACAAAAGTAAATCCATTTTGCTATAAAAAAGGGGCTGCAGCAAACAGGAGACAAAATTTCATTGTCCAGAACTGAGAGAAACTTCCTAGGTTCCTTCTAGGTCTCATCACAAAGGACAGGTTTTGATTAACAAATATAATTTCAGAAGACTATGTTTTGTTTCAACAGAAGTTTCCTACTGGAAAATGTCAATATTGATATAATTTGAAGGTGCAAAAGGATTTTTTGTTTCACTTTTGTCAAAACGTATGATATTTCCTGTATTTTTAGGATTTCCCACACACAACCAAGTCTGCCCCCAAGAAAAATAGAAAGCATTAGCTTGGGGGTTCCCACAAATTTTTTCACATTTTAAAACACCCTTTTGTCTCTTTGTTCCAAAACAGGAAAGACAAGATTAAAAAAAAACCAACCAAACTAAAAATAAAACCAACCAAGAAAAGATAAAAGCAAAAGAATGAATCCTGAAACAACCACGAATAACTGAGAATGAAGAGCTTGCCTCTGCGCCAAGAAGGCGCTGCCTCATCTGGGTGGCCCTGATGCTGGGGTGCCGTGGCTGACTTGGCTTGAGCTGCCAAGTCAACTTTGCTTCCAAGCTTCCAACTTTGGAGCAGAACTACTGATCTCCTCCTGCCCGCACACCGCAGGTGCACAGGCTTGCAAACCAGACATACGGTGCGTGCATAAATTTGGGCTTAATAATTAACTTAGAGTAATTAATTAAAATTTTATCTCAAGCTGCTGACTTGCGTTTTCTGGTTCAGCAAGGTCAAAAGGTTCAGAAATTGGGGGAGTGACATTTTCCCAGACCAGCTGGCTTGCTGAACATATAGTCCTATAGCCTTTGAAGAGCAGTTGCTACCCTCCAAGGTTTGGAAAGAGAAAATACGTTAAGATCTGCTACTGTGCAGCCTGGTATTTGGGATGCCTGATGATAAGTGCAGAAGTCTCAAGAAAGAAGTTCAATGTGAATTTAATGGAATATAAAATCTATCAACCTAGAAATAATATTTCTAGGAGTCAGTATGGTTCAGACTTCTTTCCAATACCTAATGTTTGACTTGCTTCCCCCCTGCTGCCAGGTTGTTCTCAAACAACCGTAGATTTTTGTTCACCCTACATGGCCTTTGGGGAGGCAATGAAAGGGGGGGTGGGGGGTGGGAGATGTGGAAAGCAAGGTTCTGTGAATTGCTCTTTCTTCCCTTGCTTGTTAGTCTATTGCAGCAAAGCATTCATAACCTTTCTAAGAGCTGCTCACTCATTTCAAGCCTTCATAGATCCTTCTCCCAATAAAACAAACTTTGATGTGTAAACCGATACCAAATTGATGTCCTGTTTGCATCAGGTCACTGCGCTGCTGACACTGAGTTCAACAGCAGGCATTATAAGGCACTGTAATATGCTCAGAGTACGAAAAGCCTCTAAAAAGCAACTGTATTCCATGGGTGACTTCCTCTCTTCCCCACTTTTTTGACAGTATGCTGTTTCTCTGCTTTCCCCCATAAAATCCCACCCAAAGCTTAGCTTCTCCATGTTGCACTGAAACACCTCAACTTTCTTCCCAACTTCAGAACAAAATTCTTATGTGCAGAGTCACAAAAAGCAATGAGAAAAAATTCAGGCAAGGAAAAGAGTTAAACCTTTTGGAAAATGAAAGGTATATGGCAAAAGAAGGTGGGTGTTCTGCTTAGCAGAAACACCAAATTAAAAGTGGAGGCAGCCGGTAAACATGAAATACAGAATACAGAAATTGATAGCAATCTGGAAACTTTAAAGGGCAGAAAAGGAAAGGGGGGAAAACAACAATATTTAAGGTAAGAAATGCCTGGTAGAAAGCAATAAGCAATCCCATTTCATACTGGGGGGTCTGGGAACCGACAGTACCAGGTGCTACTGTGTGAAATGGAAAATGAAGGATGGTGAATAGCACACAAAAAATGTACCACACTGAAGTATATGTGCAAACTCAGACAAGTTATTAAAAGCTAAGTGTTGGTGCATTGCAGACAGTAGCTGAAACAAAGCTTTTTATGGACAAAATGTAATTTACACTGGTGTCTGCATTCATGTATATTGTTGTGTCCATTTTTACCTCCTAAGCCCATGTGCCAGTACAGACTGGGGACTGGTTGGACAGCAGCTCTTCAGAGAAAGACCTGATGGACAACAACTTGAACGTGAGCCAGCAACGCGCCCTTGCAGCAAATGTGGCCGACAGCATCCTGGGCTGCATTAGGAAGACCATTGGCAGCAGGTCAAGGGAAGCGAACCTTTGCCTCTACTCAGTGCTGGTGAGATATATCTGGAGTGCTGTGTCCAGTTCTGGGCTTTCCAGGGCAAGAGAGACATGGGCAGACTGGAGCAAGTCTAGCAAAGAGCCACAAGCATTATGAAGGGATCAGAGCATCTGAGATATGAGGAGATGCTGAGAGAGCTGGAACTGTTCAGCATGGAGAAGAGATGGCTTAGCGTTGCTTTTATCTATGGGAAGGAGTAAAGAAGACAGACCCAGACTCTCCTCACCGATGTCCAGTGAGACAGCAAGAGACAATGGGCAAAATATGGAATACAGGAAATACCACTTAAAAATCAGAAAACGTATTTTCACTGTCAGTGGTGAACAGTGGCACAGGTTGCCCAGAGAGGCTGTGGAGACTCCGTCTATGAAGATACACAAACTGTGACTGAACATGGTCCTGAGCAACCTGCCCTGCAGTTGTAGGGCAGAGGGTCTAGGTGACCTGCAGAGGTGCCTTCCAACCCAGCCATTCCGTGGGTTTGTGACTTCTGCTCTTGTCTGAGTCCCCCCTGGAAAGCCTGGAGTCACCAGTTAGAAAAGCTTTTGAGCAAACACATCATGGTAATACTCATTTAATACAACTTGTGCATTTGACACCTGATGCTCCAGAAGCCTAAATCAAAGCCTACAGAATTAAACTGAAGTATTTCTTCTGACTTTATAAGGAATGAGTGGTGAACAGCTCTGCCAGAGGAGCAAGCCTGTGCACACATTGCATACTAAACACGCAAGGTCTGTCACTATCAATGAGCATGCTCGCTCCCTTACCAATATGTGCCGCAAATTACAGATAATCAAACAAAACCTGGTGGATAAATGGCTTAATAATTCCTTAATCATATTTAACAAAACCTTAAAAACTCAAGAAGGAAAAAAAAAAGTCTAAAGGGATTTTACAGAATGAACATTACAAAGCACAGCAGGACTTGTAGCATAGCAGCTTAACAGACACAGCCGTGTCTTCCAAGATTTTCTTTTAAG
This sequence comes from Falco punctatus, assembly GCF_963210335.1. Classification (NCBI taxonomy): domain Eukaryota; kingdom Metazoa; phylum Chordata; class Aves; order Falconiformes; family Falconidae; genus Falco; species Falco punctatus. The sequence goes on from NC_137589.1 coordinate 6,548,150, forward strand.
TTTAATGCCCTACATACCCAGATTAAGTGAAAGAACATCCAAGGCTTTAAGAATGCATCAATGGGAATTAGCTTTGAGTACCTGATCCCCACTTTCTGGACCCCATCTGGTTCCCATATTCTCATTTAAGAGAATAAATTAGAAATACCAAAACTGGTGGAAATAAACCAGATTCAGGAGCCATCATTGCACTCCAACATAGTAACATGTCCCCTTCAGAGACAAAAATCCTCCCTAGGGTACAAGGACAGAACTACTGCAACTTGCAGTACGTATTTATACATGAATCAGAGTGGCCATGGGACCTAAAACCCTGTCATAGCACTAAAATAAAAAGCAGATCGAAGTCCTTCCTGATGAACTTGTAACCTAGTTATGAGAACTAAATGTGTTTTCTGGATACCATAAAATCTCCAGGTCATCAGCTCCCCCCCGTGTATTCAGATTACATAGCGTGGGATAAGGAGGGCACTGATGGAGCATGCTTTTAGCAGACTTTGAGGTCTGACAGCATTCAGAGAGCAACTGGGATCAGGCAAAACTAGAGGCACCTTGGGACTGCTCTGGCTGGTTTTCAGGTCAAGGTATCTGCGGATGGGTGAAAGTCATCTTTGGATCAACCATATGAATAGAAAACTCCTGATCCACTGGTGCATTAAATGAGCAGAAGCAAATTTTTACAATAATTATAATAAATGAAAAAAAGTTTATGTTTGCCCATAATATAAACTCGAGAAGGAACAGGGGTTTGTTACTATCTAAAGTGCTCCACTCACCTATATAATATTGCTTTTTTTGAAAGAATGGCAATCCTTTCACTTAAAGTTTTCCAGAGATTAAAACCACAAAAATTCAGCTACACATCCTGTTCCCTGGGTTGCTTGCAACGGCTTTTGGAAGGATCTTGAGAAAAAAATGCCGACCTTTTGTGACTTTTTTGTTTGGCTTTGTCAGTAACAGCAATGTTTTCTGCCTTTGGTATCATACAGATATTGTATATGCAGAACAGGTCAGATAGCTGTTAACTTACTTCCAGTTACTCAATTGTAAGATCTTAAAAGGTCTAAATGATGAGGACCTGGCACCACTCTTCAAATAATAATGTATAGGGGCATAAAAAAGAAGCAAGCAAAAGTGTCTGAACTGTGAGAACACTAAAGCTACTGCAGACAAGGAGAACGTGTCATTCCCATCACCCTCCCCCCAAAAAAAATTCTTTGTGCATTTTTTTTTATTTTTGCTATTGTTACTGTTGTTGTTATTGTTATTACTGCTACCGTTACAAAAATCAAGGATCATTACAATGTAAAACACCTATTCTTACATGGCCTTTTGTAGTAGAAGTAGCATTTAGTAATACCAGCCCACCAGGCATATTCAACACCAGATAACTTAAGGGCTAACTTCTGAGACTGGCAGGTTAATTATTTCAATGAAAGCTCTTCTACTTCTCCATCTTTTTGTGCATTCTGTGTCCTGGCAGCAAGTCAAAACCTGGCAAAGCAACATTATGGATATTTACAGTGCAAAATCCAATGGAGAAAGAAAATCTCTCAGAGCAGCGTGTCTTAACCGAAGGAAAGGAACTACTACAACAAATAAAACAGGCAGAAGTTACAACATGGGGATCTTGTCTGTAGAATATTCCCTGATGCTGAGAAAATCCAGTCCCTGTGGAAGTAAAATTAAAGTCTCAAAATAATCTCCTTTGCCATTTCAGAGGCCTCAGACAGGCTGCTCAGATCCTCAAAATCATGATCCTATCAGTCTGTGCTTAAATATTATACTTCAGAAGCATTCCACAGAATTCACTTGGACTGAAAAACAGAGTGAACCCTATATCCGTCTGAATTGTTTTCTTGCCAGAATGTGGGCTTTAGGTGGTCAGCTTTTCCCTGTCATCACCGCCAATTTACATACAAAGCTCTAACGAACTGTGAACTAATTCATAATTATAAATTCTCTTACATCTCTGTCCTACACTTCAAAAAACCTGCTTAGCAATAAAGTTGCAGTTATGAAATTCCACAAAACTCCAGCCTATTTTCTAAGTGTATTTGGGCAGCCACATTTCTACCCCAAGTACCAAATCAGTTGAATTCAAGGTATCCGTTACTCTAGTTTAAGCATTAAGATTTCCACAAGCATTTTGCTTATTCTCAGCCATTGCCACAAGCCCACCGGTATTCTAACTATGTGTTTACTTTCTTCAGGTCATGCTATCCAAACCATTTCATGTTATTTAATGTGTGGCTTTGCTGATATAAGTTTTTGGGTTTGGTGTGTGTTTTTTTCTGAACAGCTTTTCTATAAAAGGTTAAGGTTCATATCAGCTCCCTGAAACAGATTTACAATTTGTTCAAATTCTGAGAGACATGAGAACCTTTATTTCTGTCCCCGAATTTTTGTCTTTCCAGATCATAAGAGCTAGAGAACATGCTTTCACAGCCTAATTGATTCCCCATAAAATTCCTATTAGTTATGCTGAGTAGCAGACATTTATAAGCTAATGAAATGGGTAATTTAATTACAAAAACATTTTAAATAATCAACTACAGCTGTCTATCACAATATTCTGTATTACTGTGCTTCGCACCGTCATAACGCTGAACATAAAATCATTCACGTGCAATATTGCGCTGGGATTTAAAGTTATTTTTGGCTACAAGAAAAGTGAAATCTCTTGGCTTTTCCCATGGTTATGAAGGACACAGACCACCATAAACCCATTCACTCTGCAGTCGCCCTGCCTGGGCAAGTGGACTCAGAGGGGAAAAGCCACAAATCCCACCTTCTGAAATGCTGTGGTCTGTGCTGGGGGTTCGGCGGATCCTGCCGGCCTTACATAACAGAAATCTCTCACGAGGGTTGGGGCAGTTTTGTGAGAGGCCACAATGGCTGGACGTCACCAGATAACATTTGGCAAAAGGCACCCTATCCAAGGGGACACGGAGACGCAAAGAAGAGGAAGAGCGAGCAGTACTGCACATCAGAGGATCTCTGCGCGTGAGGACCAGAAGAAACAGCCCATCCCACGGCATCTAATGAATGAATTCTGTTAGTTTTGTAAACCTTAGTCACAGAAAATCCTTTGGGAAAACAATCTCGCAAATTTGTCTGCTGATGACTAAAGGGCACAAATTGTTCCAGATTTTCAGATTATGTAGACCATCTGGAGGAATGTGGAATTACATCCACAAACATCAGGCAAGGATGCAAGAATTCCTGTGCAGAAATGTTAATGACCAACTTGGTGGTGTCTGCACTGACACTAGAATTGTATTTCCTATACATCATGTTTCATACTCTAGACAATATTCAATTGCTCTGCATATACCAAATTAATTTACAGATGGATAGTATTATTTCATGTACTATAACCATATCTATGGCATAGGTACATAACGTTTCTCTTGAGTGCAAGTCATAATCTAATTCTATATTCCATATATCAGGTTTTACATACACACGAATATGCCCAACACATATACTGGAAGTATACTTCATAATACACTAAATAAATCTGCAAAGGAAAGTTGCAGCCTAAATTAGAGAACAAACTGAGGGCAAATGGGGCACTCCTTGTCCTTGGGTTTTTTTACCTGAAAGAAATATAGCTTCAGACTGACTGAAAGTATGGAGCATATCCCATTTTAATTAATTGATTCCATCATGTGAAAAATAATTTGTAATTCTTTCTTTTTTTTCTCATAGATTATAATAGCCCATTCACATGCTTCTGTGTACATCCTTGTATGCCAAATGTAACACTTTTGAATATCAGAGATTTCTCAAATTTGAACTATTTTGTTATATTTAACATAATATTTAACAAAGTGGATTCAAACACCATTCATTCTTATTTGTGGAAAATATTCTAAAGGTGCTATATGAAACAGTTACAAATTAATTCACATTCAAATTCACTATCTCAGCTTGATCTGTGTGCATATTTTACTCACAGATTCAGTCCCTGTGACTACACAAATAAAAAAATTGAACTGTTTCTCAGTCTCTTTCAAGCTGTGAATAATTTTACAATCTTAGCTATATATAACCTACTGACCTTTAAGGCAAATATTTCATTTAAATATTTTGCCATCAAAAATATATCTTTATAGCATAGAAGTCTTAAATCCATTGAAAATGGAAATTCAGGACAAAAAAATTGGATAGTCTGCTGTATTGTCAGACCCATTTATCAATGGCTTTATTTTAAAATAACCTTTTCCTAAAAAAAGCAAACTGTATTTTGGGTGAAAATTAACTTTCAAGAAATATCTACAGCTAAAATAATTGCTTTTAATATTACTAAATTCAAAATACTATGGCAGTGCTGTGACCAACAAAATAATCTGATCCAACGGCACATTACATAATTTTCTGTACATAATTAAAATTCTAATCCTTTAAATTTTTTACATTGATTTGGCATTAAGGAAGTATTATACCACTTTTCATATGCATGTAAACTGTATTAGGAGTGGAGCTTTTCATAAAACTGGCTTTTCCTGCTGTCGCCTGTGAGGATCAAGAGGTCAATTGCTACTTTGAAACAGTCCATATTATCAACGTTAATCTCCCACATTTAGCTTTCAAAAAAACAGCTTCATGCTTTTTTAATGATGGCCATTATAGTAAACTGGGATAAAAAGAAAAACCATGAAGCCCCATCTCGCCTTTAGGTGTAAAACTAGCTATCTCTCTCAAATCTCTGGATAATACAAATGACTGAGAAAAATAATATAACTTACACAAAACCCTAGGTCAAAATAGATGATTCTTCATATTCTGGCTTCCGTGAAAGTTGGCTAGAACGAGCAGCCAGAGAAAGTCGATGATGTGTGTACTGAATGAGCTTGAGTTGAACAGCGCACGCCCCACCTGCAGCTCCTACTTGGTTAGAAAGTAAATACACAAAGGGCTCGGAACCACCTACAAATCACCACAACTCACTTTCCATTTACAAATACGCATTTTCACATATCTGTGCTTCTCTTCAGCTAACAGACAAAGTTACTGTGTTTTCTAAATCACCTTTAGAGCACATTGCCAAAACTAGGATTATTGGCAAGGAAGCGAGATAAATATTTCACTGAGCCTTTGCAAAGAGTTATGAGAAAAGCTTCCGCCTGAATTCCTAAGGGTATTCATCTCCTGGAATGATGTCTTTACATTTGCCACGGGGTTTATAGAAAAAGACAGAAAACTTCATTTGTTCAACCATATGTATTAAACACTGGCCTTCTCAAGAGAAGCGAGCAGCTTGGCTGAGTGTTGTAGCCAAGGGCTGAGATTTCCCCTGTCCCTAGTGACTAGCGATTGAGTCGCTGGTGCATCTTCACATCCTCAACATGCAAATTCCCAATTAAGATGAATATGTAGAAGATGCTAACAATTTACCCACAGGAAACCAGATACTAGCAGGAAGGGGGAAGGGATTGGCAGGTTAAGCCTATACTGACAAATGCAAACAAATGTATATGTTTGGTGCCGTATGGCTTCCAGATTGGAGTCAAACGTCCCTTCGTGAACTTGGGGCGTAGGCAAAACAAGTACAGCAAAGTCTGGATGCGACCATATTGACATGCTATCCATACACTAAAACTGAGGCAAACGCACAGTATGTCTTATAAGCTGAATTTCATGATGACAATCAGAGCTGCTCCCTCATAACCCAATGCAGCGATAGCAACTAATGGCACAGCTCAAGAGCCAAAGCTGCTTGCAATACAGCCTGGTTTCTCCTGCAACAAGTTGATCTTATACAGCTGCAATGCACTAAACATAATTATCTGCTAATTTTCCTAAATGAAAAAATGGATTTAACTTACTGAAGCTCAAAATGCCTTCTGCACACCAGCTTGCTAAACCAATTCTACCATATCTACAGAGCAGCAGTACTTCGTTCTAATTATGCCTTAACTACCAATGATACATTTTCAGAAATAAGCGTTTATAAATGTTAAGCCTAAAGAAATGGCTTTACAATGTTTGTGGAACCTGTTTGCCTTGTCTTCAATTCCAATGAAATCAGAATTTAAACAGATAAGTATCCCCTTTGAGAATGTGCCGTACGGACCTCAGTTCCACAAACATTGTAGTCTATTTCTTTATTCATGTGAATAATTCTACCAAAACCCACAAAACTGCTGTATGAATATACCACAGATCAAACCTTAATAATTTTTACTCATTATTAACATCAGATGTATATATTGCAATTAAATGGCAGTCGCAGTTAAAGCCTAAAGGAACTAAAATGCCTGCAGCCTTACACTGCAAATGCTCCCATGTATTCTGATCCCGTATTGGAGCCAGGGAGGAAAGTAAACAGGCTGGCTGATCTGCCAGTGACACGACCCTGTCATGCTACCTAGTCAGAATTACCTCTCGACTAGCAGTAGATCCGTAAGAGAAATGTTCAAAGTTAATCAGGATTGATCTACTACTGACCCATTCAAAACAGAGTTCAGCGCCTGCACAATAGGGCACAATGTCACGTATAAATCAGGTGTGGTTAGGCTGCAGCTGGCAGATTTATAGTAGTAAATGTGGCGTGAACAAAGAATTGAGTCTACTAATCTATATAACAAGGCCATTTTTGGTTAGTAGAAACAGTCATTTAATTTACTTTATGTAAACTTTCCAAAGAAACATAGATGATCAGTTTAACATATCCATTTAATTTTATAATCTCTATGATTTAACAAAATGTTTATGTGTTTGTAAGGTTAGCTTTTAAAAACTGGAAACTTAACATACTTGTGCCTTGCAGCTACTTTTTTAATCTATTTGGTTATTTAGTTGTTTCCTCAAAGCATGCTGACTTTACATGAGTATGCAATTGCTTTACAAATTAATTAACTGAATTAAAATCTACTCTGAAAAAGGATGAGTTACTTAGCATTTAGACTTTTAGAGTGTGTCAAGGGAATTTACTGCTTGGGGACTTGCCAACATCATAGCTAACGGATGGGTTATCTTTTCATATAGTTGAATGTGAAACTGTTAAAGGAAGGTTCTCAGCAGCCATGGGGTCTTGGTAACAGAGAATGTCTGGATCAGACAAGACATCTGAAGGAAGGAAAGCAAAATGATCCTGCTATGTGATTGAACCTTGGAATCAACAGTTCAGCCCTTTGCCCCTCAAGCAGACACACAGGCGAGCCCAAAGAATAAGAATAATCAAGTCAGATTATTGTTTTAAACTTTTTCCACCTTAGAACTAGTCCTTAGGGAGATGGACCACATCCACACAACTCTCTGCTCTAGTACAGCATGGAAAACAAGAGATATTCAACTTTCTTTAATGCAACAGGTATCTACAGTCTTGCGCAGATCCTAGAAAATTAAATTGGGAATCTAAATTCAGAATTAACTCTTAAAAAGAAAACAAATAATTAGCTTATTTAAAGATCAAGATAATTTACTCACCTTCCTAATAATTTGAAACACTAACCTGTTTTGTAACTGTACAAAGTCACAATATCTACCTCTAAACTTGATTATATTTGGAAGTTTCTCTTTCCTTCTTAGAAGGCTGGAAAGATAAACCTTTTAAAGAGAAAACCTGTATGTCACGTGTTCATAGCATGTACGTGTGCGTTAGCAGTACCGTCATGGCAATCTCTCCTCTGAACAGATTCTTGCATTCTATTCTCTCGATACCCTGCACGTTATTTCACTGAGAGAGTTGCAGTGGGAAAGCTTTAAGGCCATAAGTACTAAAAGCCCCGTATCTCAGCAAAGCAGATGTGGCTTCTCTTTTTCAAAGGCTAAAAATGAGGAAAAACAAGTCTTAGAGACCTCACACAAATGGATTCAGCTTCAAGGAAAACTCTTAAGCAAAGGAAACATTGATGGAAACACTTCTTCGGATGACAGTGGTACTACAGTCATGGACTACTGAAAGTTCATGCTTTTATTTTGATCAGGTTTAAATATCTGTAGGCTTAATCTTTTACAGCGATTCATGAATCACAGAAACATGGACACAGGCTGGGGTTGGGGAGTGGGAACTGGTTTTTATTTGTTTGGGTGCTTTTTTGTTTTCACTTTGCAGGTTATTGAAAGGTGTCCTCCTTCCCCTCTTCTGCCTCCTGCCCAGCATCACACACGAGCAAGAAGAGGGAACTGGGGTTCCTGGAGAGGGTCTGGAGAAAAGGGGGCTCAGGGGGGACCTTATCACTCCCTACAGCTCCCTGACAGGAGGTTGCAGATGGCAAGGGGCCAGTCTCCCGGATAATGAGGGACAGGATAAGAGGAAATGGCCTCAAGATGCACCAGGGGAGGTTTAGGTTGGGTATCAGGAAAAAGCTTTTCACCAATAGGGTGGCCAGGTTCTGGCACAGGCTGCCCAGGGAGGTGGTGGGGTCACCAACCCTGGAGGTATTTAAAAGATGTGTAGATGTGGTGCTGGGGGATGTGGGTTAGCGGTGGGCTTGGCAGTACTGGGTTAACAGTTGGACTCAATGATCTTACAGGTCTTTTCCAACTTAAATGACTCTGTGATTCTATAAATTCCATATTTATGGGACTGAGAAGAGATGAAACCATATCCTCACCAGCAGCTGGGTCCATATAGCCTGTGGCTCTCCCCTGGCACACCAGGTAACCCCGAAAGCACAGAGTCTACAATGTGACTCCTTCGGGGAAGGAGGTGGCCTCAGGTCTTGCATGAGGACCAGCACAGGACTTTGTCTTCATTTCTTTCCCTTTTAAAGCTTTCAGGTTTCTGCTCCAGTTCTGGGTTAGATTTTCTTTTTTTTTTTTTTTCTTGCTAATAATACATGCTCTTTATTTCTCACACATGCAATGAAGCTCCTTCAGCACTTTTCACTTTGATTAATCTCACCCACTAGCTCTTTCTTCTTAACATAATCCATTAGGTTTGCATAACCTCTTTTCTGGGATATGTATACCTGGTTTTATTCTGAAAGCTGAATTTTTAAGTGAATTTTCAATTACCATTTTGTTTTCTGGTTTACAAAGCAATTGCTGCTGGCAGCCTCAAGAGATCTAGCAAAGAAAAGCAGTTAAACTGAAATGTGGGGTTTCTATGCTTGATTTTCTGACGTTATTGGCTCCCCCAAAACAGCATCTTTTAAGCTGATCTTACATCTGCTTGAAGTTGAATTATCTATTTCTATTTCTCAAACATTAAAGCCAAAACAGCCTGCCTGCTGCTTTCTCTGATGCGTCCAATGAAAATGTGACATGAAGAAATAAAAATAAATGCCATGTTGCTATACTTTGATGCTTGGTTTATCTGTTCTCTAGGAAATTGAAGTCTTCTCTTAATAGCGTTCAGAAGCAACTGTAGTTTCTTGTTTTTCTTACAATCAACTTTTACTTTGCTGAAAAGGAACTGGAGTTTACAGGAAAATTATCAAAACTGCTGTGAAACTTCTTTTTCTTTTTTTCTAGGGGACTATGCTGGGTGTAACTGTCATTATCACTTCATGCTGACTATCTATTGGGTTCATTTTGGCCCCACACACTGTTCACCTCAGCCCATTTTCCTTCTTTGTTGGGTTGATAAAACTCATGAATCATCATTGCTTCCTGTTCTGAATTAGTCAGCAGTCAGTACCGTCTCATACCTTTTCACCCAAACCAATATAGTATGAATACCTTCCTGCCAATATATCTGAAAGTGCCCAAAAGCTGTCACAGAAAGGAGATGAAAGCTTCCAAGAAGAAACAGCAGAGCACTGCACGATTCGTAAATTGAGGTTATTATTCATTAAGGAGAAACTGCAGGCAGCCTCCCAGGGAGGTACCCCGGCCCATCTTTCCTTCTCTAGGATTTTTCTCCCCTCCAGTCTGGGTTCTTTTCTCCAAATCCCATGCCAGCTCCTGTCATTAGGCCACTGATACTTCACCGTTTTACATTTTTTAGCAGAGTTATTGTCAATCAGTCTTCACTCTTCAAAGAGGCAGGATTTACCCTAGTTCCATTTCTGTAATGTTTATTTGCTCCATCTTTAAAATTTCTTCAACGCTTAATTATAGCTTTACCATCTTGATAAAAGGTCTGGGTGTCTCTGACAGACATCCTACCAATCTATCTGTCACCCTTTGGCAACTGTGGCATCTTTGGAATTATCCCTGACCTTCCTGAATATCACAGATCCCCTCCTTTTTAGCTGGATGGGTAAGGCTCCTCAAAACACAGGGTGGTATCCCACTCCCATGCTCCCTTTTTTTGTTTTTGTTTTTTTTACTGTTATTTCCAAACAGTACACACATTGTTTCATACCCTACAGTGTAATTTTGAGTTTCTTTCCTGTTCCATTTAATACTTACTTTCTTTTTCATACAGCCTGTCATATCTGATCATCTGTCATACGCATATTAAGACATACTTTCAGAATAATGTTCTGTGGGTATGATTATGCAATATAGTTACTGCACATTCCTTTGCAGTGAAAACAAATTATTCAGGAACTGGGACTGCTTAATCTAGAGATGAAAAGACTGAGAGAGACATCATAAAGGTCTTGAGTACGTTAAATCACACTGTAAAGAAAACCAGGATAATTTACTTTCTGTATTGATAATGAACAAGAAATAGGACAGCATTTTTATCGATAACACAGAAAACTTGGGATTTTCTTTTAAGTGAATACCCGTTGCACAGAACGTGCCTAGTCCATCACTACAGCAAACACCTTTCTCCAAAACACTGATTATATCTGTCACGACCAACAACAACAGAGGAGGTCTGATGGTATAGGAAATCTGGAAGGAAAGAAAAAGATTGATCTACAGTAAGATCCCCCCCCCCCCTTTTTTTTTTTTCTCTTAAGCATGAGATATTACATTCACCCCACCCAGAAGAGGATTTTTTTTTTTTTTTCATGGAATACATGAACTGTGTTTTGCAAGGAAGCTAGATACATGACTTTGATCTGACTGGGTAATAAAGTCAGGAATAAACTACAAAGGTATAAAGTTAACCAGCATTAATAGTTACGAAGGCCTGTGTAATCATTATAAATAAAGCAGCTATGCTAAATATTTAATTTAATTTGTCTCAAAGACTTGATTTACTAACACACTGCAGACAAAGTTCCTCCTCTGACTTCACTTTTATTTATTTGTAATTGCACTATAGTGTGAAGAAAGAGTTGGGGTGAACATTTGTATTTACATACTTTATTCATTCATTTCTAGGATAGTAAATCAATCTTTTGCACTCAGTAATAATCATGGTGATGGAGATCCTGCAGTGACTGCTTGTAAAATCGATGCACAAGGCTGGTCTTATTGGTTGTGGATGCTGTGTGGAGCTCCGACTCATTCTCTCACCAACGTGGGTCACACTGTGCCCTAACGCCTTCAGGGATCCTTGGAAATTCTTGGCACAGATCCATAAGTACGCCCAAGTCTACACACTCGCAACGCTTCATTTAAAAGTCATTTTCCTCTTTTTTCTTTTTTGTTAAAAAATGTTACTATTGAGGCTGCTCATAAGGTAATCTACTACTTCTTGATTAATAACTACCTAATCCATTGTGCTTATACAGAGAGAGAGCAAAAGACATCTTTAATTTGCACAGTCTGCTTAAGAGACAATGAAAAGTCTATCCCTGGATCGACCCTGCAAAATGCTTTTTTTCCCCGGACGGAGAGAATCTTGGAAACATTAAGATGGACTCACCACCCACCAGGCAACAGACTGGTCCAACTGGTAGCAGTTTGGTCTTCAAAGGGGCAGGGAGCTGCCTGTGGGGCTCCCATCGCCGAGCGAACCAGCCGCCCAGCACCGTTTCATGCTCCACACTGTGCTCCAGCAGCAGGAGGGCGGCTTGGAAGCTCACAGCAGCAACATTGCCCCCAGAACACGGCACAGAAATCAGGAGAGCAAAAAGAGATAAGCAAGGCTAATAGATTTTAGGTTTTATAAAGGTATAACTGACAGCAAGTATTAACTTTTTTTTTCTTTAGTTAAACAGGCTTCATAATGGTTGGCTAAGTTGGTAAGGACATGACAGGTTCCAATCTCAGTAAAACTAAAAGCTCAGGAAAAAATTTACCTTCCACAAAAAAATAAAAGTTCACACACCATTCAATAATGAAACCTACTACAAAAGCCCATGGTTTTCATGCAATTTTTTTTTTTGCAGTTCTCTTTGGTTAAACAACCAACAGATCATCCCTTCTTCTATTTGCCTAGCTGAACCACAAGCTTAATGTAGATTTTTTGGTAAGCTTGGAAATAATACATTTACAACTAAGATTTTTAATACTTTTTCAGCGATTTAAGTAATTATTTATGAAAATCACAGGAATTTTCTTTCTGTATTTCACTGTATTTCCATTATCATTTATGAAAGTCTGGGGGGGGGAAGCTTTTACAAAGACATTACTACCTGTTGTTTATCTACAGCATTTTTCAGGGTTCACCATAGGAGCTGTGTATCTATTCAACCTTGTAAGTACTTCCTCACAAAATACTTCTCCAATCTGGATTTCCATGAAAATATTTGTATTAGTAAAATTATAAATGTGTAATGATGAGAGAAAAAGGGTACCAAACTTTGAAACACCTTAAAAAAAATAGTTTATTTTCTTTCAGGATTTTTGGCAAATAAGGGCACAAAATGTTCATTTCTTAAAAACAAAACGAGGGTAAAACTTTTCAGCAAACTATTTTTCTACAATTTTTTTCCTTTTTTTAAACAACAATCAAAAATAAATACTATTTTCAGTTGTCTCCAATGAACTATTATTGGATTTGGCTTAACAAGCATTAAATCTGTTTCTTAAGACAGATTGAAGCCAAAACTACACCAAAAATACATCTTCACTCACACTTAATATCTGAAAAAAATTGCATCCTTACTGTTTAGGCTACTGCTTCAGCATTAAAGTTATGAGGCAATTTGATCAAGGATAGATGATCACAAGGCTTATGGGCTTATACATTAGTTCAAATGTTCTAATATCAAAGACTTGACTTCTGCAAAGCTAACTAATAGCAGAGACCGCATTAGAAGAGACATTTCTTTTATAATAATGAAAGGATTAATTTCTAGATATAAGCAAGGCAAATAAAGTGAAGGGGTTGGGAATTTTTCCAGCTGCCCGTAGAAATAGTTTAAAGCTTTATCCCTCTTCATCATTTAGGGGTGGAAACAGTAATAGTCTTTAGTTAATATATTAAAGAGAAAAAAAGTAAAATTCATTACAAAATCCATGTTTGCTTAATATTCATCTTCTGAGGAAGGTCCAAGTAGGATGCAAGAAATTGCCTCTTCTTAATCCCTTTCAAAGCAAGACAGAGTCAGTGCAATTCGTCTTGACCCAACTTTCTGAAACCTGCACCAGCCTGTCACAGCATCTCACAGGACCCTTGTTCACAGAAACATTTGTCCATGTGCTCAGATTTGCACATCCAGTGGGACTCTTTTTAGCCGTAACTACCCACATCCTTAGGACCATGTGCATACACAGCAACATGCATCTTGCTTTTGGGGAGAGTCAAAAACTCAGGTCGAGAAGAAGGGAGATGGCTGTCGACAAAGTCTGCTGGGAAATGGAGAAGTTCAATTAGAGTCTCAGCACTATGACTAATGACCTTCAAGGTTTAATTTACCGCTGGATGTACAGTGCATGAAAACATTAATGAAGCCTTTTTCATGCTAATCAGCACCACAGAGTAATTTATACTTTCTATCCAAATGAGGTTTTTAGCAATCAATTTCCAGAGCCCCTTTAGGAGTTTCCCAACAGGAAGATGAAGATGGATGAGAGAAATTCCTATTACTTCCCCTACTTCAAATGCTGCTCTGGAGCCTGGGTTAGGGTCAGCACTCTGCTTGCCTGCAGATGATCACAGACCAAGAGGGTATCTGCTACCCAAGGCAAATGTGGCAGAGTAACTTCTCTGTTCAGTGTGATTGCTGTGGGGAGGCCAGCAGCAGAGAAAAGACTGGTGCTTGGGTTATTGCCAATTGCATTATGGAATTCGTCTGGAAGAAAGTTCTCAAAAAAGACTGGCAAAATTGGTCCATGAATGGATACCAGTAGCTACCTCTTACTGGAATCAAGGGAGATGGACACTGCAAGACAAAATTATGCATCATCAGTTGCTCATGTAAAGGCTGTGCATCCTGACTGGCTATTAACTTATGGTGGGGACATTAAGCACTCCATATGACTCTGGAACAGAGATATGCTATTCAGTCAAGCGTTAGCGCACACACTTGCTAGTAACAACCTTGTCTTAATGATGCAGAAAGCACCATCCCTTAGAGCTAAATGCATGTGTGACTCCAGGTAAAGATGCCCGATTTGCTTTCAGAAAATCTCAGCCCAGCCCCTCAGCTTGGCTCCCAGACCTCACGGAGGGCAGAAGCTGGTGCTAGATCTCCAAGTGGGATATGTGAGAGCCGGGTGCTGCAGACTTGTCTGGGACAAGGGTGTGCAGACTGCAGACCTCCACAGTTCTGAGGGAAGAGACTCTTTGAGATCAGGTATATCTGAGAAATTAAGGCGCTTTGTATGCTAGAGAGGCAAACCTAAGTTCTGGCATCTGACACAGGGGTGTCTTATTTAGCACTCACAAGGCAAAAGCCAGTAAGAGACCTCTTGGTTCAGGACCCTTTCATGTAAATACTCCCAACCTTTCTATTTACAGGCCCTATTCTCACTATTGTGTTCTTTCAATAACAAAAAAATCAGAACAAGAGAGTCTCAGCTGGGAGCGTGACCTAGGCAGGTATATACCCCTGTACTCCAACTAGCCAAAGTCACAGTGATGAGGGTGCTGCCCCAGAAAACGTGCTTCCTGCATATGTGTTATGAAAAATGTTTTAAAATAGATGCCAGCTTTTTTTTTTTGGTTCTGTTCTACTAGTTATGCAGGCCAAACAACTGCTCTCAGAAGAGGACCTGGGTCTTGCTGTCTAGAGGTGTGCGCTCCTGAAGCGCCGAGTGCAACAGGGAAGATTGGACGAAGGACAGGATTTAAACCACCTCCTTACAGTTGCCATTTCCCAGACAGCTGCCTTCAGGCAGCTCCGACATCACCACGTGAGTTGTTTGGAACCTCATGCCAAAGCCCCAAGCCCAGGCCCTGAAGGTAGCCTACTGGGTTACACATCAGACACCACTACATTGAGTTTTCCAACATATCCTTTCCTAGAACCAACCTTTTACCTTCTTCAAACCAACTTTTTATTTTCTTCATAAGAAGAAAATTAGTGTGATACCAATTTTCTAAAGGGCTAGGCCAACTCCTTGAGCAAGAGGCTAACCCTGCTGTGAATACTAGCAGCAAAAGCTTGAGAAATTGTCAGCTGTTGTCTCCAACTCCTCGGGGAGTTGCAAATTACCATTATATACAGCTGATAGATGCCTCTGCAGGAGTTACCTATCATGAAGCCCACATTAAAGACTCATTTATATCTTTAACACTAGATGTCTTGCTGATTTGAGTGTCCTTAAATGAAGGATTAATTGCCTCTCCCTGGAATATCTGATTTTGTTCCATCAATCTGATTACATCAGATTCCCTGATCTACAGCACAAAACTTCATTACAGCCCAACCCCTGCATGCAACTCTATTATCATAAGAGCGACACCAACTGTGATTTCTATGGAGCACCATTATTCAAGGTGATTTCAGCTAACCTCATCCTTCATATTTGCTTACCACTGGGGTTTACAGTCTGGCAAACAGGGTTGATATCTTTCAGGACAGAAAGCGTGAGCAGCAGTCAGTCACCCTCCCATAGCATGAAGCTGAATGTAACCTGCCTTAAGAAAGGCACGGGTGAGTATTTTTCTTGTGCCTGGTGAGTGGTCACTCAATAAGTGAGGAAGCTGGGGCGTTACCCAGATCATAAGAGAAAAAGAAGAGTATTGTGCAAGAGAGGTGCTCTAGAGGCCCAGCACCTGCCTGCTTACCTGCACAATCTACTAAACTGTTTAGCAAAGAAAGAGTTAAACATATCCTGAGCTAGAAAGCCAAGGTCAGAACTGACTGGCACTGAGCCTGCACTGCGAACTTCTGTTTCTTCCTCTAACTAGATACAGCAAAGAACCACAGGTTTTACTGGTGAAACTCCACTATTGTTTGCTCTGCAGAAAAAAATCACTGTCCTCTCAACTCCGTTGTAAGAGAAGCACTCAGCTATGAGTCCCTGCTAAATATTCAGTTTGTGGAGCTTTGCAAAATGGCTGGGTAGTGTAGAAAGGTGTCATTACAAGCCAACACTGGATTCACTCCACGTTGGTACTAGAAGGGTATTAACACTGAGACCAGTGTCAGCAGCAGTCCAGATGCTCCACTGGAGCTCACATCCCCAAACACCACTATTGACAAGATTTAAGGTTTGTTATTCACGCTACACCCTGCAGAGAGAAATATAGTGAATAAAGCAAGTGAAGTTTAGCAGTCCAGGAAACAGGAATTTCTGATGGAATATCATCAGATGTTCACTTCTCATAAGTCTAATTCCCTTCAAAATTTACATATTTCAGTTCAGTAGGAGACAAGAACCCCAGGAGATACCCCCTTTACTTTCTTCGTGTATGAAAAGACATTTATTTGTGTGGACATACTTAAACATCTGCTCATTCTAGACCAGGGATACCTTTTCGCAATGACAGTTCAGCCAAAAGTGACCCATTTCCTTGAAAAGCTCCCCTGGGAAGAATCAGTGGTCCCGATAAAATAATTATGAACAAAACTCCCCAAAAAGAGTGCTTGCTGTGCTAGAACCTTGCATTAACCTGCCCTTTGGTTTAAAAGCAAGCCATAATGAACATAAAGATGCAGAAGAGGAGAAGATGAGATCATTTTAGAAGTGCAAATCATACAATTCAGCCACGAGTGGCTTGCCTGACACTTTGACACAAGCAACGGAGGGGCTGTGAAAGGGACTGATTGTCAGCAGGGTCAGCGCTGCCCAGCTAAAAGCCGGCAGCTCCCCTGCGGCAGCTCCTCGCGCTGCCCTCCTGGAGCAACTCACTGCTCAATCAGTCCTTTGGCTCCCTGCGAGCGCTATCAAGAAGAATAGCGGGAACAATTGCTGAGAACTGCATTAAGAGAATGCTGGAAAGTATACTGCTGCTCCTTCCTGCATTAGACAGCCATCCAGAAGATGCAGAATTAGGCACAGCTCAAGCGTTCCCCCTAAGGCACATCCTTCGGTCCTCCGTGCTTCTCGAGATCACAGCGCCTGGTCAGCCTGGATGTTCGAGGCTGATTGCAATTATTTTAAGTTCTCTACTAAAAATAAACAAAAGCTCATCAGAACGCTGCACTGAAAAGCAGGCCGTTTTTAAAAAGTCACCTTAATTTTTCCATCACCCCAAAGAAAAAAGAAAAGATGTTGTGATGTCATTCGGCGTTTTTCAGTAGCAAAACTGAAATGGTCTTGAATGTGTTGAAAAAAGGATAAAGGGAAAACCAACACAGCTTTTCCAAAGCATTACAAATAAAAAGCTCTATCACACATTTCATGAAATATACTTGTAATCTTCCACTTTAATGAAAATACAATTTAAAACATTAAATTGACCCAGAGCCAGTATTTTTTAGGAGCCGAGAAGTAGACATATACATGTATCTCCTACCCACACCTTAACAAAATAGTGCTAAAAATACTTTGCATTTTTAAGAAGGCCTTCTGCTTTTCCAAGAGTGTGTTTCACACACACCCCCAAGTCCCAACACTGTTTGAAACTGATCAGTTCTATTTTTGGAAATACAGGATTACAAAGTGTCCTACAGTGACATCTCTATGCAGATCCTAATGAACAGTCATCCATGAAAACCGCTTGCTGAGAAGTGGCTATAAAGCCCCTGAAATCAGACAATATGACCATGATAGCCAATATGAAGATAAATGAATATTCTGCCTTGGAATCAGTAATTAGCCTACAAGACTATTGCAGGGAGGTGCATACATGAGGCGGACAAGTACCTGCCAGTGTCAAATGTAGCAGGAGCTTCCAAGCATGAGCAAAAGGAGTGAGATTTTCCAGAAAAACCTGCATTATTTCAGATGTTAATCTCAGAGAGATGTCTGCATCTTTCTGCACCTCCCTATTATCATTATTAGTAGAAGTGTAAAAGGTGACTAAGAAGGGAAAAAGGGACTAGCCAAGGCACAGTAAAGCTTCTTTACAAGGAACAGCTAAGCAGGGCTAGGACTTTTCAACCCGCAGTAGAAATGATCAGGGGTGATACAATTAAAGGATGCAAAATCTGAAATTCCACAGAGTCAGAGGATAGGAGCTGTTTGTGCATAATCTCTTCAGTATAAGAATTAGGGACATCAAATCAAGCTAGTAGCTGGCCAGCTCAGAACAAATAGCGGTGCTTCTTTATGAATCCTGTAGCTAGTCTAGTAACCCCCATGCTGCTTGACTTGATTCCCAGTAAAAACTGCACATCGGCTCAAGAAAAACCTGGACACGTTAATGGAAGAGAACTAGCTGAAGACTGCTAAACACACAGACAACTATCTGCTGGGGAGGCGTGGGGGCAAGCTGCCAAGTCTTCAAAGCTTGAAGACTGTTGGAGTTCTGCGTGCCTACCCTGTGCTCCAAGGGCTTACGTGGCAGATGCACAGCTATCGTGCCTAATAGCCCACTTGAATACTTTTATTTTCTCTCCTGGATACCTGTAGAGATGATTAATACCACTGCATGCCCAACCTATTTTCCTGCTGTTTGGTACTTGGGCTTTTTAAGCATTTAGACATCTGTCTGGTCTTTTGCTGGATATCCAGCCTTTATATTCATAAAATACTTGCACCAAAATCCAGCAGGCAGGGGTTCAGCTACTTTTGAAAACTGCATCCTCAATTCCCCAAATTCTGACAAGAGACACAATCTTAATGATTCTTGTCATGTTTTCATCAGAGTAGTTGATGTACAGAACCTTAAAAGTAAATATCTGGAAATTTACTTGTTAAATATCTGGAAATTTACTTGTAGTTACCACTGTAAATTATGATCAAGTTAACTGTAAGAAAAATAACATTTTCTCTTGAAGTATTTGCCTTTCCCAAAAAAATTCCTCTTCTTCCCTTAGGGATTCTAAAATGATTTGAAATGGTTCTGCTTTATTTTTATAAATACAGGGAGGTAGACATTGTGTAACAGCAGACCTAACTTTTATCTTAGCTAGCTAACCAATGTATTTATTTATCATCTCATTTAAGTTACTCAGGATTTCTCTGTAGAACAGAAAATTGCTGCCTTAAGGCAGACCGGATCTGCACAGCTATGAAGAGTGATATAAAGAGCCACAGCTCTCCAGAGGGAAAAAAACAAACAAAAAAAACAAACAAAAAAAAACAACCACAAAAACAAACCCAAAACACCACAAACAAAAAAAAACCACACATACACCAAAAACACACCACGACCACCGCAAAAAAAAACCCAACAAAAACAACCTCAAGTTTAAACCAACAAAATAACACACAATCACATACCCTGTCTCCCACCTTCCCAGCTGCAGGAGCACAGTAACCCTGGGCCTCATAAACTGTCCTTTTCCCCAATCTGGATTGAAAATATTCTCTTCCCAGAAAGTATTTGAAATGCTTCGGGCTAGTTAACTATATTGAGTTTAAATTATTTAATACTAATGGCTTTTTTTATAATGTTTAAAGGATTAAGTGAAAGGAGGTAAGTAACGTTGTACAATTAAGCTGAAACTTCTTTTGTAGCTAAAAAAATAACAAAGTGCAAACAACAGAAGAAAAAAAAGATATTTCCACACAGAATTCAGGAGACTTTACAGCTTTCTACAAGTTGCTTTTGTTCTTTTGTTTATTCATTGATTCCCACCATCTACCGCCTGGGATTTATTGTGCGTGTTGTACACCTTGTCCCACAGTGACAAAATTAATGACTGTATTAAAAAAAATAGTTCTTTATAGAAGCATAAAAATAGGTAATAAACTAGAACAGGAATAATTCTGAGTTATATTTAT
The DNA here is from genome assembly GCF_963210335.1 of Falco punctatus. Lineage (NCBI taxonomy): Eukaryota > Metazoa > Chordata > Aves > Falconiformes > Falconidae > Falco > Falco punctatus. Next base: position 6,568,121 of record NC_137589.1, read on the forward strand.
TGTTTAACTTCTGTATTTAAAGGCAAAGTGAATGACATTTCACATTCAAGCTCCTCACTAGCCGAGTTATGCTGGTCTATAGCATTTGAGGACCTGCCTCACTAAAATTGCAGTCTCCACTAAATATCATCAACCTTGAATCTCTTCTCACACGAGCACTGAAAACCTGGTCCAGAACAATACTCTCGCCACAAGCATCTCCAGAGCTCTGGCGCTGTGGCCGGGGGGCTTGCAATTCCAGCTACCGCTAAACACCCCGGCATGTACCAGCATTCCCACCTGGTGCTACACCTGCTGCGATAACAGCAATAATTTTTAGGGAGAGGAAAACTGATAAAATGATGTTAAGCCAGAGGGTGTGCACAGCATCTCATTTTTCAGTGCAAATAATAATACGTGGAACTTTTTGCAAACCACCCTCCTGATAAAGAAAAGCTTAAGAAGTTCATGTTTCCGAAATGCTGATGAACAGTTCCCTAAAGCTGTTTCCCTTGTACATGATGAGCATTACGAGTGGTAGTGCATGCCAATGACCAAACCGTTGCTGGAATCAAAAAGTACACACACCATACCGAGTCCAGCTGTTGACATAAGACCTTGTTATTTTAGATGCAGTAAGACTGCAGCTATAGGAAATTTAGATTAAAATAAAAAAAAGTCATGAAGATCAACTTGAGAAGAGCAAAAACCCTAAAGATATTAAGAAAAAAAAACCAACCAAAACATTGGTGCTGCAATTGTGCTTTTAACAGATGCATTCCGAATCTAGTTACTTCTTTAATAAATGTTGCCACTGGGAGCGACACTTAAGAATTTTTACAAGTAAAATTAGGGCTATTCCTAGAAAAGCAGTCAGCAGCTATATTATTTGGTCCTATTTCCATCTCTTTCACTGCCTATCAGTCTCAAAGCCAAATTCCATGACAAGTTATTAAAAAAAGAAAACGATGAGACAAGAGGACAAAGGAGAGATTTGAAGAGAGGTTTTAAACAGCACAATAAACTAGGTGTAGACGTTTACAAGGTCTCTGAAAAATGACAAAACCTTGGGAAAATACACGAAGATATTTGTCTGAGCCTGTGAAATGTAGATGTTCAGGGCTGACACTACAAAGAATAGAGAAATCATACAGTGTGATACTGAAGGAAAGACAGTTTAAAAATTTTTTAGCCAGATGTGCACGGTGTAAGTCCTTCGCCACTTAAACTGGTTAAAAAGAAGTTTTGTTATGATTTGTGCCCTTCATAGGAGAACTCACATCCCATTTAGTACTACCATGGATGCATATTAAAATGTCTTTTGTCACATCTTGTCACCTATCTTTTTGGGTGGCTGACACGCCAACTCCTGCACTTTTATTAACTTACAAGTTTCCCCTCAGAAAAGCAGTTTGTAACATTTTGTAAAATGCCTGCCACAACTTTAATACAGAGAAAATATTTAAGTCCGTAGTGCTTTAAGCCTTCATTGCAGAACTGAACTCTACCATGTTACAGACTATAATTTTGTAACTCTGATGTTACATATATACCAGAAGAAAGGCTCTGCCCCACAGAGCTTGTGCTGGCCTGAAGCAGCAGGTAAGTGAACACAGGCAAGAGACCGCTGGGTTGTACTGACAGCCATGAAAAGCAAAAGTCTCAAGCCATGCAGAATACCCTACAATATACATTGACTTTATACAGTCAATTAAATCCAACCACATTGCATCACAGGTATGAAGACCAATACAAGAAGGACAACAAAAAGGCCAGCAGGTCAGCTGGCCACCAACGCAGCCTGCTGAAAGCACATTATCTTGGTTTTATGCTTTGAACTGGTCTCACAGTGACTGCAAAATACAATTCAAGATCTTGCTATAAAAACCTCACTTGCTGTTTTTCAGAGCCGCCCCTAAGGCGGGCAGTCCACAGCGATGACTTCTCACATCAGCATTGGCCCAGTGGAAAAACAGCATTAGCAACAAGAGGAAAGACATTTATCCAAATGGTACCAAGCCTTGGAAGAGCCAAACCAAGAGCGTTGTATTTGCCCATAGGTGAAGAGAGCAAACAGGAGAAGTCTGCTCCCGAGCTCAGCCTCCATCTCAGTCAGTTACTCACACGGAGCGGGAGGCAGAGAAGGAGGAGAGGTCCTCACACGAAGCAAGAGACTCACTGATTCTGCCCACCAGTGTATGTGTGTTGTGAATCCCAGTAATGGCACCAAACTTGCTTTTGTTTCACACAAGAATCTTCTGTGCAAAATGCTTAGATACAAAAGCAAAACACGGCTGGGTAAGGAGGTAGATGTTAATATTTCAAGATGACTAGAGGGCTGTGGCAGATAGATTGTTAAGATGGTTCTATTCGCTGTCATCCCTGTTCCACTCCTCCCTCTACTCAAATATGGGATTATTTTGATTTGAGCATTGTGCACAAGAGATTCAGTAAAAAAAAATGTGCCATAAACTGGGGGGGTGAAAAAATCTGTCTGTCTCAAACACAAGGGTAGCAGGAGATGAGCAATTGAAATGGTCAATGGTTCTCTAAGAGGCACTCTGTCTGCCTTTCATTATACAAAGTAATTTGAAAGCTGTCTGCTGGATTTGGGGGGGGGCAGGGCAGGGAGTGATAACTACTCAAAAATTTATCTTCATTTAAACAGCCACATGTTAAGTCATTCCTGTGGCTACATAATTCCTGGAGTCCCAAAAATGTCTTCAAGTCAGAGTCCAGCACAGCACAGGCCAGTACCACAGTGGAGAAGGGGCTGTGCCTGTTTTCCATCTCTCCTGCTGGGTTTTATCGATTGACTTTGCCTCTGCTGGAAACTCTCCTGAGCTCTGTGAGGAGACTCCCACCACTCCGCGTATGTTGGGTAATTATGAACTGCAGTGGGTAATTACTGAAAACATGTTATACTTCCATTGTCTGAGACAGCAGCGGCTGCAGCGAAAACATGCCTTTTTCAACTCAATTGTTATTTGTTTCCACAACGAGCAGTATGTTGCTGGCAATGTGTGAAGCTTTGCCCTCTCCAGGTATATAATTTTAACTCCAGGCAGCCCCCGGAAAACACCACTAATAAAATGACTGTGTACAATATTGCAGCACGCTTTGTTGTTCCTGCATCAACCTTCTTGTAGTTATAAAAGCTTCATTCTTAGAAGCTGCACCAGCCTGTCTTTGTCACAAAAACTATTTACATCCTGGTTTGGAGCTGGTACCAGGAACAACTGAGGAACTTCTGTATAAACTATAGCAAGTCTTGTAGCAATTATTGCTGCTTGACATAATCTGTGGAAGCTTTTTCTGCCATTGATCTTGGCAAAACTTTTCTCTGAGGATGTACTTGCTTTGTTGATGGACTATTACTAGCGTGGTCCCTGCCATGGTCAGAAGACAAGTCATAAATAAATTGACTTAGGCTGAATCATGGATCCTGATCACCTTCTCTACATGTCCTGAGTAGAGGTACCCTCTTCCTTGCATTCTGTCAGCATAAGTGAACATCCCCTGAGCTGGAAGAAAACTACACAATCAAATTAAACCAGACATAAACCAGACTCCAGCACCTCTGAGACGTATTAGCAAAGTCTGGTATTGCAGTAACACAGATACCCATATTCTGGTTACGTGTAACAACCGAGAACATGACATGAGGCACTTTGCCTTAGACTACCTGCAGGGAATATCTGTTTTCTTAAAATTCTATGCTAGGCATAATGGGATCTGTCTCTTCATTGGCCTTTAAACGCTGGAATGCTAAACAGAACTGATAATGAATAAAAATAGCAATATCTCTTCATGCACATGGGGGGCTTGTGGTTGTGGAACATCTTTCTCCTTGTTAATAATTAAGTCTTGTTCAGTCAAGCTGAGATTATTAAAACGCTTGACATTCAAGCCTCATAAACACTATTGCACGGCAATTGCCTGCAACAAGTAGCCTGAAAGCTGCTACTTGCACCTTCCTTCTCTATTGGGCATAGTTAATGTCAAGTGAAAAGCCCAGAGGAGGCACAAAATAAGGGAAATCTGTTAATAGTACTGGGTCAGCAATGCTAAGCCTGAGCGTCTCCAAGGTCTCAAAGGAAAGCAAGCAGAGAGTAAAGCAGACCCTGCTCATAGCTATAGAGTCAATCTGATTGCTAAGCTTGTTTCAGGGCCTGGGCTCTCAAGAGCAATGGATTTTTACTGGGGTCCGTGAAATACAGAGTTCAAAGTTCACATCTCTCTAAACCTGGAGAGGGTTCAGACCCAGGACCCAAGTGCATGACCCATCTGTGATCAGCAGAGACATCAAGCAACTTATGGATCATACACCGGAGACATGAGTGAAGGAGAACAGAAGGCAAAACTGAATGCCAGGAACAGAAAGTAAGGCAGGTGACAGATCATCCTGGCAAATACTTTATTACTGTGTGTAACAGAGATGGAAATAAATTTAGGTACATAGTTAGTCACTGTCAAACAAACATGCCCTACTAGAAAGCCAGGAGTTTTGTTGAGCAGAAGCCACGAAAAAGAAAGCTTGAATGGCTTTAAAAAAATGTCTGTAAGCTATTCTCCAAACCTTTAAAATATATTTCTAAACATGTTAATACACAGCTGTCACTATAAGCTGAATTAAGTGAAATGCATTGAAGTCTGAAGATTTCTTTGATTCCTCAGAATGTAAGAGCTACTATATTTGTTCTAATGTTTTAGTAAATTGAAACACAAATTTGGTGGAGTAGAAAATAATTTGGGGATCCATTTTGTATAGTGCTAAGCTGTTTAGTAGGATTGTTATCCAGCATATTTAAAATGTTTAAACGCATCAGCCTTTAGAGCCAAAAAAAAAATCCAGTTCAAATAACATGAGTAGATATGCTTATGATTTCATTAGCACAGCATCAAGCACTCACTAAACCTCCTCTATCCTAACTCCATAATACAGATTAAAGAGAGGAGATGCAGATACTTGAAGTACACTGTCTAAAGTCACAGGGATGTTTAACAAAAACAAAACTCCACCAACATTAAAATGGCAAAATAAAAAAAAAAAAAAAAAACAAATACTGACTGTTTTCACATCATCCACAGGATCTGTAGAAGTCAATAGAGCCCCGTGTGTGTGTGTGTGTCACACCTTACTCAAAAAAGCAGTAAAAACCTGCTGTTAAATTCTCATCTCCCATCTACAAAATCACTGCATTCAAAGGAACTGGCATTTCAAGAGTCTGAAGGCTTCACAGCTTTGAGGACCCAATTTTGTGTATACTGGTAGCATCCACGGTTTGGGAGAAACACCATCCTCGGAAGCTATTACAGAGGCATCTAGTGGGAACTGAGTAAATAATAGTTATTGCTCTGGGTGTTGTGGTACTTATAGTTAAGAGTTATAGTGCAGCTACATTGAAGGGTAAAACCTGACAGAACAATAAAGCAAAATTAGTCCATTATCCCAAGTAAAGAAGTCTCTGATTTCTCTCGGGTTTTTATTCAATTCTGGGAAAGACCGTGAGTGACTAGAAATGTCTTCTAAACTAGTACTGTCATCATCAACAGCCTCAGGATTTACACAGTCATTTTCATCTCCAAAGCACGTCCTGCACATTAAAGCAGTGAATGCTTGCAGCGCTCTTGCGAGTGGAGTTCACTACAGTCATCCACTTAACCCCAAGAGAATAAAGGGAGTTTTTCCACAGGCTCACCTGCCGATTGACTCGGTGCTGATCTCATTTACAGCCCCACAGCGACCATGCAAGGATGCAACCCTAACAGCCATATTCCCCCCCGCATTCCACTCCACGGCACAGCCTCTTTCCAGCCCCCAGCACACGCCATCAGCTGCACCAGAGGAACGACCCGCTCCCCTGGCACTTCATCTACAGCTTCTCACGTACTAATGCCAGGGGAAAATTGCCTTGCACAGCTGATAAATCTGCACCAACAGAAATAACGATGCTGGTGTAAGACAGATGAGAGAAGAGTTACATCACCTCTTGGAAAGCTCCCTGAGCCAATGCTTTGTTCTTACTGCTCTTGGCTCAGAGTTGGCAGTGAGGAGACTGAACATGTGTCTCTGAGACCAGTTCTGCTCCGTGATGATCGCTGTGAGCCATATGTACGAAGAGCCTGCCCTGAGCAGCCCTGAGGTGCAGCCATGCCGTCACTTCCTACCAAATGGACCATCCAGAGCCTGTGGGCATTGACCTTCAGACCCGTGGTCTGTATGCATGCTTGGGCTGCCTGGAAAATAAAATAAGGTAGGTCTGGGGTTGGGTTTTTTTGTTTTTCTTCAGGCATAGTCAGTGTTAGCAGCCATTCAGTTCCCAGTTTGGGATCAGAACTCATATCACATCATCCTCCACAGCTTCATGATCATGGCAGGCTGTAGGCTCTTGCCTCTGCTCCTTTTAAGGCAGCAAAGCCTTGAGCCCTGCTCCCATTTTCACCAGTATCATTTTGCATATGCTTGAGCTAGCCACATAACCTTTGGCTAGCTCCACAGTTAAATACGTGGCTCAAAACCTAAGTGCCCAGAGTCTGCCTGAAAGGGACTAGTCCATGCCCTGGTACCTGGGGCAGCACAGCCCCACCAGCTCACCACCACCTCCTGGGGACAGGTCAGTTGACACGTGTATGGAGCATTGCAAGATATCACCTTTGTCAGAAACACATTCCTTAAATCTTCCTTCCCAACACATTGTATGTATACTTAGAGAACGCAGTGTTAATGATGCAGGCTTTAAGGTGGCAAGGTGAGGCAGGAGAAGCAGCCTTGCAGTTAATCAGAAGCTTCAGGGATTTGTAAAGTTTCATTATAATCACAGTTAAATTGATTCCCAGCCCCCTCATCTTCAGAATTTCTGCGTGGCAGGTTGGCCTTGGCAGGATGCCAGGTGCCCACCAAGCTGCTCTATCATTGCCCTCCTAAGCAGGACAGAAGAGGAAGAAAAATAAGGGGGGGGGGGGGGGGGGGGGGAAACACTCGTGGGTCAAGCTAAAGGCAGTTTAAGTAAAAGCAAGGGTCAAGCACAGAAGCAAAGGAAAACAAAAGATTTATTCCCTACTTCCCATTGGCAGGTGGCACCCAGCCACTTCCCAGGAAGCTGATGTTCTGTACTTAACTGTTGCTCCAGAGGACAAACATTGTGATAACAAATGCCTCCTCTTATCTTTTATTGCTGAGGAGACATCATACAGTATGGAATATCCCTTTGGATCAGCTCTCCTCACTATGCCCCCTCCCAAGATCTTGCCCACCCCCAGACCACTGGTGATGGGGGCAAGGTTGGAGGGCAACCTGTGCCAGCACTGCTCAGCAGTAGCCAAAACCGCTGGGCGTTATCAGTGCCTTTCTAGCTGCCAACACAAAGCACAGCATTATGAGAGCTGTTATGGGGAAACTTAACTCCACCCCAGCCAGCCCCGATACACTCTGTTCAGCCAAAAGCCCACCCACCTCCCTAGGAAGAGATGCTGAGATATACACCAAGGATTGCCAAAGGCTTTTTCTGGCAAGCAGAGTTCTGCCTTGGCTTGGAAGCTGTGTTTGAGATCACAATGCCTCAAAACAAAACATTTCAAGTTCAAACAGGCATTTTGGGATGAAATTGGACTTTGTCAGAAGAATTCTGAACAGGTCCCCTCAGGAGACAAGCAGTGCTCACTTGTTTCTCCTTTCCTGCCCTTTCACTTCCATTCCCCCACGCTGCTTAATTTTTAATTTTTTTTCTGCTCTGGGAACAGAGACAGAAGAGCATCTCAGGGATGGTTCTTTCTCTCCCTTCTTTTATTCTGTGTAACCAAACCAACAGCAACTTCAGGACCTTGCAAGACTGAAATAACAATTAACAAGACTGAAACAATAATTAACACAAAGAACAGAAGCGCCAAACTAAGCAGCAGGAAGGGTGAACATTTAACACTCTCTGCTTCTTGTCTGAAGAAAAAGATCGATTTTTAGGATTCACCTCCACAGTATTTCAAACTACAAAGAAGTAACTTCATTAGTACGAGACATTGGCCCAACAGTCTGAGTAAAGGAGTCACCATCATTTGAATTCTGCTGGCTGAGCCACCTGCATGTAGAAGCCTATTTTTAAAATAACTCTGTATTCAGAGGGCAGTCAATATATTGCTTTGCTTCTATAATTTCATATGGGCTTGTGCACGGAAGACAAAATAATTTAAACCTAAAACACTCACGGTGGCCTGCAAAGGATTAACCCCTTCTGAATGCAGTCGGGTTTCTATACTCACTGAACAAGCCAAGGTTTGCAGGTGACAATGTGCAAATGCCGATGGAGAACATGATTTACAGTATGAAGGCCTGAGTTTTATTGCATTGCACAGTGGCACAAACAAAGAAATAAAATGCTATCCCCAAATTCTGTATCTGGTGATCAAAACTGCAGGAAACCACACACCTGAGTGCTGAATACAGCTGAGGGCACGTGAAAGAAACGATACAGAAGAGAGAAGCCTGACACGGGTTACGTTAACTATTTTCTTCTCAGATTTTTCTCTGCTTCAGATTTATTCACTGGATCTGCGTTCACAGTGAAAGATGATCTTTAATAACACACCAGTGGAAGAAGCTTCTCCTCCTCTTGTTAAAGTTGTGATCTGCTGCTCTGTTGTCCACTGGGTATCTATATGCCCTCTGTTTTTCTGGCAGTACTCAAAGGTCTGATCTGTGACACTAAAGACATTTGTTCAAGACTAATAAGAAATTTACTTTGCTGTGGGAAAAAAATTTAGAAGGGAAGAAATAAAGCTTTTGGATTTCCACCACACACACCCCAGGCTATTAAAGTAGGGGCAAAACTTCTGTCTTTAGTACTGAAAACCACCTCACTTTAAACACACCTTTCCAGAAATGTCCAGTTAAAAAGCTTAAATTCTCTGCCGCTCTTAACTGTAACAGAACAACACTAACAAGCTATTGCTCCGATTCCTCACCTCCCCTTTCCTCAACCACTGGTAACAATAAAGGTGAAAACATACTTAAACTCTCCCATCTGCGGCTAGCATCATTTTCTTGGAGCGGTCTCAGGGCATATAGGTGAATAGACAAATCTGGGTGACAGGATGCTGCCATCAAAATCTTGCCAGCAGCTCCACCTCCATCAAGCGATGGATACTGCCCTTGCACATACCCTGATCCAGGTCACGCAGTTACATGGTGGGGAGGCTGCACGTCAGCCTAACTGCAGGCACATGGCATGCCAGGAAGTAAAAGCCATTAAAGACAAGATAAGATGTCTCTCAAAATAACTTTTGCTTAATAAAAATCCAGCAATCACACCATTTCTACTGATCTAAAGGTCTGTTGGAGAACCCCATTCGGTTGATATGTTTTGGAAACTAGAATCAAATTAGTTTTAGTAAGAACCTCCACTCAAATTAATGTTTTATTTTGGTTAAAACTTTTACATTTCACTTCATGCTTTGGTGATAGTACTCACTGAAACTCCTTTTGTATGAAAAAATATGTATTTGGATTTTGGTATTATACTTTTACATAAGGAAAAAAAGCAAAGATGGAGAATGTGGTATTTCATATTCATATCTCAGACGTTCCCACAAAGAACACTGACTTTTTATGACTAGCTATAACAAAAAAAAAAAAAAAAATCTTTGTAGGAATTAACAACGAATTTGCTGCAAACAGATAGCTTGCTAAATGGATGCGGACAATCCTTTTGGAATGCTAGCAAACATCCCATAGTTGGTTCGTATATTATACATTATGAAGGAGGCATATTCCAGAAAGAAGAGCTGTTAACTTTGGACTGTAATACCTGTAGTCATTAATGTCCTATTGCTGCTGTTCAAAAAGTCTTATGTTGTAGAATAGATAAAATAATACGTAACTACAAGTTTTGTCCTGTATAAAATAAAGTCCCACTCCAGTCTCCCCCATGAATCTGATTTTTTCCTGCTCAGATACGCAAATAAGTCATCTTCCTTCAAACTTAAAAAACATTATGAAGATCACCACAAGGCAGAACCTGAGAAGTGTTCACATTGGCACTTCATCCTCAAGATGAATTTAGCAAATCTTAGTGTAAAACACCAAATCCACTATGTTAAGCTTTGTGAAATCAACAGCACAAAATACACAACAACAAAACAGAATCACCGCAAATGCGTATCCATATATTTTTCAAGAAGATATAGTGCAGCTCTCAATCTTACCAACACTTGTTAAGCTCTCTCAAGTGACAATTGGAGAACTAGTTAAACTAGCATACAGCTTAAAGTGAAATCAGCTGTTACTATGACCCTCTACAATCCACAACAAATTCTGTCATTAAGAATATTATTTCGTGGAAAGTTTTTATGAAGCTAAGGTGAAATTTCTGTTTTAAATTAACATGGGTTTTTGCTTTCCTACTGCACCCAATTACAACAGAACATGTTTACGAGATTAATCTGTTTGCTTACTGATAAAAGCACTGTGAACAGAAAAAGCGGTCAGAAACACTAAATTTTATGCACGTTGTTTTCAGCCACCCATGGTTGAAAGGGAAGTGAATTATGGTGTTATCCTTCTGGGGTTTTTTAGCAGCCCAAGCAGCATAATCATTCATGTATGTTTTCCAGAGAGCAAAGTTTGTCTCAAAGGATGGTTGAAGCAGAAGCGTATCTAAACACACATGCTGAGCAGTAGCGTACCGGGAAGAAATGGAGTAGTCAGGGCATTAAAGCTTTCTCAGTGTCAAAGACGCTACGGATTAAAGTGGTATCAAAATTAGCCTCTTACCTATGGGTCAGGTCTAAGGCACTTTGGCAGCATAATTTGGGAAGCGCACACTGCTGCTGCTTGGTGGAAATACAGAGACCTCCTGTCTCTCATGCAGCCCATCTGGCATCTCCCACAAGCACCGAATTCACTTATCCAACACAAATAAGTGAATAAGCCCTGTGTGCTTAATACTTCATGGAATTTCATTTTAAAGGGAACTAAAAAAAAAAAAAAAAAAAAAAAAAAAAAAAAAAGGAAGGAAGGAATCAGTCTCTTTATACAACAGACTGTGCACTGTTCTTCTTGGTCAGGGTAATTTCATGCACTGATATCATTATTTGTATGCTTTGCTGATTGGCAATGGAAGAAAAACACTAGCTCATGCAAACTGAAACTAAGTAAATGAATATGGGTATTTTATCTCCATAAAATAGAATATATTCAAGTGATTTAGTCATATGAATACTGTTATTCTGGCAGTCACACCTCAGTGCCTAAATACTGCTATTTGGGAAGAAATCCACATGCATCTTGGTCACCGAGCCAGGATTCCTTTAAACAAAGAAGAAAAGCTAGATTTATTTCTTTTCCATCCTTTTCTTTGAGCAGTAAGCAAATGAGCTGTGAGTTCAGCTGCAGGAATAAACCTTGCGAATGTACAAGGTCTTTAGTTGGCAGATTCATTCAGTCATAGGTGTCTAGTAGTCAGGCCAACGCATTGATTCTCTTCTTATTCAACGTCTAAGAGTGTTGAGAGATAATGGGTCATTAAAGGCCTATTTCTAAATGCCATGATAGCTGTATCACAAGATTAAGGAACAGATTTATTTAACTAAAAGCCTCAATTGTTTGAATCAGATTGCTGCGTAAGAATTCTCACTTCCTTTTGTTTAAGGAATGAAAAAATTCTGTCTTGGGGCTCTCGAAAAGACCTTGATTCCTATGGTTTGCAGAGTAGAAAGCAAATGTAAGGATAAAACAGGGACAAGTTTTCTTTTTATGTTTAAAAACCTTGATCATGGCTTCCTTAAATCTTGTGGGTTGCCATAATTACATGTAAAGTACAGAGGCAGTCTCTCACCACACAGAATCCACTCACGAGACAACGGCGTGGCAGAACAAGCTTACATCTGTGATTATATCCTGAGAGCAGGCTGCAAGGGCTGCTGGTTTACAGGGAGCATAATAGTGCTCACACAAATTTGCTTATCTTCAGTGAAACAACACATGCACTCATAGGCCAACTGCTAGATGTCTTTAGCTTATTTGAGAGGTTATGTTCCTTTACAGGACTAAATCATCTCCCAGGATAGCAGGGTAACACTCTAACAGTACTGTAAGCCTCTGGGGCATCTCAGCAGGATGCAGTGTTCAGAGGCATGTGATTAATAGACTTGATACACATTTATTTGGCTTTACAAGTTCTCCTAAACCTGAAGATACAATATTATCATAAGGCTGTTCCATACAGCTTTGTACAAGATGTTTCTTAACAGATAAGAGCAATGATCCTATTCTAGCTATTCCTGACATGATGAAGGACTGGGTAAAGCCAAGTTATTATGCTCTTAAAAGTGTAAAGTGAAATTAAGGTAGAAGTCTTGTTAGGTAGGAAAAAATTACAAATAGAGGAAAAATTTTAAAATAATATGAAATAGAAAAAATAATGAACATACACAAGAAATGAGTATGCAGAAATTATTGCTTTGGCTCAGATAAGCAAAATCTTCATCACACACTGTGCAAATGGCAGCTTAATTGATGTAGCTGGCAAGTCCGAGGCAGTTTCATAGGTAGAAGAATACATTTCTTCTGTATTATAACTAGATCAGTGCTTTGTAGCTTTTTTTTTGTACGACGATATCATTTCCTCTGACTTATTCACATGATTTTATAATCACCATCATTAAGTGGTAACACTTAGACTTCAGAGGAACATTTGGAATCATAGCCAAGGCTCCTCTATTCTATTTGTTATTTGCAAGGCAACGTCAACTAAAATTTTAGTCATCAATCACCATTCTCCTTTAACGAGGAAGCCGTTTACTGACAGTAAACAAGATGGGTCTAACATGTTTGCAATGCATACATCTAAGCCCTCTATACTCCATTTCCAATGGTATAGAAAGCAAAAAAAAAAGGTATGTATGTTATTGGACTTTATTTCAGCAAAAATAGCTGTCATTGAATTAAATATCCCCCAGGTCACTGAAAGTTAAAACGGCAGCAGTGGTTGGGTTCCACATCTCAACCATAGCCTTGTAGCAAGGCACAGGTTTTCATCACAAGCCCTCCACCACCCTCTTCATCAGTCTCTCTCCTGCAAGGTTACAGGAGCTCTGTATTGTCCTTCCTGAGTCCCCGAGGCCTAGAGAGCACATGCCAAACACGTTCCTGGTTTTATTTATATCAGCAAGTTTCACGCGTCTCTTAGTTCAGAGCTGTGCACATGACAGAATCAGAATCCAAGGTGCTGGGCACATCATGGCACTGTCACGTTCCTGGCCCTGCTTTTGGTCTGGAGTTTAACACAGGCCGGGATGTTTGACCTCCTTGGTCAGAGCCCTGGTGTCTTTGGTGGGGTCAGACTGGAACCCTCTGTGTTGGGCCACCAGGACAATGGACTCTCGCCACTTGGTTTCTAAAATTTCTGTTCTTTCCTTTTAAGTTACGAGTTTTGAAAGAGCTATAAGGAGCCACAGCTTTAAATCCCAGTTGGATTTCACACAAAGTTGGCCAACTTTAAATCTCCTTAGAAATCCCAGGCTGCATTATATTTTAATTCATATTACTCTGCTTCATCTTCTGTTGCTTGAGTCCATCTCCTTTGCTGGAATTTCTGATCCAGCTGCACGAGGCTTATGGAAAAACTACACGGAGCACAGCTCTGGAGGGCGAGTGTGCAAAGCTGGCAAAGCCCAGGGGCAAGGCAGCACCTGGCACATTTCTGCACAAGGGGAGGCAGGCGGGAGAACCAGACATATAATAAGCAGCAAATACTTTTGTTTAAACAAGACTTTCCAATAGGTAGTGAGAAACCACAGCCTGAGAATACCGTTCATCACCACCCACCGTTTGCTTAAGCAGCATTTCTAAGATACTGCAAGGTGCGAGTCTGCAGGACTCGGCCATTCTAGAGACAAGCACCTTGCAGCCCATGCCCTGATGCTTCAGGCCGCTCCTTTCCCACAACAAAAGCCCTTCAGCTTTGAGAAGCCAAGGCTTTGGGACAGTGTGTGCTGTCTGCCTGGACCCGGGACCAGGTCACGACCAGCAGCCCTGCCAAACACACAACAGATGCTCTGGGCGTCCCAGCAACAAGCAGCACAAGGGTCTGAGAGCCACCCATTTCTTGCAGCTGGTTCTGTCACTGGCATGTCACATCCCTTCAGACATTCTTCTGTGCTTTCCCCCCACCCCCTGCTTCCTAATATGCACTTTGCCTGTCTTGCCTATAAATCTAAAACCCTGCAGGGCAGATATTTTTCTGACTGCCTATTTGTACTGGCAGAGACCTCAGCTGGGTTCTCCAGGGCTTTAACTTATAATTCCCTGACTGCTTTCTTCTGCTTAAAGCATTGTGTTTTTCTCTCAGACAGCGAGCATTTCAGAACATGAATCTGGAAATCTACATATTGCTTTCTTTCAAAAAGTGTTTATGCTTCTAGTCCTTCCATCTTGCACTAGCTGTATAATGAAATCACAAAGCAAGAATCTTTCATAATAAAATTTGATCTAGACATGCCTGGAGTATGACATCAGAAGGCGGCGGTGATGGAAAAAGCTGCCATCAATCATGGCAGGCAGACTGCTCCCCCCGACAGCAGTCAGAAACAGAGGTAGAAAGACTCAGTAATTCAATAACGGCTGTGGGAGGAAACATTATGATGCTAGTCACAACATACTTAGTGTTGTATCTTACCTGCATATCAGATTTGCGAGTGATGGGTACAGGAAAAAACTACACCGAAGTCATCAAGCTGCAGCTGCTTACTTTAAGGCTGAAATGTTCTTGCTCTTAGTTTTACCTGTCTGAAAACAGTGTGAGCTATGTCTTCCCTGGCACCTCCTCCCACACCCCCAAATAATCCAGGGAGAAAGGCACAGACAGAGGATGATTCACCCCACCTTATCTCTGCATAGGATGAACTGACTGCTCAGGGGTCTACCACTTTTCATCGTCTATAGAGATGTCTTAGATTACAAGCCTGACTTTAAAATAGCTGTTTCAAAGAAAGAAGCTTCCTCCAAAGTTCTTTCCCCCCCCCCCCCCCCGTTGAGTCGTAATTGGATACGATACTTTTACTGAATTCACACTGTAGTACTAAGCTAAGCACCACACAATCATTAACACATATTCACCTTCATGTCATATTATGAATTTCAAAAAGCAAGAGAATAGAGTTGCCTGCCTCTCCCCTGCTCCCCAAAGAGCAGCAGGGACAGCTCTTTCTATAACAGAAGTCTGAGTCAGAATAGAAACACTGGCACTTTTTTTGTTTACATTCATTAACTCTTGTATAGGGTTGCCTATGCATTTTGTTTAAGAGCTGGGAGACACACAGTGTAACAAATTGCTCTAAGTACCCAAATCCCTCAAGTTACCTTTGAACTCAAAACCTACATGAAAGCTTTACAACCTTGTTTCATTTATAGAAGAAAATGAAAAGATATTGTTAATTTCAACTTATATGAAATAAAATCATGGTTTAGACAGATAACACCATTCTTGTTAGAGGAAACCAGTTATGCTTGCAGTTACGTTTCTTTCAAACTTTTGATGAAAGGATAAAAGCTAATTGGGGTTTTTATAACAAGCCAAGACAAATCCTAGCACAAGACACAATAAAATTTACCACAAGTTGTTTTAAGGCAAATTCTAAATAATGTATTTAATTCTAATTTAATCAAGTGAACAATTCTGAATGCAAAAGACAGCCACATAGTTCAGAAAAGCTTCCAACTGCCTTCACAAATAACCCTGCAGGCCAGAATTATTCAAAAAGTTTAAGTTTCAAATCAAAAGATATATGACTGCTATGTCATGCGAGTTCAGGCAGCTGAAAATCATTTCAATGAGAGATAAAATGCTCCTAAAACGTATCGTACATCTTCAGGCAAAAAAGTCAAAGTTATAATTATGCATTTTCTACAAGGATCTCTGCAACTCTTCAGACACTTTTCTTTCTGGGAAAGAGAAAAATATGTTGGGGAAAGAACTAGGTTTCTGGGAGAAAACACACAGTTGTTATTGTCAATTAAAAAAATATTATTAGGGTTATAGGAAATCTTTTCAGTGAGCTCTGCAGAAACTTTAAGTCAGCAAATGTGAAAGATAAAATACCAGCATGAAAGAGATATTCTGGACTGGGTACTTCTGGTCCATGAAGTATTACATGCCAGTCAACACTTGTCCATTAATACCAGCAGCACACAGCACAAGTACACTTGAACATTTTTTTCCGTGCCACATGCAGATCTGAATTGCTAATCTAATATTGAAGATAGTGCATCGTGTCATGCTGTTGCAACAATTTAAGATTTAGCCGCCCATCATTGCAAAGTGGATTTCAGTTAAAACACAAAACCTGCATGCTGTTAAAAAAATCCTTTTACTCCTCACTGCAGGGGAATTAAAAAAAAAAGTCATTATGTTTTACCTGACATAAGTATGCAAATTGGGAAGCTAAGTGGTGTAAGCCTAAGCTCTTTGATTTAGAAAAATTGAATAAATTACTTCAGGATATGTCTCCAGTATGCACACCAATTCGGTCAGTCCAGAAATAAATCTTACAGACTTGCTTTCAGCAGAAGCCAAGTACAAAAAAAAAAAACAAGTAGTATTATATTATAGGAAATTTTGCTTAATGGAGAAAGTGAATTTGCATTTTATGGCTGTTTATATATATTGGTGATACATACAATATGTTATGACCTTCAAAGGCCATAAAATTTGAGTTTTCATCTCATCTGAAACTATTCAGCATTCTGCAGGTTGCTAAAGCACACACCACTCCAAACTGTGAAGTAATAAACTTGTTGGACTTCTTTCCCTGAAGCATATTCACTCCTGGCTAACATTTTGAACTGTACAAAATAATTATAATTGCTCAGTAAAAAAAATATAAAAAGACTTATGCAAGTGCAATTTTTTACCAAAGCGTTCTCTTAATAGCTTGACAAAGATACATCATTTTCCTTTAGCTGCTTGGAGATATCTTTAGCTGAAATCGAGTGAGTAACCACTAGTTGCTCCACCCTAACAAGGAAGACTATTTCAGTTTAATTTTGCATGTCAAAATACCGACCAAAATTGCCATTGCTATAAATCCATGACTGACAATGGGACTGGGCTGATAGGTGAAAAAATAGTATTAGAAGTAGCGTTTCACAATAAATATTTTTTTTAAAATCTCATCTGTAACTTCTTGGCCTCGAGTAATATTGTTATGCTTCACATGAGTTATATCACACTTACCAAACACAATGGATTAAGATCATCCACTCAGCAGATTAAGACTCTTCGCTCAAGCTTTACACCAGTTAAGCCTGCCAGCTAAATGGAGTCATTTGCCTTTAGGAGGAGACAAATACAGATTAACCTGGGATTTCAGATTCTAGCCAGCTTCATATCAATCAAGATTTGTGCTGTTACAAAACGGAAAGGCAACTGTTAATATATATATAAATAAATAAAAATAAAGGACTAGGTCACAGCTGAGGGAGAAACAACACAACTAGATGACACTCCCAACACTCAAACAGCTTGACATGGCCCAAAATGTCTCATAATTCTTTTGATTAAAATGTTACATCCCACGAAGTACCACAGGTAAGTGATTTTATTGTAAATTCACCTACTAGCAATACATGAGACACAATGACACGTGAAATCAACGCTCTGTAGGAAAGCAGGAAGCAGCTTAATTCAAGAACATTTTTCCTGGGCTCAAAACATGCTTTATTAATGTTTTGGGTATAAACCCTATGAAATGATACACTATAGCAAAATTTTATAGTCACTCAGAGTGTCCACAATGCAGATTTGAAGCAAGTCTGAGTATGTCTGGAAGGACTGGCATTTTGAAGACCTTTCTTTTGCAGTCAAAAGGTGACATCCTCAATGTCAGAGATGCCTCATTTTCACTCTAATCAGAAGAGTGTAACTCTGATTCCACAAAAGTAAAAGAAAAAAGATGCATACACGCATGCCTTGAAGCATCACGTGAATTGACCAGAAAACCCTGAAATTAAGGGTTCCAGTTATCAGGAAGAGGTGTTCACCTCTAAGGGAACATTCAGCAGCACTTTCTCTTAACTTTTCACTCCTAAGATCTGAAATCTGCCTTAAAGTTAAAAGGCAGCTGGAAAAAAGTTTTAATGCTAAGTATATTCTAAGACTATTATTTCTTTGAACATAACCTTTAAATTAATTTGTAATTCTCAGATCAATAATTTAAATAAAGAGATGCTCTGTTTTAATTAAAAAAAAAGACACCTAAAAAAAACCCAAGTCTTCCATATTTCACTTTGCACAAGTGAGTTGGTTTGGGGGTTTGTTTTTGTGTGTGTGTGTGTGTGTGTATGACAAATCCACACAGCTCAGATCATATAGATTATGCTTTGGGGTCACCTACAACATAGGCAAAGCATGGAAGTCCCAGAAGGTAGACTGTTTCCTGTCAGTCCTCTAGAATTTTTTTGATAGCCAATACCATGAGATACCAGATCATATAGGTTTTCTACAAGGGGTGCAGAAGCCAGTGCCTTTCTCATAAGGAGCAGGGACAGCTGAAAAGTTGATCACATTTGTCAGAACAACACATAAGTGGTGGTTGAATACAGCAGGCTGTTAGGAGGCACGGGGTTTCAGAGGTAGCTGTGTTAGCTACTTGATCCATACACAAAAATTATTTCCTAAACACACTTTAAATATAAGGATCTCCTAGATAAGAAAACTGGTTTCTACCCTTCCTCCATAAGGTGCTGGATATAACACGTAATAAGAGACAAGTGCTTAATCCAGACATAATCTGGCTGGAGCAACAATAGTCAATTTAAGAAGACATTGATAAACTAGTGAGGGTAGAGATTAGCCAACAGTTTCACTGGAAATTCCCCATGAAATCTTGTAACGGACTCTGGCTGGGCATCTTCTTAGGCTGCCTGGCTCCCACAGCAGCAGAGGGAGGTGGAACACCTCTGTGATCACTCAGCACACTGTTCTGAAGCGTGGCAGTTATGCCTCCCACCAGGTGGCTTGGTTATTGACATTTGTTCATACAAAGCCACAGCAAAAGACTAAGAAAGCAATTACGGTTAATGTTTCAGCAAATGGGCACACCAAAGAGCAAAACATGAATAATTAACAGTGCCCTCACTTCATTGTCCCACTTCAAGGCATTATGGGTGCCCAACTGAGATTTTAAAAATAAAACATTTTAAGAAAACCCCAAACTACAACAAAAATAACCCAACACCACCCATCCGCATCTTTCTTTGAAGGGTTTAAGATGAGGAAACACAAAAGGATAGTGAGCATTCAGTCTCTAGAACTTCACCGTGATTGGAGAGATTACTTTAAAGTTCAAAATAGTTTGAATAGCTTTTCCCTAAACAAAAAAAAAACCCACCGGTATTTCTTACAGGAACTGCCCCCCATCCCCTCCGAGAACCTCTTCACATTCTTACCAGCTTTAATTTAGTCAAGAAGATGACAGAGGAGCAGAGCTCTCTCTAAAGACAGAAATACCTTCTTAACTCAGCATACCGGTATTCCACCTTTCCTTCCCCACACTAAAGATGTCATCTTTTTCAGGTAACTAACATGATATAACAGCACTGAAGGAACAGGAAGGGCTAAATTATGTCTGGGGGTGGGGGGGGGGGTGGGGAAAGTTTCCAGCTTATTTTAATCATGCTAGTTAAGAGAAACATTAAACACAGCCAGTAACCAGTCTGCTGCTGGGGCTTCTCATGTGCCAGGGTTTTATGTCCTTAGAGACTTGGCTCATGAAGCCACTAAGCATTAGTGGGAATGGCATTTTCTTCCTCTAACTCTCTCTAATCATGCAGAAATTTCAAATGATACCACATCTGGGGAATCTGGAAAACACTGTGCTCCAAGACCAGCCCTTGACAGGCTGTACAACACCATTTGCACCAATGAAACGGGCATGTGCCTGGACCACATGCATAAGTAGTAACAGAACATAAAGTGGGGAAAAGAAGCACCCACCTAATTACTTCAATATGAAAAAAGCTCTGAAGCTCATTGATCTGACAAGCTACCTTTCTATTTTACCCTGGTAGGAGTTACCTTCGGTTACCAGTAACACTGCCAGCTTTTTATGCTGCAACCAGACATACTGTAACCCATCAGCTTCACTCTAATAAACAACAATTGGTGCTTCTTATAATGATCCTGCGTGTCTCGAGCAAGACTATGCGCAAACAAGTTTCCCACACACAAACATCATGCTAGAGTTCTTTTCAAGTCATAGGAGGAATAAACCACAAAATTCTGCAAAAGGCACTGGCAGGGCTCAGCAGGTTCCACAGGCAGCACTGCAATATTGACTGGTGGCATTATGCTTGTCCCTTCGTAGCTTAGTTTAGTAATCATGAGAAGCCCACCTTTTTTCCACTCCTCCCAAATCCGATAGTTGCAATTGTATAAAAAGTGAAGGCAAGAGTGTTGAGCAATCGGTCATTTTGTGGCAAGCTTTCCATCTTCCAGCATTAAACTTTATACCAGCTCAGCTTTTGCCGATTCAGAAGTTCTTAAAATACATTAATTTTCTCTTACAAGCCATCAACACCACCTGGAGGGCAAGACCTAGAGACAGAAGTACAATCTGAGAGGGATAAAAGCAGAAAGAGGAAGATGAAAACAAAAAACTCTGCTTAATATCAGTGTAAGGTAGAGGTGGTAGTACTGCTTTGATGCATACAAGGTTGGAAAATAGGTAGCTGCAGACTGATGCTCTGCCACATTTGTTTGACAGTAATCTTAAGAGCTGGCTTTAAGAAGTGGATCCTTAGACACTTGAGGCTGTGGGAAATTGCCAAGAACTGCACTTGGCATTGAGCTAAGCTCTAAATGTTTTGTTACCCTGACTTTTTGGAAAAGCAGCCTCTCAGTCTGTGTAACGCTGCTGTAATTACAGCCAGGGTGCTCAGAGCAGAGTACTTGGTAACCCAGGGGGTCTGCCAGAACAGCAATCTCCCTGGGCATCTTTTCAATGCTCTACTATTTGCGTTTGCCAGACTCGAGATTTTGTATTTTTGTATTTTTGTCATAAAGAGCCTGTAAACGGGGCAGAGGAAATGAAACTCATGCAAGCTTACCCGAGGTCAGCCTCCATCTGATTAACATTTTGTTTCAATATAGTCATATGACATAACAGGAATTGGATACATGCAAAATAAAAATCAAAATAAACAAAACTATTTGTGATGTTGGGTATGAGTATGGTCTTTTTTCAGGACAGAGGATGAAGGAAATATTTCCTCAGCTGCAAGAGCTAGAGGGGAAAGGTTCTGCTGTTTTAGAAGTGTTTTTACTAGAAACTGATTAATTTTAGATGTACTTCTTGATTCACAGGAGACAAAGACAACTAACATTAGATTTGCTAGTCCTTCTGTAGTGGATTGTTTTTTGCTACCCACAGACTTTAAAAAAATTTTAATCCCAGGTTTTGTCATTATTTTTTAATGTCCCGACAACTTTCCTTACACCCATACCATAACTTAGGATGATGAATTCACAGGCCAAAGACTAGGTACATCTCACTACTATTACCTTATTCAGCTGACCAAACTATATAATTTATTTAATAAAATGCCATTATTCTAGGCTTTTTTTTTCTTCAATCCATCAGCCTTTGTTTTTCTTCTCTAACCAATATTTTTTTTCTACAGCAATAAGCAGGCAGCCTCTCCTTCAAGCTTGTTGCATCGGGAAGGCAACTTTGATTAATATTAATATCACAAACAAATATTCCTAGCTCTTCAAAACTAGCAGATACATGAGCAGAGTCATAACATGAGGTTGGTGTGGCTATTTTTGCACTGATTTGTGTTGTAAAATTAAGAATAGATATTAAAAAACCCTTAAATTCAATGCTGAATTATAGACATAAAGGCATGTTCCTTACAAAAAAGTAAGGTCAGATGTAATAGTCACAGCCTATGAACCTACTGAAGGCTATTAGACTATCATTATATTTAAGTTTTTAGTAAATTATGACTTTTCCAAAAGGATGCTCTGTAACACATTAAAACTTTTGTAAAAGTAATCTACAAGACCCAACAAGACAGTTTTGATTAAAGGTCTTGAAAATCTCTTATGAAAACCTCAGTTTTGTATGGAGATCAGTTTCTTATCTCCGCAAGCAAATTCTTATGAGTATTAAAACCCCGTACTTCAACACCATTGTTCCCAGGATCTGCAATAGAACCATCACAGTTACTTCAGAAGTATTTTATGTGCCTCTGATGAAGATTACTCTATACTTAACCTTAGTTAGTTCTTCAAGCCTTCTTACTAGATATTTTAAGTGGTAGTTAAAGGGTGTGGGTGTGTGTGCAAGCATACTGTATTCAACTAATAAAATAACTGACCTAAAATAGTTGATTGTACAATATTACAATTTAAACAGAAACCAGAAGTCAGCTAAAGCTTTGTTTCCAACAGAAATTTGTTGTTTCATTCATATATTAACTCCACTGTAATGGAGTATTATTATAACAGTATGCCAAAACTTACTTTAATGATCATATGTGACATCACAGAGTCTCTGCAATACATAAAGAAATCTTTGCAAGGGTCATGTGCAACCTCTCTGGAAATTGTAGAGGTCATTTCATAGAGAATAAATCATTTGATTTTTAAAGGTACATTTAGCCTTGCTATAAGTCAAGGCAGAAGCATCTTCAAAAAAGCATCCCCACTCAAATATAGCAAACATCTCTCAAAAAAAAAAAAAAAAACAAAAAAACCACAGAACCACAACCAACCACCAACCATCAAAACAATGAAACAAATAAAAAGAAACCCAACAACAAAAGCAAACACCCTTACTTAGCATCCTCCCAAAACCAGCAAACACCTTTAACACGATGCCTTTCTGGTAGCGTGCAGGAAACAGAGGCTCTTTACCCATGATTCTTAAGGACCTGAATTTAGGACATTTCTCCACAGTGACTAATACCATGGCCAGGGCACTACTGAACCACCAACTGTACAAACACCAGCACAGAATTGTACTTCTGGTTAGTCAGACTGCACAGCCTGAATTTCATGCTACTTTGTTACATTTATGCCCACTGACAAAGCTTCTGACACCACATAAAACCTTCCCACTACAAAGTTAATCCATAAACATTTCTTTAAACAGAGCTTCAACCTTCATAGCAAGTTCTCTCTGATCAGAGCTTTGTGTCATGCAGTCACAGCATTTTCGATCCCCCATCACTGACTGAAAAGGCAAGTTTATCACATCATCAAACCACAGCTCAGCCTGCTGCTAAGCCTTCCCACCATACGCTTGTCTGAAGTCTGGCTGCTGAAGAAAACATGGTTTCAGTTCCAATTTTTACCTCTTTGATCCCTGTTTTGTCCAGAAATCAATTTTCAGCACTAAAATGCTCCCATCACACAGACGTGAGCTGCTTAAATAAAGTAGCACATAAATCGCTAACATTTTTCAGACCTTTTGTTGTGTTTTTTCCTGCAACCAGGCACATACAATTTTAAAATAGGGACTGAAAGAAACAGTGATCATTTTGTTTCAAGAGTTGCTTACACATTTGAATTTCAAAGATCTCTGATGGATTAGAACAGGTGCCAAGAGGAGGTTGATAAGCCTTATTTCTATAATCCACACTCATTCTTTTGACAAATTTGTGTTGGAAGTGCTGCCTGGTACATTATCTGGCCTCTACACTAGTAACGCAAAGAAAGAATTTCTCCAAGGTCTAAACTTCTTGTTATTACATTTTTTTGCTTTATTTTACTTAGAGGAGCATGTGCACACAGTTACACTGTCAGGATTATTTTGTGAAACACTGGCAAAGGCTGCTCAGAGGTGACAGATGCCCTGTCCCTGGAGACATTCACGGTCAGTTTGGATGGGGCTCTTAGCAACCTGGTCTAGTTGAAAGGTGTCCCTGCTTATGGCAGGGGAGTGGGACTAGATGACCTTTATAATGTCCCTTCCAACCCAAATTATTCTATGATTATAATTCACTGGAGAAATTTCTAATACCGCTCATCATCACACCTGTGCAATCACCCAGCTTTGAATGCTCTCATCCATTCCTCACCCTACTGGGCCAAAATGTTTCCTTTCCTGAGCCCAGGCAGAACCCTGCAGATCCCAGGAGACAGTGCCCAGGCTCCATTCCGGTCACTTCAAACACAATTGCTTCTGTTTCGTATATGAGTTATGTACTCACAGTCTTTTTCCACACTGATGAAGACATTCCAGTGGCAACCATGACTTTCTTCAGTGCCCAGACCAATGCAATCAAATCAAAAGACCAGAGAAGTCTCCTTCTTTCATCAGCAAAAACCACCCGCAGCAGGTAGAACTAATCAATGACTACAAACATACTTCTCTTTGTCTATAGGCTTAATTCTCATACAACTTCAGTGCCCATTCACAACTCTTCAAAGTCTGATGACCTTCCAATTCTTATCTGCCCTCTGTTCACCAGGCACACTTCGCTGGTCACCACAGTACTCCCCCAAGACTATGGTTCAAAGATCAGTAAGTGGCTTCACACGCAATAGCATTTCACTGTGCAAGGAATGAATAATAAGACTGCACATGTGAACAAATTAAAACACACAGGTGCCTTTGAAGCACACTTCCAAAAGCACCTCACAGAACCTACAGAATTCCCTTGCTTCCTGGAGAAGCTATTGAACACCAGTCTAAAATTTTCTGTATCTATAACTAAAAATAGGCTTGCTAATACTATCAGCCAGTAGCTATTCCACATATCTCTGCACAGGGTTGCCTGAAGCTCATACAGCAGCATTTATGTGGGGAACTGGTCTATGACACAAAATCCCCTCATTTGCAACACACAGGTGAGCTCTTTGCAGCTACGTTGCAATTCAGTTATGTTTTAAGTCAGCTAGAAGAGGGTGTTTGAAGTTTTGAGAGCCATATTGGCAGCTTAACAAACCATGGAACATTGCCTGCTGGATTTTTCTCAGCCAGAAAAGGACAAAACAAGAATTGGGAAAATACTGTGAATAAAGCCATGCTACAGTGGCCACTGGAGATCAGAAACTCAGATGTTTGGGGGAATCCCTTCTCTTTTGCAGGTGTTTCTGGGCCAGAGCCCTGAACTACAGCTCTTCCTTGACTCCCAGATGAGAGCAGCATCCCAGAGCTTCCCCCCACCCACCCCAGAGAAAGGGACCAGTACGTTCTCTTGCTGCCATCTGAAAGCAGATAAGGAAGTGCTGAAGCATGGTATTTAAAGCCTTTCTCATCAGTTTATTTTATTTGGAACCCGAGCTGTACAATCTAGGGTATCTCGCCAGAGCTGCATTGAAATTGAACCCTTGAAAGAATCACATTGCCAACTAAGCACCTGTAGAGACAAAGGAAGCCTGGAGTCATTTAAGGAAAATTGTATATAAACGCCATGAAGATTAGAGTAATATGTTGCTATTTGCATGTGGACTTTGAATATTTTTTGAAACAAGGATCTACAGGGCAGAACAAACGTATCGTGCACCAAAGCCAGCTCAAAAACTGTCAGCAATTAGTTTTCTTCAATAGTCATTATGCTTTTTCTGTAACAATAAGCCCTGTGAATATCATGCTTCCTAGCAGATTGTAGGGCATCTCATCTGTGAATTCCCCAAAGCATCAATATGAGGCTCCGTGCATGGTATTGCAATTATAATGTGGAATGTTTTGAATGCTCAAGTCTACCTTCAACCATCTGGAGTGCCTACTTTATAAAATTGGTTTTCAATCTTTATACAGTCTCCTGGTAATCAATTTAAGAGATAAAGTAATTTTTCTCATGTTCAGAAGCCTGTCATTCTTCCATTTAATGACAACTTGAAAATTAAAGACAAAAGCAATACGTAATTGTATCCAGTATACCAATATAGAAAATGCAAGGATGTTACCTTAAAAGCCAAACACACACACACAAATTGCACAGCAACAACAAAAAGCCCACAGAAAACCAACAACTTTAATTTCTGATCACTCTATTTAGTATAGAGAAAGAAAATTATATAGTTTTACCCTCATTAGTGAGAAGTTCCAAATCAGACCACAGCACAAAGCAGAGTCATCCAAAGAACAACAAGACTGCCATACATCATGCTTTATGACACAGGATCCCTGGATATATAGGATACAGTATCCCAAAGGAGGCACGAACCACCTATTTGCATTTCCAGAAGCATGGAGAGATCACAGAGGTTCACCAGCCTCAAAATGCATCTAACTCATTAATACCTGCGGTTTGAATATTGTAGTTAGCAGTACCCCAAATAAAGCAAGGAGGCATATTGCATAGGACTGTTAATTGCCCCAAAGTTCTATAGAATTGTGGTTTGAACAGTTTATAAACCAGAAACAGGTGTGGGGAGTTTGGATTAGTTGCTGTCATTGTGTGGTTTTTAAGTGGTTTTTTTTTTTTTAATACAAGCTTTAATTGCATTTGATCAGAGAAAGGTTGATAGACACGATTACCCCATAGCACGGATGTGCCATTATGGGCTAGTTTTTTCTCTTAATTCCAGTCAGCGATTTAAAGCATTAATAGCCTTCATAAATTTTTTCTAACCAATGTAAGCACAGATGCTAGTCTATATAAGCATCACAGTTTTCCAGGGATTAAATAAAATTCACTAAACTCATTAGACTCTGTAATAGAATTGTTCAATCTGTCTGTAAACAAGACTGATCATTTCAAACTACACCCCAGCTCCAACAGGCAAACCTTGCCTGAACCACTGTCAAAACTGGTATATTTATTTCTTATTTGGATAGTTGGCACTCTCACAGAGGATGCTATTCCTCTTTTTCAAACCACCAAGAAGCCATTCACAAATAGCAGTCCAATCCTAAAGTACAATTAATTATCAACCAGTTGCCATAAAACCTACCATCACCTGGACTAGATCCAGAATTGGTTACCTGCACAGAAGTACATCACCACAAACTGTCTACAGAATTGAGGTCATGTATTCTGCCATTAAATCTTAATTTCTTTTCAGTGAAAACAAACTTATGAGTACAGCAAACATCCCAAGACCAGTCTCTTTATCAGATTATTTTTTGTATGGTGATACAGCTTGAGAACAACAGAACCTCATGATGAGCTGCCTTTTACCCTTCACTGGGAAGCCAAAAGCACTGAGAAAACATGAATAAAAGATTTCAAGAGCTTTTTTTTTAAAAAAAAAAAAATCATTTAATAGCAGACAAGTGTGAGAATTAAAAGGTACTTCCACCACACAGCCAGGTCCGAAGCCAGCTCCTATTGTCATTTACCTGACCACAGACATTGCTGGGCTGTCAGACCACAGCAGCGTTCCTGCTCATGCAGGTCCAGTGCAATGACACCGGTGAAGAGAGCAAGCACAGACCAGCCAAGCCCTGTTTTACATGCCAGTCAGTCCCAGGGAGTATTCCCCAGTTTTATCAGCTGCTGTCAAGTAGGGTATTCACAGCTGACCTCCCTCAGCTTTTCAAAAATTGCTTGTGGACTGCAAGAAGGCTCAGCCAGCATTAAACACAGTTAGAAACACCGTGCCAGGGCTCCGTTTTCTCCTACAAAGCACGATGCTATCACTCACTTCCCTGTCCTGCTTCTCTAGAGAGGAAGCTATGAGGCTTGTGGAACAGCTGTGGCACAGATGTGCCAGCAGTGAGTCTGCAGAAGCCAGACCGCTCTATTGCACACTTGCAACAGGGTTACAGCTGCTTCCCCCCTTGTGAGGGAGCAGCAGGGCTGGCCCTTCCCTACCACAAGATCCATCCCCATCTATTGTCACCCTTCAGTCCCAGAACAGCCTCTTTTTCCCCTTCTATTCTTCACCCTCCTGCATCTCACAGGCCAGCCACCCTGTTCCTTTATATGGGATCATTGCTCATTCCTTAAATAAAAAAAGGCATTTTTTTTATTTATGCAACACATTGCTGCAGATTTCCCAGGCTGTATCCATCCTCTGACAAGTCCCTTCTGTCACAGAAGATCTTTACCTCTTCCGTGTCACTGACATAAAAGTCACTTCTACCAGCCTCACCATCACTGCTGGCTCCAGGTCAGATATCCTGTACAAAATAGGCTGCAGTGGTACTTGTATGTAGAAAGGACATAATTATTAACACCAAGGTTACCAACAAGGATGTTTTCTCTTCCCCTTCCAGCCCATTACTTTCATATTTTTGTAACAACAATAACAAACTTGTCCAGAAATGGGATGAAGTGACTTCAGATACCTTCTACTGAAATACTAATACACATTGGAAAAGAAAAAAAAAAAAAAAAAAGAAGGAAAAGACATTATAAAGTTCCCAAAAACAATCTCACAGCATTGATTTAACAATCTGGGAACAACAACATGGAGTCTAACCTCTTTCTTCTGCTATCCTGATTTTGGTGCCTAGACAATAGCAAAAAGCACCCGTTCCCTTGTAGCTTCTCAAACAGGCTCATCAGATTTCTCCGTTACTCACTGTCTATGCTTCTAAAAACTCCTGCCATCCTCACCTGTTCATCTTGATTTCCTTCTCCCTCTTACCACCTTTGTGACCCAATAAAGCTTCTTAGCATTTAACTGCTGTATTTGCAATGACAGAAGTGCCAGCATGTTTTAACAGAGATTTCATATCCTTGTGATCAGCCAATGAAAGAAAAGTTAAAGTATTTTACCTCATAGAGATATAATCACACACCACCAGTCACAGACACAGGCTTTGTAATTACAGAGCAATCGCCCTTCACCACGAACTTAAGATCCAGAAACCTCAAGTGCTGTTTTATTTTGGGTTGGTTGGGTAGGTGGGTGGGTGTTGAGGGTTTTTTTAGGCAAAACTAAAGAAAGGAAAGCAGAGATAGAAACAATTCTTCAGATGAAACAGTGTAATAAAAAAAATTAGTTCAGAAATGTCATCGGTATTATCCCAGTTGTACCAGACCAAGTAGTTTTGATTTCCAGCACTCTCTGTGGTGCCAATGTGCTGCAGTTTATGCTGAAGCCCCTGCTGCAGGGCACAGAACCCTCCCGTCCCCGTGGCCTCAAACCCACCCCACTTCCACTGCAAGCAGGAGCATAACATTGAGGAACAGACAATGCACACCACAACAATACTATTTGCACTATATTAGACTAGTTTAATTGCCATTAGAGATCCTTTTCTTCTCCAGTCTTTCTTGAACCTTAATTAAAAGTAACTCATTGTGGCAAATTTGTCTCAGCCACCCTCTGTATCTCTATTGCAGCATCCCAGGAGCTACAACATCATTCGGCTCACTGATCTCTACTGCGGGCACAACCACAGCTGAACAACGTGCACTTGTGAGCCTTTGTAACAGCGCCGGGCTGCAGAGATTGATATTGATCTGACTGCTCTTTGTACGTGAACGTCTGGAGCACAGCCTCCGCACCTTTTAACCAGCCACATCTAGCTGCGCCAAACGCAAAACACAGAGCAAAGAGCTATTCAAAAGCTTTAACAAGAGAGAGCCCAACTGCAAGCCAGCTGTATTAGGTCCCTCTTGTCTCTCCCTACCACTACATCTTATAAGGTTGTCTTGTTTAGATTCACTACCTGCAGAATAGCATCAGCATTTTTTCCTTGCTTGCTGGTGCTGAGTACTATGGAAAGCTGGGCCGGGAAGCACACTTTAAACCATAAGCGGAACAAATCCAGCCTAAGTACGAATAGCTCAACAGACTGGTGATTGCTAAACCCAGGAAAGGAAAGTCTCATTCTAAGTGCTTATCAGCCACATATGCTTTATAATCCAGTAGGAGCGAGCTGCCCTGCAAGGCAAGATATGGCTTCTAGCTGGTTACGTGACATGGCAGGACTGGCTACACAGTCCTGACACCACGCGTCCATGCAACAACAGCATCTTGCCTTTATCTTTGCTTTCCCTTTACACAAGTTATAATTGGATAAGAGACACTAATTATGTTCTCTTGAGCGCCGTGAAACGTTATGGATGTTTGCAAAGCACTAGCAGAGCTAAAGATGAAAAGGTCTCATTGTAAAGAGAAGCGCTGGCCACCAGAACCCAGGAGGGGAACAGCAGCCCTGGTGTGCAACGGGCCCCCAGGGAGCCTATTATAGAGAGCCTTGCAATTAAAAGAATTCATCACCTTTCATCTCATGCCACTTACTTGTTTTAATGCAATGCTTAAGGAAGACCAAGTAAAGGACGGAAAGCTTAGAACAGTTCTGATAAATGTTTCCTTGCAAATCCTGTCAGCTCTGGGGAAGCAGGTAGTATTTCTGTTAGACTGCATTACTCGCCAAACATCTGAAACTTGAACTGCCAATTTGTAACTCAGGTGGAAAGGCACAGTGGCTGGCAACCAGGAAGCACCTCTGGGCTTGAAATGGAAACCAGAACAGGTGGAATGTATCAGCCCATCACAGGAACCCACCCAGGGCCACCTGCATGGCACAGAGAGAAAGCTGTGAGTGCCCAAACACCTTACACAGAGCTGGGAGCCCAGGTCCATGCCCTAAGGATAGCACAGCATACATGCGCAAACCACACAGCAGTGAAAGAGAAAGCTGATGTAGCACTTACACATTTCTTACAAAGACATCAGCCATCCCTTGCGTTTGCTCTTGTAGAGCAGCTCCCCACGTAGCTCCCACCTTGGCTGTAAAGCCAGGCAGCTGAAGCACACTGTGCCATACCAGTCAGGGGACTGAACTGGGAACTAGTCACTCGGCCTGGTATTTTGTTTGTGTCTATTTGGCCACAAAGAGAGGCTTAGGGGTTTTTACCTTAATGTTTATTTCCTGAAACCTTCACAAGGGGAAGCAAGTGGAGAACCCGTGTTTTCCAAAGCGGCTCCACTCATAAGGTGAGAGAACAGCAAAGAGGAGGTGGATAAAACAGCAGAGCAAAGTCCGTAGAGGATTAAACTACACCCACACCTCAACTGCATACCCATCCCGAACTGTCCTGGCCCTCAGGAAAGAGCCTAGCAGCATTCCAGTACCTCTACCTGTAGACTTATTCCCTCTTTCCCAAGACAGCAGCAAATTTAACTGTAAAATGTTTACATCCAGTGTATTTTGCAGATATTAAAGCCGAAGTACAGCTATGCACCCTGGTCCCTGCATTACCCAGGGCATCAAACCACATGCAGCCTTTCCCAGGGTCTGGCCAGCACCAGCTGAACAAGTGCAGTGATCATCCCAACATAGAACACAGCCATGCATAGCAGCAAGACATCAAATAGCACACTAGCTTCCAAGTAACACTTCAAAAACTATTTTATTTCCATGAACTGAAAATATTAAGAGATAAGGACACTAACCTCTTTTAACCAGAGCAGTTTAGAGCTTCCTATTTCTTCCAGGCAACTACCTACCTCTCTGCTTTCCTACAAGACCTTTAAATCAGCTGCTGGGAATCAGGGCTAATTACTGCTTTCTAGCTTTCACCTGACCAGCAAGTCTGGCACACAAGATAAGCACCAGAGTGACAAGTTTGAGGGGGAAATGCCTTCTGTCTCAGAGATTACATATTTTTTGTATTACTTTGATTTGGCTTTGGTTTTCTGGATTAAAAGCTCTTCTTGCGTCAGATGTCTTGTCCCTTATATTTACTGATTCCATATTTTTTAATAAAATTTACTATATCACTTATGCTCCCTCTCAGAAATACTGGCTTTTACACTGGAAAAGAAACTGCTAGGCTCTGATGCCACAGACTGAAGGATAACTGCACTGCACTGAGGCAGCAGTAGCAATAACTCCATGAAATTCTAATGCTGTTCTCTATTTTTACCAATAAATAGGAGGAACTGTTGCCTAAAGTAATAAGTATTCACAAAGTTGTTGCTAACACACATCATTGCCTTCTAAAGCACCCATTTCCTCAAAAAGAAGAGAAAGAATAGCATCATTACTGAAAAAGCAGTTTCAAAAGAATTAATGTATTTGGCATGGCAGACACACCGCAACTTTAATTTGGTTTTGACATCCCCACAAACGAGTCTGTTAAAAAATGAAGCAGGCATAAAATGGCATAGTGCTTTCTTGAATAAAAACTCATAACAAAGGTGGTATTTAGGTTTCAATTTCTTTTGTCATGCTATCAGCTGTTAGCCTTTCCAAGCATCAATCACTAGGAATTGAAAGCGTTGGAAACAATTTCACTGAAAACTTACAACACGCTTACTAAGATGTAAGTGAGGGCAGAGTCCCTCCTGAAGTGAATGACATTTGGTTGAAATTGTTCAGAGTTACAAGGTTCATTATAACTTTTTAAGCACTTCTTTTACAGTTGCAAAAAGAAAAAAGAAAAAAAAAAAAAAGCTGAAGTCTTGCAGCAGGCTTTGCTTTTATATTTCACAGAATCAAAGTGGGTCCCATTTTCTACTTCTTGGAACAGAAAATTACTTTTTAAGCCAAACTTTTCACTGAAATAGTTTTACAATTTTTGCTTTGTTTAGAAATAACTTTAACAAGTTCATTCTTCAACTAAAGAAAAAGTTTTAAATTACTCTGTACAAGATATTCTGGGAAAAATATTTTTTTCTGTACAAAATTCATTAGAATAACAAGTTTGAAAAACAAACAAAACAAAACAAGCCAAACCACCAGCCTTGCCATCCAGGAAGTTTTTAAGAACTTTTGACACGTTTGAGTTTGAAAACCATATTTAAAGCAACCTGTAACATTGTGACCTATTTGCACATATGTAAGGAACCTGAGGGCTTTTTCTAGAATTCATCTTTAAACAACTGAACTTTTTTTCTGGATATGGAAAGGAAAATTAATACCATTTCTGTGCACAGTTTTGGTTTCAACTATTTGATGATATATTCGGCACACAGACATTTCCCTAAAACTATGACACTTTCAGACAGGGGTATGTTGAGTTTACAGTTTTCTTGACTATGGCACAGTGCCTGGTAAAATCCAGGTGGGTTAGTATTAAAGCCAAGGTTCCCAGCCTGGTTTACATGCTTAGTTTTGTCATTCAGACCATTTTGCTTCCAGTATTGGTTGAAGTATCAAAGAAAGCAAGGTGGAAAGGTTTCTGAGAGTCTACAACAATTGTGTGCAGCAGTGTCATGAATACATAAAAGCAAACCAAATAAATGTGGTGGAGAAACATGCCTAAAGTTGTTTTGTATCTCATATTGCATTTGAACGAATGGAAACAACAACTTGCTTTGCACTTATATACTGATGGTTATATCGGAAGGAATGTTTTTGCTGAAGAGATCATATTTTGTCTATTTTAAGCAAGCAGTTATATTTCTGTTAGATATTTTTAAGCGATTACCTTGTAAGGCCACATAACTCCAGCTTTCGCCTTGGCTGCATAAATCAGCAGCTACTTCAATGTAAGTGGAAAAGATTCTGACTTGAAACAAACAGGGTAAAATTTCTGTCAGCTGAACTGTCTAAAAGGTAGCCTTAAAAGTTACCTATTATTCAGCCTGTCAGTTCTGTTTACTTTAGGGGGGAAGGTTTTTTTGCTCTTTAATCCCATTAGCCCTGTTGAAATAACCGACTGGTGTCTGCTCCACCTGGAACCCATCAGAGCTCCACGAGCAGCTCCGCTGGTGATGCTCAGTTGTGCAATGCACTGGATGTGCTGGTGTAGGCTTTGAGCAACACTGATCCTTAATTACTCACATAGAAAACCCACAGGGAAAGCGTGCTTTCCACCAACGCCTCCCTCATCTGCAAACCCTGCTCTCAGGACTGGCAGCTAGAATAAAAGCCCTTCCCGCGGCTGTGTGGGTCACCAGCAGATGCCCCAGCAAGAGTGCCCTAAACGATGTCCCGGGGGTGGGTGGGGGAGGAATCGGGGAGCAGAGGCGAGTACAGGTCTGGGGGAGGCAGGTCGATGTGGGGGGCTGAGGGCAGTGCACCCCGCATGGTGTTGGGGAAGGTGTGACGGCACACGTTTCAAGCAGCGACAACGTGCTTTTCATTCTATCTCCACAGGCATCCATGATTTTCAAATTGTGTGTAAAACCAGTCCTCTCTGTTTCGCAAAATTGTTTTTCTTTCTCTTGTCTATTTTTATCTTCTAAACTACCAATGAGGACAAAACTCCCAAGCTGGTGCTTAAAAAGAAGCAGCAGCAGGTGGAGGAAGTACTGATGCCGTGTTCAGAGCCAGCATCCCGCCCTTCCTGTGCTCAGTATGTGAATAAACCTTTCCAGAGCTGGGATATGGATATTCACACTATGAAACTCACATGCCATGGCCCAACACCCCAGTTTTTTCATTTCAGTCCCTCAGGCTCCTTATCCCAGCAGGGTGATGTAGGTTCCAGTTGCCTTCTTTTTTTTCCACTCAGCTTTCAATTGAATTGGCCACTTAGTCACTAATCCTGATACAGTATCTAGCAATATTAATTAGACTATCCAGGAAGCCTAATAAACACCAAAGGTCTGTATTTCTCTATTTTATCTTCTAATTAGTTTACTGTGTGATTTTAACAAAGTGTTTTATAAGGAAACAGATCCAGACTCCAAGTCTTCTTCTGTAAAGCCCAGCCTCTGCTGCTTATATTAGAAATAATTTTAGCATGCTGAATAAACAGAGTAATGCATTGCACAGAAGTACGTATATTGAAAGGTTAAATATATTCCAGTTTAGTCATATGATTTTGAACTTCTTTTCACTTTCACTAGTCTTTCATGATCATTTTGCCACAGTGCATGACTAAACTGACTTCATGACTGCACTGTCTCAAAACTGTCTTCTCTGAATTGCTAAGTGAAAAACACTGACCTTTGGGCAAGTGGATTCCCTTTCCCTCTTCCCTCTCCCCTCCACAACCTCTAATGAGTCCCTGCTTTGCTGTCAGTCATCATCAAACATTGGAACACTTTTAAAAAGTGATGAAAAAGATTGCAGCTTGTTAGGTTTTAATATTCTCACACTCCTTTGGGAATGGATGAAACTTTATTGTAGTTTTCCACAATCTTATCTGGCTTCCCTGAACTTATATATTGCATTTTTTCCTTAGCAGATATCAACCTTATTTCTGATACAAGGTTCAGATAAATGTGGCCTAGTTCCAATAATTTAGTGACTCTTAAGGCTTTTCTAGCCTTTTAAGGCAATATCAGTAAGTCTCTTCTCTATCTATTTTTCTTTTGTCAGTTTTCCTTCTGAAACAAAAATGTGAGGCCTTCTTTCACTGAATTTGTTCCTCACAATGTTTCCAGATTTTGGTTTGTAAAAATCTATCTTGCTTGTGTTGTGAATATTGCTTAAAACAAAGAAGCAACAAAATCAGTGTTAGCGTCTTAAGCACTTGGTAAGAGATGACATACTTGCTTTTAGAAGGAAAAAATTGAGAGCCCCATTTCTGCTTAAAGCAAGCTGCTTCTCACTATGTTTGTGAAAATATCTTTGCTTTCAGATCTAATCCAGATTTTTCTCATGGATAAGACTCCAAAACCTGTTTAATCTCTTCCTCTGTACCTCTCAGGTGTGATTCCTGTGTAAAGTACCTTCAGAGTTGTTCCACTAGGGTGGTACTACTCAATCCCACCTGCTCCTGGGCAGCTCGAGTCCAGTTTCAAAACTAGGGAGACCAAAAACTGCAATAAATGTCTGTGGCACTTGTCCTGCTTGCCACTGGAAATTATCACAAGTAGCCTGCGTATAAAAACTTGCTCTCATCTCTCTTAAATTTGAATTTATGGTATCCTGTATGCAGACCAGAAAACAATCTCTGAAAGGGATCTGGCTCACAGGATGATGATAACCAACCGGTTTAGTGTTTCCTAGTCTGCTTCCCATCGTAATTTTTCTTGATCTGCCTTCTCTGTCAGTAAATGGATTCATACATGCAGTGCTTTTTTCCCCCATCATCTTATTCTGGGTGGGCTTTTGTGGTACAACAACCACACAGTGAGGGACTACACGTAGAGGCAGTTTACAATGCTAATAACGCTGGTTACCTTCTCTCACATGCTGGCTGGTGGATTAAATTTTTTAGGGTGTGGGTTTTAGCTGTTTGGGGCTTTTTGCAGCTTTTATTTCAAACAAATAAGGCATTAGAGAAGTGCAAAACAGATGCCCCAGAGTACTCTGTCCAAAAAATCTGTGCAAGCAAATGTCATGCAAGTAGGCTATGTTATTTGGAACAAACAGTTTTTAAAAGATAAATGTTTATCAGTTTCTTTGGTGAAGGTTAAAGGTTTAATAACACAGAAACTGTGGTATCATTCCATGTCAAATCCTGTTTTTCTTTGTGTCACTCCAGCTCTTCCCAGCAGTAACAACAGATTAGGCCCTTCAAACACGGCCTGACTGCCGCAGGCCCAAAGCCTGCTTGTACCAGTGTCTGGCCATCGCACCCCCTAAATCTAGAGGTTTAGGCATCCTGTCTGCATGGCATAGTCTTTCAGGGCCGTGGTGGGACAACGGCGTCGGCATCTTTCCATGAGGCTCCCCACAGCCAGTCTGTCCCTTCAGTTGCGTCCGTGAGCACACAAGTAGCGAATGTCCCTGCCAAGCGGGTGGCAGGCGCTCTCCATGGCTTATGCCATCAATAACTATCGACCGGTAGCAAATTTGTAGTCACAACTGCAACTAGCTGCCCTAGGCAAGTGTCTTTTGAACATGTATGGCCTCTTTGAGTGACGTATGCCTTGTGCCCCTTCCCTAGGTGAGATTCCTCTGTGTGGTGCTCAGACAAGTACAGGTGGGAAGAGTTTTCAGAGAAGAGCTATTGCTTTATACACGTTCTGGACAACTTTTTTTGAAGAAATAAGTAGTTTAAGAGTAAAAAGATGGTAAAAGACCAAACTGGAGAAGTAAATACTGCATGAAACAAACGCCTTCACTTTTTCCTTTCTTTTTATAGGAGAGAATAAATACTCAATTATAACACGTGTACCATTACTGCTTTCTTTCGCTTTTTAGCAGCAGTTACCTCCTGCGCAATGTTCTCTTTGGACTGCAGGAGAATTTGCTCAGTGGATATGGGCAAGAAGATAGTATTTAATGAATTATTGCTAGCAAATATCCAGGAGAGGGGTCTGCTCTCGTGTAGAGAAGGCTCAACAATCTGCAGAGTTCAAATGATCATGCTGCATATTTAACAGCATTAAAGGGACGAAAGCTCTCCCTGACAGAGAGAACTCAGAGTAACCTACTTGTAGTTCGGCAGCTGACTTACTTCAGATGCAAACCATTTCTCCTGTGACAGGTGATATACGTAAGCCAGCACTAACGATGATCACAAGGTAAGTGATCGATGGCTTCACACCTAACTGTCCAAACTCCAGATTTTAGCCCGTGGCTTCAGTCAGAGTGCCAGGCTGAGGGGTGCTGTAAGTCTGCAGAACTACAGAGGCACCTACATAGCACACTTAACTAAGCTAAAAGGCTTGGCCAATTAGTCTTTAAAAAAGCTTTCACAGAGTAGGAAGAGTTGGGTGAGGTGTTAATTTGAAGCAGTTTTCATCTACCTGTATACACATTGCTGACAGCAAAGAGGATGGCACAGTACTAATAAAAAGGAAAAATACTAAGCTGGAGAATGGGAGAGGGTAAAAATTGTTTTAATGCAATAAGATCTGTCATGCAGAGTTGAAAAGTCAGACTGTGAAAAGCCAATTAGTGCATCAAATATGAAAAAGCACACAAATTAAATATAGAGAAGATCATCAAAGAGCTGAAATACGGATGTTCCCAGCATGCAGACATAAAGGCATGTCAGTTTAGTATATAAGAAAATGTTTATAAAAAGAAATGAAATGTAGTGAGAATTCAGTAAAAACAAGCCTGTAATAGGCAAACAATAGATTGAAAGTATAAAAGCCAAATCTTTACAGAGTGTTTACACCAACAAGACATTTTAAGGTTGAGTTTCTGAGGCCCTGTGCCATAAACATCACAACTTAGAAAACTGCTTTGTTACTTGAGGTGTGTTTTTATTTAATATCTTCTGTTCTTGGAGCATTACTGAGCAAGAAGCTGGATTCTAGCATAGTTCCATATTACTAAAATAAAAAATAAGGACCAACATCAGCATTCATGTTTTAAGTGATTAACAAATCATTAAGCCACTTGGGTGCTCGTTGTGGTGTGAATACATTGAGAACTGCTTTAATATAAATATTGAATTCATAAGTGATTTTTCTGCATTTGGAGTGGTCACCTGCTGACTTTTATTCAAACAGGGGGTTTTGCTGTCCTCTTACATCTGGATAAAGGAAAATACATGGCAATCTCAGATACTTGCAAAATATTACAATTGGAAACAAAAAAATGCTGGAGTTTCTAGCAATTACCAACAAAATTTGGCTTAACGTCTCCTTATATCATGAGAAAATATATTGGCAAAATATTTACATTGAGATATCAGAACCCCAAATTAAGGAATGTGGATGCTTCCTGCAGGATAGGTGAGCTCTGTTTTGTGTCCTGGAGCCAGGTCAGTGATGGCTCTTGCTGGAGCTCTGCTTCCAACGGGAACGTACGGGCTCATCCCTGCAACCAGCCCGGCGTATGGCGACCAGCTAGTTTTGTCATCTGTTGGGTAATCATGGCGTAAGAGCCTTCTGGGGAGCAGTTATGAAAGATCTCTGAATTGACAAAACAGACAAAAAACACTTGTGCAGGAATTTGCAGTCCGTGTTTCAAGCTTGCGTGTTCCGCCATCTGCTGAAGTCTTAGTGGAACAACAATGCAAAGCAATCATGCAAGCAGTCACAGTAGTGAAGCTACCCTAGACAACTTTATCTTTTTCATTGGTACATTTTACATTTCAATGGTTCAAAAAGATTTTTATGTAGTGTATGTTTTGAATAGTTTGACGCTTCAATTCAAAATCCATGTCTTTAAAGTAAAAAATGTAAGAACTCGAAAAGTGGAAATTACATTAGGGTGATCAATCCTGTCTCATTTTCTCAGCATTGAGAAAAAGTTTAAGGATGAAATCAAGTATAAGTAGTTACTTAACACGAGTACTTTATATTTCTTGAGGCAGGCAATACCTCAAGTCAACATCCAGGATTCTTGTTAAACTTAAGTTCCTATTTTAGTTCAGCCATTATGCCAAAATGCCCTGCCGTGCATGTGGAAATCATAGCACGTCTGTTCTTTAGATAAGGATTTGTTGTCTCATATAATGAGATTTCTACAGTTAGAGGCTAGCTTTGCAACATTTATTCACGGTACTGCAAATCATGAATAGCCAAGAAACCTACGCACTCATCTTAATCTTTGGGATTGTTTATTTTCTAATGTTTAATCATAGAATGAAATCTTTGTGTATGTAACTGCTACCAGAGAGGTTTTTCTCAGGCTTCTAGATCAAGACTGATCTGTGTGTCTAAAATCTACTATACATAGCATCTTCTTTCCAAGAAGGAAGAATTTTAATTTACAATTTTCTAATTAATTTTCTATCACTTGTGTACTGAAAATAAAAACCTTTTGAAAGCAAAAAATCTATCGTTAAAATTACAGCTTGAGCTCTATAAATGTAGAAACACCTTTAGTACTGCAGTAAGACCAATCATGCAGTTAACTTGACCCTAGTATAGAAACAACCGCTCCCAAACTTCTGCTCTCAAAACTAGTAGCACTACTAAAGACTGAAGAGTTTCTATGACAAGAAACCTGCCAGCAGCTACCCATGCTACTAGGCAGCAGTTATAAAATCCGATGGCAAGACTTACCATTAGTAAGAAGAAACAATTAAGTCACAATCACAAATTGGCAGGGGGAAGGTATGTAACTGTCTAGTGCCATAGACATTTCAGAAAAGCTGAAGTGGCAGCGCTGAGCCATCGATACTATAATTGTCACCCATGACTTGGTACCGGAGTCAGGCTGGGGCACGGCACTTTTTGCTCCTTCTGCCGCCTGCGGTACATCCACCTGTTAATCTGTTAGCCCTTTTCCAACCAAGGCACATCCTCTAGACATTGCTAAATCCTAGAAGCGCTCTGCTTTGTGGTTATTGATCTCCAAAAGATTAATATGATAATGCCTGTCTGTAAACTAGTCAGTGTTCAATGTTACAGTAAAGCAGTCGTGCTTTTCTATCCCCCACAGGGTAATTATTGCCCCATGACAGCCATTATTCGTTAGCACAGAGGTCCTATGTCACTTACCGCATAACTATTCATAAACCTGGAATGAGTGTTATTTAAAAAAACAAAACAAACTATCAGCTGTTGATCATTTCTTTAAAACCAACCATTTGCTGCCTCACTCGTGGCTGGCCCCTATCACCACCTTATTCTCTTCACCAAGCCAGTGTATGGGATGGGTAGGTCATATTCAGCAGTCATATAGCATTGGGCAGTAACCAGAATGGCTGGTTACAAATGTAATAATGTCTGAAGTGGGAGATCTTTTTCTGCAGTCCTTTAACTGAAACCCATATCCCACTTTAAATACAACACTCAACCGCCTAAAGATCCATAAAAGACACCAGCATTGGGAACAAAATTCAGTTGGCACCTGACATATAACAGTTAAAAAAACCCAAACAAGCAAAAACACACACACACACAAACAACACCAAAAAAAACCACAAAAAAAAAAACCCTAAACAACTTCACTCAGCTACTTTGCTGGCACAGGCCATCTCCTTCCTCTGTCCTTCTCCAGAAGAACAGTTTCTGACCTGGAGGAGGTGGGTACAGCTGTGGCCACAGCCCCAGCTAATGCAGAGCCAGTTTCAATCAAGTTCTCCAATTTTCACCTCCATTTCTGCTGAGTAGCATCTACAAATTTCTCAGGAGTGACTCCAGAACACAGTGACCTGACTCCACCCCAGGGCGAGCTTACCCCACTGACCATGCTTGGCCCAACACTCCCCTGGAAGCAGAAATCACATTAAACCTACGCTAATCAGAGCAATTAAATTTCTCACTGATCTATCATCACTCAGATATACTAAATTTTTTTTTTTAAATCCTGGCTCAACGTTTGCATCACGAAACACGATGAGAGAACTGGCAAGCCTTGGGTCGTTGTTCTGCACAACGAACCATAGGGTCATAAAACACTGGATATTTTACTTCCAAATGAAAGCAGCTCCACGAAGATTTCTCAAACAATTTCATTCTAGCTTTGAGCTAGAAGTTGCATAACTGCAGGTTAGTGGAGACCTGGTCCGATAAGCAGTGCTGAAAAAGTGAGCCCTCCTGCAGCTCAGCCTTCAAAGTAAACTGATGTTCACCGTTACACAGGGACCGACTTTGGCTCAGTAATGCCACACATTTATATTTATTTATATATAAATATTTATATATTATTTTATATATGTATTTATATTACCACAAAATAATATCTGTATTACCCATCCATTTCTGAAAATCGGAATACTTCATTTTGTAGCTTCTCAAGTGTTATTTTAAACACAGTCTTTTATCAACAGCTTTAAGTTCCTTTCCACATGTCTTTTAATTTTTCCAGTGTGCAAAAAGGACGCATTTCAAACCTTTTCTATTTTTCTGTGGCTGGCTCTTTAGCCCACCAAAGCCCAACACTACTGACAAGCATACTCTTGAGACCTTTGTCAATTTTCTGAAGAATTTACATACATACGTGTGTGCATGTAAATACACATGCACAGCGTACCTCCATGCCTACCAACGTTTTTGGGAGGGAAGAAATCCCGTCTCCTCCTGGGAGTCTATTTTCCTGACTGGCTTTTCAAACAGCACAATTTTTTTTCTAAATTCACTCTACTTCACAGAGAAAATAAAAACGCTGGCAGATGGCTAGCCAAGGCTATTACAGGCTCTCATTACTTCCCACACCCACCTGTCCCTCCAGATTAGGAAATATGACTGAAGAGTTGGTTTTCCTCGCATGCTTTCCCGTGGCGGCGTTGCCAGTGAACAGATGACGCCTCGCCGGTATCTGCGGCGCCTCCCCGAGCGCTCTGCTGCCACTCGGCACGGTGGCTGAGGGCTCCTTCTCAGGGAAGGAAAATGTAAGTGATAAAGAAGTATGCCAGCCCAGAGCAAAACGCCGTCTGACAGAGAGCGCAGTATTTCACTGCGCAACTAAAACACGGTTGTGACAGAACGTGAAGAAAAATCAGCCTTATGTCAAAAACTAAGACACGTGCCAGAGCCATCGGTATCACGCTGCTACAGCCAGCTGGAGGCTCCACCTTCTCCGATTTATGCTGCGCAGTATTCATTTACAAAACGGACACATAGGTAGTTGTGACCGGATTCTCAGGAATTTCTCTTAAACCAGGCGTTTGCTTCCTCATTTCCAGTTCTTTCCTCCTCCCTCAATGCCTCGCAGGGCATGGAAGCTCAGCAGCACACACGTTTCCAGCACGCGGGGGAAAGCCCTCAGGCTTGATCGGAATGGTCACGATACTCCAAGCTCTCACAACTCATAATTTTGTCTCCCCATCTGATCAGCAAACCGCTCCGCACTCGGCTCTGAGGGTACAGACTGCGCCTGGGTCGGCTAATCGGTGTTAATGTAGAGTGCGTGGGTCTACCCAAAGGCAAACGGCAGCTGACCTGAGTTACCTTGTGCTTGTCATCAATACATGAGATGGATTGCAAATCATGTCATATTGGCTAGGGCTGTGCTCCCAGACAGTTACTGCAGGTGCTGGCACCTTCTAACATGTCTTTTCATCTCAGAGCTTAGGGACTTGCTTCATTTTGTTTTGTGGTTTGTTTGTTTTTTTTCCCTTTATTTGCACAGATGTATACATAAAACCTAATTTAGTCCTTCTTTCGCAAAGTGCCCCAAATGCTATTCGTTAATTTCAGCACACACAGCAGGGCTGTAAGTCCTGTGAACGTTACAACTGCTTCAACTTCAATCTGGCTGCACAGAAAACACAAACGCTGTTAAGTACAAACATAATTCTGCAGAGGTCCTAAAGATGAATCTGGAGGAATATTGTGGACATGAGTGATATAGGGAGTTTTTAACGCCCGCGGTGGGTGAACACCTATTGCTCTTGTTAGGAGGATGCACAGACCTCCCGGGCAGGACGGGGTTTCTGCACTGCTCGGGGAGAGGCAGAGCAGCTCCTGAGCCACCGAGGCCGCGGGTGACGGTGGCGTGGGCTGATGCCTGAGCACAGGGATGAGCGAGGCCAATCCCGGAGGGAGCCCTCCACCCAGCCCAGGGCAGAGGTGGGGAAACAACTCATCTTTCCGGCTGCTAGACAGTGCCGTCCTTGGAAGCTTTTAATAACTCAGAGTGTGAAAAACTAATAAATCCTCTTTCCTACCCAAACTTAATTGCTCTGTCCAGGGATGCTGAACTTCCCTTTCCTGGCTCTTCGAGGGGCAGCCCCTCTCCAGCAGCTGGAATTTAATCCAGAGTCAGGATTAAAAGGGGTGATTAACCCCTGGCATGCCCAGTTTGCCTTCTTGCTCCTACCTTGCTCCGTAATTTAGTGTTTTATTGGTAGGCAAGAGCTGCCAAACTGCCCTCAGGTTCTTTCTCCTCCTTACATTTATCTTTTTTTCATTTAGGTAGCTCATTTTAAACCCAAAGTTACCATGATGAATGAGTGGGTCCCTACATTTTCTAAATGAACATTTTCACTATGTAATTCCAGCAGCCCTGAAGTGATCCTGAGGACTGTTGTGATACAGGAACAGTCTCACTTGGGGGACTGGCAAAGGCAGCGGTCAGCAAAACCAGTGCTCTAGAGGACTCAGATGTGTATGCTCAGATGCGTCATGGATACTTGAAATAATTTCAAGTATTTGTTATGTCTTTCTTTACATTGCAACACTTTTCCTGCCATTGAGCTCATATAC
The DNA here is from genome assembly GCF_963210335.1 of Falco punctatus. Lineage (NCBI taxonomy): Eukaryota > Metazoa > Chordata > Aves > Falconiformes > Falconidae > Falco > Falco punctatus. Next base: position 6,611,851 of record NC_137589.1, read on the forward strand.
ATGAAGGATTAACAAACTCAAATTTTGCCCCAAACTCAGATTTTTGCTTTAAAGAACCATCTGCAATCCAAAGAAATGCAAGAATGTATTTAAGTGCAACTTATTTCACAGGAATTAATCTATTTTTCACTCTTCACTGCTTTCCCAGTTCTGGTGTGCATCTGCATGTCACGGTAAAAGCCAGGTAAGCAGAGAAGCAGGTGAGAGCAGCAGGGGTGCAGGTTCCAGTGCAGGCATTCAGCACATATTGAATATTCATAAACTCCCTGTGGAGTTTGGCTACCCACTCTGGTTGCAATTATCTGTTAATAATTTTTATTCTCATCACTGACATCCCTTTGGTAACTGTCCCAGCCACAGTATGACAGCAGAGTTATCGTGTAAATACCTACTCCCATTCAACCTATGGACCAGTCACTGATGATTTTGTTTTCATTTTTATTGATTAAAGACCTAAGAACTAATCCCTGCAGGACATAACAGGAATAAATCCACTTGGTGACGTTTCCTTGCTTCTGGTTATGCTTTCTGACCTTTTTTTCAGCTAGATTTTAGTGTGCTTTTTAAGGTCTGAGCTCAGCCGGTCTGTGAGGGTGCTTGTGAACGCAGCAGCTTTGGCACCAGGGGCAGGAGGTCGCCAGCCACATGCGGCTGCTTTGGCCACATTTGTGTTCTTCAGCAAGAGTGTGTAAAGAGGAAATGCCAACTGGGTAACGAGGTGAATGTGAGGTACATACAGTTTCAGAATTAGGAGGATTTCTTTTATATTTTTCCCCTCTTTTCTTCTTTCTTTCCTTCTTTTTTTTTCTTCCCACCCTCCCACAACATCAATTCTACGGCTAAAGTTTTCAAAATGAGTGGAAAATGCAAAAGTTGGCATAATCAGACTAGATGGGACTTCCACTTGTTGACAGGGATATTTTCAACATGAAGATTAGGTACATGCATAAGCACTTTCAGAGCTAGCTCCCAAACACCAGACGGAAAGATAATTTAAGTCAATGTAGAAAGCTGCATTCCAAATCACTGATACATCTTTAATTCATTAATTTATTCATTTAATTCATACCTTTCATTTGCATTTTTTATCTCAGCTGTGATCTCTCTGGGCTTTATCATGTTCAGCGATGATGAATCACAGGCAGTGAAGGACATGGCTTAGATTTCACTTGCCGTATGCCGTTCACAGGGCAAGCGGTAAGACAGAAGAAATGCAGTTTTGCTTATAAACTGAGCAGACTCATTTGGGAAGAGTAAAGTGACAAATAAATATGCCGTTTCCCAGTGCTCCACTCCGAGAGTGACTTTTCAGAACACAATCATACTTTGAATTGAAAGCAAGAACTATCTCTGCCAAGTAATACATATTAAACAATGGGATTTTAATTATAGCTCATTAGTTTTTGTTTACTATGTCTAGCCAGCTCAGAAAGTGCTTAGGAGACAACAGCCTGGCCTGACTCATCAGAGCTGTTGGATGGATTGCCATTAATTTCAATGGACTTGAAAGGCACATGTTTTAAAAATTTAAGATGTGCTTTTTGATTCCTTCGGTATCAAAAAGATTTCTTGCTTGCATGCTTTTGTAGACCCAAAAGTGTTGAGAACAATCATAACGGAGCCACTGCTAGCTGAGTTTGGTGACAGGTACTGCAAAAGCAATTAAAACCTTGAAGTCTTGAGCAGCTGAGAGATAGGTCTGAATTCCTTTCATGTTCAGGTCACTAAAGCAAATATGAAGCTGGTGCGATAAAAATGGATGGCTTCTAAGTAAGAACCTGACGTAGAGTTAGTAGAGTTTGACAGGGAGTGTCAAATGATTTCTGTAGAGCTTAAAACACTCCCTTCGGATTATTTATGAGGAAAAGTATCATAAGAATATGGAAGTGCCTTTTCAAAGTTAGCCAGTGAAATAAGCTTTAATATTTTAAGCTCATCTGTGCAATAACTACCAATTAACTTCTAGTCTGGAATTTCTAACACAGAAGAGGAGGCCAACACTAGCTCAGCAAAAGATAAAAAGAATTGAAGAAAATGCTTTTGATAATAGTAGTGACCTTTGAAGCTCTAAGGACACTCAGAAAGATAACACCAGCTTCTAGAAATGGTTTGAAATCAAAGAAATTGCTGTCACACAAAACTGAAAATTGGTGCTACCATTTTTCTGCCTTACCCAACCCAGTCATTTAGAGCTGCTTTGGCTGCAAAGGGAGCATCACTCCATAAAATCCTAAAGTAATATTCACAGTCTCCCACTGGGGGTGGGGGGGTGGGGGGGTGGGGAAGTGAAATATTACCATGGCAACAGATAAAGCTGGAATCTAGAAGACAGACCACTTTTACACAGGATGCACCTAATTCTGGGTCATCCTCAACTGTGAAAGGCCAGCGACTGAAGGTGGCTGAAACTGGCAGTTTTTTCCTCTTTCACAGCCTTGCTCCAGCTGAGCAGCCCTGGGCTCTGTCCAGCAGCTCCTTCCACCTCCCTGTACCATTTCTCATAGTTAGTTTTCTTTTGCCAGTATGCGAGTTTTTTCTTTTCCCGTGCCTTAGCTCATTAGCTGGGGAAAAGTTAGAAGGTGATGGTGTATCTCATGATAGCAGATTGCAATAAAAGTGCATGCAAGACAGAGTGGTAACTTTGGTTACAAAAATAATTTGATGGAACGGTGAAATTCTACTGTTTGTTCTTTATTCAGGGCTGCACTGTTTCTGTGTAAATTAGTATATACTGAAATGGAGGCATTAAACATTCAAAGGCATTTGATGTGCCCCTTCAAGAGGTTTTGTTCTTTTCCAGTAGTCTTGTATGATGCCAGTGCTGATCTTGTTTCAGGAGTAAATCTGCTGCCTGTAGACCAGAATCTCACTCCGTATCTCAAGCTACGACAGTCTGAATCTGCAAGACAGTGAGTCCTACCAATACATTCAGAGAATTCCAGAAAACCATAAACCAATTCTAAATTATACAAAACAAATCTGTAAGAGGACTCAAGAGCCAGTTCAGTCCATCTCTTATTTCACATGAGGGGAACTTAAAGAAACTAGGCAGCTACAATTTCAAGAAAGGGGTCAAAAAAGCCAAGACTGAATTTGCACATAGGAAAAACAGAGGAGCAGTTGTTTATGGAAGAAGCTACCTATTCTCGCGATTGAAGAAAATGCTTTCCAAAATAACAACACCCAAGGAAGGTGTCAAATACATGCTCTAAATCTGAGCTCCCTCAGAATTTGATCAAGACTTGAGCTTTGACAAATTAAATCCATCTTTAGCAACGCAAGCTGCCTATACAAAGAAGTACAGCTTTAACTTTTGTGTGTACCCGATAAAACAGTCAATGTCTGGCTTGGAAGGAACTTGATTCTTTTCCTCTTCTTCCCTCACTTAGCAATGCTAAGTGATTCCTTCACTCAGAACAGTGAAAGATTATCTTACAGTTTCCATAATACACTTAGCTCTCAGGCCTCTTGAATCAGTGTCTTAAAGGATGTAAGCAAATAGGAAGGAATTTAAAAAAAAAAAAAAATTACAAAAGCCCAGGCTATTAAAGGACTTCTTAAAGAAATCAAAGCTTCTGTGAGCATCTCTCTGCTTCAGAACTTTTAATTCGGTCTCTGTTTAAAATATATACAGAACAGGTAGTTTTCAACATTAATAGCATGGAACCACTAAATATTAGCCATCTACTTCTATTCTGGTCTCCTCGAGAGGACATAGTTTAAAGCTAGACCATCTTTTCTAAATGGACATGCCGCTGTATATTTGTTTCTAATCTGCAAGATTGGCATCTAGGAACAGCGAAATATCCAGAGAAGAGCCAAAGTACTGGTTTTAAATAGTTGGAGCCTTCAGCTTTTTCCATACCAAGGTCACGTGTATCCTCCCCTCCAAATGTAGGAAGTCGGAAATTAATAGAGGCCAGTATCAATCAGATGAACAGAGTTCACCTTGTTTTGAAAGACATTATCAGATGTAGGCCTTCGGAGCAAGCTCTGCTTGAAGCACAAATCCTTAATTCTGAGATGTTTTAATGGGCTCTGCATCCTCTCCGTGTGACTGAAGAAATCTCAGAAGAAACCACCAGGTTCAATACTTTGCTTTAGAATAAGGAGTTGCACTTTGATTTTGCTTTTCCTTATTAAGCATATCCTATGTGGCTGAGCTATACTAATGATCAGGTGGGTTTAATCCCTGATTTACCTAATAACTTAGCAGAAAAGGTCTGCTTAAGTTTAATCACTGTTTGCGTTCCCTTAGGTGAATTTTTTTAGTCCTGGATTTTTTATTGGGCTCTAAATTACACGGCCCACAACAACAACCTCTCTTTTCCCTTCAAAATCTTATAGACCTTATTGAAGGTCTCCTCAGTACCAAATAACTTTCCCCCACACTAATGAGAACTGGAGGTAGCCTGACACTGAAAAAGTTCAAAGTCAAAGAATCAAAAATCTCACAGCGGATGCTGCAGACAACATTTCTCCTCACTGTTGGATTTTTAGCCCGTGATTGAGTTGTGTCCCTGCAAATTGTGTAATTCCGTGTGCTCACCTTTTGAAGAGGGGAGTGCACAGTGTACGTGTGCCCAATGCAGTTGTGGCTGTGATGTCCCAAGTCAGTATTAAGGCATCCACAGAAAGAGTAGTTTTGCATGGCTTTGGTGTCATAAGCAGCATGATAGAACACAGATAAAATAATATGAAGATGAAAAAGCAAAGGTCTGTGGGAAAGCTATCATGATCTCTCACTGAGGGATTTGACAGTCAAATTTGGAGTCACAAATGCCATTACTTCCTCTGGGCTTTTATTTTTGTAATTGTTTTCAGCTTCAAGAGTAAGATTTTAATTTATCCATTTCACTATTATTAAATGTACCTAGTTTTGATAGTAACGATAAAAGCAGATTGTTTGTTACTTTTGGTTCATTGTCTTGATAGGGAAAATGGGAGCAGGTTTTGAACGAAGGCTTTGACTTAGAAAAACAAATGACTACACTGTGATCAGATCTAGACACCGTTATGTAGTGCCTCCCAACACCTACAGTAACTTGCGTATTCCAGTATGTTTATACTCTGGCTGTAAAACAGTATCATATCATAGCAGTGACAGGCAGCCATACTAAAGCTGTTACAGGCAGTTCTTTATGTGCAATTTGAAAATAACAATAGAAATTGGACTTTTGACTGATTTCCCTCAAAAAAATTTTGATTGCTTGGAAATATAACAGTATTCAGCTTTGTAACTATGAATTCATAGAACTGTTCAAACCCAGATTTTTTAGTCTTTAGAGGGGAACCAGAAAAGAAAATACTATATTTTTCAAGGTAAACTCATTAGAGTTAGTATTAAGGATTTTGACATCTAACCTTTTTTGCGGTAGTGATGCCATAGTGATATATATCAATGTTCCAGTTTGTTCCACTTACTGATTTTGTCCTTCGTCTGTAAGCTATGTAAACTGCACCATCTTAGAGACTGTTTTTTATACATGGATACAGGAAAGAGATTTATAGATATTTCTATCTTTGGCCTTTAATCATCTGTCCTAGTAAAGCAATGACCAGGCATTTCTATGAACAAACATATACCTTGCATTTAAAAATAAACCAAATTATATTAGCTGCCTTCAGGGATTAATAATTACTCCTCTTAATAGCTAAATACGCCAGGTGGACATTTTCCATGCTGAGAATAGAGACTGTTAGCTAGCACGGGTAATGTTCTAAGCCAAACTCAGTAGCCTGGTAAATACTGATGCTTTAATGAAGTGTACTTTCTGCTTTTCTAACGGCTAATACAGAAATGCTGATGTTCAAAAGGAAAATCTGTCATCAAACAGCTGAACATTGTACCGTATACCTACTATTCTGCATAGAAGTGCTGATCGCTGTTGTCTTCCAAGATCACTTCTTGCCCGAGCGTGCTGGATCCATGCTTAAACAGGGTGTAGATCTCCCCGGTGCTCCTGAGCCGTCGTCTGTTCTTGTTTCAGTCGCAGCAGGGCTGGACACAGGTGTCCTTGTTTCCTTTGTTTCTTTCTTGAATCGCTTGCTATAGCTGTTTAGATCTGTTTGTGCTGTCAGAGGTAGGGTATGAGAAATGAAGCTCAACAGGTGGTAGGATTGCTACTGGCAGCCAATTTATTATCATTAGCTACTAGAAGGAAAACGGTGTTCAAATAACATTTTCAGAAACACAGCAACTGATGGGGCTCTAATATCTGTACTTGGCATGATTCTTAATTTAAACAAAGCCTCACAGTAACTATTTATCAAATTCTTTTCCTGCAAAAAAAATTTCTCTTTATACATTCAGAGGATACAACATGTAGCTCAAAGTTTGCAAAAATTATACTAATTTGGTATCTATTTAGAGGAAAACAGGAGCGAGGGGTTCCATGACGAGGAATGCAACGATTCCTACTGAGTAACATCAGACTGAGAATAAAAACATGTAATAAACACAACTCTATTTAGCACATTGGTGACAAGATCAGCCTGGTAGGAATTTTATTGATGTTAAAAAAAGACACTGGACCCTGGGAAATATATTATATCACTGGTTGAGCCCTAGACCCCAAAAAGCATATTTCACCAGTCTTCTAGGGCAGATTTTTAGCTGAATCATGGTAAGAATTGTTAGACAGAATTTTGCATTTATTTTCCTTTCTTTAAACCAAGTATTTGCAAATAAGCAAATACTTCACATTCAACAAAGATAATATGAGGCTCCTATTTGCCCACATTGAACCCCCAGCAGCAAAACCGACATTGCAATGACCTCAGAGGTCTTTCCGAAGTGCGGAGGGAATATATGCCAAGTATACACGTAGCAGTGGCATTCTTTGGAAAATAAAGACGATTTCATTCTCAGGTGTGTTGTGTTCCCTCGAGTCCTTTGGGGAAGTGCAGAGATGTCTCCCTCCACCTATCCCAAAGGCAGGGGCAGCCAGCAAGGCTCCGTGTCCCTCCAGCAGCACTGCAGGGTGTCGGGGTCTGCAGCGGTTCTGCAGGCAAATTAGTTGACTTCAAAGACTTAGTCGTGTACCTTTAAGACAGCCACAAATTGTCAGGAGGTGAATATATAAAATAAAATAGCATATAAAATAAATAAATATATAAAATATATAACATAAAATAATATATAAAATAAAATAACAGGAGGTGAAGAACCGGAACTTAGAACCGCAGCATACGGCCACCTACAGCAACAGCAAACAGCAAGCAAGAAGAACACAGAAAACCTATCAGGGTCTGACACACGTACTGTCTAAGATATATAAGTAATTTGCATAAACAATAAAGGCCATTTTGTCATTTTGTCCGAACACAGCCACGCAGACATCGTGTTTTTCAGTCCGCTTTGAGCTGCGTCACTACATTTGGTGACCCTGATGTGCCGATGTGATCCCAATAAAGGGTACCAAAAAGAGACCCTGAGTCTGTGCCGACGTGACCCCGGTGAGGGGTGTCAGAAGCGATCCTGAGACTGACAGCGGGTTGCTGGGGAGCTGAGCCTGGGGGAGCGGAGTAGCGCAGCGAGCAGCTGCAGGATCCCGGGAGAACTGGCACCGGTAAGGTGAGCCACCAGGGACAGCATGGGGACTAAGTTATCTAAAGAAGATGCCATGGTGCTATCAATGTGGAAATTAGTATTAGAGAAGCGTGGAATTACTTTAGATGGGCTCTGGTGAAAAAGTATGTTATTGTGGGCCAAAACACATGGAGTAGAAGCATCGGCCATGATTGCTCTTAGTGTATCAACCTGGGACAATTTAGGATCAACACTGTCAAAAGCCCTGGAGAAAGGGGACACAAGAGGCGTTGGGGCTTTTGCCTACATGGGGACTGCTTAGACATGTTGCAGGGGGCTTCAAAAATCATCAAGGTGCGAGTGGGGGCTTGCAAAGTCAGCAAAATGTGAATGAGGGTGTGTCATTCAAACCTCCCTGTATCCCCCTCCAGGACACAGACAAGAGGATGAAGGGGTGGGGGAGGGGGAGAGTCCGTGCCCCTTACCAGACGCCACTCCCCAATGCCCCGAATCCCCTAAATCTGTCCAGCGGCATCGACCTATACTCGGTACCGCAGGACAACGACAAGCAGGAACCTCGGCGGACCGACCCCAGCCCCCATGACTGCCCCGACATTTGTGCCAGCCCACACTCCTGCCTCCCGCGGCTGCTCCGCCCCCTCTGCTCCGCCCCCTCTGCTCCGCCACTCCCCCCGCCCCCTCTGCTCCGCCCCCTCTGCTCCGCCCCCTCTGCTCCGCCACTCCCCCCGCCCCCTCTGCTCAGCCCCTCCTCCCGCTCCTTCTGCTCCGCCCCCTCAGCTCCGCCCCTCCCGCCCGCTCCCTCTGCTCCGCCCCCTCTGCTCCGCCCCCTCTGCTCCGCCACTCCCCCCGCCCCCTCTGCTCCGCCCCCTCTGCTCCGCCCCTCCCCCCGCCCCCTCTGCTCCGCCCTCCCCCCGCCCCTCTGCTCCGCCCCCTCTGCTCCGCCCGTGCCCGCGCAGGCTGGAGATGCCGAGCGCCCGGAGCGGTGCCCCGCTGCGCCAGGCGATGAGGCAGGTGCAGGTGGTAAAACCCGGGTTCCAGTGGTACGGTAATGCCGCGCGACCCGCGGCGATTTTGGCAGGCTGTAGGGACGGGGCGCTGGGAGAGGGAAACTGGGATTTAGTGGAACAGGTAGGCGGAGCGCTTGATCTTCCCACTCCCACCGCTGCGCCGCACGCATACCCTGTTGTAATAGGCGGCTGCCGCTGGTGCTCACGTTCACACACCATTCGCTCGGGGAGCAGTGCAGGGCTTGCAAAAAGCCTCTCTCCCAGTACGGGGCGGATCCGCCTCCTGCGTGCAGTTGTCGCCTTGCTCGCCGGGGGCGCTTCGGCTCCTTTTGACAGCTCTCAGCTGGCGCGGGTCACGCTCCGGCCCGTGCAACTAGCGGTCTTCCCCGCCACCTGGCGGACAGCTGCGGAACAGCAAGGGCTGCCGAATATAAACCTTCCGCCATACGATCCCTGGGTTGGTAACGGGCCTGCTCTGTCGATGGGTCTCGGGTCAGGCCCAGTGCCCCACCACAGTATTAGATCAAGTAAAAAATATAGGCGTGCAAGCAATACTGAAAACTGCACGATTAGCGGAGCCAAAACAGCGTGATACAACAAATAAGCAAGGTCCAAAAGAACCATTTTTGCCATCTGTGGAAAAATTGCAACATGCTATTGCCTCTCGAGTGTTTGACCCTCACCTGCGTGACATGCTAGTAAAGCAGTTAGCCAAAGGTAATGCTAATGCTGATTGTAAAAAAATAATAGAAGGATTGCCAGGTGAACCCAATTTAGAAACTATGCTACCAGCCTGCGCCAAGGTAGGTACCTCGGAACACAAACTAGCAGTCATGGCTGCTATGCAAATGAAATGTTATTCTTGTGGTAAGTCAGGACGCTGTAAACAGGACTTCTCCAAAAAAACAACATGCGCCACAACCTAAACTGTCCTCGGCGATAATTCCCTGTTTCCGCTGTGGAAAGAAAGGGCATTTTGCAAAACGGTGTCATTCTCATTACAATAAAGAATTTCACCTACGACGCCAGGGAAACACTCAAGAGAGCGCAAGGAGGCGGGCGATGACACAAGTACCTCAGGTTGTCATACCAACTAGCCAGCCTAATGTGACCAATTATCAGGGAGGACCCAGGGATCAGCAGGGATGGATGGATGCACCAGTGAATCAGTAACTCTGACCAACCATGGAGTGTGTAAGGTCCCTTTGAACGCTCAGGGGCCAGTAGGTAAGGGCCTCAGTGCCTTACTCATAGGTCGATCTATTACTACTTTGCAAAGCATCCAAGTCCATGTTGGTGTTATTGATGCAGACTTTACAGGTCAGGTATGTGCCCTAGTTTCTACACTTGTGCCTCCTGTTACAATTCCAAAAAATACACGCCTTGCTCAACTTGTGCTTTTTGTGAGTTGTGTTCCCTGAACAGAGCCCAGGTGGCGGGTGATGAAGGATTCGGCTCCACAGGAATACCTCAAGTGTGCTGGACACAAGAATTATCTTCACAACGACCCAACCTGACCTGCACTCTGGCATTACCGGGAGGCACTCCTGCACAGGTGAAGTTGAGCGGTCTCCTGGATAGCGGAGCAGACGTAACTGTCACACCGAGCAAGGACTGGCCACCTCAATGGGCTTTGGTAAATAACGCAGTGGGAGTTGTAGGTCTGGGGGGCATGACTACTAGCTACTTGTCTGTAAAACCTATACAGATCAAAACACAAGAAGGACAGACTGCCTCCGTCCGCCCATACGTTGCCACCCCACCATTCACTTTGTGGGGTCGAGATTGTTTAGGACAGTGGGGAGTTTGTATCACCACAGATTTTTAACTGGGGCCACTGTACTGCAGGGAGTAAAACAGCCTACCCTTGGCCTCACTTGAGCGACAAACCAGTATGGGCAGGTCAGAGCCCGCTGCCCCAGGAAAAGCTGCGTGCCCTGCATGAGTTAGTTAAGGAACAGTTAGACATGGGCCACACTGAAGAATCACATAGCCCGTGGAACACCCCTGTATTTGTGATAAAAAAGAAGTGTGTTAAATGACGAATGTTGCATGACCTGCGTAAAGTCAACGCAGTGATGGACCCTACGGGGGGCCTTACAGCCAGGATTGCCATCTGCCACCATGATACCAATGGACTGGGACATTTTAGTTCTTGATCTGAAAGATTTATTTTTTTACCATTCCTTTAGATCCAAAAGACAAAGCGAAGTTTGCTTTTACAGTACCAAATAGAAATAGCTCCGAGTCCACAAAAGGTACCACTGGACCGTGCTGCCTCAGGGCATGAGAAACTGGCCAACCATTTGTCAGTGGTTTGTAGCCCCAGCCCTGAGCTCTGTGAGAGACAAATACAAGGATGTTTACTGGTATCATTACATGGATGACGTTTTGCTAGCAGCACCATCAAAAGAACTGCTGAACATAGTTGAAAAGGATGCCAGAGTTTAGCAGAGTTTGGATTGGTTGTAGCTCCTGAAAATGTTCAGAGACAAGAGCCTTGGAAATAGCTGGGCATGAATGTGCTGAAGAGAACTGTGTCTCCACAACCTATCAAATTGAAACTGGACATAAAGACTTTGCATGATGTCCATAAACTTGCAGGAACGCTGATTTGGCTACGGCCTTATTTAGGCCTTACTAATGAACAAATGCAACCTCTTTTGCAGCTTTTAAAAGGAGGCACAGCTCTTTTAGCCCCAAGGTATTTAACACCTGCGGCCTTCACACTTGTGAAAGAAATTGAGCAGTTGATCTCTTCACGACATGTGTGCCGTGTAGATACCATGCTTCCTTTAAGTGGTTTTATTTTAATGGACCGCTCTTCCCCTTATGCTATGTTGGCCCAGTGGAACCAGGCTTGGGAAGATCCACTGCATGTGTGTGAATGGTTGTTTTTGCCCTTGCAGCCTAAGAAAACTGCTATTGAATGGTATGAACTTGTTGCCGATTTGATCATGAAAATCCGAAAAAGATGTTTAGAGTTGACTGGAGTTGATCTAGCAACTGTGATTATCCCTGTACAACAATTCTGTGCTGAATGGGCGCTATTAAACTCTACTGTCCTTCAAGTGGCTCTTGCCAGTTTTCAAGGGCAAGTTCAGTACCATCATCCACCTCATCCACTTTTGAAAATGACTGTAAATCTAACTTTGCAGCCACGGCAACTAAGTCAGAGATGACCAGTCAAAGGTGACACAGTATTTACAGACGGGTCAGGAAAAACGGGAAAAGCCGCAGTCGCTTGGAAAAAAAATGGGCAATGGCATTCCCAAACTGTGTATCAAGAAGGATCCCCGCAAGTCATAGAGTTATGGGCTGCGGCCTTGGCATTTCAATACTTTCCAGGCCCTCTTAATCTTGTTACTGATTCGGCATATGTGGCAGCTCCCCTCCCCAGGTTAGACAGGGCTGTCCTTGGCCATGTCAACAATCCCAAGCTTTTTGCAATTTTGACTTCAGTTTGGGAAGAGATTCGGAAATGCCATTCTCCGTATTACGTTATGCATGTTAACAGCCATACTTCCCTACCCGGTTTTATAACTGAAGGCAACGCTAGAGTTGATGCTCTAGTTTCTGTGGCTCTGTCGGTGCCTGTTCCTGATGTCCACCAGCAAGCCGTGTTAGCCCACCAATTCTATCATCAGAACTGGTGATCCTTGTATCATCCATTTGGCCCAAAGGGTCTCTCTCAGGCTGCTGCACGCAGTATTATTGCAGCCTTCCAGACTGTCAAAATGTTACTTCTGTGCCCAGTTATGGAGTTAATCCTAGAGGCCTTCAAGCTTCGCAACTTTGGTGAACAGATGTAACTCATTACAAGTTTGGCAGACAAAAATATATCTATGTTACAACAGATACATATTCTACTGCAATGATTGCTACTGCCCGCACAGGTGAGACCAGTCGTGACGTCATTTGGCACTGGCAACGTGCTTTTTCTGTGCTCGGTGTCCCTCTTGAAATCAAAACGGTCTGTGGACCTGCCTATAGTTCTAGGCCCGTCAGTTTCTTTCCCAGTGGGGGATCTCCCACAAATTTGGTATTCCCCATTCCCCTACAGGCCAAGCCATCCTTGAATGTGTGAATGGTACTCTTAAGCGCCAGCTTGAAAAAAAAAAGGGGGGAATGAAGGGAAGGACCTCGGAGGCACGATTAAGAGAAAGCATGTTATGTTTTGACCTTTCTGAAAATATCTGCCGACCATTGTGCGGCACTTTGTGTCAATTGGTGACAAGCAGCAAAAGCACGAAGGCATCTTAGTACGCATGAAAGACCCTTGTACCAGGCATTGGTCGGGACCGCATGAATTGTTAACTTGGGGGAGAGGTTATGCTCGTGTTTCTACAGATGAAGGTCCACGATGGATACCTGCTCGCTGTGTGCGGCCTGAGCTTAGTGTGCCGGATTGTGGGAGCACTGCTGCCACCAATCAACCCAACAACTAACATGTGGTCTCCTTACTGAACCAGTCCTTGTTTGGTGTGCCCTTCCTTGAAACTGACTTGCAGACATTGTTGCAAAAAAGTGAATGTACAGTTTCGACAAAGAATGTGGGGAATGAAGAATCTTACTGAAAGCCTTGATATCTGGGATAATTGATTACCTCTGTATAATGTTAATCCACAAGAAGTTGATATTGTTGGCACTTTGAATGTTGATAGTTGTTTTTATGTAGATGCTAGCGTAGCAGGAGGCTATGATGGGACCATGACACGCATAAATCAACATTTGAACATGTTGATGAGCATAATGCACTTAAAGGCAATATAACTTTGGATGAAGCATGTAATGATGTAGTTGATTTATGGAGCTGATGGGAACATATTGCAGAGGTTCTTCTCTTATCCGGAGCAACAGCAGGGAAAGCATTAAAGAGTTAAATCACCTTGTTTGTTAGGCAGTTAAGAATGTGAGTCAAATTTGCCACTATTGCATACAAAACAGAACAACTATTGGCTTTTTGTTGTTGGCTCAAGGACATGGCTGTGAGGATTCTGATGGTATGTGCTGCACAGATTTTAGGTGCCCCATTGCAGCAATATGTTATCAAAATCTGAGAAAATGTCAGCCTTTTTGGCATCAATTCACTCAACTGGCAATATTGTTTGTTTGCTATTGCCTGGGTTACCATCATGTTTGCAAGGGCCCTGCAGCACATGGCAAACCTGATACTAGCTGTTCAAAAAGAAAAAGGGGAAATTGTCGGGGTCTGCAGCGGGTCTGCAGACAAGTCAGTTGACTTCAAAGACTTAGTCGTGCACCTTTAAGACAGGCACAAATTGTCAGGTATGTCAACTGGAGGTGAAGAACTTAGAACCGCAGCATACGGCCACCTACAGCAACAGCAAACAGCAAGCAAGAAGAAGAACACAGAAAACCTATCAGGGTCTGACACACGTACTGTCTAAGATATATAAGTAATTTGCATAAATGATAAAGGCCATTTTGTCATTTTGTCCAAACACAGCCACGCAGACATAGTGTTTTTCAGTCCGCCTTGAGCTGCGTCACCACAAACAAAAGACATTGGACCCTGGGAAATATTTTATCACTGGTTGAGCCCTAGACCCCAAAAAGCATATTTCACCAGTCTTCTAGGGCAGATTTTTAGCTGAATCACGGTAAGAATTGTTAGACAGAATTTTGCATTTATTTTCCTTTCTTTAAACCGAGTATTTGCAAATAAGCAAATACTTCACATTCAACAAAGATAATATGAGGCTCATATTTGTCCACATTGAACCCCCAGCAGCAAAAACGACATTGCAATGACCTCAGAGGTCTTTCCGAAGTGCGGAGGGAATATATGCCAAGCGTACACGTAGGAGTGGCATTCTTTGGAAAATAAAGACAATTTCATTCTCAGGCGTGTTGTGTTCCCTCGAGTCCTTTGGGGAAGTGCAGAGATGTCTCCCTCCACCTATCCCAAAGGCAGGGGCAGCCAGCAAGGCTCCGTGTCCCTCCAGCAGCACTGCAGGGGATTAAGCTGCATCCTCTGAGGAGACAGCCCAGAGCCTGCGGGGATGCTGCGGGAGAAAGCAGCCCCATCCGCAGCCCTTACAAGCCTCCCAACAAACACCGTTTCCTGGACAAAACCCATCGTCGTGGCCAGGGTGGTTTCCTACCAGGTGAGTGGAATTCTTGGTGCCAGTAGTGTTTGGTGGCGGGGTGTGAAGCAGGGGCCAAAGCTTTCTCAGAGACGGCAGCTTTGCGCGCGCGTGCCCGGAGGGTGACAAGGCTCGCTCTGCAGTGCACTGAAGGGAGGTGTCGGTGCCGGTTCTGGTACCGCATTCTGTTCTCCGTTGGCTCTAAAGGAAGATCCTGCGGCACTTCCAGGCTGCCCATGCAGGGAGCAGCTCCAGCTGCTTGTGCTTCAGCTTGGGGTGTTACCCTTCACACCTGAAGACAAGACTTGTAGTCACATCACTGTTAATTTTGCTGAAACATGGAGTGGAACCATAGGATGAGTAATGACTTGACAAATGTTTCTCCAGCTGAAAAAGGTAGACTAGAAGGCTGGCAGCTTTCAATACCCGGTGTCGTGTCTGTACAAGCGCGTGGCTGTGTTATATGTGCCGGTTCTTAGATGTGCTATTTTATCCACACTGATCTACTGTGATTGCAGACATTCAGAATAGCTGGCTGTGGCCAGGTTTACCCTAGTGATGTCACCAAAGCTACCAAGACAGGATATATGCTCCTTTTTTTTCTTACTGGCTTTTTCAGGGTTCAGATGGGCTCCCCCTCCTTTTTCCAGGCTGGATCTGTCCCAGTATTTGAAAATTTGACTACTGAATGACTTCAGTTCCTGTTCTTCCATCTGAAGCAAAGGCAGCACCTGTTCATCAGCCTGTAAGCTGAACAGGTTAGGGGCAACAAAGGCTCTCCAGAACCTGTCCTTCAGGAATTCCGAACTGGGGTTCCTCACCCTGCTGTGGGCTGGCCAATGTACGGCTTGAAGCCTGACAGGTACTGCGGAGCATGTACCGCTTTACAGAGGTTACGGGCTTACACTGGTGTATGAGGAGAAGTTCAGTCAGCTCTGCATCGTCACTATTGTGCCTTCGGAATGTCTGAATCTAAACAATTAACCATTCTCCACTTAAAAATCAAAAAAACGAACGGGAGCTTACCTGCCATGCTCCTGAATGCCCTTGCTAAGCTTCAAACAGCTGTGCAGTAAGCAAGTTCAGTAAAGATGTAGGGAGTAGTCATCGTTTAATTGCGTATCAGATGTCTCCTGTCCAAGAGCATCACAAATAGTTTATAACAGCGCGAAGATTTCACGAGAGAAGATGTGTTTGCAGCAGAGTTCCCTTTATTTCATAACATTAAGCACACAACCATTAAATACACTTGACACTTCTACTGTGCTGTCTAAAAAGCTACGCACCAATGTACACATGGCACAAATCTGGTGGCATCCACTTCCAACCAGTGGAACACCTAAATCAAAGCAAAGGCTTCACATAAAAAATAGATCTTACTCTCTGCAACTGTATTCTTAAAAAATGATGGCAATGACGAGATTGAATGGAAAGAAAGTGGATTACCGAAGCAACAATCACCTCCCAGATGTAATGCAGAATGTTATTTCTATCAGCTCATCTGCAGATGGCACAAATGAAAGCTGATTAAGGCAAATGCTTCTTAAGAAAGGCGATTTCTTGTAAACAACAAGGAATTTTTTTTTTCTTCATCAGAAGCTCTTTCTCAGGAGTGACACTTGCTGTGTCCTCGGCCCCTGTGGGGGACCCCTGCCCCTCTCACTGCTGCTCTCTATTTCTGATGGGGTTACACAATGCTTTGTGGAATGCCAGCTTGCAGCTGGCTGTGGGAATGGCTGAGCTTTCTTTGCAGGTGGCTGCAGCAGCAAAACGTGCCACCGCAAGATTTTTCCAGTGGCCTGTCTGGCCTTCGTATTGTGCTCGGCCTCTGGGCTTTGGTATCTGACTGGCAGTGTAGTGTTTGTGACGTGTTGTGGCTCACCTATATCAAACTATTCACCAGCACAACAATTCAGTAAAAAAAGAGTGAAGGTGTATTAGAAAAAAAGTACCTTATTTTAAAGCCATATTAAGAAAAACTAAGCTATGCTTTCATTTGAAGAGCTGCTGTGCACAAATGCTTTGATCCCAAACTAATCAGTGTCTATTAATTAATTGGCACCTAATGAATAGCAACATAAGTCACTAAGCTGTCAAGTTTTTTTTAAGGGGAATTTCCTCTTGGAAGTTGAGCATCTTCTCATGTCCTGACTTGAAATTTTCCTGCTTTTGTAATATACTTGACACCTTTAAAAGGCTTGTATTTTTCTCCGTACATGTCTAGGCGATTCACTTTCAGTCCTGAAAAAGACAGAAACAAGTACCAAATTAAAAGCAGAACGCTAGAAATCACACCAGTCTGTTGCAGAAGTCCTGCGTTCTGGAAGCACATTGAGATGGGTTAGGAAGCCGATTTTCCTTCCTGTCACCCATTCATCTGGTTGAAACAGCAGAAGAGACCGTTCTTGTCACCTCATTGTGGCTGCCCTGGCAGGGAACGACTTTTCCCTTTCTACTCAGTGAGCCAACACCCTCCGTCCAAGGGATGTGCCATAGAACGGATAAGTCCATCTTCCACAGCTCCTGTACGCTGCACTCGTGCGCTGCACAGGCAGACGAAGCAAAGGATTTAGGTTTTCTTTTAGGTTTAGAATTCTTTTTGCTCTAAATTGTAATTGCAGGGACCCACAATCGCTCTACTAACCCAGGAATGCCAGCAGCTATTCATACCTACGGTTTCAGGCTGTCCCGTGCCTTCTCACAGGCATCCAGCCACTGGATCCACTGTGTTTCACTAGATTTAAACTAGTGGGTTGCAAGTTTAAGAGGAAACTGCAGGATTCTGTTCTTACAGAAGGACTAACTGTCATTTACTCAGCAGTCTAGGAAGCAAAAAGACCACAGCCTGGTACCTGCCTGGAAAGGTACTATGCATACTACCAGCAATTCTCATCTAGGGCCTTCAGTCATCCTCCTGCTTTCTGAACGTGAGCCTTCGCTGTTAGGGTCTGAACCCCGCCAAGCTTGCTTGCACAAGCATTTTACACATGGACAACTCATGTGATTTAAGTGTTTGCAGACAGGCCTTGTTTGCTCTAATTTACTTTTGCTGTTACCCTACAGCCTTCATTCGGATTTTACTTGCAGATTGTTTTGAAGATTAAAACCTTACCAGCACCAGAAGGAAAGAGTAAGAAGGGAATTCTTTAAAATTAATGGAGTTTTTTAACCACTAGAAAGGGATTTAGTGGTAGAAGGCTAACGCGAGTCAAGAGCAGCACACTAAATCATCATCCATCACTCTTCACTAACAGGATAAATTGGCATGTTTAATGCAGAAGTCAACAAAGAAAAAAGCATTCTTCTGTACACTTCTCACAGTCTTTCTTGAGCAAAACAAGTGGGAATTCACAATGCCCAGTAAGGGAGTCTCCCAGCAAGGGTAACTGTTAGGTTTGGGTAAATCAGACTTTACTGTTCTGGACCCAGTTGACTTTAAACCAGCATCTCCAGTTTAAAGACTTAACGGTTTCCTACATCGTTTCCTGCTGCTACTCATTCCGTCAGTACCGATTTCACATAACGCCCACTCACCTGAAATTGCAAGCTGTTGTATCTTAAACTGGATGTTTAAACTTGGATTCTCCTCTGGCTTGGGGGCTCCGGACTGCAGGTTCACCATGCCCTTCAGGTTTGGTAGCTTCTGAGGGGTAATTTTGCCCACGTCCCACGTTAAGACCTTGTCAGGAAAGAAAGAAGAGTAGCAGCAGCTTTCTAGGAAACAACCTCTGAGCTCAAGTTCCCATCAAGCTTTTTGTTTGCAGGCTGGGCACATTGTGGCCTGGTAGCCCTAAGAAAGACCCCACTGGCAGGGAGAGGGGTGGTTAGGGCTGTGGCAGGTACAGTGGCTTTGCGTCCCCAGCATAGCTTTTGCCCTCTCAGCGTTGCTGAGTTGGTCTGTGCGCTTAATACGTCTTGTTCCCTTCGTTAGCAGTGGTTGTTCCTGCTGTCAGATTGGGTCAGCTAGATCTGTGAGGCAAGGAGAGTACCCAGCACAAGAGGCGTAGGAATTTAACACACGAGAATGAGGAGGGCAGGAGCAAGGCACTTGGCAACAGGAGATGTTTAAGCTGGAGTTAACTCTCCTAAGGGTCACTTGCTCTCATTGATTCTTACACTTTAAAGACGCACGAAACCAAGTCGGCCCTTTACTCATCCACAAGAGGTTTTTTTTCGTTCTTATCGTAAACTGAAAATTGTTGATAAATGCAGAAAAATTTCAGTTCTTTCTACTTTTGCAGTTACAATCCACCTAGTTATCCCAACTCTTGATAAAAACACAGTATAATTTATTTCTGGAAAGAGGAAAGGAGACTTCAAGTGTTTTTGTTGTTTTTGTTTATACAAGATCAAGGTCTGTTCTTTTTGAAACAAAACATTACTTGGAGAGCTTTCACTTATGATTCACATCAATTGCTGACTGAGATATTCCAAGGGCAGCAGAAAGCTCAGAACAGGGTGTCAGAGCCAGAAGAACGGTTTGGCTCAGACTCCGTTTCAGCGAAGTAGCTCCTGGGTACTAAAAAGCTTCAGGAGCTTTAGAAGGCTGAGGTCTCAAACCCCAACTCAGAGGCAAGAAAGCAGGAGTCCTAAGACACGGTTTTTCAGATCCCCTGTTCTCCTTCCTGTGTGTCTCCAGACAGGTCTTTCAGAAGAGGTTTTTGTTCTCATCTCCTGCTCCCTGTTTTCTCTGGCTACCTGTTTTCAGGTCTACTGCATTTTCTCCAGATAAGTGCATTTTAAAGAACATAGATTGCAAAAAAAACCACAGCTGAAACCAGCAGCAAAATACTGCTGCATCCACTAAAGGGAAATATTAGGGGAAGTGAAAGAGCAGGGGAAAGGAGGGGATATAACTCATGATATATGAGGGGATATATGAGATAACTCATAAACATAGGCTGAAGGGAAAGTTTTCTGCTAAATGTGGAACACTGCTCCAGTGCTCCAGTGCTCTGCAATAGGTATGACTTGTTCTGATGCAATCTTAGATTATTAAATAAATGAAAACTTAAGACTTACTTTAGTAACGGGGTCAAATGTATAGCTGCCTTGTGTAGCAGTGAGGTTCATATTGAGTACGGCCTTTGGCATGTGAACTGTCATGACAACTCCTTCCACTGTTTTCCCCATATTCTGTTTTGGTCCAATGGTAACATCAAATCTTCCCGAAGAACTATTTTCCTTAAAACTGATCATGTGCTTCACATATACAGGAATTGCCACCAAGCTGAAAAGAAAAGACAGTAGCTGAATACATCCTGGCTACTTCTCTGCTCCAGAAAATAAATCTCGTTTCTCATAAATAGTTCTTGTGTTTCTGGTAGGTATTCAGGTTAGAACCAGTTTGTGTTGAAAGTGAAAACTGATACTCAGCTCTTCAACATCATTGTTGAAGTGATTTTATTAGTAGAGAATCATGGGGAAAAAAAGATTCTCTTCCAAATCACTTGTCCTAATCTCTTTCCCTCCATCTGTTTATTTTTTAAAGTAATCTCACTAAGCCAATTCTCAGAACATCCATCAATCAAATCGGGCTTAGTTTGCAAATATTCAGTTTAGACTTTTTTGCTTTATTCTTTTTATGAAGATGCGAGTCCTCTATGTATACAGAGAATTAGCCACAAAGCATCTAGCAGCAACAATGACTGCCAGGGATGAACAGCCCTATATTACTGTCATGTGTGGTTCATCCCATTGAAGAACGATTGCCGAGTATCAGCAGCTCACTGAAAAACCATTTTCTTGTTGTAGTGGGGACAGAGCAACAGCTGAGACAAAATCTGAGGAGATGCATTTTGGCAATGACGGCAAAGTCTCCCATAACAAGGAGAAACCTGTAGTTGCTCAGGTGGAAAGCGGTAGGTGGCACAGCTGAAGAACTGGCGTGTCTGAACGGAAACGTACTTCTGTGAACTGACACGGTAGGAAATCAGCCTGAAATTCCCATCGGGAGGAATAAATGAAAGGACTCTCTCAGACTCCCAGCGTTTGAACCGAATACATGGATGGAAGCTGACGTCGTCCAGCAGGCGTGGGTTCTGTAAGTAGTGGCAAAGCAGTAAGTGAAACCTCATTGAGTATCAGCTACTGAACTCTACACAATTCCTGTTTCTTAGACTCCCGAGTATCATTCCTGACCATTATCTGAGACATGTTACTCAGCTAGATGGATTTCTGGTCTGACCTGGTACAGCAGCTCCTGTGAGTGTATTTTTCTGTACAGACAAAAGCCACTCCCACTACTGAGTAGTGCAGCAACTTCTACAGTACACTACAAAACTTGTTATTTTTATATGTGTGACACATGAAGCAGTGATTGCACTTTTGAAATCATTTAACTCTGATCATTAAGAAGAATCCAGAGCACTTGAAATTCCCAAATATTTGCTAAATTTACCATGAAAGAAAGAGAAAGATCTGGCATTCCTGAGAGCTTAATACATGAATCGATAACACCTTGGATTTCTGCAAAGACTGTGGAACCTGCAGGGGGAAAAAAAGACAGACACTTAACATTATTATCAAGGGCCTAACAAATGTTGTGAAGTGCAGCTAGAGACCACAGATGACATTTGCACAACACTCAAGAACACACCAAGCACAGATAGCAAAGGTCATTCCAGTTACCTGTGGCCTGGGCAGCTTGCTGAAACACGAGCCAGAGCAAACAGCTTGTCCCAAATCAGCTAATTGTGCCTATGCCAGCTGTTAGACAGGACCTGTACTGGATGTGCTTGAACTGGTTGCCAGAGCACTAAGCAAATAAGATTTTCAGAATATGCAAGCTCTGCATCTTCCTTTCTTTCACCCTTGTCCCCTGTCTCCAGAAAACTAGCAAGCTGTGTAGTGGTGCAGGGAAGTTGAAGTACATCAAAACAGCCAACAGCAAAACATTAAGTCTGTGTGTGGTGTAAGGCTCCGGATAACCTTGGCTTTCACAAGCACTGCTGGCTTCACAGTGGGATTATGTATTCATCTCGATGTTAAATAAATCTATAGGAAAAAAACTCAAACAAGCCCCAAAGCAAGAATACCAAGCATCTTACCCAGGAAAGGCTCATTTTCTTAAATGCCTTATAAGGCCAGAAAGGCATGAGCAGGACTCTGGACTAACTAGCCCTACAAGCAAAGGTTACTTTAAAAGATATGTAAAAACTGTTGCTGATCTAGCCAAGGGGAAGGAGAAACTGTGGTTAATACTTTGCCTGAAAAGAAGGGATCCCATTTCAGATGAAAGCAGTTAACCATACCCGTATGAAACAAAATAACCCCCCTATTCTAGAGGAGCTACTTTACCTACTTCTTAGTCCTAGACAAGGTCAGGAAGAAAGATTCTTGCATTGCTAGTCCCCAAGGGATCAGAGCAGAAAAGAGTAGCTATTACTACTGCAGTGGATCCTTAATAAGAAATTTAAACGCTCAGTGGGCACTGATTAGGCTTGAAATACAAACATGGTCTGGACTATAACTCCTCAGACTACGCACTCGTACCACTCCTGGGAATCCCGTTGAGCTAGGAGAGTAACACAGCCATCAGGGGGTTCCGACTGTGGCTGCCACCTTCTTTTAGTTTCAAGATGGAGAGGGTAAGTGTTGGAAGAAGGGTTTGCCAGAGTCAAGAAGACGCTCAATATGAGTTATGCATCTTGCTCAACTTTATTAGTTTCTAACACTACTTATATAGAACCGATACACATGCATATTCATAAAGCAGAAATATAATTGGTTAGTAGTCTCTAAACGCGCGCGGTTCTCACACCCCTAATTATCATGACTAAAATAAGCATTCTATCCATGTAGCTAATTGTGTTGCTGTGCTTCAGCCTTGTAGTTTGTTACTCCCTATTTTCCCATACGGGTCCCTATCTTTGTTGGCCCTGCACCTGCTTTCCCAGCAGCTGTAGCTTGTTACAGCCACGGCCTGTTGGCACAGTATAATTACTTGGTCTCAGGATTCAAGAATAGCTCAAGGCTACCTTTCTTGTTAACTTCAGCAAAGCAGCTTCAGTACAATTCTGATTACAGGCCTATTCTGATACCAGGCCTGGATTGTGCAGATCTTCAGAGATTCTAAGGCCACGCTTCTGCAGCCATTCTTCTACAGGTAAGAGATGCACAATAGCTATTTATGACTGTCCAGTTCAACGGTGGCCAAAGCATTTGTCAAATTGGTGTATGGAACCAAAGCAACACTGATGACTGCTACAACACCAGCAATGAATGAAGAAATCAGATTTGCTTACTGCCCTGTACCACCACAAAATGCTCTCACTCAGCCTTCAGCTATACTAGCGGATGGCCCCAGTACTAAGTAAAACAGCAGGCTCCTGTCCATGCTGTAGCAGTTTTCTTTTTGGATCTTTTTTTTTCTACTTCTGGGCACTGGCAACATTTACACAAAAGTTACCAGATTCCTCCTCAGAGTTAAATCTCAGATTAAAGATTTTTCTATTTGAAGATACCATGTTTCATTTACATGGTATAAAAGAAAGGATTATTAATATTATGCTTCATAGCATCTGGGTCCAGTTTCTATGTAAGGGAAACAGTACTATGCAGCTATTTTGCACCAATTTTGTCTTTCTATCATAGAATCATTTAGGTTGGAAAAGACCATGGACATTGAGTCCAACTGTAAACCTAACGCTGCCAAGTCCACGACAAAACCATGTCCCTAAGTGCCATGTCTACCTGTAAATCTAAGATGGGACAGCTGAACTGCTGCCTCAGAAATTTTCATCTCTCCTTGATGACTACTGAGGGAGCGTAGATGGCTAATATAGGCTTAACATCTGGCTTGTAGGTCAGAAGAAAGCTGATGAAAACTTTTGTCTTGCCCACTGGAGGGCCTATGAGGACTACAGTAAATTGTTGGCAGCAACAATGGAAGATAATTTTGTGATCTTATTTAAAACTTCAACTACTTTTTCCATGTATATCTCTTAAGAGATAATACACAAACAGAAAACATTCAAGTAGAGTATTTCTTGTGGATGTTCTTGAAGCAACCTAAAGCATATTGCCATTTTAAGATGAACTGAAGAAATATATTTGGGCATATCATTTTAAATGGTGTATTTATATTTAAGATATAGATTCATGTATATACAACACATGCAAAAAAGCAGTTGGACTGTATTGGCTCTAAATATCAGCAGCTAAATGTAAAACACATTCATCAAAAAAAAATGTTTGCAAGGCATCTTACCTGATTTGTCTATAATCGCATCAATTTCTTCAATGACATCAAAATAGGCTTCGTTGTTTGTGTATTTTACCCCTGCTCTGCGCCAAGGAATGTTGGACAGCTGTCCAGTGGGAAGGGTGTCACCCACATTACTGCTGCCTTAAAAATGAAAAGGAACTCAAAATCAGTAAGTAATTACAAAAGGAATGTTTCAACTGCCAAAATTAAGAATCAAAGCAAGATGTGCCCTCCCGAATCTCAAACTAGAACCTGGACCACTAAAACTTCATTCATTAGGTGACCTGAATGCACCTGGAGCATGTGTCCAGATTTAGGGATTTTAGACTATAATACAAAAATACAAGGCTCAGGTGACCAGGAGGTTTGAGTAGGAGGAGATATGGGGCTAGATCCTGTAAAAGATTTCATCACTACCATTCAAGACATCACAGCTCCTTGTGAGGGCCTCAAGCATGCTTTCCCCTTCTCCTAAACAGGGGTCCTCACACTTTTTACACAGGGGGGCGGTGCGCTGATTAAGTGGCAGGCAGTCATCTGTGGCTGCTTGGTTTCCCCCCCAAACCCCTGGCGGGGGGCAGGGGGGGGGGGATGTCTGTAAATACTGGGGGCCAGATTGAGGACCCTGGGGGGCCGTATCTGGCCCACGGGCCGTAGTTTGAGGACCCCTGTCCTAAGAGTTTTAGCTGTCTGCCTTCAGGGCTGATTTACTGCTAGGAACTGTTAGGGAGAAAGACCTGGAAGATGCCTTCGGAAGGTGTCTCCTGCCCTCTGTTTGGGAGCTATTAGGCGGAGGCTCTCACCCCGGGTACCCATTGCTACCTCGCAGCAACACAACAGCCACATGTACACCTGACCTTGTGTCTCATCGATCCAGACTCTGGCCTGCAGACTTGACTTTCTGCCTTGACCTGTCTCATCATGATGGACTTTCCTGGCAATCGCTGAGCTGTAGGTGATCCTGTTACTGCCTGATCCTGATCCTGACCTGGGGCTCAACTTCTGGGCTCTTTAACAGTGATGACTGCTGTCACCCTTAGCACCTGGTTCTTAATACCACTTAATGTGAAAAAAGGGCTTCCTGAGCTACCTAGTTCTAAAGTAAACTGATGATTCTTTAAAAAGGAAAAAAAAAAAAAATCTTCTGTGGCTTAGGTGACTGATCTCCGAATCTCACTATAGTGGAAACAACTCCCTCTGCTAGAAGTAGGTTTCAGGACAGGGCTGCAGCTCACGTTTGCTTGTGCCCTTTAGCACAAATGTGGTGGCATGTCTGCCACGTGAAACAGCTTCACTGAGAGGCTGGTGGCCAGTGGTTATCGTTCCTACACAACTCGTGGGGTAGGCCCTGTCCTAGCAAGCAGGAAACACAAGTTTTCATTCTTTTGAGCTAGCAAAATAACTCATACAGAAAAACTCCTCTCTAAAGTCCACCCCGGTGCTATAACAGAGGGGGGAGGAGTTGCAACCACTTTCTCACTCCATCTGCATTGCTGAAGGGGAGCAGCTGCCGTGTCCGTGCCTCGTGTCCCTCGGCAGCCTCACAGGGTGCAGTGGTGTACGCAGGCTGGACTGCAGGCCAGGTAGGTGGGAGAGCTCTCAGGCTGCCATTTCCCACCTGCTCAGTGCTGAGCTGCTGATAGTGACAAGACTCAGGCTGCCTAGGCAGGTGCTTTAAGCTCCTGGGTAATTCTAATAAGGCTTTAGATAAAACAAAGAGAATTTGATGGTGCAGCCCTTGGCTTCAGGAGCCTTAATTCCCCTTACAGTGGTGCACCTAGTCCATTAACATCACAGATATTTTTCATAAGTATAACTACTACCTACCATCCAAAACCACATTTAAACAAAAAAAAAACAACCGAAAACCAAAAAAAACAGAAATTAAAACTGATGAGGTTTATACTCAAAGATTAAACCTCATGTGCTAACTCAAAGACAGCTCCTTGGAGCACCACACCTGTGTGGCCCTGCAGCCCACCTACAACCCTTCTCTACCACAACGGACAGGCAAAGACCCCGCGTATCTCTGGCCCCGTGTGACACCTCACGGCATACCTCCCTCGCACCTGCTTGCCAGCCAAGCAGATTCCACCAGCTCAGCTGACAGACATGTGGCCCTGTCAGTGCAAGACATACCCATCTGCAACAGCCTGAAACCGGCTCCAAAAGCGATGGATGCTGATGGTGGTGGGGGTGGGGAAGAGGTTGAAGACATGTAATTTGCTTCCCTTCGTGCTATCTGTTCCCAGACAGCAAAGATTTATTAGATATCTGCTATATACCTTTCCATAATGATTTCTTACAAAACACATAACCTTCTCCAATGCCCCTCAGTTATTCAGAGCTTGGGGCTAGCTCTGTACCGACCCTGGAACACCTGTCTCCAGTATGTGCTGCCTTTACTGGGAACTGCTATTCCTGAGGGACTTCAGCAGCTGTGGCTGGACCAGACGGTGCCATCGGGGATATCAAAGGGGCCAGACATAAGCTGCAAATAAGGAAGAAGTTGCTTTTACTCAACGCTTACTTGTGAGAAGTGGCAGGACAGTGGCCTCACCTTACAGATTCACACCAATATGATACTATTTTTTTAGCTATGAGGCACGCTGGGGCTTTGTTTTTAAGCAGCCAGTCAGCACTGAAAATTATTTCTTCTCATACCTGTGATGGAGTTGACAACGGAGCGCAAAATTGTGGGAGGCTTAATCAGCTCCTTCAATATGTTAGATTCTGTTGCCAGTGGAAAGCCATTGTCTAACATTTCTTCTAGAAGTTCATACACAATAACTACGTTGTCCTTAATTGCAGTCTCAGAACATTCGCCGAAGTAGTCCTAAACAAATCAGAGATTACAAAGGAGAGGATTTTTATTCCTGTTAAAATGCGTTGCAAAAGTTCAGGTTTTTTGCTTACGGAAACCCTCCAATACATCAAGGAATTTTAGTGCCTAAACTGACCAGCTACTTCTATAGTTGTATGGTATCATATGTTAAGGTTACATTTATCATCTAATTAGAAATAGAGAGCATGAACAGTGAAATTAATGTAATCTGGTTTACTAATATATATGTCCCAAAGGTTCTCCCACTTGTGAACATCAGCACACCTTCAATTAGAAGACTTGTAAATAAGGAGACTATCTTTTGGCAATGCTCAGTCTTCACAGAGGTTCCTTTATGTACAGTATCTGTGAAATAGGTTGAAAACCAATGCACGCTCCGCAGCTCTTTCCTCCCTACAGAGTGCTTCATGACTGCATGCCCCTTCTTTTCATTTGTATAACATGAACAGTACAAAAGCTTACAGAAAACCAGACAGCATTTACAAAGTGGGATTTGGGTTTTAGTGCATGTACACTGGTAACTATAAATCAAATGAATACACAAAATACACCGTCTTTTCCTCTGTATTCTATAAACCAGTGCTTGACTTAAAAGTTGCAAAGGGGAAAGTCACTGGCAGGAGGGTTTATTACCTTTCTTTAAAAGATGAAAATTTCCTTGGAATTATTTTGACTTTAAAATTATTTAATGGTGAACACACCTGGAAAGTATCTGCTACTCGGTGCAGAAATTCAATCACGAAGAGCGGTGGCACTTCTGTCTGTATGACAGACACAAAGAAGATTTTATCCCGATAGATGCTGATGAGGTAGTGATGTGGTGTTGAGATGACAGGAGGCACATTCTCAACATCAATTGCTTTCTCCTGAGCTTCAAAGAAATAATCACACACAGATTGGCTCACAACACTCTTCCAGTGCTTCTCCAAGAATATATCACCAGAACAGTTTATAAGAAACAGGCTGTGGATCATTTTCTGTTGGAAACACATTCAAATAAGTTAAAATAAACAAAAGGATATAAGGATTGACACTATTTCTTCTCCAAGATTGCCTTTCTCGCAATGGTTATTCTTTATTAACATGTGCTGCGAATTTAGGAAAAAGATCTGCTTTCCTCTTTTATTTAAACTCCATTTTCTTTATTTAGAGGAATGCTCCACCACAAAATTATTCCACAGTGGATTAAGTCACTAACATGTATCACAATGTAAGCAAGAAGCTAGCACCCTTGATTTCCACTTTCATCTCTATTTGGTATTTGTAATTATTTCTTAAAGAAAAGTTCCATGAGTTGGCACTCACTTAAACATGTTTGGCAACATGTAAGGGTAACATATGTAAAGTTTCATGTGGCAGAGGAATCGGCATAAAGTTTATAGATATAACTAAGAATTGCACTATATTAAAGATACACTCTAGCTTGTTGGCTTTCAGCTATTGAACTAAAAAAGTGGGTTTTATTTGCTGGCTAATTGATCTTTTACTTATGATCTATGCCAAGCTGCACTTGGATAAAGGGTTGGAATTCATTAAAAGTACATAAAACTAGGAGTTTAAATCTGACTTAATGAATAAAATTGCCTCAAAAGCGCTTGACACATAGGAAATATGTTTACAGAAAATGTTTTACACTTAAAAACTAACTCACTCATAAAAAAGGGGAGTATGAACTGCAGATGAGGAAGTCGTTGGTTTTTCTTCTATCTTTAAAGATTTACAAATAACATGCCTCAGCCACTGATCCTTCATTTCATGCACAGGACAAGATGCTTATCTGCCTTTTTTGTAAAACTAATTCCCAGTCTATTTCTCAACTTTCAATGAGATAGCAAGTGAACTAAGTTGTTGATTCAAATGAAACGAATAAACTATTTTCTCCACATCTACAGAAGAGACAAATGCTATCAGATTTCAGGTTATCTCTTTAGCCTTTACATGAGACAGATACAATGCTTTAATTGCCCTGCAACATAACCATCCTCTGACAAAAATAAGGTCCATGTTTGAACTCAGGCTTAGAAAACAGAACAAATTGTAACCCAAGCACCAGCAGCTCTAGGTAAAGGTAACCTGGTAATTACACCCTGCACAAATTCATTCTGTAGTTGGAGAAGCTGCCCCTGCCACTGGCCGTTCATCCCTTCTGCCTCCCAGGTACAGATCTCAGCAGATTATGTGGCTCTGCAATTACCAATATTAGGAAACTGGTCCAGCCCAGAAAAAGTAGTTTTTGGTCGGATCGGCTTCCTTATGCCAAGTTATTACATTGCCAGAGTGCTACAGCTGGCACAGAGGAGGTGGTGGAAATGGGCTGATGTGAGCAACAGAGATACCCCGAAATGCAGCATATTAGCCTTTGGAGGAATTCAAAAGTGGCTGGAATGAGACCAAACAGTTACTGGGCATCCATACCTTGAAACAGGAAGACCACCATCAACTCTGCAGGTCCAAGAGAAGCCAGATACATCTACCAAAAGCGTACCATAATTTTAATTAATCTTAGGCTATTTGGTCAGGATCATGCCATACAAAGCAGAGAGAATTTGCTCTTTCACTGATGTTAACTCGGGCACAAAAATGTGAAGATGGCACAGAAGCATCTAGATGTAAATGGCCCGGTCCCACGGAGATTTTAAGAAGTCCAAACACTGTATGGTTAAACCTCACTCCAGAATACCGGAATAAGCACGTAGCTCCATCCAGAGCGAGCTCTCGTTACTGTGTCTGAAGCCAGACTGCCCAGAGTACTAGGCTGACCTCCCAACACTGAAAAAGTGGTCTGGCCCTGTAGATCTTGACAAAACAAAGGTACGTCTCCCAAAGCTCACCAGAGAAGGTGAAAAAAGACAACTAAAGAAGCTTTAGTTAGTCGGCTACTTCCCTCCACCTAAGTCAGCAGATGCGGGAAGGGAGCCAAGATCCAGCTTTTCAAATTCTAAACTCCAGCTGCTCCTTCACATGCATGACAGCAATGTGCTCATCTTCACTGAGGCCTTGCCAGATCTTGGATACTTCCTGCTAAGAGCATGCTGTCTTTGGTGGTAGACACAAAAAGATCAATAGTCAAAATGTGGACAGAAAAATTCAACTAAGCCACTATGGTTACATATAAAAGGAAGTTCTTTTGCAAATTGTAATTGCCAATTTGCTTAAAAGTGGGAAATAAAATAAAGCTACAAAGTGTTATTGCAGATATTTCCACTGTCTCTCTCCCACACCAAATTAATCTCTAATTTAGTTTGTTAAAAAATTGGACAACTTTAATACTGTAAGCACAGCATTCTTATAAAGGAGATCTGACACAATTGCTTTAATCCAGTTCAACTTACCATGTTCTGAATTTAGCCACTGCTGAACATTAAAACCCTCCAAAAATCTCCTGGATAGCCACACAACGGTGGCAAGTATAATCAACCACTGAATGTCAGTATTGTTCCACACCAAGGCAACCCAAACATATGAAGGTGATCAGCTATAAAGCTTAGAATAGTTCTCTGTATATTTTAATATGGTTACAATAGCATATCTGTTAACAAATGCAAGACCCAATTCCTAGCAAATGCACACAAGGCTGCATAGGAGAGTTACAGTACAAGCAGCACCAGTAAGGCTCCACTTCCAGCAGACTGGATCTACAACCCACTGGGGAGAAGCTACACTGGAGACTGCAGGCAGCTTCAGACGATCCTTTGACAAAGTGTTATTAGAGAGGTGCAGCAGCATTTTTAAGCCCGAGCAGCTATCCTGCTGTTAACGCTCACACAGCTTCCATTGATCAGAAATGAGTGCATTTGTCACGATATACTTTTAACAAGCGCAGCCCTGCAGCAGGCCCACGTAACTGCTGCCTGAATACAGCCACTTTGTTCTACTGCACCTGCCGCAAGCTCCTGGCACACAAAATGGCTCTGTTAGCAGGGCGGCCTCTTCTTCTGCGGCAAGTCCCACTTAGGATATTGGACCATGATCGAGGCAGGCATGGGTAGCCAGAAAGCGCGGCAGTGCTGGACCACCATGCCTTTTCATCCATCTGCCCCAAGCTGCCAAGGTTTGCGTGGCCTCCTGATGAACTGCTGTAGCAAACCGATCCAGGGGACCATGCCTGGCAGGTAACAGCTTTACAGGATCTGTGGAAACTGAACAGTAAAATCCCACCTAGCTCCCTGCCCTGTCTTCTGGGTAGGAAGACAGGGATTACAGGATTTCCCATGATAGATAATTATTCTGCTTCTAGCATTAAGAGTTCCCTTCAAAACCCCTCACATACTCCTTTCCTCGCTCACAAGTTTTAGCAGAGAACACTGACGTGCTGCTAATTTGAAGCACTCTAGAAAATCGAAGCTCTCTCCTTGCAGTTTAAGTGCAAAGCAGGCAGACGCACGGGCGCGAGCCCTGCTCCATCAGTCAATGGGCAGCTCAGTTTGTATGCTTCCCAGCACTGACCATAATAAAGCAGCTCCTGTAGCAGTGGGGACATTGGTCTGTTATACACAAGACAGTAATTTGATTTATCCTGCACACTGTCAATCAACTGGCACCAGCCAATTAAAGATGGGTTTCATGTTGGATATCTTACAACTAGTAATACTACAAAAATATCTTATATAAGCTATTATTTAGCAAAAAAATACTGACAGTGCTCCCAATACTGCAAATTTCCCTGCTCTTTCTGAGTGTGAGATTTAATTTCACATAGACATCCCTGAATCCATTTCTCAGTACCCTACCTTCTTCTATCTCATCAGAACATCAGATTTGCAAAGAAAAAAAGATTTTAAAATGCTGAACATAAGAAATCAATCTAGTAACAGTAAGATTCCTCACACCAATAGGTCAAGTTAATACTTGTGGCCAAACAGCAAGGCATGTTAAGACCTGCAGCACTTTGAGGGCAAAGGTCTTGAATCAAAGTTTGTAAGTTTAAAAAAACAGTAGCAAAATCACACTGCCAAAATTTACGAACTGTGAGAGTACCTGTGCAGCAGCATTCACACGCACCACGGCGAGGTGGCAGCGTAAACCCACTCTATGTAAAATACTGAAGGTGTCCTTCTAGGAATATTTCAAAAGGACAGCCTCCCAGCTCTCTGCTTTTAGGCCTACCTAAGAAGCAGACTGAAGACGTCCATGGATTATCACCTGCATCTTTAGTCCAGAGCAAGCCATCCAAGCTCATCTTTAGGAGGCCAACAGCCTTCCATACCACTGCCTGCCTGAAAGGCATCTGATGGGCACTGCAGCAACAAGCAGACCAGCAGAGGTTTGGCAGCTGCTTCTCACAGATCCCATCCTTGCTGACACATGGAACTCCACATGATTCTTTGCAGTCATTTTCATCCTACCAGAATTTGAACTCCTGACAGAAAAAAACTAAATATTTTAATTCAGGCGTCTTCAATATGCTGTTTCCAAGCCTGTATCTTTTCTTTTGACTAAATCTGGATTTTGCGATGCTACTATTTTTTCAGTCTCTTGGCACAGAAACATCTGGCCTAAAGTCACAGCAGGCTCAAAAGACAGAAGTGGAGCTCATTGGCAAGAGGGAGAGGCTGTGAGCATGGGAAAAAAGACTGATTGCACATGCTTGTCCTTAGCTACGATTAAGTACTCTAAAATGTAATTAATACAGAAATACCGTTACCAGCTGCTTTTCCATAACACTGAGCTGAGTTACAGTCAAAGTTCTGAAAACCAGGAAGCGAGGAATTTATTGCTGACCTCTGCAATGCCCTTTCGAGCTAGTTATAATGACTGAAAACAGCTCAAAATGGGACAATCACTGGGAAAGTATTCCATAGCTTCCGTGTTCCTTGCATTTGGCATAGCTGCTCTGAAGGGTGGAAGGATTAGTGGGGGTGGACTCTCTCAGCCTCTGTTAGGTATCTGCGGAAATAAACTAGTGACAAGCGAACGGGAAGTAATCAAATACTTAATCTGGAGAAACAAATAAGCTAAAATAGGAAGTCCTACTTCTATTTTAAAACTGGTATTTTTGTCACAACCAGCTGGTTGGTAGTTTAGCTTTTTCCTATAAATTCAAGATGTGACACAAACATGCCACAGATGTGGAAAACTAAACCACCTTTGCTCCCTACCTCCCCAACCCCATTCACCAGCTCTTAAAAAAGCAAACCCATGAAGTCCTATCAAACACCTGAACGTCGATTTCAAGATGGCCAACACGGCAGCTTTGAATGTCTGTATACCTGCCCGAACCAACCTGACACAACCTTGGAAGTTGTGATGCAAAACCAATACACCTGGAAGTCTCCGATCTTACTAAAATGTGCATGTGCTGTAATTTCAAAGTTTTTGTAAGGCTCCTATCATTGTTAACATATCTTACTGCTGCTGCTCAAGACCACTAATCTTTTTGCTTATAAGATGCACACAGCATACATATCTGCACATTACAGTGAAAACATTTTTGCAACTCTGCTTAACAACTTCCCGGTGTCCCTCTCTGTTAGTTAAACAAAACTCCCCTAATCAAATCAACTGTAACTTAACACCATGAAGTGCTTCTATCTGTACAACTACTGAGACGCCTATTTTATCAGCAAGATCATCCCTATTAAAGACTAAGCACTTCGCTTCCCAGATGCTCAGTATACATTTATCTACCCTTACTCTCACTTAAAACACTGTTAGTAACTTTCTGGGATTGTGTTTTTAAAAGGAAATAGTCCTTTGAGAATACTCTGCAGTTGCCTTACATCAGCATTTGGTGTTGGTAACAAAATTTCCAACTTCCTCCATGCTTTTACTAATAACATTCACAGTCTGCTTAAGAATTTGTGCAGCATTTCATCTACTGACTGATGAGCTTTCCTGTAATACATTTGCATGGCGCCTCTGTTCAATCTAGTTCCAGTATATATCCTCTAATTGCTGGCAAGATAGTTCCATCTCTTGCCAACGGAACAATATTGGAGCCTGAATAATTGAACAATGTTAGATCCTGAATAACTGCAGCTCCCTTCGGGACCCGCAAGAACAGAAAGCTTCACTGTAAAAGCTGAAAAAGCAAGAGTTTCTTAGGAAAAAACCACCAACCAAAACAATCAAAAATTCATTGCTAAAACTAAATTTTTACATGAAGATGGAACATTTCTAACACAATTTACAACTAAATCAGCTGCTTTAGGACTAAAGGGACCATTTAGGAAATCAACTCTCTGAAAGCAGTACTGAATAGATTGAGATGGCCAAATGGACAGAGGTATGGTGAGTATCTTGTCATGCATTTACTGTCAATGGGATTTTCAGGAACAGACTGGTAATTAGGTTCGTATTCCAGCCAAACCATGGAGAACTTTACACAGCCAAGGCAGCAGGATTCAATCATAGGCTACAAAAGCCTCATCTCAATAGTTCTTTGGGAAGATGTTTTCCATCGTGCTCTCCTTATTCACTGCTCCAGCAAGTCTGACGGACTGGAGAGACAGTGCTACCAGCTTTATACTGTTCTTCTTTGCAGGCTCTATTTTAAGAGGCACTTGAGGCTCCAGAAAGGACAAGCAGAGTGCCAAAGAGCCACGCACTACTGAAATGCTTGATCAGAGCCAACAGTATCACTGGAACCCTGCTGTAAATGACAGCTCTTACTCGTGTGTGCACTCTGCTACACCTAGTCCAAACACAGATAGTAAGAAGGCAGCACCTAACCACTTTTACCTCCCTTCTCTTCCCTGAGAAGAGAGCACAACAGCACTCTTTACCTCTTCAATCCCATATGAATAAAATCAGGCTCCTGGATACTAGGTCTTAAAGAATCTTCTACGAAGTTTGTAAAAAAGCAGCCTCTCGTGCGTTATGTTGAATAAGCATTAAAATAATTAGACTGATTTTCTCTGCATTAACTAAGTTTTGAAAGTTATATGGAAAGCTGTAAGTTGGGAGAAAATACAAGGGAAATAAGTAGAAGGAACTTAACATTTTAAAAAGGTTTAGTTTGTTTTCTTCCTGTAATTACAGCCATGAAGTACAGCTGCCACTTGTCACCTGCTGTTCAGACCTCTCTACCTCAAGGACTTCAATTTCTCTTTCATGAATCCTCATGACAAGGTTTCTGTTTAAGATTCCTAGCGCAGAACTGCTTGTAATGAGAGCTTTGTCTGAAAGAGTAACTGGGACTTAGCTGGTGCATAGCTATTTTGCGCAACAGGAAATCTCATTTCTGGACAAGGACAGCAAAATTAAGCACCACAGTGTGTGGAGTGGCCTTAATGTTTAATTCGCCATCTGCAAGGAATTTTCAGGTATGTGCGCAGATGGAAAAGAACCTGCTTGTCCCGTTTATCTTTTTTTTCCTCCAAAACCAGATTTGCTTGTGTTTTTGAGATAGCACCCAAAACACCACAGATTAAATCCAATGAAATACCACTCAAATGTTTTTTGTTGGTTTTGGGGTTTTTTTTTGTTTGGTGGTTTTTTTTGTTTTGGTTTGGTTTGGTTTTTTTAAATGAGAAGCTGTGTACAACTCAAACCTGCCAGGAACTGCCAGGTGAATCATTCTCACGGTTGGCGTAGTCAGTTCCTTTGTAAAACACTGCTTCCATCATTTTACCTCTTGCAAGAGCAATTTAATTTGCTTGTGCTCTTCTTGCAAAATAGCTTTTCCTCTCCCATGCTGCAGCCTATGAACGTGAATTTTCAAGTATGATTTTTCTGGCCTGGTTCTTTATACAACAGCTACATTTAATGGCGAAGCTATTCCTCCAGTTTGATCAGCATCTAACAGCTACAAATCATTTGTCATACCGAAAAGATGGCAAATGCATTGCTACTTCAAACCTGATTAGCAGCGAATGAAAAGAAGTGACAAGCTCCACTCAGTAAACCCCGTTAGGCACCGAAGGGCAGCAGCGATGTGCGGTGCACAGCGCTGGGGGGGATAACGGATTAATTTCTAGTGCATATTATGCAAATCCACACTCCCAGGTCCCCTTGCTAATTCAGCAAGTACAGCACGACCAGAGCGACCATGTTTGCAGCGGTGCTGCTGAGGAAGGGCTGAGGTGAGCGGGGTGCCAGCCCCCCCCGCAGCCCCGCGGCTTCGCCTCACGTTTCCCACCCAACCTCCACCGGCAGCCCCCGAATCGGAACTGAACTAAACCAAAGGGGCTCCCCGTGCACGATCGCTCCTTTCCCCCGCTGCTCGTCGCCTGAGAGCGGCCTGTGGCGGGTCCCCCGGCGCCGGGCCCCGCTGTGAGGCGGCCGGCGGGGGGGGCTCTGCCCGCCGCCCTGGCAGGCGCTGCTGGGCCCGCGCCCGCCACATGCCCCCAGCAACGCAGGTTTCTTTAAATATTTTTTTATTATTATTCGAACACGGAAATAATAGGTATTTTAAATAGACACCGAACAGCGGAAATGGACGCCGGTAAAACGGGAAGTCTGGGATTCCTGGGGCACGCTCCTGCTGACAGGAATGTCACCCCCGCCCGCCGCCCCCAACCGCCGGGGCCGGGCACAGGCGGCTCCCCCCGGGAGGGGGTCCGCCACCCGCTGCCGCGGCCCTCCCCACCGCGCCTGCCGCCGCTTCCCCCGACGACGGAAACCCACTCCCCGCCGGTGAGGCCTCCCTCAGCCGCCCCGCGCCCCACATACCTCCCCCGGCCCGCTGCGGCCCGCTCGCCCCGGCCCGGCTCGGCCCGTCCCGGCCCGTCCCGCTCCCGGGGCAGCGGCCAAGATGGCGGCGAGGCCCGGCAGCGCGCGGGGCCGCCCCCCGGCGGAGGCGCGGGCGGCCCGGGCGCTGCCTGCGCTGAGCGCCGAATAACGGGCGCTCCCCCCTGCGCCCCTGCAAGGCCCGCCGGCCCCGCCGCCGCCGCCAGCCGCCCGCCGGCAGCCCTGGGCCTCGGCCGCGGGCAGGGGACGGGGGCTGCCTCCGGGCGCGGAAGCCCCGCAGCTAGGCGGGCGGCGCGGCAGCGCACGGCCGAGCGGGGAGCGGCGGGCGGCGCGGCCTCCCCTCCCTCCCCGTCAGGCGCCCGGCGCGGTCGGTCGCTCCCGCCCCCCGGTGGCGGGGCGGGCCGGGGCCGGCGGGCGGGCTGAGGTGAGCGGAGCGCGCCGCACGCCGCCCAGCGCGAAGATGGCAGCGGGGGAGCCGCAAGCCAAGAAGCTCAAGCTGGAGCAAAAGCAACTGAGGTAACGGGAGGCGGGAAGGGGGTCTTCTTCATGAAGAAGCCCCGGCTGATACCGAAGGGTCACCGCGTGCCGCCCCCGGTGGAGGACAACACACGTGCCGCCGCCGTGTGGGCCCCCGCCGCGGGACCGCGCTCCCCTCGCGCCGGCAGACCGCCGCACGTGGAGACGGGCCCGCGGGGGTCCCGGTGCCCAGCCGGTGCCCGGGGTCCCGGTGCCCAGCTACCCTGGGGTCCCGCGGCAGTGCGCCGGGGCTGGTGCAGGTCGTGGAGCGGGACGCTGCCTGCGGGTGCCGGCGCTCAGGCGCAGCGGGGGGTGTCACCCCGTGTTC
Source organism: Falco punctatus (assembly GCF_963210335.1). NCBI lineage: Eukaryota > Metazoa > Chordata > Aves > Falconiformes > Falconidae > Falco > Falco punctatus. Next base: position 6,649,047 of record NC_137589.1, read on the forward strand.
TCCCTCCTGGAAAATAACCCTTGAAAGCCCCGAGTGATACCCCCGAGGGGCTCTCTGCCCCTTTTAGACAGGAACCGAGTTCTCTAAAAATCCTCCGTGACAGCCACGTTTTCTTCAGGACACGTGGAATGTTTGTAGATGTTTTTGTACAGAAATAATCTGTGCCATTTGCTATATGCTTCCTTATTTATGTGGTCGCGGTACGATCTGCCTGACTGAATCCCGTCTGATTGATGGCTTGCATGGAGACAAGTCATTTATTTTGAAATGCCACAGCAGAGAAATGGAAGGTTTCCCAATGCAGGAAGCACGGTCAGCGTGAGCGCTGTAGCAGAGCTTTTGTTGGTGCAGTTTCTGGTTTGTTTTCTCAGGATTATTCAGACGTGAATATAATTGTAAGATAGCTTGTCTCCTTCCAAGTATTGAGTATATGGAGAGGATTAATGACATAAGGATTGAAAGGTCCAAAATTACCTTGGCCATAACTAATAACTCACGCAAATATAGCATAAAAGTGATGTACTTCAGCGCTGAGATGAGAACATCCCTTTCAGTACTGATGTCCTTACTGAAAGAACTAATCCTATTAAATTTGTCAAAGTCGAGGTACTTGCTCCTTTGGCAGCTGAGTGACTTTTCATGTCTAATAATAGTTGACAAGCTCAGTTGCAGATAGTGGAAGAGGAAGAATGTAACTGAGCTCTCTGTAAGCAAAGAAATGGCAGGCAGCAGCGCAAGGTTGTGATTAAAAAGCAAGAGTTATTTCCGTGGGCATAAAGCGAGGTGGAGCAAAAAACTGGCAATTGCAGTGTTTCTGTTTATACAGCTTATTAGAGGATTGCATTTTACCTGCTTCAAGCCTAAACATGAAAAATAAGAAATTTGAGAACCTTATCGGAGCACTGAGTTAAAAATATAAGAGATGCTCACAGTGGAATGACAGGTGATGTGCTCTGATAACAACTGATTAAACTGAAAATACTACTTTTGTAAGATATCATAGCTAAAACACGAGGAACGTTGTTAGAACTTGTGTACTCTGTTTCACATTATTTCAGTGTGAAGTGTCAACTAGATTCCAGCTCTGTTTCATAAGAGGAGAAAGGCCATAATAAACAAGTGATCGAATAAAGTTAATGTGTGCTGTGGGTCGCAGGCTGGACTCGTGAAGTGGTTGAGGTGGTTGGACCGGATTTGGCAGACCTCTGCACTCGTTTGAACGTAACAGCAAGAACATGTTTGGCTGAGTGGTGCTGTGGGACTTTGTCCCGTGTTAAAAGCCAGTATGGAAGGTACCAGAATGGCTGAGGTTCCTTGACTTTGTTGTATTTGTAAGGAGGTTCTGTTGTCAATGCAAAGCATTGCTACGTATGGTCGGGAGTATTGGAAACAGTTTAAAGATTAGAAAAGAAGTGAAAATTTTGAGATAGCAATATCACTTGAAAATTCTGAGAGATGATAACTTTGTATTTGTTATGCCAAGAATTATAGGAGAATTCCTTGTTCTCAGCATCTAGATCCGAGACTCTCCAGCCTCTTCAGGAGACCATGACTAACGGAATTGACAAGGATGGTCTTGTACCTTACGTATTCCTCATATAATATGAACCGGAATCTTTCCCATGGCTACCAAGAAAACTATTTTAATAAAAAAATATGACATAAAAATTAAATTTCACTTCAATATAAGCCGCACCTTGTCAACAATAACAATCATTTCCTTCCTCTATATTTTTTCTATCATTTTCTCTCTCAAAGTGGCATCAGGGAGGTTTTGTGGGTATATCTTTTTTTTTCTTTTTTTTTTTAAAGTCCCTTTTGATCCCTTCAGCCAAAGGAAAGCAAATGTTGCTCCCTCATGAGGTGAGCAAAGCTGACCGGGCTCAGCTAAAGTTGTTTGAAAGCAATATAGGATGGCCGGCTTTTGCCACCCAGTGAGCAGAACACAAAGCTGGAGACCCAAACTGGTGTTCCCAGCTCAACAATGCGTTGTGCTGACGTTAATCTGCTGGGCGGCAGGTTTTGCATTGTCTTTATTGACGGGTGCAAATCCCCACTAAAACCAGCGGGCTTTAGGCAAGGCCGTTAAATGCGTGCTGCGTTGTTTCAGGCTTCTGACTACATCTCTGCTGTGCGAAGTTGAAATATCATTGTGTGTGTAAACTGTACTGTTTGAACAGAAAATAGGCTTGCAAAACTACAAACGTTTCAGGCTTCTGACTACATCTCTGCTGTGCGAAATTGAAATATCATTGTGTGTGTAAACTGTACTGTTTGAACAGAAAATAGGCTTGCAAAACTACAAACGGCTCATCACTGAGTGGTAGCATCAACTTGCTAGAAACATCATGAGACGATGCTTTAGAGGGGAATTACTAAGGATTTGTGTCCTTTCATATTTGGTTTGGTTTCATCTTGGAAGTCTGTGAAAACCGCAGCCAGGCTTCTGCTAACAGACTGGTACAGGTACAAAATAATTGGAACATTCTCTGTAGAAATGTTTGAGCTTACATGTACGTGTCTGTATAGAAATACGCGTGTGTGCAGAAGGAAAAAACGAAGGAACTTGTGAAGTCCTCCACTGTGAAGTCCCCTCTGCTGCATTATGGCCTTCTGGCTGTTCTGCAGCTGCTGTATTGATTGAATAGTCATGACGTGGCTGGCTGTTTGGACAAATCAGTTTATCTACGTGAAGACAATGTAAGCATTGAATTTGACAAATAGTTCCACTGAAAGTTCAAAGTACAATAGTCCTCTTCTTCTGCTACTATTAGACATCTCTTCCTTCTCAGAATAAATTATCAAACAGTCTGTGGGCAATTGTTATCAAAAGCTGTCCTTTGTCATTACTGTTCCACTAGATTTTAGACAGCTTGATACTGGTGACTGTGAAAAATATTGCTAATTTCATGCATTTTTAATTTTCTTAATAAGATGGCTTTTAATTTAGCTTATTCCTTCATCAGCTCTCTACAAATGAAAGAAGGGATTTAAATTAGCTGTGACAAAGCTTTCGGTTAGAACTTAGTAAATCATTTTTCTTTCTTTCTTATTATCTCTGGCCTTTTTTTTTTTTTTTTTTTTCAATTTCACCTTGCTCCCCATTTGTATTCATTTCAGTTTCTGTCTTCATGGCTTATACTTTTCTCACTTTCCAGTTTCTCCTATCTGCAAATATGGGTAACTTTTTCCATGTCAGTACTCTTAATGGCCTCTTAGTACAAAGGAAGATCTGAAACTGAAGCACCTTGCTGTGTTTGCTCCCAGAAGAATACAAGTGATAGACTTTTTCTTCAGGTGGATATTTAGACCCCTGTGGAAAGCAGAGAAACAAGTGCTTTTGAAGACACTAGCAACAGACTTCGTTAAATCTGCTTTATTTATAAAAGCAGCAACCTTCCCTTCAAAGCTGTGTTGACAGAAATATATCCAAAACCGGAATTTCCATTGCTGCATGGAAAATACCTCACTGTTACAGTCCAGGCGCTCATTTCCATTGTTCAGATGTGCAACTCTCAAATTACTGTTTAGATTGACACATGTCTTCACCTGGCCTTTGATGTAACCCTGTGGGATTTCTCGCATAGTGTGTTGTATTTCCACAGTTTTGTGTTCTTGTATTGGAGAAGCTTGTTAGGGTGTTTCTGTCTTTTTAATTTGAAGTAATTCCTTGCTTTAGGGGAAGGAGTGTGTAACCTGAGGAGAGGGGAGGTGGTGGGAAGGCTTTTTCTGCTCTGGACCAGGAGCATGGCTGGTGACTCTTTCCTTTCTAGTGTCACCTGCAGCCCGCCTGGCCAGAAGAGTGGAATTGATGAACAATGGCAGTTTACACAGACTGATACCCTGCAGAGACATCAGCCTCTGACTTGGTGTGCTGCCTCCCCGAAGGCAACAGGACTAGTCTTGTCCCTAGAGCCGCTCGCAAGCTTGATTACCTGTGGGAGGGGTGCCAGTGCAAATATGCCTATTTCATCATGAACCTTGAAGGTCCCGTGATTATTTTTTGTCCCTGAGATTTGCAAGTTCCTGCTTTTTCAGCTAATGAAAGGCCCGTGTAGAATTACTCATCTACATTCACTCAGCTCTCCTTTCTGGGCATCTTCCTTGTCTGTTTATAAGTAATATTAGTAGAAGTAGTTGAATATGGTGTCAATGCAACAGTGTGAAAGGTGCTTTCTCTAGAGCAAGACCTTGGCTTACTCTGTTGTTACTGAGGTATATTTCATGTGGAAGTGTTTGAAGCAGAACTCTGGCTTGTGATTCAAGGTTGTGATATTGCATTTGAGTAGTTACTTACACAGGCATGGTCTGCAAATATTTCACAAAACCAGTTTCAGAAGCAGGGAATGGGTTGCTGTCTGAAGGTTGTTCATTAGTATTTGCTGGCAATGTATTGGAAAACCTTATCTTCTTGAAAAAAAGTAAATTGAACTTGCAGATACAATGTGAACGCTATACTATCTCAAGGCTGTTCATGTTTTATTTGCATAAATTGCTTAAATCTCAATGTACATACTAAAATAATTTCTATAATAATTATCAAAGCTTTTCTTGTGTGAAGGAGAGAAGTGTTTGGGTATTACTCAGAATTCAGTGAAAGGGAAAGGGGTTTTTTCCATTTTGAACTGTAATCATTTCTGTAGTGATTGTTTGACTGCAGTCAAAGCTGTTCCCCACTTGAAGGATATGGTAACATATAAGCTACTTGCTGACTTTATGTTACCTTGGGATTTCATTTACAGTGAAAGATTTCTGTGGTGTGGTGTTGGGGTTTTTTCCCCCTTGTACATCCAGTCCTACAAAGCAGTTGTAACTGTCTCAAGGGCTAGGCTGTTTGACTAGAATAAGATAGAAAAAAAAGTATAGCTGTCTGCAATATGATGAAGACTTAGCAGATTTACAGACTTGGCTTTGCTCTTGCAGCTGTGTGGTCTGTGAAGCTGCATTAAAAGAAATGGGATTGTGCTATGGAATTTTAAAATAATAAAAAAACCCCTTTTAACGCTTTGCTACCAGGTCCAGACAAGATAAAAACCCCATCTTATTTTATGTTGCAAAATATGAAATACTCTCTGCAGAAAATTTTTTGAAACAACCACTGTTCTAGTAGAAAATACATGCAAGCTCTGCGAAATGTTGTTATTGAAAGAGAATTTCTGGACTTCCTGCCTGCTATTCCCATTTTATAATGTCTGCTGAGGCCGTTATGTAAAAGATCATCTTTCTGTCTTGCAAAGACAGAAGAGTGGGCAGCTTATCTAAGATTAACCTTAATTTTGTACTTTGGAGAAATTGAGTAAAATACGGGGGTTAATGGAGAACTTTTTGTTCATGTATTGTAAACTGGATGATTCATATCAAATATTTGTGGAGTAAAGCGTAACACCTTAGTCCAAGGCCAAGGCCTAATTGCCTGTATCTTGGATACACGTTACAGATGTATAAAATGTATAGTTTCATGGATTGCTTCAATAAAGTGCAATTTTAAAAAGTTCTCACATGCTTACCTGTTGTTGTGTCAGGTAGGGGTACAGTTCATTTTTAATTCATACCGTGCTTGAAAGGATGTGTTTAAAGTGAAATCGCCTGAGGAATAGTTGGTCATCGTGTGTAGAGGACCTCATATGGTCATGAAGATTCTTTCCTGACCCATGTAGTAACAGGAGCAGTTTAGAGAGATTGCAGCTAGGTCGTATGTCAGGTATTGTAAATTTTTAGATGCAAAAGCTGTGCATTCCTTATTTCTCTCAGGGATTTCTGAAGCCAAAACACATGTGAAGGCACAGGTTAGCTGCCCCACTCAAGCAGAGCAAGTTTGGCAGGTGTCAGGGAGCCTGAGCAAACTCAGGCTGGCTGCCTAATGCATACATGATGTCACTACAAGTCGAACTTGCGGTACAAGCATTGTAAAGTTAATCTCTGGATGACCGTGACCATGAGCGATAAATGACCATTTTTCCAGGGATTCCCTGGTTTCTGTTGCTCCACATATGCGTGAGGGTGTCTAGAAGTTCTCTGGCAAATGAACAAAAACCCCATAGCGATAGCTGATGCCTCGAAGATGTCAGTAACAGTAGAACGTGCGGGTATGTGACAGTGCAAGCAGGATGACTGGGCACTTGGGAATGGTTGGAAGTTTATGAAGTGCTATTGAAAACTGCTGTTGAGATGTCATGCACACTATTTAATGAAAGGCTGTTTTTTAGAAAAAAAAAAAAATCTATAAAAACACTCTTTTGGCCCTATCTTGCTGAACTAGTAAAAAGTTAGAAACATTTGATGGCACCTCATTTGGACTTTGTAGCGTAATATTTATAATATGCAGTTGTATGTTACAAATTACTGCAAATATAAATCATGTTAATGTATTATTATCTATTTTCTTTTATGTATTCCTATGTGCCTGTTAAAGCTAGGCAATTGTTTAAGAGGGAATCGGCAACTTGATGTTTTAAAAAAATGTTTTTAATGTTTAAAATACAGCGATGGGAGCAACAAGACCAAGCTGTGTTACTACTATTGTTATATTTGCCTGCGATAGGATTCCTCCCCATTTTCAGTTACAAAACAGAGGTTTGGCTATTAGGCACTGAAATTGTTAAACTAGGAACAATCTATTGTTCAATATGGAGGGGAGGATAGGGCTGTTATATATTCAAATATAGTGTTTAGATTTTATTAGGGTTCAAAATCCTCCATTGGGATTTGGGGACCTGTTGTTCTGTGTGTTGCAGCAGTAAGGGGATGGATGTGCTTCCCACTCCAATTAGTTTGACTCTTCAAGAACCCCGATGCACTTTAATAATGATAATTTTGTATGCGGCGAACAATTTTTGAATGTCCACTTCAGAAAACCTAGGAAGTTTGCCCTGCATCAGGTACTGAAGGTAAATATTCCCGTTGTCCTCATGTGACACTATAGGTCCTTGAGCATCGTGAACATCTCAAATTTTGGCATTGTCTCTGCTGACACACCCCAAAATCAGAAATAGTTTAAAAGCTCACCTCAGATTTTTTCGAGTATGATATTCCCCTTTGTAGGTGGGAAGGGAGGGATGCCAGGGCTAATGACCACATGGTTAGGAGGTGGAAAAGTTGAAATATTTAACGAGAGGTGACACAACGGTACTTAACAGAAAAACGTGGGATTCACTTTTGGCAAAAACAACCTCTTCTGACATCGGTTTCATGAATCAGTGTTTCTGGCGCTGGTAAGTGAGCGCAGTAAGCGCGGAGCCTGCGCGGGCAGGGCGGGCGGAGCGGGGGGCGGGCGGTGCCGGACACGGGCGCGCCGGGCAGCGGGCAGCCCGGTGCAGGTGGGAGCGCGGCGCGGCCCCCGCCCCCCCAGCTCCGGCGGCTCGGCGTTCTGGACCCCGCCAGGCGGGGGGCGCCCGGTGCGCCGGCACCGCCGTGAGGGGGCTGCGCTCCGCGCTGCGGAGCGGCCGCGGGGGGCGGCTGCGCGGGGGGCAGGGTCACCTGGGGCGGCGTTAAGATCTAAGCCAAGGCACAAAATAAATAAAATAAAAATAATTTTTAAAAAGAGTGAAACGGCGTTCCGGTCGAGTGGGTCAAACCCGCGTGTGGCGGCGGGAGGGCGGCCGGACAGCGCAGCAACTCCCCCGGCCCTGTGACAGCTGAGCGGGGCTCCGCGGGCCATCTTTAATGTGGGCAGCGCGGGGAGCGCGCCGCACCTCACCGCTGCCTCGTTGAAACATTTCTTTTTAATTTTTTTTTTTTCTAATTACTGACCGTAATTACCTCCTGGGTCCGCGGGAGGGAGGTGACAGGAGGAGGTGTGTGGGCGGCGCGTGCTCGCTGCCCGTACCCAAGATGGCGGCCAAGGCGCCCGGCCGGGCGGCGCCGCTCGGTACCGTGAGCTGCCGAACCGGGCCGCGGGGCCGCCAGGGCCCCGCCGCCGCCGCCGCCGCCTCGCCCGGGCTCCCCGCGCCCCGCCGCCGCCTCGCCCGGGCTCCCCGCCGCCGCCGGCCCGCCCCCGCCGGCCGCTTAGCCAATGGCGGCACGCGGGCGGGGCGGGGCGGTGGCGCGCGGGTGGGTCGCTCGAGCCGTGGCCGGCGGCTCAGTCGCGGCTGGGTCGGGCGGAGAGGCGACGCTCGGGCAGCGCAGCGGGGCTCCGCCGCGGCCGGGCGGGGAAGCCATGCCCACCCTCAGGTAACGCCGAGCCCCGGCGCGCGGCTGCCCGCAGCCCGGCCCGGCGCCCCGGGGGAAAGGGGCGAGCGGGGGGTGATGCGCTCCCGCCGGTGGGGCGGGGGCTCTCGGTACGCCGCCGGCGCTCGGCTCTTCCCTCCTTCCCCAGCCGTGTGGTAAGGCTGCGGGGTAGCACGGCTTCGTCCCCTCCCTCCGCCGCCGCTCGGCTTTGCGGCTGCCCGCCCGCTGCGCGCCCACGGGGCGAGCGGGCTCCCTCCCTCCCTCCCCGGCCCCTCAGCCCGGCGGGGGCCGCCCGGAGTTTATTTCTGGCGGGCAGGTGGGCGACCCGGTCCTGCCCGGGCGGGAGCGCTGAGGCGCGGGGCGGCGGCCGGGGGTTCCGTGAGGGGTCGTCGCTCGGCGGCGGTGCTGCCGTCGGAGGTGGCGGCGGGGCGCGGGCGGGCAGCCCCCGCTGCGGGGTCCCGGCGCTCCGGCGGCCGCCCGGGAGCCTTGCAGCGGCGTGGCCTGACTGGGACTTCATGTGAAATGCGCCCGCAGTGCTGAGGAGCAGGGTGGTAAGAACAGGTGAGGCTCTGAGCAGTCTGGCGGGACTGCGGCGGGGCCAGTTTGTCAGGGACAGCCGCGGAGTGGCGAACCCCTAGCTTTTAGCGAAAGGAGTTCTTATGACCAGTTTGCCCTCCTAAAACACCCCATCTTAAGATGGAGTGGCCGCGTAAAGTGAGCAGGTAACCTACGTTACGCAGTTACTTTGATGGGTCCCTCAGCTGCCAGAGAAACGCCTAAACCCGCCGGCTCGGAGCGCAGCGATGGCTCCAGGCAGCGCTGCCATCTCCCCTCGCCCTCAGCGCGCCCTGTGTCAGGTGTTGGCTGGTTCTGGTGACCCTTTGAGATGGCAGTGCGTTTCACTGCGGGAGCATGTGGAGCCGGCACCGCTGCGTGAGGAGCTGGGGGTGCTGGAACAGTTCTTTGTTTTTTCCGGGCAGCTGCCTTTCTTACGTAAGGCCAAGGCTTTCAGGCTCGGCATCGAGGCTGGAACCTGTGAGTGTGTCACGCTAGAAGGCTATGAAAGTTTTATAATGAATGGAGTCTTCACGGAAGATACTCCTCTAAGTCAGCGTGTAAACGTGTAACCCCTTAGCCAAATACTTACCTTTACTTAAGACCTAGGTAAGGAAAATGCGTGAGGAGCCCTGCCGGCTACTCGCGTGTTTAAGGTCTGTCAGCCTGCTGAAGTCATTCGCTGACGAGTGATGCGAGGGAAATTGGCTGAACCCTCGAATCGTGGAGTAATAGTTCGGAGGTACTTTGTGTCAGACAAGTTATGGTTAACAGTAAATGCTATCTTACTCATGTCGCATAGGTGCGTGGGATGAGAGACTAGTGTTCTTAGTGGAGAGGTTATGGCTATTTGAATGCCATGGGTCTGGTACTATTCCTATTAACTACGTGTATAAAAGATTTCTGATAATTAAAATTTTGTGTTCTGTGGAGTTTAACTGTGTTTCTTTGTGGCTGAAATTAATATACTGAACAGGCTTAGGACATGCCTTGTTTGGCCTTACTCTTAAGGGCATAATCAAACCCTATAAAAATACTAACATTTTAGATTACGAAACCATGTCATATATTTGTAAATGGAAGACTAGGCATACAGCAGACTGCCATGCAATTGGGACACCAAAATGCCCCAGTCGTGTTTTATTAAGTCTTTCTGACTGTAAAATGTCTTCTCACAAGAACTTGGTGTTAAGTGTACGTTACAGCTGCACAGCAGTATGAGGCTATTACACAGCAATAAGAGAGGTGAAATTTTCGACTTGGCTTCCTTCACTATTAGTCACTGTTATGTAGTTCAGAAAAATTTTCAGCAATTAACAGGAAAAAAATGATGTGGTTTTTATGAAATAATGGATTTATATATTTTTTTTTTCAGCAAGACTTGCCAGTATCCAAAGGCTCAAAATATTCCTCTGTCTTTGTGCCAGTAACTAATAACATGCTTTCACTGATATTTTGATGTTACCCTTCCACTGAAGGGCACAGCAGCATGGGATGTTGACAATATTGTGTGATAGCTAGATGCAGCACTGCTGATGTTCAGCCACCAACTTGAAACAGGACCATATTTTTAAAAATGCCTGCAACAGTAGAGCATTAGTAATGTATAACCATGACAGTGGACACAGCTTTCCAGATCATCCAGGTACAGTTGATTTGTTGACTACTTAAAAATGATTGAAGGGTAGTTCAGTACAGGTGTGGGGGTTTTGTTTTGTTTTCATCCAGTTTGGTTTTAATTTCATTACTTCTGCAAGTTTTGGTGAGAGTCATATGTGAAAGACTGGCTATTTGTGAAAAAACAATAATCTTGGAAATCTCCAAACAAAATGCCATAATTAGCAGGTGAAGATTTATTTATATTTAATGAATTACATGGCTTCAACTTGTAATTACAACTTGCTCTTCATCTAGTCTGAAGTTAAATGACAAGCTCATAAAATATATTTCTTGTTGTCAAGAGTTTAGATTGCAAATGTGATGTATATCCAAGCTTTCTGTCAAGTAAGGCGTCATCGTTGCTGATTTGCCTGCTAGGTGGACAGCTTATTTCTGTGTCCAAACAAGTTTGAGATTTGCATGAGCATCATATTCTTATTTAGTACTTATATATGAACAGTATATATACTTTTTATGTACTGTATATGCATGTGCACATATATACACACATATACACAGTGACTGTGTAGAGTCAATTATATGCCCTTAATTTGTGGAGGTGCAGGAGCTGTCACTTGGCTCTTTAAGAGCTGAGCCAAATATTCTTTTGTAGTAGGTTTGTTGAGTTAAGCAAGAACATCCTTCTGGGATGATTAGATGCCAGAACTCCTGTGGAGGAGAAGGGACAGGGGAGAGTCAGAGAGGCAGTGGAGTACAGAGGTGTTTGCTCTGTGTCTCTTGCAAAGATGTATTTCCCAGATAACCTATGTATTATGAAATCTCACATTTCAGGAAACTATTTGTGCTTCCTCACGATGTTTTACGTCTAGTTGGTTGGAAGTAATCCATGAAATTTTAATCAGTGCAGGTGTCCAGCATGACTGAACAGCAAACATGAGGCCAGTAAGGTTCATATGCAATGCTGAAAGTGTTAAACTTGGTGAGAGTGTAGCAGTTTAATATCTCAGTTTCTTGCTCTAGAGACTTACAAATTTAGAATTCTCCAGGATCCTAAATATTACGTTTAATTCTATGCTTTTACAATATGTGGCTTTACAGACTATATGTGATTTTTTCTTTAAATTTTTACAGAGGAACAAACTGTAGCCAAGTAACTGCCATAGCTCATGTTGTGCTCCAAAAAAAGTCAGTAGTGTAACAGTGCAGGTACTTGGCAGCCTCTCAAGAAGATGTGCTGCACTGAAGTGTAGCCAGTGTTGGGTTAATCAGGTTGAAGATGCTAAGGGTTTACACAGTCACATCTTAAAAACTAGAAACACTGGACTATCCAGATTGTGGTGCGCAAAGCTTGTGTTAGAAATCACTGATCATAGTGGTGATCTTAAATGACTGCTTAAACTTGTGGAATTTTAAAAATATTTGGCTTGGTTGGAAAAGTCTAAAAAATCTCTTGCCATTTTGCTCGGAAAGGTATTTTTACCAAATGCGGAGTTAGTTAAGGAATGACACAACTATGATCTCCAGTACAAATGGAGTGTATGGATTTTTCTCCCTTTTTGCCAGTGGCATTTTAATATCTGGTTTTAAGCATGGAAGTTCTAGTAGCTCGGGACTTACTTAATTCAAGCATCTAGCTGAAACAGAAACGTAGAAATACAGGTTAATTGTAAACAAAAGGCAAGCTATTAGTAGTATATATTAGCTCATGTATTTAGATTATTTGCAAAAGTATGTTGAGTGTTATAACCTGTGTACTTCATAGAAATCAAACAGTTGATGTACTCAAAGTTTTATTTGATTGAAAAGCTGTCAAGCTGTGCTATCCTACACTTATTTGTGAGAAACAACTATGCTGAATTGGGAAGACTTTGCCCAGAAGTTTTGGGGGAATATTTCTGAACATACATTTACTAGTCTAGTGATAGCTACCTTGGCTTCTAAAGCTTCCCATCCCAGATGGCACCCTACTTGAACGAGGGTGATTACAGAATACTGAGGGACAAAGAAGGCTTGGGGATGGAAGAGGACCTGTATGTGATATAAAGAGCTGCCTGGATTAAAGGGCACTGAAAGTTCTAGTTCCTGTTGCTGCTGACATGTTAGGAGTTTGTATGCATGTTACTGGCTTGATGGAGCTTCTCTGCACGCTAAACCAGTACAAAGTTGCCCTTGTGCTGCTTCAGGTTTGTTAACCAGTATGTTCTGCAGCCCGCAGCTTGTTAATTGTTTGGTAGTTTCTGTGTTGCTTTTCTGTTGAACAAGGTAGCTTCCTCATAGGTAGTAACCTCAACGTGTCAGCTGTATTTCAGAGAGGTTTTTGAAGTACAGCTGCTGTTTTCTGGCACGCTGTACACTTAAGTGCTGATACTTGTCTTACAGAAGTTATCCATGATAGGCATTTTTTTCCCTTAAGTGCAGGTGTAAAATTACTGATATGTAGAACTTCACAGTATGTGCACGTCAGCTAAACATCAAGTACAGGAGCATGTCATTTGGGACAAACCTGTGTTCAGCACTTTTAACATTCTGACTTGTTCATTCATTGTCCTGCAATACAACCAAACCCATACTTAGTTTTTAAAATGGAGGGAATGTCCTGTCCTGGGGCTCCAGCTACAGTTCCCCTTATCCTTATGTTGTCTTTACTGTCATCTGTCTCTCAGTCTTCTTCTAGCTAGATAGAACTTACGGTTATGCTGTCTAGAAGAACTGGTACTTCTTTTCACACTGACAAAAGTGTGTAGTGAGTCTTACAGTTTTTTACAAATGTTGCTTATTTTAGTTAAAGCAAGCTGGGTTTCTGGCTCCATCCTCAAAAAGCAGTGCCTTCCACCTTTCACATCCAGTGGTATGGGCTGTAAAGGCCCAACTGTAAAGCTACAACAAAAAATAGGATACTTAAAACATGGTTTGCTGTCTCTCAATATCAAGGTTATTAATCATGTTTTCCACGTATTCTTCTCCGGACTTCAGAACTTAGCATTTAACTGAGGCTAATGTGGCATCGCAGGGAGGGAGAAGTTACATTTGGCAAGTCGCTTCAAATTTGAGTATTTTTTAGCTAGGAGTTTTTCATAGCAGTTGCGAGAGGAAGTAAGTGAATGAGTCTCCAACCTCTGTTGGACACAATTAATGAGATTGTTCCTGTATCCTCTCCTTTCTGCTTTGTGTTCTTTTTTTCTTATCCTGCTGAGTAGAAATTAAGGAAATCTGTCATTTAGCAGACAGATACCGAGTTTCTAAAACATTTATCTTGCTTTAAGTGGGCCAGAACAGTTGGAAACTCACTCACTGTGAGATTCAGCTGCCACTGTTCTGCAGCTTTGGATAAACTGCAGTTAAACTTTGGATCCAAGTGCAGTGTAACAGTAGTACTTTTGAGGGGATGAAGAGACAGGGAATATGCTTTCTCTGCAAATACTTGATAGAGACATAGAAAAGAGGAAGGCGTATTTGGTGGTCATACTGAAGCTACCTTTGGTGGCTAGAGCAGGGGCTTGCCTTGCCAGTTGGAGGCAGCAGGTGTTAGCTTAGGAAGGAATGTGATGGGTTTAGATAGGTTTTAGGCAGCCTTCAACAACAGCTGCATTCACTCCTACTTGACACTAGGCCACCTAACTAATCCTTTGGTATCACTGCATTATCACCCAAGCACATGCTGTTCAGGAAAAAGTAACACATGGTTTCTGAATGAATCTGAAAAAGACCTTAAAGCTAGCTCTTCCAGCTGTTTACAGTATCTCTGATGTCTGGTTTTTATGTGACAAAAGTAATGGCAATGAATTTCAAATTTATTAACGAGTACATACATTATTATCAGTAGGTGGCTATGCTGTTTAAGGTGGCTGAGAATGCAGAATCCATAGTCACTTATTTTCAATTTACTGAAACAGACTTATGTTGTTAATTATTGGTCAGTAGCAGAGTAAACCCAGCAACTAAGTCTGTTCAGTGAAATTCTTATAACCTGGTCTGATACTCCCCCTGTCTAAAATCTGGTATTACAACTTGAATGCAATCCTTTAAAACTACAGAATGTGGCATGGAGCTCTAATTCTTTATCCGAGTGAATGATAGCTTACAGAATATATACCTTTATATGTTCCTGACTGCTTGCAGTCTGTATATTGACCAAAGAAGATTATTGTAGAATGATACTTCACTTGAATTTGACTCTCTGTCTATTATATGCCAGGCCTACATGTGACTGCTGCGCTGGGCAAAATGTGTATCTTTTTTGTTCATTAGCTGTATTCAAGGAAACATCATCTTCTTAATAAAAAAAAGTCTGCAATGTATTATATTGGGAACAATAAACTAATACTAAGCTAACTTGAAATAATTGATTCTCTTACAGTGAAAATGTCCTCTTTGGAATGGGAAATCCTCTGCTTGATATCTGTGCAGTTGTGGACAAAGACTTCCTTGACAAGTAAGTCTTGATTTATTTTTTTTTTAATGTCAGTTTTGTTTCCAATGTGACGCCTACAAATAAACGGAAGACTACCTGCTGGTGTAATGCTGAGTTGGTGCTGATCTTAGTGGGATACTGGCCTTATGCTGAAAGAAGCCAACATTGTATCAAGTCGTTTGATTGTTCTAGCTGTATGAAGCTGTGGTGGCAGTGTCAATGTTTTAATGTGGCTTTGGTATTTATTGTTTTCTAGCAATTATTTATTCTAGTCTCTTCATGCTGTCTTTGCTAGCCTTTAATTGGAAGCAATCATCAGTGTCAGCGAGATGTAGGTAGCTCTTGTATGAATATTTATGTGCTACTTTTGATGTACTGTTACAGCGCTCTTTTTCTTTAGTGATGACTTTGGGGCAAATAAGCCATTTCTGTAACACATCAAGGGAAGTTCCCCTTTTTTGTAATAATCCAATTTATCAGTCAAGAACAGGACCACTTCTTATCATGTGGTCTGTTATCTTGCTTAAGCCTGGTGGTTATGCTACAGTCCATACAACCGTATCGCTAATTCCTGTTGGCATTAAACTTACTTGTTCCCGAAGCAGCTTAGATGTGTCTTTTCAAGAGGTGTAAAATATAGTTGCTCTTTTAAATCCTTCTGCATGAGCTCACTTTCTTGCAGTTTTTGCTGCTTTGTTTCTCTTGCTTGCAAGTGATCAGTAAATTGATTTCATTTCAGAGTGCTCACAATTCTTTGTTTAATTCTTGAAGTGTTATTTTTTCTATAATCATTCTATTAGTTATTAAGGGGAATGCTAAATCAAGAATAAGTTTCACGTCGCCAAATAACAGGTGCAGAGTTTTTATTTGTGAATGTGTACTGTCAGCCACAAATATTTTGTTCTGAAACTTCTAATAATAGCAATAATTTGTTTTGTGGTGGATGTTTTATCTGAAGGTGTGTTTTAAATCAGAGCCTGAATATTAGAGGTTGGAGGCAAAAGACAAGGAGGCAATGGAGTATATCCATCTCAAACTTCTGTAACTACGAACACTCAAGGCATAGACTCAATTTCTGAAAGAGTAAATTATTCTGATAAATTCTCTGCCTAATGTTTCTACTGAAATAACTTGAAAACCAGACTCTGAACATAAGTAATGCCCCCAACCCAACAGTACCCTCCAATTAATTCTTATATATGCTTCTCATAAAAGAGGTGGTGGAATCTCTATTGCAGCAGTGAAATCCTGTAGGAGGGCATCACACTTTTCACTGGACCTGATGTGCTCTGCAGAATGTAGTTTAATTAAAAAATGAGAAGTCTTATGTACTCAGACTTGAGTCCTGTCAGACAAGTTAAATGATCTCCTGGAACAGCATATGCTCTGTGAGCATTTCTTTACTGCCAAAATGCCTTTGTGGAGTGTTGCGTTATTTAAAGCAATAAACAGTCCTCCAACAACAGTTTCACAAAGGACCTGCTGATGGTGTGATAGCTCTGGTAATAACGTCAAAACTGAGAAGATGGTTTGTCTACCGTCGTCACGGGTACCTGACTTTATTTCTAGCTCTGTATTAGTGAGTGTATTCATAGTATTCCATTTAACAGACAAGCACGTTTCTACTCTTAAGTCCAACTTTGCAATACTTACTGAAATGAGTATCGAATCCCACGCTTACTCAGGTTGTGAAGGGAGACAAAATAGCAAACCTAGCTGCAAAACAACTATTAGAATAAAGTTATCTATTCAAATGCTGTAGAGAGGTGCAAGAACATAGATATTTCAGGACTGTGAAGCATTTGACAGAGAAATTGTCAATCATACCAGCCTAGTCTCTGTGTTTTTTCTTGTCAAACAAGATGTGCATTCATCTCTAGCAACGTAGTGTCAGCGCTTGGTAACTTGGCAGTGATCAAATAACTCTGGAGCCTGTGTCTCACCTCTTCGAGTGGATGGGCATGTTTAATGGGGCCATCAGGCCTGCTGGGCTCTGACTTGAGAAGGTAGCTTTGTAAAATGAAGAAAGAGTTGAGGTGAAAACCCAAAGAGTTTTATACATGTAATTTTTTTCCACTGTTTCTGTTAGTTTGCCGTCCTCTCTTCTATAACCGATTTTAAGAATAAAAACCTTTGTTCAGAATAGAGGACTTAATGTTGCAAGTTTAATCAATATATATTGTTAGTGAAATGAGAGTATTAACATGAGTGCTGTAACCAGATCACTTTAGTAACTTCTATTAAGAAAATGCAAATGGAAGCAGCGTAAGATTGTGTAGGAAGTCTCAGGTGGTCCTTTTAACAATGTTTAAATGGCATACAATCCATATTATAAATAAATCTGAAAACAAATACGTAATGCAGTCCTACCCCAGGCAGATTTGGAACGCCTTGCTGTCATGTAATACTGATTTGAGGAAATGAGCAGTGTTGGAGGGTTGGGTGGGTATTTTTGGCTTGGATTGTTAGCACTGTCACCTTTCTATTAAGGTGTATTTTTGTTTAATCTGGGCTCTGAAGTCTTTTGGTCTGTTGGGAAGTTTTGGAAAGCTTTAAGTCTTTCCTAGACTATTGCTAGGAGAGGTGGTCTTAATTTGTATCACAACAGAACTCCACTGTGCCCATCTGAGCTTTTCAGACCATGTTAGCAGTCTGGCATTACCTGAGCCAGAGAAGCTTTGGTCTCTGTCAGGTAGTTATGTTTTCGGGGTCTCATTTCTTATCTCTCTTCAGGGAGACAATGTGAAAAAGTGTTAGCAGTGTTGATGGCACTGTTGAAAGCTGGTGATACCCAAACCCGCTTCAGTTTCTGTACACAGAGTTGGAGAGCAGTCTTGAAGTAAATCTAATCCATTGCATGACCTTGGATTTTTCTGAATATCTGCATGAAAGAAATACCTGAAATGCCTTTTTTTGTGTGTGTGTGTCTCCTTTTAATTTGCCTAACAGTATTTATTTTTGGTTTTTGTTTAATTTTTCTAACATACAGATACTTGCTCAAAGAGCAGCTTTTTATGGGTGGGAGGGGAAAGAATAGAGAAAGGATTGATGCTTTGTGGGTGAATTGCTAACTATAGCTATGCTAATCTGTGAAAGTAACTTTGCTAACAGGTATTCATTAAAGCTTGTGGTGTAATCTGTTCTATCTGTGGCATTTAACAGAAATATTCCTTTACCTACAGAGTCTGTAACAGGAATTTAAGAATAACTTTGTCTGCACTATGAATATTAAACTCTAATAAGGTGGCCAAAGAAACTTGGATTATTATAGTTATGATGTTTTAGGACTCCACAGAAACTCAGTACTGCTGACTCCTATAAATATTCCAGTGTCCTGCTGTTAAAAGTTGGGAGATGGCATCAGTTTCAGTGCTCCCCCTAGAGCACTCTGTTTTGCAAATACTTCGTTTTTGACAATTATCTAACTATAGTTAATTTTTAGGCTGTAGAGATCTGGTCATGACTCGTCACCTTAAGCGCACATCTGGTGGTTGAGAAGTGTGTGTTCACAGAATGGATAAATCTCTTGCTGTTGTCCAGCAATTGGGTCTATGACTGCATGACTTGAGGGGGTGGAGAGAATCATTATTGACAAATTGATGTTGACAGTTATTATGCTAGTCTTGGAACTTCTATATATGTGAAAACCTTGTGTCCTCCCTAATTAGCTAGTGGGAAGGTGAGGAAAGTATTTGTAATTGCCTGCACCTGTATAATCATGTGAAGATCTTTCAGCCCATGCTCTTAAAACTGAGTGGTGTATAGGGCAAATTATGATATATGTCCTCTTAATCACATTAAAGTTAAGGATGCTTATTGCTTTATTTCACTTTTTTTCTGGGCTTTTGACCAGAGCCATGATCTTATGAAGTGCGGTGTGTTTACTAGTCTGGATGCCAAATTCCATTATATTTGTCACCTCTAGACTGATTTATTTGTTATTTTTAAATCACCGTCACTGTCCAGGATTACAACTTGCTTTTTGATTACTTGCTGGTTGTTGAAGCAGCCAAGTCTTGCACACACACACACCCCCCCACACACACACACCCACACACACCCCCACCCACCCACCCCCAGCTTGTGTGGTTGGATTTTGCGGTTTGTTTGGTTTGGGGTTTTTTTGTCTTTTCTTTCCTGCTCTCCATAAAATCAGGGTCTGTGGCAGTCTTTGCACAAGCTTATTGAAGGTGTTTAGTGAAATTCTGTAGTATTTAGTAGCTTTCATTCCCTGGATCGTCTGCTCCTTAGTTCTCTGCCCTGCTTTCTCAGTGACACTTATAAATACAAACTGTTTGTAAACCAAGAAATCAAGAAATGGGTTTATATTCTTTTTACTCTTCACTGGAAAAACAGATTTGAAGAAATAGTAGAGGAAGAATGAATAGGGTCTTCAAAGTGTGTTAATGTGTGAAAAGAGAATACCAGCGCACTGAGGGAAGAGATGTTGTCATTTTAATCTGTAATTTCACAAATACGGATACAGATCTCCTGCAGTGTGCTACCAACTTATCTGCAGCATTGAAAGTGGTTGGGTCATTACTGAAGATCCCAAGATGCCTGGGCATTCTCTGCCTTTCTTCACTGCAGAATACTTTTGGAGGGTGGAGGGTAATGGATTAGTTAAGCACAAACTTTACTAATAGAGCAATAGTGACACCTGGTAAATTAAATTTCCTTGTGTGAGGCTGCTTTAGTGCTTGCTGTGATGCAAGTGAAGATGATGTACATATTTGATATTTTTTTGTCCACCCTTGTGAGAATTCATATGATAAATGAGGAAGAGGTTTGAGAAGCAGCTGAAATGAAAAACAACTGCTTGTTTGCATTAAATTTAGGTTGGTCTGTATAGCTGTGCTTTTAGCCATTCTACCATGTGTTATTCTCAGCATTTTCAGTTTATCTTTGCTTGTGTCTAACACAAGCCTTTGTAACTCTGCATAGCAAAAAAAAAAAAAAAAAAAAAAAAAAAAAAACAAAAACCAAAAAACCCCCCAAAACCAAAACAAAACCCCAAAGCACCACTCATGCCATTAGCTCTTATAAGGCAGCTAAGGCTTTGAACAGTTTTTACATAATCGGAAATGGTTTCTTGTCTGTTCATCAAACTTGGGTTTCAACACAGTCTTAAGGCTTTAGTGCAAAGCAAGCCCTTCCCCAAAACCATGTGCTGGAGTGAGCTTGAAAACTGAGAAAGACAAGTGGCTATTTTTTATTGGGGGGCTTCAGAATCAAAGAATGCCCAAGCCGCAGGTATGGACTTTGCTGCCAGATTGAAGAGGGGGATCACCCCTAACTTACATATTTTTCAGTTTCACTAATGTGTTTACTTTGACTCTGTGTGCTTCATCAGCCCTTTGGGACAGGTTAATAGTTTTTCGTATTTCTTCAACTTGGGGATTGCATTACCTGTTGGTACAATGCTGAATGTATGAAAAGTACATAGTAATAATTTTAAAACTTGTCCCTGAATATTTACACTTCTTTTGTTGTTTGTTTTTTAGAAGAGAGCTTGCTGTATGATATCATGTATCCAACAGTAATCCTTGTGAAAGATTGCTTATAAAAGTATCTCTTGCACAGGCTTATTTGGCAGAGAAGCTGAAAGCCTGAGGGTTTCATTATTACCTTGTGTTTTTGAGCTGTACCTGTAGAATTCAATTTAGCTTATCTCGGAGTCTGAACATAGAACATTGCTGAAACTGTTCAGCCAAATTGCATCATCTGACTGCTGGTAAATTAGAAAAACTTCAGTGTTTGCTTGGAAAAAACTTAGGGCTAATGATGGCTGTCTTAAAGGTCCTCTCGGTACTAGTGTACCTACGAATTTGGTAGCATTCCTGACAACATAATTAGAGCTTTCTACAAACCTGATTATTTCTTCTAGTGTGTTTAGTTAAATTGTGTAGTTTAAATGAGTAAAGGTTTAGTGAAGCTCAATTTGGAAAAGGCAATTTAAAAAATCTACCTATTGAATGACAGTTTTGCATGAGGAGCTGTGATGTTCTCAGGGTATGCTGAGTTTGAGCAATGATTATAGGAGAGTTTGCAACTACTTACTTGCCTGTAAAATAGGACCCAAGATGTTCATAAATAGGAAATATACCACTCCTTGTTATCTCTTCTCTTTATTGTGGGTTTTCACTTTCTTAAATGCTTGCCTAGTAATCATAACTTCATTTTTTTTAGTTTTTCCACTTCAGAAAACTTGCTAATTTAATACATGTTAATAGGACATGTCTAGTTATTGGGTTGTTTTCTATAGAGTAACCTTGAGACACATGACAGACTGACACACAGAGAGCTTATTTTGTATTTTCTCTTCACTACCAAGTACCAATTTGTTTAATGCAGCTTTGGGTGTTGCATTACAAGGCAAATGATGAGATACTGGGTTCCATTTGCCTTTTCAATGCAAACAAGGAACTCAGAGCTCTATGAATTAAGTAAGTGCCTCTTTTTAACTAGGCAATAATATTAAAGGAAAAGACCCTTGCTGAAGATGTCTTTGGTGGAAAAAGCTGGGTTTATCAGTAGAGAACTGGAATCAATCCAAAACTAGATGGTAAAACTTTGTGTTTGGAAGTGGTGCTTGCTGTTTGTATTGAAAAACTTGTCATCTTAGAGTTTCCTGAGTGTACAATTACAAGATTGGTTTTTACTTAAGATACAGTATATAAAAATGGTGATTCATGTTTTGGGTATGGTTGCAGGTGTTCTCTTTAATTACAAGATAATAAGATGCAATCTTAATATTGTTTTCCATTCCCGTGCTGCTTTTCCAAACCAAAATTCCCATCAGCATAGGAAAGGCTTGAGTTTTTTTTTCCTAGCTACTATAGTAATACAGTGAAACAGTTTGATCACTCACGCATTGAAGAATAGAAAAGTCCAGTCAAACAAATTGTTTGTTATGTTCTCAGGTGTTGGGTTTTTTTACTGTAGATGAAATTGATTTGTTATCTCTTGGAAAAGATGGCCTTTTAATGATAGCTTTTCTGAAGTGGTTGGAATACCTTCAGCTTTTTAAAAACTTCAGTTTTAAAAAATTAGGTATTTAAGAAAATTACAATGCTCATTCTTACTTGATAGTTTTTGCTTCATTCAGGTCAGGCAATTTGCAATTCAGTGGCTTTTCTTCGGAAGTTAGGTGTATCAAGATGACAGCGATTCTGTCCTTCCTTTTGAAATTAAATGCTACCTTTTAACATTTCTTTTTAGTAACTTGCTGTTCCTGAACAATGTGCAAGGACCACGTCAGTGTTACTGTTACCTGTGACTGAAGTTTTGAGGTGGTTGTGCTTCTGTAAATCCCTGGTACTGTGTCACCTAACCACGTCCAGGCCTGCTCTGTGCTTTGCCTCTTCTTGTCTTGTTCCTTTCTGGAGTGTTGGACCTGTGGCCTCTGCTGTAGCCACAGGGAGAGGGTGGAGGCAGCCTGTCTTCCTCTTAATTACTGGTGTTCTTGTTTTGGCTTAGTCAAGGGCTGGAGAAGAGGAAACCAGCTGTCTGAGTGCTATTTCACTTTATTTTTGTCAGGGCAAACCCATCAATACTCCAAGTTACTGGAGACCAAGTCTGTGCTGTAGACTTCAGGATGTCCTGAAGCCTGTAGTGCCCTGACAAGTTCAGTTTAAATGCAGAGCTGGAGACAAAGATCTTTAATTTCACAAATCCTTGATTCCCTTCTTTAATAGCATAAAATAATATTTCAGTGAGTGTTGTGTGGTGTGGTTGTTTTTTTTTTTAATTAGCATGGGATTCAATTACGAGTTCATCATCATGGTGTAGATGTCTGTGCTGTGTGTCCTGCTAGCTATTACTCTGAACCTGTGACAAAGTCTATAAAGCAATGCTATATCTTTTAAGACAACTCAAATATTGCACTCGGAAAAGCTCTGTTGCTTTGCAAGTTACATGAAATAAAATAACATGTAGATTATCTTCATTTTTTTTAGTTCTACTTTAAACTTGTGTGTTTATGTCTGTCTTACTACATGAAGACAAGGGAGCTATGGCTAAACAATTTTTGGTGATTATTTTTCTGGCTTACTCCACTGATTTTAATTTTTTTTTTCTTGCATTTATTTCCTTGTTGTGAAGTGACAGCAAAAGTGATTAAGTTTCAGCGTGAGTATCTGAGATGCATTTGATAAAATCTAAAGGGGAGAATACGACTGCCTAGTATGACAAGCTGTAACAAGTGCACAGTAGCAAGAAGTTATAGAAACACAAATATTACCACAGATGTTTTTTCAACCCTTGTATTGTTGAGGCTAGTTATTTCTTAGTGTTGAGGCTGGGTTTTATTCTTCTTAGGCAACAGGAGCTTCTCACTGGTAGGAAGGTAAGCAATAAAGATCACTGTAAGTTTATGCTAACACTCTACTTGGGAAGTATACAGTAATCTTTCTTTGTGAGAAGTGAAACTATGACCAGATTCAGCGCCCAGCCCCTCCAAGTAAACGTGGCATGCGGTTCCAACTATGGATATTAAGTTAAAAGGAAAACAAAAAGGGTACATGGTAATGCAGATGTTTTAATCCTGGTGCTTTATGTGGCTTCAAGCTAGCATACTTATATCTGTTCTTTTTCAAGACAAGAATTGTAGTTACTATGTAAATTTTTCAATTTCTAATACTAATTTTTCCCTGGCCTTCCAGTAGAAGAGGCAAAGTGTTCCAGAATCTCATGTTTCTAGGGAGCCTCTTTTGTAGAGTTGCAGTGTGGAAAAGAGATCGAAGACCTTCCTCCAAATCTCATTGCTATAACTCCATTTTTGTAAGAGTGTGTTTCGCTGTATTTCATGGAAGCTATTTCGGTTGTGAATTGTGCTTGTGATGTTACATACGGGACTATTAAACAACAACTAGAGTACTAAAGAGAACATGCCTGTTAGCTGGTTTACATTAGGTAAAGCGTTTGGATGTATATCTTTATTAGATATGGTTTCAATTTCAGTGTCTGTAGTATTCTTAATCTGGATTGCAATTCCACAAGCTCAGTTGTTGGAAATCACATTTGAGAGGGCTGTGGGCTGGGAAGTAGCTATTTTCTTAAGGGGGCTGTGAAAAAAGAGCTAATATTGCCACCTTTGCAAAAGTTAGCCTGTGCAAAATCCCTGGCTGCTTTTGTGCTAGGGATATGGCTAGCCTATATAAGTTAAAGGCAAGCTGTAGAGTTGTTTCAACAGATTCCATCATTGAAATACCAAATTCAGTCACTTCAGTAACTGCTAGCTTTTTATTGTTTTGAAAGCACCAACTACAACTTCCAGCTTTAGCCAAG
Source organism: Falco punctatus (assembly GCF_963210335.1). Classification (NCBI taxonomy): domain Eukaryota; kingdom Metazoa; phylum Chordata; class Aves; order Falconiformes; family Falconidae; genus Falco; species Falco punctatus. Next base: position 6,673,087 of record NC_137589.1, read on the forward strand.
AACAGCTGAGGTGTACCTGACTTGTTTTCAAAAGTGGGACGTTTCAACTTTTGTATGCAAATTGGGATTAAAAATTAATAAAAGAAGCCTGGCAACTTTAAAAAATACGAGGATATAGAATTTTACGTTTCTACTGACTCACAAAATTGGAAATGCTCGTAACACCTTTTTCTACAACCAGCCCTTGGGTAAAACTGTTATTCAGCCAAAGCGTGAAGCCCTTCTGGGCTGTGAATGATGGGAACTGTCCGAATACCTCCATCCCTTTTTCCTCTGCCAGATACTTGGATGCCTGGGCTTGATGTTGCAGCTGCAGCTGTGGGTGAAGGGTTAAGATACAAAACAGTGACTATGACTAGAGGCAAAAGGGAGGAATGGTTCTTCCCAGAAGCAGTAATTGCTGTTCTCCACATGACTCATTCTCTTGATTCTGTAGTGGTAGCAGAGCAAGGAGTTTCTCTCTCAAGAGCTCTTCCCCGAGTCTTCATCTTGGTATTGCTCCTTCATATTTTAGGATGAAATTAAAACTTTTGGTAAAGAAACATTTTCTGCCATTTTCTGTATGCTAATTTTTTTCCAGTAAAGCTAATGCTTTCAGTGGCTTCGGTAAGTTCTTTCAGCATGGCTGGAATTTCATAGTAGCTGCAACACTTGTCTGTACCTTGCTGTTGGCTCTAGTCAGTGTTAAAAATAATTTTTAGAGGAGACAAATTAAGGCACGTGAGCTCCCTGACAATCCTCTATGAAATTTTCTGTAAGCTGAACTGTCCTGTAACAAGTGCGCAGGTACAGAGACAGATCAAGCTTTTAGGCAGCATCAAGACTTGTTTAGGTTGCAATAGTAGTATGGAGTCGATACTTTACTGCATAGCCTGTCACAAACACAAAGACACCCATGAAGTTGTGCAACAGGAAAATCCAATACATCCTAAACTTTATTTTTTTAAGGAAATAAGAAAAAACTTGAGCTGATATGTAAGGTTTGCTGTTAGTTTCATTATGATTTCTAAATGAAGCAATGCATTTTGCATTAAATACGATACACTGGTCTCTTTCTTTGTCCCTCTGAATGATGAATAGGTCAATTCTTAGGATTTTTTAAGACGATAAAGTATTTAACATCAATGAAGATTCAATACAGCCTCAGCACTTCCAGTATCCTCCTTTTGGAGGATTTTATTGCTTAAAAGTAATATTCTGGTCTGACTTTGTGGTTTAAGAGTTCTTTGGTGGACAATAATTGTCTTTTGCTGTGTGTTAATTAGCTTTTATTGATGTGGCATTTCTTTCTTTGTACTGGAGATACTGAAATAACTGCATTTTAGAAAAACTGTTTTCATTTCCTTCTTTTGGAGATAGAGTTGGAACAGATTGAGCTTGGAGACAAAGTCTTAATTCAATTATGAAATGTTGTGTGTTGATGGAGCGTAAGGAGGCTGTGATATGTTTGCATCAGTGTAACATTACTGCCTTCATTAGTTTTGTCCAAAACATTAACCTGTATTTTATTGTAGAAGTAGAGCCCATTGAACTTCTTCCTGACACCTAAAGCACATAGTTTTGCAAATCAGCCTTCTTAGAAGAAGGAGATGAAGGATTCATTTTCAAGCATCAAGAAGCTCGGTTGAGCAGCTGACAGTGCTATTCATATATTGCACACAGAGAGACTTTATTTAGAAGAAATCAGTAAAATAATCTATAAGTCTAGGCAGGAGAATCTCAGGGTCACATGCATAACCACATTGCCCTGCCGTCACCAAATGATACTTTGTTCCAATTTCCTTCTCAAAGCAAAGCTCCTTATGCAGCAAGGAGGTATTCGGGGGTTTTCAGTACTAGTGCTGTCAGGATCTGTGGTAGAATGTGGTCTGAATAATAAATTTGCAAGTGATAATAGCAAGTCATTATGGATAACTAGGAAGGGAACAGGAACCATTCAGTTGATTACTTTTCAGATTATGTACCTGTTAGTGTTGTTGAGCTTTTTTTGGTTTCTGTGCAAATGGAACTTCAATGCAAGGTTGTAAAAGCTGGTTTGTGTTCATTCTCAGAATGAATTCAACTACAAACTAATGCTTATTTCTGGTTGAAGAAAATCGGTATGTAAAATATAGGTTATGATTTCAAAACAAATGGTGTGAAATGACTGGTATGGCTAAAGTAATGGCTTAACTGATGAAGACTCAAAGGAATAATATCAAAAGAACAGAGTTCACTTGTAAGCAGAACTGCCTATAGTTCTGCACAAATTTAGTATTTTATTCCTTGATGAAGTTAATCAAGGCCAACCAAGTATATTTCTACCAGTGTAATGAGTATAAAATTCAGAGTACCAATTTCCCCAAAAAATGTACAGAGTATGTAAAGCTTTTTAAAAGGTGCTTGCATTCAGGTATTTCAGAAATTATTACTGAAAAAAATGTTTATCTTTAGCTGTATGCTGGAAGTGTTTAGGTGTCTTAAATTTTTAGCTCACTGGTTTGTAGTTAACTGTTTTGACAAGTCCACCACTATATGCTTAAACCCAGAGTGACAGAGCTGACCCTATTAAATGATCATAGTTTTCTACAGTCTGGTGATTAACAGGCTTTGAACTTTCCTGGCTTTCTTAATCCCTTCTAATCATTTAAACCTATTATTGTTTTGACTTCAATTTCAAAAGCCTTTTAAATCTGTCTTACAATATTAATAGCTGATTAAAGTCTTGATTTCCAACCATATTATCTGTAGGGAGTCTATCTTATTACACTGAATAATTTAGAAACAGCTATTTAGGAAAACGTTGATCAAGAGGTATCAGGGGAACTGCGAAGAAACAAACACCAGAGAAACTATACCTAGTAATGTTTATATTTAAATTAGTGATCATATCTGTGCAAGAAATTGGGAAAACAAAATGCTTCTAATTCATGACATCAGTAACTGTATTCTTTTTTTCTTCTAGGTTTCAGGAGTGTAATTTTAAGTTAATTCTGTGTTGAAATTTAAATCCATCTTTCATAATGAGTATTGTGGTAAAATAATCTTTCTGCAAATATTTTTGGGATCCCTTTCACCCAGAAATTCCAAGTTATGTTTTCTGGAAGACAAAGGTTTGCATAGGGATGGGATGTAGCCAAATAAGACCCCAGTCATGCTAGTATGCAGGAACTGGCTACTAATAATTGGGTAAAAAAGAGAACACCAGAAATTCCTCTATGGGTTCCAAGGTGGTCCTTCACTCTTGCAGCCCTGACAGTTCTATTCCAGTAGCGGTGTTTAAAATCTGGAGGTTTTGTAATAAATGAACTGGCCCAGCTCTGTGGTTTGAACTGCACTTAAACTTTTCCTTAAGCAGATGCTTTGGTTTTGTTAGGCAGTGTAATTCTCTGCCAGGACAATATTACACGCTCTTTCCCTAATTGGACTTGATTTTTTTGTTTTGTGAACCATGAAGTAATTTCTTTTCAACAGTCTTCAGATGGAAGTTTCTTAACCTTGTTATTTTTTCATGTCTCTGTCCCACTAACACTAGTGTGTGCTTTACTCCTACCTACATTTCTTCTTCCCAAACTAGATGTTTTAGCTACAAGTTTTTCTGTTTAAAAATGGAAGGGGATCAAATAATAAGGCTGACTGCTCACTCCGAGTTTTTTTTTTCTCATTTTTTTGTTTGCTCTTTCCTGTTTCTGTATTGAAGTAGTTCATTGGTGTCTTCAGTGTTTGACTTAAGTTGAAAGGTCAGGTTGAGTTAGTTGCAGATTGTGACACTTGGTTCCCCCCCTTAAAAGTGACTACTCTGTGGGCTGCCTTTACCCCTGCCCCTATTTTTATTCTTCTTATTTACCTACTTGGCTCTGCATGTGGCTGTATTTTGAAGTTACTATTTGAATGGGTTCATCTTACTGTCTGCTAGAAAGTTTTGTTGTCGTTACATACCCTTGTCAGTCCGCTGTCATCTGTGGCTTTCAGCAGTAGCTACTGTACTTAACTCTGGATCACTCATAAATGTGTGGCATAGTGTTGGGTCTAGTGCTGATCCATGCTGAAGTCCATCCGAGATGCACATTTTCTCACAGCTGTAGTACTTTCCTAAAGGAATGTCTGAAGAGTCTTTTAGGCAGTTTCATCTTTTGTTGGTATGGAGTGGACTATTGCAAAACTTAGATTTTTCGGAAGCAGGCTTTCTTTGGGATTGTATTGCTGTCATACGATTCCTTTTTAATCTTTCAGTTTTTCAAGGAAGAGATTCTGTACTTGCATTTTGTATTTGTCAACAAAGCAGTGTCTACTCGGTAAGGAATTTTTCTAAAATTGTCCAAGTTGTACAAGGTCATCCTAGAGTAACCATAAATGATGATCAGCTGTCATTAAAACCAGAAACTAATGTAGAAGGGGTCCCTGTTTTGCTGTCAATTTGAGGCCAAGAAAGAATGTGAAAAGGTGGGGGGACACCAGTGGGCCTGTTACGGAATAGGAGAGAGAAATTCTGAGGGAATGGGGAGCATGGCGTGCCTTTCAGATGGTGAAGGTGGGAGACTATAGCAAAGCAATGGAGGAATTTACGGAAAAAATGAAAAAGCAAATGTGTTAGCTGGCAGAATAAAAGCAGTGCTGCAAGTCAGGCAAGGGACTGAGACTTTCAGGATATGAATCAAAGCCCTTTACTGTTTGGTGGTTTGGGGTTTTTTCTTTAATGGAAGGGAAAAAAGCCTTAAAACAAATATTTGGACAAGGATGCATGTATATGCCATTACACAAAACTTTAGTTTTGGTTTAGCTGGTTGCATCTGGTCTATGATTAATTTAGCTGCTGAATTTACACATAAGGTGTGGTCTGGGTTGTGGCTTTTTTGTTTTCATCTTGATTTAGAAAATGCAGAACCCCTAGAATCTGGCTTAGAAAGCTTAAAGTAATGATTTAAGTGAATACAAGACATGGTATTTACACTCCATATTTGTGTCCATGAAAAAGATTACTAGGCTAGTCAGAGGAGTTAAGGCTACGTTAGATTTGACTGAAATTTCTGAGCAACTGCAGCCTTGTCAAAAATCGAGAAATACTGCCTTGCTTTAAGTAGTATTTTACTACAGCAGGAAAAGCAGTTCGCTTAGTGCCTTTTGATCTCTGTATAGATCAAGTCAGAAGAAATGGAGTTAGTGGTTATGGCAGCATTACTCATTCTGTCTGATAAATTGCAGATGGAAGTTGAGAAGCAGGCTGACCTTCCATACCCATCCCCCATAAATCTGATGTGTTAGAAGTATTTGGGAGCTTCTGCTGGGCTCGCTGTGTGCATTGGTCTGTAAATGCTGATGAGGATGCACTGTTGTAGCAGGTTCGCACATGGCTGTTGTGTTTCTGACCTGAAAGATCTTGTGGGACGTGTTAACTGCGTTTGGTGTAAAGCTGTCAGTACAGTCTGAAAAAGGACATGTGAGCACCGATGTCCCACAGGCTGGTTGTCCTAGTTTTTACAAGATTAATAATTAAGAAAAAAACAACAGAAAAAGGGCTGCATTTCTTTTTTTAGAACAGTCAAAGTAGCCTTAACATCACTTGAAAGTTGAAGCAACATAATTGCTGAATCATTCTTATGGAAACTTTAGATTAATCTGAAATAAAGAAGGCTATGCTGAAGTCCTTAAGGTTTTTTAATGGCTTCGTTGAAAATTTATGAAGAAAGGCTTCTACAGAGCTCTGTCTTAAAAGGTCTTTTCTTTTATTGATGAAGCGTAGCCTAGTATAGCATAAATTCCGCTTGTCTTGTCCACTTGATACAATCAACATGCTTTAGGTCTCTGATGGAGCGGTCACATTCTGTTCCTTTTTTTGATGACTTTTCTGCAAAGTTCAGAGAACATGTTGGAAATCTACCATTTCGTATGTTCCATTTTTAATCAGTGTGGGAAATGCTTCAAACAGTAACTGCAGTAAGGCATGTCAAGTACAATAAGCTTATGGAATAGCAAAGCCCAAGTGCATTGAAAGGGGAGCAAGGTTAGTCAGAGCTATGTACTGTGGCAAAAAGTTCATTATTTATTTGTACATCAAACAAGGCAGCGGAGTGTCTGCACAGATGTGTTTAGAGTGACCAAGGGTGCTTTACTGTTGCAACTTTGTATCACTGAAACAGTTCACATTGGTGGTTAATGCAAAAAAATTCTTAGCATCTTGTTCCTTCACAAGTATTCTTGACAATACTCATGAAAATGTCACTCTGATACATATACAGTTTTTTGTACCTCTTTGTTTCTGGGTAGTGTGCATAATGGTGATTTTTGTCTTTGCTCTTCTGGCCCGAGCAGCAGTGTATAACGTCTGTGCTGATTTTTAGTTTGATATCAGTGCAATTTTTACCTTTTAATTTCTGTGTAAGTTTTTGCTTAGGGGGGTGTATTCAAGTCAGAAATTTTGGAAGGTGAATGAGTTTTGAAGCTATGAAGATCTATTGCCATTTTTTTAAACCTGTTTGCTCATCACCAGTTTTTATTCTGAGTCTTAGGACAAGGTGAGTTTTACCAGCTTTTCAGGAAACACTTGTTCATAGAGCAGATCTGAACTTGATATTCATAAGGAGTTTTTCACCAGTACATATTTAGCGTAGGCTGTGTTTTCTTTTTAATTTGGTTAAGGCTTTGTTAAATTGGATGGTGCCTGAAGGGAACTGTGCCTTATGTCTGTTTTTCACATTAAAAGCGTTACTGTGAAAATGCTGACTACACTCAAAGTACTTAAATTTTCATGTTCTTTCCTATTAGGAGCTGGGAAATAAAAAAGCGTTGAGTTGTAGGATTACTGTTTCAGAAGGACCTTTAAAATGCATTTCACAAGCCAGAGCTGAACTTACACAGGTTATAGTATGCTTAAAAAATGAAAAGCAAACATTTAATATAAACACAAAAAAAATCAAAATTGAGATGATAAACTTGTCAGTGAATGCTAGTGTTGTCGTATACATGAAGAGGAAACGAGTATGTGTCCTTCGTATTTTATTTTTTTTCCCCTGTAGCGCTGTAACCAAAGAGAATGTGGTGGTCAGAGTTGTACCTCTAGCTGTTTTACACACAGTGAAACTTTTCCAAGTGGCCCTAACATTTTTTTTAAAATATATTTAGCTGTACATACTGCCAAATTTCCTTAACACTATTCTGGCTTTATAGTGTCTGTCCTCAGAATGCTTGCAATAATTTTTCAGTTTGGATCTGTGCTACTTTATTTTCAGGCTTGTGTAAAGGGAAAATATTTAAGATAAATGTAGTTGTGAATTTATAATTAATGTTTCAGGGGGGAAGTTTGATATGTATGTATCTGCACATACACCAAATTTGGTTCTGGAAACATAACCAATTAGGAAGGAAGAATGTGACATGAAGTTCAGGTCTGAGTTCTGGTGGAGTTACTGGTTACAGTAAACGAATGAGGAAAAAAGACTGGGAGGGTTCGGGGTAGTTTTGTTTGGAAAGTTGAAACCATCCTTTAAAATTCAGTTCTTTCAAGAGTTTTCTCATGGAAATATATCCGCAGTTTGTTAATGTTCTGGAGTTAGACACTAATGGGAGGCATTCAAATCCGCTTACTCAGCAGGCTAATTGAGGCATCCTGTATCACTATACCCTATTGTAGTCAAAGGACAGAGAGGTGCTTTTCCAGAGTGTGAATTGGAGTTGGGTCTTTGTTTCTTGATGAAACATAGGAGGATTAGCTTGCTCGTTTGTCCTGGTAAGTTAAATGCCTAAACATGCCTTTTTGTAACCGGGTTGGAAAGAATACTGTTTAAAAAAAGACTCCACGCTGAAAAGAGTACTGTAAAGCAGTGTGAAACTTCTCATTTAAACTGTGGTTAGAGGATGGATGGCAGGGTAATGATCTCTGTTAGCTCCTGTATGCAGCTGGGTCACTAGAGCTTTGATCAGAACAGCGTATGTTGGAGTGACTATGATACAATGACACCTAGAGGTCAGACAAAGATGTTGTGGCTTATGGAATTTCTTAAGGAACTGAATTTGGGGAGAGAGCTGCTGTCTTCCAAAAGTGGCAGTTTTACTCAAGGTACAATCCGAGCCCACAGGAGTGTCGGAAGCCGTCAGCTGTGATGCTCGGCGGCTGGGTGTGCCTATCGGGGCAGGCAGCTGCACGGGTTTGGTGGAAATACGCCGCTGTGCAGTGTGTGATTAACTGCTGCGGTTGGGGTGCTGCTTCTGTCCATCTTCATGATGGTGTGCAGCTGCCATTTTGAAGGGGGTGCCTGGAACATTGGCTGCTCTTCCAGTAGATCAAATGTCTGTGAGGGACATAGCAAAGTGTTTAAAGGTAGTGTTTTGGAAATGTACTTGCTATAGTTTGTTTTGACGCGTACAGCCTTGCTGCGGACTTTTGGATGTTTGCATTCTTGGCTCCATTTTTTGAAACAGAATCTTGAGCAGTGATGAAGAGACTGTTAACGTTTTGAAACTGTATCAGTTTGGTACTGGATAGTTGAAAAGAATAATCATTATTTAATGTTCCAGGGTGTGTGTAAGTTTGCATTTCACAGGGCAGAAAAGAGGAAAAAAAAGTGAAGTTGTGGTCACTTCTGTTCCTTTGCCCACTAACATAGCATATTTGTTTCTGTCCTACTTAATAGTTTAATACTAGCTGTGTAAATGTGTAATACATGTACAGTATGTTGTTCTGGTTGCTTAGCTTTGAATGTCCTTATTTTAATTTTTTTGACTGTGTCCTTAGCTTCTATTTTGCACTTACTATCCTTGGTTCCTACTATATTTTTAAGAGAAATTCTCCCAAATCTAACCTTTATCAGTTAGGAAGAGCCAACTGGTGCTTATCAATCTTTCCTACGAAACACATGTTGGGAAATATTATGTAAGCTGTTCAAAGTGCTAGCTGCACGTTTAAATTTATTAAATGCTTCAGCAGCTGTGAATGAAACACAATACACATCCTGTCTTGATGCATAGACTACTAATAAAGTTTGACCTCTACAGGCACATTCCCGTTGTGGGAAATCTTCTTTGACAACTTGCTATCAAAGCAGTATCTTTAGGGGTCAAGGAAGAATATTTGAAAAATGCCGTGTTCATGGTCAGAGAAAAGGGTGGTGGTGAAAAAGGTTAGGTAAGCTGAGGTTCACCAAACGGACTGTTCTGCAAACCTCAGGCATAGCAACTGTGTCCCTCCCGCACCCCTCCATGGTATGCCAGTAACATACCCCATGTGAAAATCACACATCTGTTACACATAATTCCCCACTATGTTACACTGTTTGCATGGTAGCTGACTTCCTAGTCTTAAGTAGTGGAGGCTTTTATTTGGGTTTTTTTCCTCTAAATAACTGGGGGGGGTGGGGGGGGTGGGGGTGGTGGTGGTGTGTGTGTGTCAATTGTGGTTTATTAACAAAAAAAAAAAAAATAATGAAGGAACAAGGAATCTGGAAGCTTGAGCTTGGTATACTTGGAATATATACTTCCATACTTGGAAGCTTAAGTATGGATACTATTTCTTTATCTTCAGCAGATAAACTTGTATTCAGTTCTAGCTGAAGTAGTCTGATTTCTGGTCAGAGGAAAAGCATGCAGTGTTGTTTTTAGTGAAGAATGGTTTTGACTTTATGCGGGTATATTTATTTTTTTTTTTAGTTGGCAAAACGATCTCCACTTACAAAATGGATTGCATATTAGGCAAGGGTATATCTGCCTATGACAGGCAGATCCTTTTAACAAATGACCTGATGTAATTTTAAGTAAGATTGCAGGTTGCATAAAAGGAGTTAGTGTCCATTAACTCCTGAAAGATGTTTCTTTGAGAATTTCCTGGTAGCTCTTTGCTTTTTCTTTGATATATAAGTATTTGCTATCAATAAAATGCTTATTAAGACATGGCAAACAAAGATATTGGGGAGGTGTAGCAGCATTATCAGGAAACTGGTATTGAACTAAGACCCTTTTTCATTAAAGAAAAAGTCTGATAGCGTTCAGTTCAGTACAGAAAAAATTGATTTGGAAGTAAGCGTAAGATCACAAAAGTTAAAATTAGTGGGTGAAAGACTGATAGGATGGTAAACTATGAGGATGACTTGGCAATTGAAGTAAGTGACCTGAATCTGTTATTGAACAGTGTGTTACAGTATAGTCTCTTTGCTGTAAGAGTCAAATGCAAACCCTGCTTTTAGGAGAATGTGTGGATGAACCCCACGGTATCTTGATTAGAAGTGACTACATGAGGGATTTAGCAGCAAAGGGGTAAGTGGATGCAAGTCAGCATGACACTATGGCAAATAACCTAAGGCAGTCTCTGCAGATGTAAACAAGAAAAAAATGGGTCAGTCAGTCAGTGTCTTGTATGTTTGAATGCAGCACTAGTGAGCTTGAGAATGTGTCCGGTGTCGACGCTTGCATTTTAAATGGATGCTGAAAAAAACCAAGTTTCTGAGTATCATCAGAAAATGCTGGAAGGAATAGTGAACATGCATTTTATTTGTTCTTTTGAAACAAAAAATCAATTTACAGGATAGCGTGACTGAGTTGGTTGGTGACCAGAATCTTTCCTCAGGAGTAGTAATTTATGGTTCTGTAGTTGACTGGAGCGAGGACAAAGGGACAGTGGGAGCCTTCTGCAGTGTGAGCAGTTAGCTGTTTGCAAAGTTGTCAAATGCACACTTGACTCTTAGCCGCTTACCTTAGGTATGACTGTCTTACAAACCAATTGACCAGAAAAAAACCCCAAACCCCACAGAAAACCATAACAGTTAAATCTGTGGAATATTTTGAGATGGTGAAAGCTTTTGCTTGGTGGTAGAACAAAAGTGAGGTCACTTCTTTAAGGCTTTCCAAAGCAAGTGATGGTGTGGCCTGCAGCACAACTAGTAGTAGCCTGTGCTGGGGGAGCCTGGGTTCCTCTTCTGGTTCAGACAGTGTAGGCAACCTTTTCTGTTGTCTGTTAGGTAAAGCTAGCAAACAACTTGTCTTTCTCTCAAGCTTCTCGCTTTCATCAGAGGTTGCCTGTATGGACTGCAGAAACTTTCCTTGACAGCCTGTGGTTACAGTATTTTACTTTTTTTTCCTATAGAATATTTCTGGTATAGCTTGTAATAATTTTATTTGGTACAGGGAGAAACACTACAGACAGTTTTAGTGTTCACATTGTATTCCTCACTGTCATGTTTTGTCAGATCCAAATTGAGATCAGTGTACAGTTTACTATGGTATGAAGTGCAATGATTTTGGATATATAGCAAGCCAAAGGATCTGATGTAATCTGAAGCCATAATATAAAGCAAGATTCTGTGTGATGTGAAGTTTGCTTTTCTAAAAAAATTGTTAAACTTTGTTGCTGTCTGTGCAATTCCTGAGGTACCTGAATCAAGAAATATTACATAGTTTATTAATTTGCCAGTTTGAAACAATAAAACTACATTTTATGGTTATATTATCAAAAGAATAACTACTTTGTTTTGTTGTTTTTTTTCTCCCAAGGTATGGGCTGAAGCCAAATGACCAAATTTTGGCAGAGGAGAAGCACAAAGAATTGTAAGTTCTTTTTTACTGATATACATGCATGTTATATGTTCTTTTTTTTTCTATGTATATACGTGTATCAATATTGAAAACCTGAAGTAAAAATTATGTCTTCATAAATAGCTTATGTTCTTTAGTAATGTCTGCTATAAATTAGACAACTTGTCTGAAAGTTTCAAAAAAATATTAATTTTTTTCATTAATTTGTTTAAAAAAAATTCCTAACTGCAGGTGGTACGCATGCAATGGAAGTGTCTCAGTACTCATCCTAGTTCTACTGCCTGCCTGCAGTATGTCTGTATAAGTGAGATCTTTGTTTATATCTGGCAGAAATGAAAAGGAAGTTTTTTATTTTTTTTTCAGGTTCACTGTTGACTTGTGATTTTAATTTGCCTACTCATGTGATATCACGGCCATTCCCACCTTAGCAAATTTTCATCAACACAGTTGGGTGTGGAATGTAGCTAAGAGTCACTAGGTCCCTGTCAGTTACACTGAAATTGTGCTTGTTTTGACTACTCTGAGTTTGTAGCTTAAAAACCTTTTTCCTGGGGAAAAAACATGATCCATTGTTGAATGGATCATTCTTTTGTCTTGCCGGAGAAGTAGCCGTAGAGAAGCTTAATCAAACATTGCAGTAACAGCATATTCAATTATTTCGCTCCTTCATTAAAGATATGCACAAACCAAAAAAGCTTGACATTCGAAATTGATCTGATTTTTAGATGTTCAGGCAAAATAACCTTTAATTTTTATTTTGGCACGCTATGTACTAAAATACAAAAGCTCTACAACTGAGTTGAAAGCAAATACTGGGTACTGTGCATAAGCGTTTTTTTGGAAAAATACAAAGTAAAAAGACTGGTAGGTATTGTCTGCATATTATATAGATAATAGGGAGGGGTGTTCCGAGATGTATGCCTGGTTGTGAAACCTTAGGTTTTTGGTTTTTTTCTAGTTACGGTTAAAACAAATACTGAAGTTCTCCAACTTTTACTGACTTTTGAACTGTATACATGTTTTGAAGTGGAGAGGACTTTTCAGAGCTTGGTATGCTTTCTGTAATGACTAATTAATTCAATCAAGAGTTAATATATTAAGCAAAAGAATAGTACCTGCTAAATAGGACATGGCATAATTGGAACATTCCTGCCTGCTTGTATGTATGTGTAGGCATAGTTTACATAGATGCAGTACTATATTATTTCTTATTTCAGAATTTAGTTTCAAAATTTTCTTGTTCTTAAAGTTCTTTATGTCAAGTAATTGGCTCTTTCATTACTGCTGGTTTTAATTCCTGTACATAAATACCACTGGCTGAAGAGCTATACTCTGGAGCATGAGCTCCAGTTCTCTTTTTGCCTTGTTCACTCACTGTTCTCTATGAGCTGCCTGAAGAATGTTCTACACGAATGTCCTCTTTGCCATTCCTCAGATCTGTATTATGTAACTGGGTTTTTTTAAGGATAGTTGGTATGAAAGACTGCAGAAAAAGCTTCACTTGTCAGCCCTTACATAATTTTATTCAGTGTCTTCTCCATGATGACTAGTGGAATATTTATATAAAAGTCATATTTCCAAATAAGGTATAGATTTTTAGGATTACTTTCACATTTCTTCCTTCTAAGATAGAGGCAGTGGGGATTTTGGTCCCCTTTTTATACATCGGCATGCTTAGTTAAAAGAAAAACACCTTTTTTTTTTCCCTAACTTTCAGCTTTTGTACATTATTGTTTGTTTCCATTATTACACTAGCATTATTTTGCATTATTTCGTAGTAAGCCCAAAAGACTTAACAGGTTATCCATGTGTAAGATGAGGTAACAGTTTCAGATGAATTCATATATATATATAGCTGTCAGGTTTTCCCGTGTTAAAAGTTTGGCTGTTTCTGGTAATGAGGCTTTTCACAAATAGTTCTTTTTTCCAAAGGAATCAAAACTTAGTGATTGAATTACTAGCCAAATAAAATTTCCTTTCTTTCAGGGGAAGGAAATAGACATTAAGCTTACATTTGGTACATCATGGTAATGTCCCAGTGACATTAAAACTGTTTGACCTCCAGGCAAAAGACAGGCAACAACAGTTGCCTTTGATCAGCAGATAAGATTGATTATTTTTATGTAGAGCACGCTCTCTTATGATATACTTGTGGACAGCATAATTATGATTAACCCAATGAATTACTATTAACCCCTTTTGAAAGAAGTAAGCTAGAAGTATTAGAAGTACTGGCATGTTGAGGGGTTAAACACGAGTGAAATGGCGTACAGGTCTGTGTTTTGGACAGTACAGGTTGTACTGTGTACAGAAGCTTTATTTGCACAACAGATACTGGTTAAGCTGAACCTTTTGACGTGAGTTATTTCATTTGAAGTAGTTTAAACATACTAAAATCCTGTTTGAGCTTTTTATTTTAAGTATGTTGCATATTATTTAATTGTATATTGGTTACTGATACATTTACAGCATAGTCACTTAAATGGAAGACTGAACTTTAAATAAAAGAAAATTCAGTAAAACTTAAGACTTACATGCATCAGCTGCTACAGAAACCTTTCTTTTGGTTTTTCATTGTTATCGCTGCAGTAGCACCTGAGATGATTTGTATGCCATTAGTTATAATGAAAGAGTTTGAACACGCTTTTGCCATTGAACTTGGCATCTTGAATGCTGCTGGATACTTGACTGGGGAAGAATTCTCGTAGGTCACTGTCACATTGTTTCAGGAGAGACCTTTCGAACTTTTCTAATACACTGTGTGCTCTTCTTGGACCATGTTAACATACAGTACAGAACAGATTAAATGGTCAATATTGAACCTCAGAGCACTTTCAGTCCTTCAAGCTAAATTCTCTGATTTAACTTACAGATTAATTATTTGATCCTTAACTATCCTTTTCTGATATTTAATAAGCTTTCATATTTAAAAGAAAAGCCAGTTCTGGGGAATGATGCAAGACAATTTACAATTAGGGTAATCGTCACTGATGTGGTTATTCTTGGGTTCAATGCCCTTGTAACTAAGGCATTCTCTCAAACCTGTCCTAATGTTTTAAGTCAAATACAAACAAAGTTAGACTACTTGTATTCCTGTTCTGTGGCAAAATACCCCTGCTTAAAATACTTCGTCTTCCAGTCTTTGAAATGCCAACAGCTTTTATATTGACTTACCGAGTAAAGAAAAGACTTCTTTTGGCATTCGTCATCTTATAGTATCACAATGATCTGGCTGTCAGATGTCCCTCAGTTCCTTAGACATTGCTTCTGTGTAGCTGCTCTTCATAAAAATCTAAGTTTGATCAGTAATGAAAGCCTTATCTCAAAAGGTAATTAGGCCAGTTACAGCCTGACTTGGCTGGATCCTTTTGTCCTTGAATCTTAGCTATCTGGAGAGGTAAGTACAGCCACTGAGACAGACTGGAGTTGGTTTACAGGCACGGCATCGTACTTCTATTTTAAGAGCTAAGGTATGAAAGATGACTTCCCCCCCCCGGCTTCCAATTCACTTTAACTGTAGCAGCCTTTTAAAATCATCTCTTTTCATTAGTGTGTACTTTTCATATCTGAAAGGAATTTGCTAGTGCTAAAGTTGTAAGTTCCAGCATTCAACTGGAAATACCTACCCCTCCTGCCCTAATAAACTCCTGAATGCTGACGAGGTGGAGGTTACTGTCCTGCGGCTCAGCCAGGGAATGGAATGTGTGGAGGCTCCTTAGCCTGCTTCAAAGTAAAATTAGCAGATCAGTTAACTGATGATCAAGCTAAGCATGCCAATGTAGTAGTGCATCAGATGAGCAATCATATTTGTTTTCACGGGTGAGTTTGTTATTCTGCAGTGAGAATTACAAAGATGGGGGAACAGTAGTATCTTCCGTTTACCCAGGTGTTTCACAAGGTAAGCATGTGTTTGTGGCTACAGAGATGTCCTGGAGCTGTTTCCCTCTTCCCCCAACCCAGCTAATCCCCTGTAACTTTGAGGAGAGGAAAAAAAAGAACTTCATCCTGCAAGATTGCTGGGGAAACTTGGACATGGTCAGGTTGGTGAGGCCTTAATGTTGCATGTGGGTTTTTTTCTCCTCCTGAGAAGGATAAATAAATATAAACGCAGAGAAAACCAGAAATATTTCTCCTGAACCTTCAAATAGTCCTTTTACAAGAGTTGCTGCTACTTGTAAATCTCAGACTTGGACTGAATGACTTTAACTGAAGGTCATACTAACCAAGTATGGACTTGTGTGTATGTGTGCACATGTGTTGCTGCCTAGGCTGATTTTTTTACTATTGTGGTTCCACATCAAAAATTTGAGGAGTAGAAATTCAGGCTAGCTGCAGCAAGTGATGAGGTATGATCTAAGCTGTCTTGATGTTGAAGAAGACGCACTTAATTTGTTTACCTAATGCCCAGTACAGAGTCTGTTTTCACTGTGTAGAGCAGCGTTGGCAGAGGTGTTGGGGGGGGGGGGGGGGGGATGTTGAGTAATATTCTGGTTTACTAAAATGTGGGCTGTTAGCAAAATTTCGGTAGCTTAACTAGCTTGCATGAATAGGCAACTGAAATATATTCGTTGTGAGTCTTAAAAGCATTGTTGGGAGTTTAGTGGTCCTACTGAGTTTGTGAGTGAAGCTTCAGGACACTTGTTTTAATACAGCTTTGAGTATTGATTGTACAGTTTTATAAACTGTTTGAGTGGTTTTGGCCATGATGGAACACTGAAATTTTTGGAAGTTAGTTGAAGGAGAAAGTAGGAAATTGTGGCAGCAATTCTGTGCCCCACAGCCACCTCTGCTTTCATGTATGTGTACAGAGATAAAGGCCGTGAAGTAAGAAAGAGGAAGATAAATATTGGCTTCCTTCAGTCAGCTGTTTGATGTGTTTGCGGTCAGAAGCGAGGGCAGACGTGTTGCTCTGCTGCAGGTTTGCTGAGAGGAGTTTATTTGAATCTTTTATTCTTGGCTGCATACTTGCTATGTGAGTACTTTCTCATGGTGAAACTTAACAATGGAGAGTGGGAATTTTAAGCTTGAGAACAGCTGTTAGGGTGACCGATGCAGTCAGAATTATCTGTAACATCTGAGCTTTTTCTGCATGTTTTATAGTTTTGCTTAGCCAAGATGTATGCAAGTGATTACTGGAAAGGTGACTCTTGGAGGCGTAGTAGGGCTGTTTGGGGATTACAGAGGGTCTGTGTGATGCTTGGGAGACGGTAGAGAAATTTACAGTAGGGGTTTAGAAGTAGTCTAGGTACATTAGTAAGCCAGAGGATGCAGAAGGGATTTGAACCTATTTGTGGGAACACTGTAGTGGAGTTGCCTTGTTTTAGGCAGGTTACCATGTGTAAATCACGAGATATATATATATATATATATATATATATATATATCTCACACTATTCAAGTGCAAAAGCTAAGGGACTGGAGCCAAACCCATGTACTGTGTAAGCATGCCTTATTGCTGGCTCGACATGCAGTGGGAGGTGAATGCTGGGGACCAAAAAACGCCCAAACATAAACTTGTCTCGTCTAGTGATGCTGGGAACAGCCGAACTGCAGGATTGCGCCGCTAGAGGGGGCAGCTGATCTTCACTAACTGAAAAATCCAGCGTGTGTGTCGCCTTTAGGAGTCAGTGTCCCGTTGGCGTGTAGTCTTTGTAAAATATCTGTGTGGGTTTTTTACCCACCTGGTTCCCTCGCAAGCCTAAAAAAAAAGGGTAGAAAATTGTTTGGGGCGGAAGATATACTAAAATGTTAAAAATACTAAGCTTTAAATCTTTTGGCGGCCTGTTCAACATAGCTGACAAAATAGATGGTTTGTACGGTTGGGGTGATGCCGAAACCTGACACAGGTGTCTGTAAAAGCTGTTGAGTTACTTCATATAATACACCTCACTTGCAATTGCATTTGCGTGGATTAGTACACAGTATGAAACATAATGTGGAAAACTCTTATGGCTATAATGAGGTGCCTAGCTTTATGAAAAAGTTTGCCAGCTCTCATCTTTACACACTTTTATTTTAGATTCCCTCCTGGTTTTTTAGACCAAGTTATCATACTAGCCAGTTTCCTGGTGTAGAGGTTTGTATGAAAACTTCAGTAAAAATGTCTACTATGGAATTGATATTAATTTTTACAAAATATGATACTTCTAGAAGTTTCAATTTGTAGCAATTCTAACCTACTCATTTTAATGAATAAATAATGCAGAATGATCAGTCTCTTAAATCACCACCTTTTCCCAAAGTAAATATGAATTCTGTTGTATATTGACAATGATTGTTCTATGATACATAATCAGGCATTTCTTTAAGTAAACTTTCATTAAATGCCTGGGAATTCTCTGGAGTAAGAATCTGCATGATGTGCCGCGGATATTGTAAAAAACATGTAATGAAAGGGATTGATGGTTGGGAGGAACTCTGTGCTGATCTTGAGTGTGTTTTATTAATCCCGTTCCTTGGGTTGTTGGCTCCCTCTGTAGAAATTATTTTAAATTGCAGTTTGATTTCTCTAAAATTTTTTGTAGCACTTCTGTGGTATATAAAAAGGCTTGACTCACATGTACAAAAAGAAGGATTTACAGTTAGCTATGGAATTTCTGTTACAGTTTTCTCCCTCTGCTTTTTCTTTTGGTTCTCCGCCTGCCCACCACCCACTCAATTCTTCTGAATATAGCACCAATGCAAATTAGCTTTACAGAAATCATCACATGAAATTCTTGGTAACAGACAATTCTGCATAGAATTTGCAGAAATTAAGAATCTAAATTATAGTAGAAATACTTCTTCTTTGATTGAAGCACTCTACATCTGCCTAAAGTTTAAATTAAGAATTGCAAGTGTTATTTTGTATACAATGTATGTACATTGCAACAAATTGTATACAATGTATGTACATCGCATACATAAAATATAAAAATTAGTGTTACGTAAGTTTTACAATTTAATTTTGCATCCTGCTATTGATGATATGAAATAATTAATCTGCAGGTTACTTAGGCTGGTAAATATATTGGATCAATACTTAAAACTTGTGCTTAGACATCAGTACACTATTGTAATAAAGCCTTCTCCTTCTGCTTAAGTTATTTTGTACATATAATAGATTAAAGCAAGACTTTAGGATGTAGCTTTATAGGCTCTGTTAAAATAATTCTTATTGTTAAGCAGCTCTTGGAAATTAGTGTTGATTCATTCTTACATGACACAGTAGTTATTTGGTATAAAATAACTATTATGAGAAGTTTTTTTCTATAGATGGCAGGTAAGAACAAGGCTTGAGCTACCCTGGAGACAATGGTTTTGTAGCCTGAGCTGTTTATCTGAGACTGATGCAACACTTCCATGATAGTGGGAAGGAGGAGAGCTGGAGGAGAAAGAGAAGGATGGATGTGAAAGCCAATGGAGAATCCAAAATAATTTGCATGTGTAACGTATGAGAACTCAAAACCAAAAGGTCTAAAAACAGCTGCTAGAGGAATGCAACTTCCCTTGGCTTCAATCAAGTTATGAAGTTCCTAGTGTCAGACTTGTTTTTCTTCTGTAGCATTGTTCTTATGTGACTTAATCTCATACATGAGTTTTTTTTCTCTTGTCTTCAAGAGATGTTTTTCAAGTAGCTGTGTCATCTACTTTGATTATTACTGCCACTTTATAAGTGGTACAGCAGAGATAGCAAAAGCTCCTCCAAGAGAAAGATGTTTTGGAATATTTCAAACTATAATTCCAGCTCAAGTTTGAGAGCTTTCAGGAGCTCTCACAGTATTAGATACTGAGTTAAATTGATCTTTCATAATGATTTTTTACACTGAAAATTTATGCAGGAGTGGTGATGGTTTTATGTGGACCTGCCTGGCTCTTCTATGCAGTGAGCTAGTAAGAGGAGTTACTCTTGCTCTGTCTGCTAGCTGTTACTGTTACTTAGCATGTGCTCTACATGCTTTGTTTAAAGCAAAGAAATACAGTTTTGCTTTTGCTGCCTATTCCTGAAATAACCCTCAAGCACAGTCTGAGCAGTTAACCTGCAGCACTAAATGGTGTGCTCGGATTTGCAAGGTTCAAGCATTCTGAACTCCTGTAAAGGGTTCCAGCTTGTTGCTCGCTGAGCGTTCATAGCAAAGGAGTCACAAACAGCACAAAGTAGTTGCACCCCCTTGTCCCCATGGGGTTTGTGTTTCAATAAACACAGTTTGGGCAGTCAGCGAGGCATGATTTTCCAGAAGGAGGACTTCTCTTTACACTTCCCTTATTTCACAACAAATTAAACAATGGTGTGAAAAATGGTGGTAACTCTATTTTGCATTGACCCCAGGTATGCACAGAGTGCAGTGCTGATACAGGACTGACGTGACTGGTGCGACCACTGATGTATTTGAAGACTGAGATTTTAATATGTAGACTAATTTTTCCATAGTGCTGCATATTTCTGTCACTGTATTGATTTCTTTCAGATAGAAGATGAGGTACGTACTTACAGTAAAGATGCGATCTTAAGCTGCAGAGCATGCAAAAATCTTCTGGGATTGCTATTCCTTAGTTAAGAGAGCTGGAAAGATTTCTACGTCTTGGTTGCACAGAAGTGCACAATTTACAATTGGACGAAATCTGTCTTTAGAATATTTGTTATGCAATGTAGCACTAAACTAGAGATTTTCTAAAGTTTAGAAATGACTGATTGGTCTTTTTATTAGCATGGAAGACACACTGTCTGTCTTAGTGTCTCCTTCAGAAAGAGAAGGTGTGTATAAAAATATTCCTGTCAGTTGGTTTTAAGGCTTCAGTGTAATTAGTGTATACCGCTCTTGCAGTGTGTCTTGCAGCTTGACGTATTCTTAGAGATAGAATGAGAGTTAAACTTAACATGGGATTTTTATTCCATTCTTTCACTGTACTTAGGTATTTTGCTCACAGTTCTCTGGAGACAGCACTAGATTCAGAAATACCTACTCAGGCATTTTATGTACTTAAATAAATTTCATTATTTTCATAAATAATGAGTGTGTGGAAGAGAATCTTCAGAGAATCTTATCTTGGCAGAAACCCTTTTTAAATACACAAAGTTGTTGAAATTGTGGCAATGTTTGAAAGCCCCAGAAAAGGGACATGCTGTCAGTACTGGCTTTGCCGCAGGGTGGTGCCTTGCGTAGCTAGCTTTATGGCAATTAATTGAAGACTACAGTAAAAGACGTAAAATGTCGAAAGCTTTTAACCACTTTACAGTACTTGGCAGTGAGCTGCTGTCGTCTTAAATCCTTACAAGCTTGAGATGAGGAGGCTTGCTATTTTCATAGAGACTATTTAAAAGCAGTCAAAATAAGAAATACATATTTTGTTGTACGTCACTTATGTGCACGGTTTGAGCTTGAGGTAGGATGCACGCAAGTACAGCAAGCAAATTTTGTGGGTTTTGTTTGTAATGCAGACCACAGAGGTATTTGATGTTCAGATTACTGTGTTAACAGATTATATAGGTAAAGTTGCAAAATGTGGAATGATAGTTTAATAGTCTCTTCTCTAAACTCAGTTTTGTTTTGTGCTGTTTTGTTTTATTTTGTTACTGACATGATGTGGTTGAGGTATAGTTCTTTAAAATCATTTGCATGTGTTGCTGGTATGGTTAAAAGCTGGCCAATGCAAGAGAAAGTAAAAGTATTCGTTATTTAGTTCATGCTCAGTTTTTGGATAGTCCTAAGAGTAGATGGAGAATTTAAGCTTTCAAAATTTTTGCATTTTAATGAAAAAATCTACTTAACAGAAGATACACTGTAACTGAATTTTTAAATGCAGATGTCTTTCATTTGATTTTTTTTTTAACAGCTTCAGGCTTTTGTGAACTCTTAGAATTTTAAAAATAGAATTTACTGGGTGAAGGCACCTGTGTGTGTGTTCTGTTTAAATGCATAACGCAGGTAATTCATTGCTTCTTCACAATTCCATAAAAGACATAGTCAGGATATAATGCCACCATTTTTCCTAAACTAATCAGGTAATGAGATGTACTGTGGTATAGTCCTATTGTTCTTGGACATTTGTGCCCTTTTAATGAATAACACAGTATACATTTTTCCAGTACTGAGACTTCAATTTTCTCATTCAAGATCTTTTTTAGTGAGACTTTAGAACTGAATTGTTGGAGAAATTCAACCAATGTCCTGCTTGTTACACTATTGTAAAAAACACATGAATATATTAGATACTCCATTTCCAAAGCTGCTAATGCAACATCATTCTCTTCACTGATTTAGCTTCAAAAGTATCCTCATTTACAGATGTAAGCACCCCAGATAAACTATACAGCTTATTATATTTTTTATTATCGGCAACTGAAAGAATAATATCTCTGTTGTCCGTTCAGTCTTTTCTGGGTTAAGCTTAACCCCAAGAGTGCTAATTAGCACTCAGTATAGTAGATTCTGCTATTTTAAAGGAGTTGATCATTTATCAGAGCAGATTAAATGGCTTGTGTGAAAATAATTTAGTAGCTGTCCATTAATTGGCTTTCCTTTCATAGAACTTTAAAAAGAGACCTCAAGAGATCATTTAGTTTCATTCCTCTAATCCGGCTGGAGATGCATCTTTGTCATTCCTGGCAGGTATTTGTCGAGCCTCCTCTAAAGGCCTTTGGAAATAGTAAGGTGTCATGTGGAGACAGGGAAATCTTAATACATGATCTCTGTTGGTGTGCAGCTTCATTGCCACTGAAAAGTTCCCCCTCCCCACGCTAAATCTAGGTTTTAATCTGTTCTGAATACAGTTTAGTTCTATTAGCTGTCCTATGCTGCATTGACACAGAGAATAGGTGATTCCCTTCCTGTTGGTTTTATTTTCATGTGCTCAAGTCTGTCCTTTTCTCCTCATCTGTAGGCTGGAGAATGCAGGATACCTCTCTAGCTGCAGCTCACATCATCTCGACTTCTTCCCAATTTCACTGCTTTTCTCCGGCCTCCCTCAAGTTGTTTTAGGTACTTCATGAAGTGTGTTGCCAAAAATGGAATGCACTCTTCCAGCTGTGGCCTTGCTGTATGTAGTAAGGCATCAAATTAAAACACATTAAACTCACGGCTGACAGAGTGCGGTATTCTGAGAAGTAGTACTGGAATCATAAATATTTGTCTTAAAATTTTCATTTTCCTGTTCACTTTGGAGATGCTGGTTGGTATGCCTTAGAACTAAGAATTAGTTTTATTGACAGTCAGATTAATTAAGAAACAAGACTAATAAAATTAAATTTATAACATTTATTACTTCATATGTTCAGGATCTAGGTCAAGAGTAACTGTATTACTAATTAACTCCTATTCAAATGTGATTGACTTGCCCTGTGCCCGTGTGTCTGTGTCATGTCCCACCCTGCAAAGGAATGAATTCTGGAAAAGAAAGTAGATACTTTAAACAATTCAGATAATTGACCCTCAGAAGTCCTCAAGATACACTGCATAAAAGAACAACAAAATAATGTTGCATGTTCAATTCCCTGAAGTGTTTATGACTCAGATTTCTAATGTAGCTTCAGAGAATTGAAAATGGGTGTTTTGGAGTAGCTGCTAGTTCATGTTGTTGGGAGTGGATTGTTCTTTTTTGCTTCCTGGTAAGCAGGAGACCATGAGTTGAAGGCGGTTTGTCATCGTTTTCAAATCAAAGTGATCAAAGTTGTATATAACTTGTGAAGAACGGTTCTTTGTACATCTGAAGCAGGTTTTCCGGATAAGCCTTCCTGTTACTAGAAATCATGGTACAAAATCTGGCAGTTCTGTCTCATTACAGAAGTTTCCCTTTGCATTGAATCTGCTGTGAGAGCATGAAGTGACAGAGGGCTTGCAGGGTGAAACAGAACGAATGCCCGTAAGCCAACTACCAGTGGAGAAAGATCAGTGAAGAGGGAGTTGGTTAGATTACAGAATGCACAGGAACGGGATGGGAAAAAGGCAGTGGTTCTGACCTGGGGAGCCAGAACAGTGCAGGACTGGCAGGACAAGGCCATATGGAAAGCAAATGTGCATATGTATTTGCTAAGGTAAGGTTCTGTGCAACTCTGTGCCCCTAAAAGCAAAACTGTAGAGCAGGCAGGGTAGACTGTAGGGTGAGGAAAATATTGAGAGTTAAGCCATTTTAGTAGTGTAATGGGAGAGATAACTTAAAGTTGGCCGTCTGATTTAATCAGGACGTCTAGAAGATCCTGCTTAGCAGTGTAAGTATGGATATACAGTTTTACATATGCAGGGAGATAAGTTTGTGTTTTAGTCTAAAGCTGACTTGCTTTCTTACTGATTGTGAATAGCATTGAAGACTTGCCAGGAAATATCTTATCTTCTGATCTACATACTTATATAGCTCAGTAATCATCGTATATGGGTGTCTCAGACATCTAAATTGATTTGTTCTTGAAGCTTTCTGTTAGATAAGGTTGTGATTTTATGGATTTGTGGCCAAAGCGAACAGGGAATGTAGCTGACTCCAAATTGCATGGGAAACTTGCTGCAAATTCAGAAGCTGTGTGCCTTAACCACCGAGCCATCTGCTTATTCTGAAGGGAGTCTCCTGCCCTAATACCATGCTGGCTGTGTGATCAGATGACCTTGCTTTACAAGACGTGGAAACAGCGACTGACACACACTGCGGCTTCTGTCCCCAAACCGGTGATCACAGATGGAGTGCAGCTGCTGCAAGGGATTCAGTGGTACCTTCTGGTCACATGAGTCAGCTGGTGCAGTTGCAGCTGCAGATGCCAGTGTCTCTGCCGAGCAGCTGAAACCAATATACATTATTCAGGCTGGTGCAGGAGGGTGTGGGAAGTGATGGCGATAAACTCCCTGTGCCACTTAAGCATCTTAAGCACCCTGCCCCCAGTACATCTGGCCTGGCCTGGCCTTGTCTTTTTAACTGATGTAGCTGGCTCTGATTGAAAGGGGAGTAACAACAGAGCTACAGACAGTGAGAATATAAAGGTATTATTTCATTAGTTATTTTAATATCTGCATAAACTGAATACACATGCATTCTCCTATCCTGCTTGTCCTAGCTTTAGGTTAGCAGGGTGTGTGCAGGTCTTCTGTTGGGCTATCAAAGATTAGAAGATAGAATCACAGTCTTCTACTGTATTGGAAAAAGCATTTAGGGAAATTCAGTATTAGTGCAAAAACGTGGAGTGCTTTAAGTTGAAAGTGAATATTTAAACAAGGTACACAACTACCATAGTTAACACTGTGTTTAAACTGTAGTGACAAGATATCTTGCAGATTTGGTGAAAGCTGAGACGGCTACTCTAATTTGCTTCTGAACTCACTTAACTTTTCTAAAGTAGGTGATCCCTTAAGCTCACATTTCTAGCATTCAGCAACCGTGAAATGTGTCTGTGTGCAACAGTGAATAAGCCTACCGTTCCCTTCTGTTGGCACAGTCCTACCCATATTTCTGAATTATTAAAAAAACTTTGGGGTTATAATCCCAGCAGCAGCTACAAGAATGTTTTGAAATGGTAGCTTTCTTCAAAACTCCCCGTGTGTGAACATCCCACTGGACAAAGAAGAGGAAAATTGTGCCATTGTAGTTGTCCAAATACATGTGTTACTGGTTGATGTAATATGTGAGATTCTTTCCAAACTCAGAAGGATGTGTCTGTATCAAGGGTTGGACAGTGAACTATGTGACTCTCCGTTTATTATCTCTAAGAGAAAAACACCCTGCAAATGTCTCGAAAACCAGTTCTTTCTCTATTCCTGTCCTATTAGTTACTGGAGATGGCAATTACTATGCAGTGGCCTTTTTTCCCTTTATTTTCTCTCATGACTCCTTTCTTCTCTGCCACAGGTACTTACCGTGAGTAGAGGTCACTGTCCTGGTACCTGAAAATATGGAATATTCTGTTTTCTGAGGAAATAAGATATCAACCGAATGAATAAAGGGAGAAATTTAATTCAGTATGAATAAAAAAAAAATAGAGGGAGGAATGAGCAGGCGTAAAATACTCAGAGAACAGTTGTTTGGGGTTTTTTTTGGTGGGGGGAGTGGGGAATTTTGTTTTTCTCTTTGGGTTCTTTTTAGAGTATATACTGAGGAGACACTTAATCGTTTTCTGCCTGAAAAGCTGTAAGGAGCTGGTGTTCAGGAAAAAAGGATTTTCAACCTTCAGTAAGTATATTTGTAGGATTTCAGCACTGGAGTAACTTACATTACAGATCTTGTAAATATTACGAGTTACAGAATCTTATAAGTGATACTTAAATTCAGTATTGTTTTTGCACAATTATTTTAATGTGTAGTTCCTCTTTTCTGAGTCTTTGCTAGTACTGCATTTCCCACCAACATACCTATATTCTTGGGATGCTGGCTGGTCAAAAAAATGATTAGAAGTGGAAATATACTACTTAGTTGTTCTACAGTTGCTTCAGCAGGATCACTGTGAGTGATGCAAGTAATGAATTTCTTAAAGGAAGATATTGCCACTGGATGGTGCTATTGTTATGTTATTTAACTTGCCTTCTGTGATAATGTGGACAGCATGAAATCTCCACCCCTGTCCTCCCCAAAGATTTTGTAAAGATCTGCTGCAAGAAAATCTTATGTGCACAGGTCACAGTACCGAAAGGAAAAGTCATCCATGACCTGTTCCTTCAGAGAGGTTGGGCAGAGCTAATTCCATCTGGTGTGATCTGTATGCGAGCTTTGCAGATGGATGTGTAATACAAGTTTGGATGAGAGTCTGCCATTTGGTAATACAGTTGTTTTTATGGAAGGTGATGTTCTTGAGGAATGGGATATATTTGAGCCAATCAGCTCTGTGAAATCTGCATATTCATAATACATCTAATCATCCAGAAAGAGATGCTGAGTTACTGAAATTGTCACT
This sequence comes from Falco punctatus, assembly GCF_963210335.1. Taxonomy (NCBI): domain Eukaryota; kingdom Metazoa; phylum Chordata; class Aves; order Falconiformes; family Falconidae; genus Falco; species Falco punctatus. The sequence goes on from NC_137589.1 coordinate 6,699,425, forward strand.
TTGAACGGTTTCCTAACAAGGGGACTGTCTTTTAAAACGGCAGGGGTTACATAGTTAGCTACCTATTACATTAAAAAAAAAAAAAGTTTTGACTGTTTTATGCAAATATACTGCATTACCCTGTAGAAATGAGAAGGTAAATCAGCTTTTGAAAGCCCTTCATGTTTTTTGAGGGGGGAGAAAATGAATTCTTCTTATAAATTTGCATTTCAAGAAGTAAATAACTACTTGAAAAGGTGCACCATCTTTTAGATTGCAGTTTGATAAGGCAGAGATTTGAGAGCTAAAATGGCTTTAGAAATTTTTGAAATGCATCTTTGAATATGCTATAAACAATTGGAAACATGTTCCAATATTCCTATAAGCTGGTTTAAAAATGTTTTTTTTGTGTGTATGCTTGCTCTCCTTTTTATTCTTTCATGTATTTTGAGTTGTCTAGAGCAATTGGAGTAAATTTTTGTTTTTAACAGGCCTGGGAGAGGAGAGGAAGGGGGAAAAACTATCCCTGGAACCTTAGAAAATGATTGGTGCTGTCAGTCCTGAGTTCAGAAGAAATTATAAGATCTGGCAAGACACCATCTTGTGTATTCGTAGCCTATCTCTTTGATCAATTGAGCTATACTGTGTCTGTCTTCTAATAGTTCTTAAGCTCAGTGGGCAGTATCATAACCATATTTGACAGCGCAGCAAAAAAGTGTAGGGTAGTAAGTTACTTCAGGTCTCAAGCAAGTTAGTGGCTTGATAAAGAAGAGAGTCCCGTGGAGGGAAAGATGGGTGGAACTTGGACATCATTTGCTCCCAGCAGCATCATGCCTTGTTGGCTGGAACAGCCTATGGGTATACTACCCAGTCAGTCATGATGCAGGGAACCCCAAATCAGGAGGGCCCCCCCTTTTTCACCGGCCAGATAGCTAGGTTGAAGGAGGTGGGAGAAGATGAGGGTGAGCGGGTACTGTGGTGGGACTTGAGGAACATGACAGAGAAGTAAGGCTGTTGGTGTAGGAACTACAGAATATGCTTCCTTAAGAAACCAGTCTTCCCTGTTTCTTTGATCAAGAAGCAGTTCTACATTCAGCAGATAGATCTTTCAAGAGGCTACTTGGATGTGCTCGTTACTTACTGAAATCGGAAGCTGTTTGCTTGCTCCCATCTGCACCTGGAAGACCTTAGTTTGTTTATGCTATGTATGCTACATCTGTCCTGGAGTTATAACTTTCCATTTTATTACTTGTACTGTTCTAAGATAAAAGTAGCTGCTTTTTTAAATACAATTTTTTGTACTTGTCAGACAGCCTGTTCCAAAGTCGCTGTTCTTACAGGTGTAGATTTCAGTCTGTTTCTTTCAGTGCAATTATTTAATAGTTACTATGTCATTATAGTGACCCTACAAAAAGATGTAAACCAAATGAATGTATGATCAATGAAATTGAAATATATTAATGAAACTTGTTTAATAACTCACACAGGCATGATACTGTCCAATAAACACTCCACAGAAGGCCTCCCACCCGAAGTGGGTGTTGGGCTGAAAGCTGTGCAATACGCTTGAAATGGGCTGTCTGTGTATAGATATGTTGGGGTGGTAGAAGTTGAAAAGCGATCCAAAGGCTAAGTATGTCAGAGATATAATCTAAAAGGATTTTGAATTAATGGGTCGATTTCTTTTGCACTGAGGGTTGAGAAGATGAAGAGATTTAATTCTAGTTGAAAATCCCCTTTTGCTCAGTTCTCTGCGTGGCAGCTGGTAGAAATGTTAATAAGTATTTTTAGTAGAATATGTGCCTGTTGCTGCTCGATACAAGCAAATACCTAAAGATACTGGTATTTTTTTCAAATTTCCACTCTGCATTTAAGTTTCTTAAAATCCTTTGGCATTCAAAAAGACCTAAAATTCTTAAAAGGACGCAAAGATCTTAACCAATGTTAATCTTTTTGCATCTAAAGGCACAGCAATATAAGCTGGATGACTCCTTTTACTGTGATACAGTTTTGTTTCTTCATCTTTTGAGCACCTGAAGATGATGTGTTTCAAAACTCAGAAATGGAAAAAAAAAATACTGCGTTTTTGTTTCTGTCCATCTGCCTGGGTCAAAAGGAGACAATCTAAAAGACCAAATACCCACAAGAACCTGTGTTCTTGTAGTTGAAGATGGGAAGTCTTCTGTGGAGTGTTTGTTGTACAGTGTTGTGTCTGTGTGAGTTTTTAATGAAATTTGATCAATATATTTGATGATTTCATTAATCATACCTTGTTTTACATGTTCTTGTAGGGTAATCGTAAAATAGTTTCTCACTTGTCAGCTCCCCCTGTTACTATGTATCTGTAGAGTTTTTAAAATTCTTCGTGTTATGTGACAGAACCAAAAATGAACTATCACTACAAAAAAAGTTTCTAACTGGAATGAAATTTATGAATCAGTGTAGCCAGATACATGATTCCAGATACACCTCAGTTTTTCAGGGTTTTTCTTTTTCATTTTTGGGTCTGCATGTGAAAGAGTGATTATGTTCTATGATGTGACTGCTACTATGCCCTCAGACTTCTATATGAAATAGCTAAACAGAATTATCCCTTGTCTGAAGGAGTATGAAATCCTAGATACACTCCCACATGGAAGTCTCATGTTCAGTGTGTCATAGGTCTGTCTCACTTAAATTCTTATTACTAGAGATTCATTCTCTGACTGTAATGAGGTAACACATCACAAACTCATGTTTTAGTCAGTGTGATTGTGAATATAGATAGGGTATTCAACAACCAAGATGTAGTAGTAGCATATGTCTGTCTTAAAATTTATAATGTACAGTAGTCGTGATAGATTTCATAAAAAAGATATTGTTTCAGAGTATCCAGTTCCATTTGATAAATAAAGGAGATTTCTTTAAAGATACCATCTGTTCAGGCCTCATGGTTTTGGGTCCAGTATCTTCTTAGTGTAGATTTATGAATCTTTGATTATTGGAAGTGTCTTCTCCTACTCTTTTTTCCAATTTATTTTAACCTTTTTTCCTAACAGTCTTTTTTTTTTTTAATCTGTTCTTTTATGTAAAAGGAGTTAGAAGTCAGGGTTAGGCATTAGTGCCCTTAGTGCCCCATGTTACTTCTTTGCTCTCCCTTCTGTCCTGAGACACTATTCAAACTTTGTCTTGTAGGAGTGAGAATCCTTAATTAGATGCATTTTAAGGAGAGGGAAAACTGGCCTTTTGTAATGTGCTTCTGCTGTCTTTTTATATATATATATATATCTCCTGGATTCTTCATACTGCCGTTGAGTTATATGTGTAAGCTGGCTTTCATTTGTTAGCCTGTTGTTCAACTCCTTCTGAAAGCTGAGGTGCTAGAGCTGTCCCGTTTCAGTCATGCTCTGACTGGTTCCTGTCTGTGGGAGCTCAGCCGTTCACTGTGGGGAGAGGCATGCACAAGTAGAAGAGTGTGAAAACCTTAGAGTTCTGCCAGAAACAGCTTGCTTCATATGCTGTCCTCTTCTACTGGTGTAAAAACTTCAGTGTTAGAGATGTTGTCCCAGACATGACAACAGCCTAGAAGTATCTTGATAGGGAGGAAACGCAGAGTGTTGGAGAGGGTTTTTTAGTATAAAAGAGAAGCAAACCATGATGAAACCAATCTGGAAGCTGAAGAGATGCAAACTGATCTAAAGTGAAGCATGTTGAAATTGGTAAACTGGTTGGATGAAGGAATGAAAATCCTGTGAGCAGTATCTTGAAGATTATGAAACAAATTATTTTTCCTTGTTAAGTCCTTAATGAACTGGGGCAGGGGAAAGCATATGCAGATGTTAAATTTTGCATTAAACCCCTAAAGCCGCAATGAGAGGGAATGCATTATGTAAATTTCTCATATTACATCATGACTTGTTTCTGAATACTTGGCATTATTTAAAACAACTTTGTTGAATTGGATGAACTTTGATCCTAATGAAGAACATTTGATCATATTAAGTGCAGACTTCAAACTGGTGCTTATCTTGAAGAATTGTTTGCAAGTAAGTATTATATGAATATCTAAACAATCTAAAATTACTATTTTTTGTGTATTATATGTTGATATGCAAATATCTGTTAGTCCAAGGAGTGTGTTTACTGCTTTCCAAATTGTACTTGATGTTTCAGTTTCTCTTAGCAGAAAGCAGCATTCATTTTATGGACTCTCTTTTTCTTTCTGGTCTTTCATTGTGCAAGTGTAGGTGTGGAAAGAGACTGTATGGGCTTGGCCTTAAAGGATGCAAAGTGCCCTTAGCCTCACCCTTGCTGGTGCTGGTAGGGTGGCAAGTCATTTACTCCAAGTAGTGTACCTTGGGGGCAGTCCCTGCTGCAGCCTGCTCTCCTCTGTGTATTTATTTTGCTGTGGGAAGATGAGATGATGCCTGTGTTTTTGGGAGAAGAGTCAATGTCATGGTTGTCTAAGGTGTAATGCTACCTGTGATACAGTTAGTTGCTACAGCTCTGAAAATGAGCCCTGTTCATGTCAATGCCACTACTTTTGCTTCAAGTTGACTGTAGGTTATCTAAGACAGTCAGTGTTAATACATAAATGAAGGGTGCTTAATTAAACTGACGCATTGGATTTACATACGGGAATATTAGTTGGGAAGACGAATATTCTATATAATCCTAAAAACACAGCAGGGTATTAGCCTTTGATGAAAAGACATTTAGCTAAGCTAGGTGCTTAACTAAGGTCTGGGCAGATTGAACTAATGTGTTCCATAGATGCTCTTATGTTAGTGTCTAGTTTGGATTTCCTCAGCTTTTGAATTGCATCTTCCAACTGTCCCTGCTTAGTGCACTTGGCTTCCCATTGTAGAGTGATGTCCAAGCACATGAACTGAATTCTTTTTGGGCAAAACAAAAAAGAAAGTGTGTTCCGGGAGGAGCATACCTTAGGTGCCCCAACTGCTGAGCACTGAGGCTATGGGAGTGGGCACGAGCTAGTCTGACAGGTGCCCTAAAATACTTGTATGGTGCATGCCTACTCCGAAAACCACCTAATTGTCTGGCTGTACTATTGGCTCCATATATACAAGCTTGAAATTATTTTTAGACAATGCACTACTCATCGAGCTGTCTGCATAGTTATGGCACCGTAAACCTTTCAAATACGGAACTGCTGCTGATAAGCTTGTAGTGGTTAATGTCTATAGGAAGCTTTTATCTTCTTTGAAGAATATAAACAAGTGAAGACATGGGGAAGGGTTCACCACTGTTCTTGGAAAAGAATAACCAGCGATGTGGGATGTGAGGATAAGAGAAAAATCAGCACTGGATTAGAATGTGTGTACTGGCTGCTGGTCATGCTTGCTTTTTTGTTTAGGTTTGTTTCCATACAGTTAAGATTTTTTTGCTCTTCATAAACTGGAGTCTGGAGTAGTAATAGCTGGTTGCTCCCCATTCTGCAGTTCAAGGTAAGTTCTACTTTTAGCCTTGAAGGTACAGCTGAGGGAGTACCTGTGCTTTTTGTTTTTTCCTGGAAGTGAGCAATATCAGTTTACTAGTCTCTAGGGAAAACTTGTGGGATGTACTGTTAGCTTACGTGAAATTTTGTTTCAATTATATTTTTTGTTGCATTCCTCCAGTCCTTTAGGAATTTGCCTGCTTGCATGCAGTAACTAGGAGAGACTTTCCCATCATGTGCATAACTTGGTTTTGCATGTATGTTTCTTATACCTGTTGGAGGCAGTGGTAGTGGTAATGCTGGTGCACCAGGATTTGAGGAAAAGTGTGCTGTGCTTCTAGTGGCATTAAAATACTTTCTGTGCCTGTCAGGCGTGTCAAGTTCATGAACTGAAGTTTTATGAATGGTTCACTGCATGTGGGCTGAGTTACACATGAACTGTTTGAGCGCAGGTCTGCTTTGATTTTCACTTTCTTCTGTCTTCTGGGACATGGTAGAGTCCCCCGAGTCATCTGATGCATTTCTTAATGCTGCAAGAACTTAAGACATTTTTAATACCTTTTTTTCTCTAACATTTTTTTGTTGTTACTTTTTATTTTTTCTCCTCCTCTTTCACCCCATCTGTGGCAAACCTGGTATTTTTGTTAGGATACAGTTCAGGCTAGCATTAGCAGGAAGGTATCCTGGTGTGGCTTTTGGTCCGTAAAGTGTACGTTTTGTGGCCAGTGTGGATTATCTGTGACTGCCTACAGCTATGGAGAAGATTGTACTTGAATTCAAACGGTCCATATAGTCTTGTAGTGGTTTGTATTTCTGTTCTTGTCATTGAGTGACGTTTTGCTGCCTGTAATAATTGAAGAGTACTGCCTTTAATAACTGGAGAGCAAGGCTGGCTATCACTAGAGTTACTGAAAAATAAGTACCTTTGCAGAATATGTTTTTAAAAACAGCACATGTAATGGAGATTTCAGGCTTACCTGCCATGGAAGCAATAGCACAAACTGTTGTTACAGAGACTAATATCACTGCAGGGGTGTTTTTTGTGTCATTTGTATTTTTAATTTAATTTGCGCTACTTAGCTGTCAGAGTAATTGCTGCTTCCCAAAATCAATTAAGTAAAGCAAAGTTCATAGATATTAAATAGCAGTGGAATGTGGAAAAAATCAGTGGGAGTAGCAAAAGAAAGAAATACAATAGTTCTGTTTGTACCACCCAAGTTGAGTGAAATAAGCAGCCTTGCCTGGGACTTGCAGCCCTTCAAACTCTTGACATACATGAAAGTTTCAAGAGGGGAGAAGGAAGTTTTTAGATTATGCATCTCCTGTCTTCTCTGAGATGTAGGTTTTATTTTTTATTTACTTACCTAACAGCCTCTTAATAAAACTTCAGAATTTTTGTACTGATGGACTGCTCACCTGTTCCTTTGGACTTGGTTTTGCGACTTCTGTTTTGAAGTCAGACTTGAGCATCTGGACTAAGGCCTGGTTTTCTGGTGTATAGGCTTTAAAAGTTTCCGGGTGACTGTATTCCTTAGACTGAAAGGGTTTTTGGTTTTTTATATGCCTACCCATATCTTAACAGTGAGCTTCGATTTCTGTTGAGTGTTGTTATTGTGTCACTGTTGAGTGAGAGAGAAATCTCTCTCCTAACTTCCTAACTAAGCTTAGTAACAGAAGTTCCTAAACTTCTGGAAGAAGTACCAACGTGTCAAATTGTCAGTAGAGCAAGCATGAAAAACCTTCTTTGGTGGATGAGAGGGGTTGATAGTACATTTGGATCACTGTGGTTAAGAGCAGCCCTTTGACCTTTTATGTGCCGCATGTGGGTTCGGTTTCAAGGGGGTTCGGAGGTGGAGACATGCATGATTTTTTTTGTTAGGAGTTTTTTGGTTTTTATTTTAAAAATCTTATAGCTGACTGCTCTTAACTTGTTTAAATTCCTATGGTAATCATTGTGAGGACGTTGTAAAATTCATTTGTTAGCCTTTCAGAGAAAGGACGTGCATGCTTATTGTAAATTACATGCATCAAATTGATTTGAAATTGGACCATTAGTTACATTGATTTAAAGTGCCAGAAAATTGATCTAAATTTCATAATTTAAGAATGGAACTAGTTTCTCTTACTTATGGGAGGATGATTTATTTAGAGACCAACTGGAGCATGAGTACTTGTATAATAAAGTAGATAATGGAGTGGTGGCAGTGCTGGGAAAGAAGTAAAAGGGCTATCACAGTTTGTTCAGGGAATAATTTCAGTGTAACCCACTGAAAATCAAATATACCTGCATATTGCTGTTTTTTTTGTTAAAGTGTGTCTCCACATACTGTCACGTTTTTAACAATTGCATTTCTTTCCCTTCTCTTTTTAGTAGGCTTTGAAGCTTTGCTTGGCAAGCGTTGTGCGTATTTAATAAAAGCCTTCTAAATAAAAGGCTTTTACAATTGTAATGAATGAGATACTACGCTAGCATAATATATTCAGAAGAAGATGCTGATTAGGAAAATTCAGAAATTTAGCATACTGGAAAGTTTGAAAAGGTGTCAGATACTGAAATTACCCTAAGAAGCAACAGTTGTGCCAAGCATGTGAAAGTAAGATTTGAACTCTTCTGTTGTTTCTAAACCTTTTCAACTGGTGGCACTATTCTGGGTAAACTGTTAATCCTGTGGCTAGTTTTGTGGAACCAGCAAATACAATTAGGCTGTGTTGAAATGCACGCTGTTTGTGTTTTGAATCAAACGGTGAAATTGCCCAAACTTAGACCACAGCGGTCTTGAAGCAATGGAAATAGCAGATTACCAAGTGTGTACGATGTTACGGAAATACTGTTCTGTTATAGAGTATTTTTAACCACTTGAGGCAATTAATTCTGTCTCCTCAGGTAATCGGTTAATAGTTAAGAACAAATATATTAATTTGTTCCTTTAAGTTGTGACCTCTGATCCACAGAGTCCTCTTAAACTTTAAACTTAATTTCCATGTACAACTGAATTTTAACGTCTTGGTACTGAGCTTTTTCTTACTTGTCTTAGACTCAACACTGCAAAAAATAGACTCTGGGATTTGGGAATGTCCTGTTCCTTATGGGGGGCTCATGCTAATGTTAATATTATTGTGTCTTACTGAGACTAGAGGATTCATAGGGCTGAGCCACCTGGAGGCGTGCGGAATAGCATCCTCCATTTCTGGTCCTCCTCCTGGAAATTTATGAGGAGAGCCTGAGAACTAGTTAATTCAACTAAATATTTTCTTGAGGCTGAAGAGTACTGGTGATGCGTATGCTTTGAACTAACTACTTATCAGTCTCATCATTTTGGTGTTTCATTTTGCCAAAATCGTGTTTGTTGCATGGGCTAATGAAACAGGATAGTTATTAATGAGTATCTTAAACAGAAAACTGATTTTGTGTGTTTAGTGTGAATGGATTTGCTGAAAGCGCTCATAGTAAGTGTGCGAAAAGTAAATCGGAACATTACGATCATTTTGATTGCTACAGTGGAATTTCATCATGATCTTAATACCTTGTGTATGCAGAGAGCAATGCTGGTGCTAAGCTGTACGAGTGAAAACCATGTCTAAACTAGATAAACTCTTAGCTTATAAAAATATTCAGGAGTGGCCAGTACAGAATCTGAGGAGAGTGGTGGTGGTGGGGAGGGCGGAGATGAAGGGGGGGGAAGGAAGAGTTTTTAGCTTACTGTTTTGAAGCTGTTGAAGCTAAATACATTGGTTCAGAGAAGCGAGTAATATGTGTGGGTGGTTAGGCAAGTTATGGCAGTTCTAAACCTGAAATGATTTTTTTGAAATGGATTAAGATGCTCTCACTTTAACTCTTCTTAGTTAAACTCAGCAGATGTAATGAAAGAAAATTGTAAAAGCAAGTGAAAATGGGAGGCAAAATCTTCGGTATAGATATATTGAATTTAGTTCTGATAACGGAAAAATAGTGTGATTATCGATTATAGTAGGCAAGTAGGTTAGTTATATTATTGTGTTTGCTTAAATTTGATTTTGTTTGGATTCTTCAAGAAAGATGGCAAATATTTAGATAAGACCAGTGGAAAGATGTTTTAATCTCGGTAGTAAATAATGCAAACATTCACTGAGGCAGGGGGTGGGGAGGACCAGTGATTGTTATTTAAAGCTTTTTGACTCTTCTTTTGTTGTTAATTTACAGTTAAAAAAACAGTAAGGTTTAAGCTCTTAAAATCATGATTTATGTTTATCTGTAAAGTTGCCTACTAACCATTTCACTTCCCCTGCTTGGTATTCACTTAAATATATTAGAACATAATTTTAAAAAAAAACGTTTCTACTAGTTGCTATATTCATTAACAGTTAAGAAGGTAAAAACAACTTGACTCAAAGATTTCGTTTATGTAGTAAATGCATCTTTTAAAAAATTGTATTCTAACTTACACTCTAAGTAGTACCATTAGTAATGAACATCATAGAGGGACCTGACAATCTATGAATTATTCACTGGTAGATTATTGTATCTTTGTTGTTAGCATGCAAGATAATGAACATAATTACTGTGGCAGTATACTCAGGGGAATGTGCAGTTCTTCCGTCTGTCTAGGCTGGAGTTACCATTGAAAGGAGTATTAAGAAAATACGGATGAGGTCTGGTAGCAGAGTTGCTGCTGCTTATATTCTTCTGCTGCTTCAGTAAATGCATATGCTTTGGACGCTTGAATCTTAAATGGGTTTGAGTTGGGTTTTTTTGTCTTTTTGGGGGGTTGTGGGTGGGTTTTTTTTTGTTTCAGGGGTGGGTTTTTTTTAATTTCTAAAAGTAGTAATCATCTTTCTATTCTCTCTGGTAATATTGCATACTGACTAAAAGGATTTGATGTTTAATTGTAGCAGCACTGTAGATTTACCCTCTTCTATCAGAATGGTCTGTTATAGTAAATGAGTATGAACAGTCTAATTGCTTAGGAAATCCAGGGTAAAAGGTTAATCAGCAATTTGCCTTTCTTTAAAGGACTTAGCTTGTTATGATTTACTTGTCTTAAAGAACTTTGCAAGGCATTAGTTTGTACGCCTTTTTAATCTGTGAGGCTGTCCACCTGATCTTAAGCTTTTTGATGAGCCGAGTACTTCTGTTTTCTGTTTTATATTATGATAACGTAAATTATCTGTAATAAGCCATCCTAATTAAAGTTGGTAAATCTACAGCTCTGTTCCAATTACACACTAATCAATTATACACTAATTTAATTCTACTTAGCTTGATACAGTGCATCATTAATCAGGTTCACATTTAATACAACAGAATTACTGTATTAACCAAAAAAATTGGTGCATTCAAATAGGGGGAAATAAAGGAAGTCGCGATGCCAAACAGTATACATAAATACTGTCTTATCAATAATGTCTTACAAAAATTTACTTTATCCTTGGGGAAGTATAACTGAAACTAGTTCGTTCTTTGTCAGCAGATTATTGTTATGAGCCGAAACCACTGATAATATAATACATTTAAGCAGATCATGGTGGTTGTTCTGAATGCTATACCTAATTATCTAATATAGTCAATTGTCTCACTTCTAATGTTATTTAAATAATTAGTTGTAAATTAAATTTGCCAAAAGTTGCAGTGCCCTTAGTGGTAGAACGGTAGAAGCTAGTGGCCAAGTAGATGTTGTTCTGTTCAGACTTCTAAAAGCTTTACCCATGTATAACTCATTGTAGAAGTTCAACCTACCTGCTGCTCTTACCACTGGGACGACTGTTTCCTACACATCCGCGCGTGCGAGAAGGCTGGCTGCATCTGCGTTTTCCCTCTCCCCTTGAAAGGCCTAGGAATGTCTGAAATTTGCCACCTGGAGACTCTCCAAAAGCTTGTGAGTTGTAGAGTGCAGTTGACTTCAAAAATACAGATGCCACACAAAGCTAATAAGGTTTCCAAAAGTGCTCACAAATGGAAACATTAACCAGACTAATTTTTATTAATCTACTACAAATAGGAAAGATGCAGCCCAGCAAACAAAAGAAGACAAGGTCTGCAGATGAGGTCACTTAAAAAAAAACCAACCAACTCCTCTCGGAAATAGTTTACTGTAACTAAAAAAGGTTGAAGGGGAATAAGGGACTTCAATAGGTATTTCATAAAATGAGATACTGGGTAGAAACTAAACTGAATACTAAATCAAGTTGAATTTTATTACTTGGAGGAAGTGTGGTAAGTTTGTAGATATTTTTGCCCGAGAAAATGCAGGACAATTAAGTTGTGAAAAATACTAGAAACTACTTCTGAAAAATAGCAGTTTGAGAACACGTGGAAAATGGTCACTATCAGCAAGCAAGCTTGATGTTCTGAACAACATGCATCTTTACAAAGAAATGGAACAGAAAAGAACTTTTTGTAGTTTTGTCTGTTCAGGTACAAAGAGATCATGTTGAGCATTTATTTTCTTTTGCTATATATACTCTTGGTCTGTCCATCTTCAAGATTTCATCTGAAGGAATGCATACTTAAAAATTCTTAAGTCCAGATTGTTTGCAATAAAGACTTGGGGAAATACACTTATTACTTATTTGTTTTCCAGAATCTTAATTCAAGGCTTGTATGTGATGCATTGATGATTGTCTGTCATTGCCATTGCTGTCACATTCCTGTCCTAAACCTACAGAGCATATAAAAAAAGTAATAATTGTGCTCAGAAGAGAAGCGGCAGCTTCAGTTGACTGTTCTAGGAGATTTGCAGGGCAGCCTTTCAGAGCTCTTTTAATTTGTAAAGGCTTGATTTAGCTTAATAATCTTTGCCAGCCAAGTTTGACTTCCCTGTTGTAGGATCTGAAACAGAACTGTGGAGGAAAAAACTGTTTTTGAAATGTCTCTAGATATTGCATACTTCATTTCATGTCCAGGATGTGTCTTTGGTGATATCTTGTATTTCTGTTTTGGGGAAATACTTGTCCTCTCTATAAGTTAAGCCAATAAATATGCAGTCAAATACCAGTTCCAATAACAATGTAGTGGTTGTTCATGAAACATAAGAGTTTACTCTTGGCAGTATTTTTAGTGTGGATATGCCTAATTGGTATCTCTGAAACGGATTTAAGTGTTCTGCCTTGTTTTATGTTAAAATTGACCAACAACATTAATACAGGCAGTTATTGCCATCTCCACTAAGGTGACAATAACTATTAGCTGTGTGATTGTCTTAAAATCTTCAGTCTTGATAACAATCATGCATCTCTGGTGGTGGTCTTTGGCAATGTGGCCATACACTGTTTTTAATTTGGAACTGTTCAGAGCATAATGTGACTAGAATGGTTAATGTGTAAGGGAAAGTTGCCCTTGTCTATAGAGCATCGTACATTGTGGAAGACGGGATATGTGAAGATAAATAAATAGAGAGAGAGCAGAAAGTGAAGACAGGGTTCCTTTACAGCAGGTTGAATAATCTCCTGGAAGATGGTATTCTCGTCTTCTGTATAAATTTTCTAACTTTCACAGGTGGTTTTTTTATTATTATTATTTTTCCCCCTAAGTATTTAACTTGTGGTCTTAACGTGCTGAGTACATAAACTTTAAGTAGAGTAATGGAAGTTGTACTTTTAACATATTGGGTACTAGATAAACTTGAATACAGACAAAACAGGTCCTAAGCTTAACAAGCTGAACACTCAAAATCAGTATTTTTAACCTTTGATTCCACAGGAAGTGGATAGTTATACTTTTAATCTCAGTGTGATTCTATGAAAATGTGTTCATTTATGCTTGAATAAAAGTGCTTCACTATAGAAATGTATATCACATAATACTGCTGAGAAAGTCAATAATTCTGTCTTCATAAGTGGTGTATATAGAAGGTGTAGGGCCACAAGCTTAATGGGGAGACAAAATAGAAAGCAGCGCACACAAGAATAAGCCAAAGTCTTATTTCCAGCTTTTTCTAGCTTCCATGTGTTTGTCACTTGTGTGATTTTAACATAAAGATTTTGTGCATCATTATTGGTTTCATATGTTTTGTATAGCACTCTCTTGTGGACAAACCCATTTTGCATTGTGTTCTAATTTGAAACTTAAGCAGTTTTGCTTAAAGTTCTACTGTCTTCACATTGGAATAGATCCGTCAACTGAGAAATCCAGAGTCTGAAATCCAGGAAACAGAAATTAACTGAAATGACTTTTAAGTTCATTTTTTCCTTCTTTTTTTGTAGTTACACATACGTAATGCTTGAATTGTGAGACATCTAATAATTGTGTAATATTAGCTGTTGTCTCAAAATGCGGTATGTATATATTAATGAATGATTTTGACTCTGCTACTAATTAGTAAAAGAAAGGAGTTAGAAGTGGAGAAAACCTCATGAATGAAAATCAAATTACTGTATTTTATTAATGAGGTCATAATAATTTATAATGGTGTAATTATGTTCACACTATATAACTAGCTCTTTCAGGAGGTTGTTTTTTTTTTTAAAAAAAAAAGCATGTACACACGCATACCTTACACTGGTGCTCTTAGGTCTGTGCCACTGTGCATGACAGTATTCTGTACAGCGTTCCAGTAGCTCTCATTGCAGGTCATTGGCAAGTAGCAAGTGCTCTGTCATTTCCACAGTAGGAGTTAGATCTGTGGGATATAGATGCAATAGTTAAGTCATGATCTATGCTAACTTCCTACGATCTATGTTTATGTAGTAAAGAAGTTTATGTACTTCTGTGCCTGGTTCTATAGCGAAGTGAAAAACTTTTGTGAAAACTTTTGGGACTGATGGTTTAAAGTCTTAGACTTCTAAAAACAAGTATTTCTAAACATGGGAAGTAGGTTGGCTACTTTTACAACTGCTGCAAAAGTTTCCCTATGTTTTCAAGTGTTCTACATTCATGTACATTGTTCATAACGGACTTCTGTTTAAAGCTTAACATTATAATTTCCCTCTCTAACAAATGAGAACCTATTAATGAAAATCTTTGTTAAAGTTTTGTAAAACTAACACAGTCCTCAGCAAATACTGAAAGTTAATTTAACAGTTACGAAAAGTTACTGTTTAGAAATAAATGCATATTAGCAATATAAATATGTTTTGAGAGGTTTAAGTGTTCCAGATGTTCCCACTATTCGCAGTTGACCACAATTGCATATCGCTGCTAAGTTGTCTCCCTCAAAAGCAAGTCCTGCAAATATCGTTGTGCCTTTCTAGATTGGCTCAAAGCCACACCATAGTCGCTTCTAAACCAGAGGAAGAAGAGAGCAGGGATGTAAGAGCATAAGCTGCCATCTCTTGTTATGTATAGATAGATATAGACACTGTAGCAAAAACGTGTATGTATTTTGCTACATATAATACATGTTTTATATATACGTAGACATAGATGCTTTTTTCCTGATACTTGGGTGGGTTTTTTTATCATTACTTTTCTTCTTCTTTGAGGTAAGAATCAGAGCAAAGCAGGTTTGGAGACCATATTTGTTACTTGTGTGTCAGCTCCTTAGATATTCTTGAAGGATCAGATCTCTCAGTATTGTTTGGTTACTAGAATGCAGGCATTAAACACAACTTGCGTTTGGCTCTGTTTTGACAATAGTAGTTAATATTGTATGGTTTTTGTTAAGGCACTGTTGAAAAAATACCTTATTGAGCTATTTGCAGTGTTTTTTTTAAAAGATGTTTAAGATTTCACATACAGTTTAACTGATCACAGATGAAACTGTAAATTAATACCTCATGAGTTTTTCTGACTGCAGGGCATTGTTTGTAACTCAAAGCTGCTTTGTTCCTACCCACTAGGAAAAGACCCTGTTCAAGCAAACAAATTAGAGTTCACCATGATATCAAACTATTTATTAAAACTGAAAACTCTAATTTTGAATTTTTTTTCACGGTGACTTTTGTAATAACCTGCTTAGAACGTGTTTCTTTAAAAGCCTAAATCTTTAGGAACTGAAATAAAAGGTATATAGTTGGTTTAATTGTTGGTCTTAATCCACCTTACTTGAAATTTTGTGCTCAAAGGATTACATGGCATACAAAAAGGGAAACATTACAAGTTGCTTCAGTTCAACTTGTCCTTTGATCAGATGCATTTGCATTCCTATTCACTTGTATATGATCTTGATACAAATAAGAGCATGTTTCGTGTGTAAAGTTTTAATGTTCTCGCTACCAGTAGTCGTTCTTGGCTAGAGAGTCAGGATGAGTGTGTTATCAACCTTTTTTTTTTTTTTTTTTCTTTTCTAATCTCAGAAAAGGTTTGGAGGGAGGTGGTTTTTTATATATACTTCTTTTACAGTATAATCAGTGAGTAAAGATTGGAGAGGGAAATAGTTTTACACAATTAGAGACATTCTTCCTATGGTGAGACAAAGTCAGGAGCTCCTGCTAGAAAAAGGGTAGGCTTTGTCTGTGAGCAAAGGCAAGCTCCCCTACAAGTGTTCGCCTACCAAGTGGCATATTCAGATTCAAAGGGGAGTCACCCAGCATCTTCTGTTAGGTACAGATGCTTTCTTTAAGCTCTCCACTCGGTAGTGCTCTCTGTGGATCATCCCACAGGACTACATGTGCTACAGAAGAATATACTTGGAAGTGTGTGTGAATTGGGTAGCATTGCTGTAACGTGGCGAAAATCACCGGCCAGCCTCTGACGTAAGGGCCAAACATGTTTTTGCAAGTCGTGCAACTGCGCTAATGTAAGTGTAAATACTCTGCTCAAGTCTTCCTGACGGCAAAAGCAGTGTCACGGTGACAAGGGCTACAGCTGAAACGGTTCACGTACCTCTGCTTGGTATTATGTGAGAACATAGTCACATCCAGTCAGTTCAGAGGCCTAATTACTAGTATTTGAGACTGGAGGGAAGGACTGTGAAGTAAAGCAAAGATCGTGGACTTTCTAGATTTGTGCTGAATGTTCTCCCAGCTTCCAGCAAGTAATGTTTAGACAGTTTGAGACATGGAGATGGTATGACGTGGGGGCAGGGGTATTCTTTCTTACCAAATAAATTTTGCTAGGTGGTTTTTCCATTGACTTAGCCAGTAATTTCTTGATTCCAATATGCGTCGGACATTCATGATCTGCGAAGGAAAGAGTGCCATAGCTTCAGAGTACGTCTTGCAGAAGTATATGTTCTTTTCTATCTTTGGCATCTGTCACTAGCTTGGATCTTTTAAGCCCTTTATCTCTTATATTCTGAGATGATCTGAATAATCACAACCTATTCTACTGACAAATTAAAAGATCCTGATTCTCTGCATAGTTGACTCCTCCAGACTGTGTCCTGGTTGTCTTCATTAATGTGAAAGCATTTCCATTACTTTAATTATGCCTGCTGCTTTTCTCTGTACCACTTTCAGTTTCTCACTGTTTCCCTTTCAAGGTGATGAGGACCAAAGCTGCTTACAGTGTTCATACTGTTGATTTTCACTCTGGCACGATGATGTTCACCACCTCTATCAGGAGGAGCAGAGAACGATCATAACATTGAGAGTTTTCAACCTGACTGATCTTACAAGTGAGCAGTAACATTTAGGTCAGGGTCCTTTATTCTTTTAGGAATACTTTTACTTCATGCATACCTGTACATCACTCAGAGTAGAGTCTTGATGTCTTCTTAAAAAAAATGTTTTCTAAATTGCTGTCATACCAATCTCAGGGCATTCAGACTTGCCCATGAAACTCTTTCATTCTGGTCTTGTCTAGATATTCAAAATTGCTCTTTGAGCTATTTTTCCAGTCTTTGTGAACTCTTGTATAATTCTCATCATGCTCAATACTGGAATGTCTACAGATTCTACAAAAAGATGTGTGTTTGGGGGTTGTTTTGGTATTTACGTGTTTACCTTTTTCCCACTCCCCAACAGGAGATTTAGCTAGAGTGTTGAGTATCGTTTGTTTGGGGGTTTTTATTTATGTTTGTAATAGTTTTATTTACTTGTGAAAACGAGAGTTAAAGAAGTGATCATACCACTTGGAGAAGTGGTTGTGATTGCTTTGCGTTTCTATGGAACATCATTACAATCGCCTGATTTCTTGAACAGCTGCGTATTCTTTATCTTTTGTGACCTTAATGTGAAAGATTACATTTGAAATGAAATGAGTTGTTGACTTCTTTGGTTTTGTCAAAAACTGTGCAGTGAGCTCCTTTGCAATCTCCTTGTATGTTGCTTTCTCTCCTGTGGGAGCTTTCGTGACAAGTGTAGGAGACTAAAGGAATGTTAAACCTAGAAATAAGAAAACTGAGGAAATACCATTCAGTTTTCTTCTGTGCTTTTAATAATAGACATGGAGGGCTGGTATGAGCCTCAAGTCCGTCATACAGCACCATGCTAAATGTATGTAGCTGGAATATCTAAATGTTTGTCTAACTGCTCTCAAAAGGAGTGAAGGAGATTGTCTCCCCTCTGTGGAGGGTGTCTAACTCCCTGTGGTTATCTTTCTGTAATGTATAGTCTAAGTCTTAGTTAAGCCAATTTCTTCCTGCCTGCAAGGGCTATGAAGAAATGTTTGGTTTCTTTGTAAGAGTCAACATTCAACTGTCCATCTTGTTTCTAGACGTTTCCTTTCTTGACTAAACTCAGTTTCTTCAATTGTTACTTCAGAATTTGTGAAGAAGACTTTGATAACAAATTAAGGGTCACTGTGTGACAGTTAACTACCAGTTGCTTGTGCACTGGTGTTTTGTTCCAATAGCTCTTCAGACACAGAAATTCACTTTCAGTGGTTGGTAGCTGCCCAGTTCCCACATGGGTTTTTCCACATTGAGAAGTGGGCCCGTGTGAACCTCATGAGGTTCAACAAGGCCAAGTGCAGGGTCCTGCACCTCGGTCGGGGCAACCCACGTTATTAATACAGACTGAGTGGAGAATGGATTCAGTGCAGCCCTGTGGAGAAGGACTTGGGAGTACTGGCGGGTGAAAAACTGGACATGAGTGGGCAGTGTGTGCTCACAGCCCAGAAAGCCAACCGTATCCTGGACCCCCTCAAAAGCAGCGTGGCCAGCAGGTTGAGGGAGATGATTCTGTCCCTCTGCTCCACTTGGGTGAGACCCTCCTGCAGTGCTGTGGCTAGCTCTGGGGCCCTCAGTGCAGGAGAGATGTGGACCTGTTGGAGTGGGTCCAGAGGGGGCCCACAAAAATAATGAGAAGGATGGAACACCTCTCCTATGAGGAAAGTCTCAGAGAGTTGGGGTTGTTCAGCGTAGAGAAGCGAAGGCTCCAGGGTGGCTTGATTGTGTCCTTCCAGTACCTAAAAGGGGCTTGTAAGAAAGATGTGGGGAAAACATTTTAGCAGGGCCTGTTGTGAAAGGACAAAGGGTAATGGTTTTAAACTGAAAGGGTAGATTTAGACTAGATACAAGGAAGAAATTTTTCACAGTGAGGGTGGTGAAACACCAGCACAGGCTGCCCAGAGAGGTGGTGGATGCCCCATCCCAGGAAACGTTCCAGGCCAGGTGGGACGGGGCTCTGAGCAGCCTGATCCAGTTGAAGATGTCCCTGCTCGTGGCAGAGGGGCTGGACTCGATGGCCTTTAAGGTCCCTTGCAACCCGAACCATTCCATGATTCTATAATTTCCCAGTCAATAATGTATTTCTATACTTCATAAAGTCCAATGAAATTCCCCTCCCCCGTAGTTTTTGCAGGGGTGAGGTTAAGAAGATAAGTTTAATCCTCTTTCATTGCAACCTTCTTAGGAGGGGAGATAAATTCTCCTGCACAAAATGCTGCTTTTTAGGAGTTTTGTGGAGCAAAAGAGCTGGTATGATTCAGTGAAACTTAACAGCTGACCATAAGCTTCTTAATAATAGCATGAAGGCTAACACAGGGTATCACTAAACATGTCCTGGAAGCGTTGTAGTGGCAGGGTGTGTGCAGACAGGAGAAGTCAAAATGACCAATTTGTCAGAGAGATGCTCTCAGTGTTGTCATATTTCAGTCAAATGTTTGGATTTTTCCTTTAAATCCACGAGTTGTTGTTCTGCTGTGTTATTAGCCTTTTAGTGCTGCTTGGAAAGTTCCTTTTTGAAATGATTTATGCAGTACTATTTCCTTGCAGCTTTTCTGTAACTTGTGATTTTTGGGTGTGTCTGGTGTTGTCGGGGTGGTTTGGGGTGGTTTTTTTGGTGGTGATGCTGTCCGTGCCCTGCCCTTCATTGCATATGCTAATTTTTTTCCCCAAAAAGGTGACCCTCTCAGATTTTTGCCTATGGAGTGAAGAGATGGACTGAATTGTCATAGGCTGTGGGATGAGTTATTTTTAGCTGTTGGCATTTCAGGCTGGAACACTTCATTCTGTCGTGCTTGTTAATGAGTCATCTGGAGAAAATGGGCTTCTTGCTTTCAGAGAGGGTCTGTAGCAAATAATAATAGGCTAATCTCTGCAGGAGACATTCTGCCAAGTAACTAAAGCTTCAACTAGAAAATATGTTCAAATGGAGACTTATCTCCCTGTAAGAATAAGCATGCACTCACTATTATTATTATTATTATTATTGTATTATGTATACGAAAAGCTCAAAAAGTGGAAGACTGATTAAGAGCCTAGTAATGGTATAATAGCGAAACATTTTCAAAAAAGAAGGTTAATTGAAGACAGTCACCTTTTACAGATGGAGAATAATACGTAGTTGCTTCCTAATTCAGAACATCGTTCACTCCCTGAAATCCAAATAGTTTACCTAGCTCTAGGAATCTTCTGAAAATATTCCTAACTAGATAAGACCTATATGAGGCTTGCGTCCTTGAGAGAACCCCAAATTCATCAACATTCAGTGTATTATTTTTAAGCATTATCCAGCGTCTTTGTTTTGGTCCCTACTGAAGACTATATTTTAATTTTGTTGTTGTTCTTTCTGTGTGCAATTTATAGTCTCTTCTTTGACCTTTTCCCTCAAGGTTTGACGGTTTTGTGCTGTTATAACACAGGAGGCTTTGTTTTGCAGCTGAAAATATTACCACTCAAGTTTGATCAAGTACTCTTACATTAAATTTCTAAGTTGTTAATCTAGTTGCTTCATTTTTGTATTGTTGAAATTCCAGAATTTGGTAGTGCAAACGATTCATTTACAAAAAAAAAAATGTAAAAATTTAGGGAGAAGTATATGAAAGACAGGGGAAAAAAAGACCCCCAAATGCTATTCTATAAAGGAAATAGTTTAAAGAACAGCATCAGTGTCAAGTCTTTTTGTCTCCTTTGGTACTTCTACTGACACTTAGAATTTATACCTTTTCCTTCTTTTGTTTCTGTATCTTCCTCTTGCGAAGCACATTACAAGTCTGAAGAGGTCTTTCTGTTTTGTAGGAAGAGGATGTTTCCTTTAGAGCTAATAATTTTTACTTTCCGTTGGTTATTTAGCTGTTTGGGTTTGGTTTTTTCAATTATCATGGAGTATTGAGTTAAAAGAGAACGTTTACCTTACCTTGTTCAAATAAGTATTTTTGCATATTAGTATCTGTTTACCCTTCAACCTGTAGTGTTTTAACCCATTTTCTCATATTGCTCTAGTCACTGTACAAAATGCTTTAAACCAAAACCATTTAATGATTCTGATACTACCAGTGTGTGCTGCTCCTAAGTAACCCACAGGGTTTAGACTGGGTTTTTCGAGATAAATATTTTACATTTTGGCATATTTTACAATTTGTCATATACCTACATTGCCGACAACAGTGTAATGGTCAAAACACTTGAGAAACCTATAAATAAGCTAGTGTAAGTATCAGAATCAATTTAACTTCAGTAGCATGGAAGTTTGCGTGGGAAAGCTTACCCTGTGTTTTAGCAGGCAGAATTAACTTTTCCTAAACATGAGGTTGCTGTGGTTAGACAGCTTCCAAATCCTCATCTCAATTGTTTATGGGTAGTTTGAATATACTGACTCTATAGATGGTCTGGTAATTGTCTCCTTAGTAGGCAATTCATGCATCTTTTCAGGTAGCACTGAATTCTATTATCCAGTACTTGGGTGTCATCCCACCAGTGTAAATTCTCTTACTTGTAGGAGACCTAGGTTTTGGTGTTTTCCAAAAGTGGAGGTAATGTGTTTCCATGTTATCTATTCTGAACTGTTTTGGTTCCTTCTCTCTTAAATATCTTTTTTTCCCCCTCAAGTATCCGAAGATGTTGATAATAAAAGAGTTGATTCCTTCTGTAATTTCCAGTACCACCTAATGAAAATGAAGATGCGGGTGCATCACTTATCAAGAGCTTAAAAAAGGAAATATATTTATGAGTATGCTTGTGTGCTTGCGGTAAGAAATATTGCCTGTGTTTCTGAGGTATCGAAATTAATGTTATTACTCACTATCAGTAGGTGACTGTCTTATGGGATATTCAAGACAGAGCTGTCTTGAGAAGCAGGGAAGTTAGAGAACTAAAATGGAAATCTTGGTATTTACTGTCGGTTGTGCTTAAAGCAGGGTTTTCTGCACTCTTTATTTGTTCATGAGGAAAATTATTATAGTTCACTGCATGTTAATAGGAGATTAGAGTGGCTTTATACTGTCATCTTGGTCTACTTAAATATCTTTGTGTATTTAGAATATTTTTTTGGTTTAAATTTACTCACTGCTTACTGATGTAAAAGAATTTAGAATAACACAAAAGGTGAAGAAAAATGGATGTTTCAGCAGTATAGTCAAATTGACATGAACCATTTATATTACTGTAGGAACAAAAAATTGATTTAGATTGTGGTTAACAACTGCCACTATTGTTTTGGACTTTGTTAATAGACAAATTAGGCAGATAAAATGCTTCTTAATCCGAGTGATGAATGGAAACAATTAGATTGTAGTTTAGTTTTGGAGTAGCTCTGGAGAACTTTGTAATACTTTATCAACTCTGATTTAGAGCTCAAACTTTGCAACTTGGTTAACTTTTTTTTTACTGCTCTGTGTTTATAGATAAAAGCACAAATTGTAAAGTTACTACAATAAAATATTTTTCTCTGTCAGGTCTGAGTGTCCATACATCTTTTTTTTTTTTCTTTTTCTTAGCTCTTTTTTTACAGGTAACTTAATATGATTTGTACTACAGCTTTAGATAATCTAAATCATAGCATAGATAAGGTCTAAGATCTCTTGCTGACTGAATACTTTTAATATTAAAATATTCTTGGCAAATATTAAGTTAAACAAATTTTCACTTTGATGTGAGCTGGAGTAAGTTGATGCTTGTGAAACAGCAGTTTTGATTAGCATTCACTAAAGGTTTATTGACAGTTAACACCTGGTTTCTACTGTGCCAAGTGGGAAGCATCTATTGCAGCTTCACATGATTGTTGCATAATTAGCATTATGATCTCTAATTTGCTTTTAATTTTGTAAACCTAGTATTATTTTCAAAACCAGTCAGTGTTCCTGCATTTTTATTGTAGGATAGACTAAGATTATTGATGTTCAAAGGGTTAAGAAGTGTACTACTTCCTAATAAAATAAACCACTTGCCATTTCATTGGTTAGTTAGCGAGGAAATTTATACACAAAAAAATTACTGTTACTTCTCAGAAAGCATGTATTCATCCCATGCTACTTATGAGAAGCAAACAGATAATGACAAGTTTTTTGGAAGTAGTATTGTTGTATGCAAGCTGCCAAATGTATACTGAGAACATCAGGAGCAAGTGTAAATGTTTTTGTAATACTGCTGAGAAATAACAAAGGAAATGACCTTGTTCCTTACTGCTCCAGAACATATTTTGGTGCATCCAGGAATGAAGAAGGTAAATGGTTTGTAGTTTTGCCTGCCCGCAATGTCTTTTCATCCTTATTGGCTTTGCATAAGGGCAGGGAGCTATTTCTGGTTATGGTGATTTTCAAGAAAAATTACTGGGGCAAATCCCTAGAGGTGTCTGCAGAATTTTTGAGTCTTAGCTGATCTTTTGGAAGATCTTCTCCCAAAAAGACAGTGGGAGGAAACTGTAAGCTTGTAGTCAATTACTGAACTGACAGGAATTCTCTAATGGTATCTCTGAATATCTATCCTCAAGTGAAACTTTTTCAAATGTTTTTAGTAGAAATTTAATAGAGAAATTTTAGTCATCTTGACCTATACTATAGTAGTCATAATACACTAATTTTACAGTTTGTGAAGGTACTCTGTGTATATATAATGTGTATATATATATTTGTACTGTTTAGTGACAGAATCAGAAATGTAATCTCTTAATAATCTAGTGGTATAGTTTTTCTTTTCATTTTCCTACAGCATTTCAGAATATCGACAGAAATACTTGCCTTGTGGTGGGCAGTGCTTCTGAGTGTTATCTTGTATGTTTTTGAGATAATGTAGGGGAGGAAGACAACCAGATAATCTGGAATAAAGGGGGCTTTTCAAGAACACTTGCATAAATTTGCTTGACTCTTTGCTGAGGAAAGAAAAAAAATTACTTTGAGAAATTTCTTTAAATCATGATCCTTAAGAGCTGATGTTTTAACCTTACATTTGAATGACTGTTACTTTTTCCATCTTGTTTCAATATGCCTAAATGCAAACACATGTGGAAAATGTTCTTTTGGCTTTTATCAAACTGACATTTAAGTGCATTTTTTTTTTTTTCAACCTCACTAACATTTGTGGTAAAATATTTCAAAGCTATGAATCTTGCAATTTGCTTATGCATTTTTTTTCTTTCTTTCATATATTAACATTTGGTACTCATAATCCTAACCTGGTTGGAATTATTGGCTTTTTTCATTTGCTGTTTGTTTGGATGAGGTGATTAGGAAAATACTTGATGTGAAATTCTGGTTTGTAGCAGTAAATACTTCCACGAAGAGTCACTGCTTTCTGAACTCTAGTAAATAAAAGAGGAAAAATACGATAATGTGCTGTATTAAATTGTAGCAATCATATTCCTAACACATTTAGCTTTCTGTTGTGTTACATGTCCGTACTGCTAACCTGTCTCCAATACTTCCTTTTTAGCATGTTTCATTCTTCCCCTCTACTCCCCTAGCCTTTCCCAACTCTTTAATTCTGTGCCAAGCTAATAAGGAGAAGAGCTAGCTCTGCATAAAGTCAGTCATTGCCAAGCAGCTGTTAAAAGTTTTCTCATGTACCTCTGTGATTGTACCTTCTAAAAGGCAGTATTTTTGCTCTTTGGGGTCCCAATTTTAAGTAAGAACAACCAATTATATCTGCATCTCAATCTTAATTGGTTATATGTCAAAGACTAGGGATGAAATAGTTCATATATATAACTACCCTTTCTAGGGCTTGAACTTTGAACACAAAGTTGTACAATTTAGGTAAATTAGGTACACCTTCAGAGCTAAAAATATGAATTACTTTTCTTCTAACACACGGGTTTTGTCCTAAAGTATTTCCCCTTTTACTTCTGTTGCAAAATAATACCCTGTGCTTTAATTATAACGTTTGCATCTTGAGACTACGGTTTTTCCTTAAATCTGAATTAGATTTTACTTAGGATCAAATTCTGAGGGCTTCAGCTTGCCTGCTAATGCTGACCTGGGGAGGCCGTCTCCCTCCAACGTGTGCCCCATCTGCCTGGCGGTGTGGCTGCCTGCCTTGTTCTGGCACCGGCCCAGGCTGCGATGAAACTGAGAATGTGACAGATGACAGGCTTGTCCAGATGTATGCATAACTACTTCTGCCATGCCCTGCGAAACAATCAGGATGGAGGTTTGGCATTATTTAGTTGTTTGTGTTGATTTATTCCTTGAGGGTATTTAAAAAAAAAATATATATATAATTTGGTATTTCTTTTGGTAGTTTTACTGAGCTTTTAGTATTATTAAAACAGGTTATATGATACGATGCTCACTGTCTCCTCATGGGTGGTGGGTTTTTTTCTGTAATTTATGGAGTGATTTCATAGATAGTCTGACACAGGTTACTTAATTTGAAGACTTAGGTAGGTGTAAAAAAACGCAATTAAATGGATCAGACAGCTAACTGCCAGTGTATTAGTCTGGTTCTCCTCACAGCTGAACACTTAAGCTATTGTCGTGTCTTAATATGACTAGTTCTTGCAAGTAAAAATAAATATCTAGGAAAGGTGTCAGAATCACCATTAATTATGATTTGTAATTAAAATCTAATTAAAATCCATCCAATAGCTGGAAAACATACCAAATCCTAGTCTGCCATCCTCTCTAGGGGTATCAACAAAGGCTGCCTGCCCAGCCCCAACTTCCTTCCAAAGAAAAAGAAGTTACAGCCTCATGTGCGGTTAGCAACCTTTTGTTGATTAAGAGGTTCCTGTCATAGTGTTTTCACAGGTTTTTATAACACCAAACAAAAATGTACAATCCATTGGAAATGCTCTAATGTTATGGTACAAAATAACTAGATTTTTGTCTTACATTCTGGCTGTCAATATCTGGCATACAAAAGCAAAAAGGGCAAAAATAATTTTTTCTCTCCTCTCTAGCTGTTTTTGGCAGCTGATTTTTTTAAAGTGTAGCTCCCTGCTGATGTATGCTATTGAGTGTATCTTGGGTAATAAGCAGATACATCAAAAGATATCCAGGGCAACACACCCTGCTGAAAAACAAGAGATTACCTTTCTCTACTTGGTGCAGATAAGTAGCTTCTGACAAATGCGTCAGAAGTGTATTTTCCTGGTGTGCACTCTATATAAGACAGCTAAATGTTGGGTATATTCTGTGGCCATTTTGCTCTTCAGGAGTTACTTTGTAGTCCAATATAAATTGTGTCTAAAAACTTAACAGCATTACTTGAATTGCTTTAGTTTTCCTTTCTCTAGCTCCATTGCCTTACGTTGTCTGCCTTCAGTTGTAGGGAGTGTTTTATGTGCTTATTTTTGTTGTCAGTTTGGTTTTGAAACCATGGTGAGCCAAACATGGCTGTACTTGTTGCTCTGTAATGTAGAACAAGATAGTCCCAGCTCCAAAAAGCCTCAGATTTTGTGTGTAAAAGTGAGTTATGAGAGATGGGTATTGAACCAGGAGAGAGTTGCCAGTCGTTAGGCTGGAGAATAGCCTTGGGACATCACACAGCCTTGCTGATGACTTTCTGTAGATGTCATGCTGAAAGATAGTTTGATGGAAGATTAAAAGCAGATTTGCTAATTTTCATGGAAAATTCTAGTAACTGGACATTGGATGATACCGTGGGTTAGTGAGAGAAAAGGTGGTTTTATTGACTGCTTTGAGCCCAGAGGCTGTTGTAAATCTGAATGTACCAAATGAAGGATGGTATGTTCAGCAGCGTAGTGCTTTGCAGGGATCTGTATAGCACAGTAAATTGTGCTTTTTAAGATGTGCTACGAGGAAGAACAGTGTAAGGTTTAAACATCATTTGGTACAGAGGAGATGTGTAGTGATGCTTATGTTATGAATGGTTTGAGTGACAAACAGGGTGGTGAAATTGTCAGCAGTGATAATACTGGGGGGAAATGCTAACAGTGCTCTCCTGTTTGAGGTAACGGTGTGGCATATGTGAGAGGAGTCTGTGCCTCTAAAAAATAAGCCTCCACCTCCTTCCTCATGTAACGAGGTGTATTTTGTTTAAAAAAACCAACCCAAAACCATAAAAACATTGTCATTCTTGTTTGTATTCTTTATATAGTAGCTTCTTCCATTACCCCTTTCTGTTTTATTCTGATAGCCATTAATTCTGTCAAAAGTGAAGCTACTGAAAAGGCTCACCTTCGAGTATCAAGTTCAATTAGGAGTCAACCCTTTTTTTAAAAAGGGGAGGGGGGGAAAAGAAAGCAACTGACAAGTGTTATTGCCTTTTAGTATAATTGAGCAAAACATTAACATACCCTCTTTGGTCAGTGCTAGAGTTGATCAGCAGGATCACAGCTGAAAACATATGCTGCTGCAAATGCAAACTTGTTTTTGTTAAAATATGCTGTAATGTGGTGAACAAATTCATCGTACCAAAAATAGGGGCCCCTCTATATGGTGCTGATAGTGGGATTTATTATTCCGTTATTTAAGGTAATGGTATGTTGCTAGGTCAGGAGAAAGGTCACAGTTCTCAGATACAGCACAGCCTTAAGAAATACTCAGAGAAAGGCCAACAATTGCGGAACGTGAAACAAAAATATTATTCAGTCTTGCTCATAAGGTTCTAATTTTCTTGAATTATCCAAAGTGTGATAACAGCTTAGTCCTGAAGCATACACAGAAGCTCTGTTTAGCATGCCCAGGCCTCAGAGCAGTTTCTATGGTTGAACTTCCTTAAAATGGAGAGTTTTGCAAAAGCAAATACCACGTTTGAGGCATGCTAGGATAGCAGTGTCTTCTCTTTGCAGGTCAGACATATGGCAGACAGTGACAAAGTCAGTGTTCCTACACTGCGTGTGCCATCTGCTGACATTTTGAAAAATGTCCATCTAACTGTTCATCATCTTAAGATAAAAAGCTATTGGCACTCTTAATTTTGAGGTCATTCTTGATACAACTTGGTTTTTAGGCTCTTGTGAATTAAAAAAACCATGCAATTTATATCATCCTTTTGATGTGTCATAGAAAATGACTAGCAAAAATTACTTTCATTTGTACAAGCTCTTTTTCTGTTTTGTGTAAGAGAACTTTGGAGGTGTGGAGTTTATTATCTTAATTCAAAGAAAATAAGTTAGGTCTTCTAGTGTTCAGTGTGAAATAGTGAAAGTCTATTGCCATTGCTTGTCTTACTCTGTCAAGTAATTGTCAAGTAATTTGTTCAGATGATTTCTGAGATTACATAGCTGTCACCTTGAAATCTTCATAATGCAGACAGTATTTCAAGGTTGTTTCCAACTTTTTTCCCAAAATTCAAATACCACCTATTTTATCATTCAAACCACCAGATCAGTATTTAAACACATACTCATCCAGATTTAGAGCTAACATAGGTGATGAACTACAGTATCTTAACTTCACAAGGTTTAACATGCCATTAAATAATATGGACTGAGAAACATCAAAGGTCTTTAGGTAAAGGAATTAAAATATCGGTATCCATGTAGATATACAAGAATACAAAAATAACCATATGATTTGGGCAGTACACACTCAAATTGATTGAAAAGGTAACATGTCCATTAAAGAAAAAAAATATTGCCAAATACTTAATTGGTTCATGACAGTTTGTATGTCTCTGCTTGAGAAGCAATTGTGAGGAGACCTGTTGCTTTTGGTTATTTTTTTCCCCACTCTCAGCTACTTGCTATCATTTGAGGTTTCAATTGCTTGACATGGAATTGGTGGATAATTAGTAGTGTGTATAACTGTGAAAAGCACATGTAGTAATTTAGTTCTTGCTTCTTTCTAATTGTCTGCCCATAGGTAGTTTGCTAAGGTGAGTAGCTCGTTATTCAAACATTTTAAATGAAAAGTACTGCAGAAATAAAAATGCTCTTATTAGTAACACGGTATTGAAAATCAAAACCTTTTAAACAAACTAGTCATTATTTGACAAATCTATCCTCAAAGCAGTTATTCACGTACTACAAGGAGACTGGGGCTGTGAAGGGGAGAGAAGGGTAAGGCAGCAGATAGTGTTCATTTTTCACCATGTCTAAAATAAAGTTGTGTCAATCATCTTTTAGAAGATGCTAAAGGTAAATAAAATATGTCGAAATACATCTGACTGGGCAAGCTTCATTTGTTAAAGGTAAACATCTAAAGTTAATAGACCTTAAGGGCAAGTCTGTGCTATTAATTAGGGTTGACCTCGAGGTCATTTTGAGCCTCAAATGTGCAAACATATTTTACAGTAAACATTTTAACTTGCCTGCTGGAGTCCTTCCTTCTGAATATAATGTCTTTTGAGGTTATTAATCCTGCTGTTCAACCCACTCATTTTGAAGTGTGCTTAGAACTTAAAGGCACAATGCAGTACTTGTGCGCAGCCTCCTCGCAGCCTTCACCCCTCCTCGTTCTCGTCGCCTGTTGTGTGATACTGCCCTTTTCTGCAGCCTGTGGCTGGAGGGAACGCCGGGTCTTAAGCTGTTGGGGTACTGTCATCAGAGATGCCAAACATTATCCTACACAAGGAAGAATGTCTTATATCTGGGTCTTAACCCTAAAGTTTGACCTGAAATGTGAGGGTAGATACTTCTGTTAAAATTAAGTACTTGTTTTAACCTTCAAATGTAATAATGTACTACTGCATGTCACCAGAAAATGCTATGTTTTCGTAGTAGTATGACTTGAAGGATTTGAAAGCTCATCTAGAAACACTTGGCTTTTCTGTTATCAGATTTTCCCAGATACTAGTAGATTTTTTCATAGAAGTTCTTCACCTTTCAAAACGTACTATTTCATATGAAAACTTAAAATGTAGCACCGTTGTTTGGGTCAAGTTAATTTTGAAATAGACACCAGATCTCCTCAATCTTCTCACTTAATTTTACATTCTGTTTTTAGCTTTAATGAGTTGGAGTAAGTATCTGAATGTCTTTATTGGTATAATTTTTCTTCAAGTATATATTTTATCAATGTAAACAGTTAATTTCAATCAAACTAATCCTTCAGATAATGGGTTTTTCCAGTTATTTTCTCCCCTTTCAACTTTAAGGTGAAGGATTCAAGTTGACGTCACACTTTGCTTTGTAATTTGGACAAAATCTGAATAGATGTTCTCAGCTTGCACCATGTGTAACAGCTAGTGTATCTGAATTTCTTCTTTTCAAATAACATGTTGTCATCTACTTCTAATGTTCATGTCTGCATTTGAAAAAAAAATAGTAGAGTTTTAACTTTTTTCTTTAACTTTTTTCTTCAACTTTTTTGTTTTAACAGATTTGAAGAACTTGTGAAAAAGTTCAAAGTAGAATATCATGCTGGTGGTTCAACTCAAAATTCCGTTAAAGTGGCCCAGGTTTGTTCTTCCTTAAAAAAGATTTATTGATAATTTGTAGTGTTGAGTTTGAATCGACTTCATGCTCTGTACTGTCTGTATTTGTCATGAGCACTACTGAGTGGGTGATTCTGTTGCTTAGCCTATGCTTGGGTTTTTTGACATGATTTATTTTGAAGTTGTGCTCTTTATTCTTCTCCCACGCTTTCTGTTAAGGTTATAGTTACAACTACAGTGTACCTAGGAGTGAAAAGGAGGGTTTTAAGGAAGACTGAGCCAGGCTTTTGTCAAAGGTTACGGCAGAAGGATAAGAGGCAAGGACAGGATCCCTAGCTGCTGTTAAGAGTCTTCCAAGGAGGAGAAAAAAGTTACGATAAGAATGGTTAAACAGAGAAGTTGCTGAATCTCTGTGCTTGGAGATTTTTTGCATCTTACCAGGGTGAGTCTCTTTGGGTGACGGGATCTAAATTTGAGGCTGGCCGTGCTTTGAGTGGTGGTTGGACTAGAGAGGTCCCTGCGTCGTTCTCTGATTCTAACCACATTTCTTCTGTAAGACCTTGAAAGTTTGTCCATTAGCAATTGTAATGTAAAACTTTTTTTTTAATACTAGGATAATGTTTCTGGCTACGGGTATGATGAATAACAGTAATGATGAATGGGGTTTCAGGTATATGAGCTTTTCTATAACTGAAGTAGGCTTTTGTAACAGTACTCTTAAGCATGTTTCTGTGTGTGTATTTTTAGATGTGACAGATGTACAAATCCTATAAATAAAAATATACAAACTGTATTAATAAGCCAGGATCATTAACAAAAAGCTTATAAACTTCCTATATAATTAAAACTTACTGCCAGATAGCATTAAATGCACATTTGGAATACATTAAGTTTCAATTTAACAAAGGTTGCCCTGCCAATAAAAAGGAAGAATTCATTATAGTAATAATTGTTGCTCCTTGGTATAAAATAGTTGCTGCTTCTTTACTAAGGTGTTCATTTTCTGAAACCCCAAATGTCTTGAAAATATTTCTGATAGATTTCTTTGTTGTCAAATATTTTTAAGTTGCATGTGTTTAAAGTGTACATACCATTCTAATTCATAAAGGGTTATGTTTTTTGAATACAGACAGCTTTCAGAGCTTTCTGGTTTGGTTGGTGTTTGTCTTTTTTACCATGTGGTCAAGCCAATTTTTTTGCTTCTGATACTTAAAAAAAAAAAAAAACCTCCGCATCAGGAGAGCTCAAGTTAATGGGTTCTTTCTGTGTCAGTATGACTGTTGCTTAACCTGTGGGGCTGGTGTAGAGGTGCTGTCTTTCCGTGACAGCTGATTAGAGGTCGACATTCTGGATGGAGTTCGGCAACTGTGAATTAATTCAGAGGCATGAAAGTCTACTTCCATTACTGCATCTAGGTTGAGGATGTCTTAGTAGGAAATGCATTTGGTAAAATCAGAGTTTCTAAATTTCCAAGTACTCGAAGAGCCTAGGATTTTGTTTCCAGCTTTCTTTGAAGTGACCTCTTTGGCATCAGCTAATAATTTATTAGTAAACTGTGCCTTATACTTAGCTCTCTGAACTTATCAGTCCGGGTCTTGTTAACGTATTCTTCTATGAAATACCCAGAACTTATATAAGTCAATGAAAACAGGTGAAACTTAAATCAATGAAATGTAGGGGTTTCAGTGTCGGCGCTCCTTTCTTACACCAATTGGGTTTTGTCAGTGAACTTTTCCTTTACCTTGGCTCTGAGTTGGGAGCCTCATTCAGCTCCAGTTGCCATCTGGAATTGTATTTGGCTCCAGAAGGGTTGTCATCTCTTAGTTTTTGTTTCAAACAAGATTGAAACTTCAAACAGTTGTGCATGAATAACATAACATCACTAAGAGGCTTTAAAACCAGAGATGGGAGGGTGAGAGAGAGCGGGAAGAAAAAAAAACAGACAATTCTGGATATTTTAAAAGAAACTTCAGCAGAAGAAAAAAATGTGAGGATAAGAAAAAATAGTTTAAATGTAACCAAAAATTAAACTAGACATTCTGGAAGAATTTTTGCAGCAATATTCATTGGCTTATTGGAGAGAATGAGTGTGTAAGTAATCTTAGATCTGAATAATTTAAATGTATCTTTATTTGTTGAAAGTAATGGGAAGAAGCAAAGTCTGATTCAGGAAGCCTGACTGGTGGTTGAGAAGTAAAGGACCAATGAATTTCAGAGCTCTGAGATAGCCACATTCAAAGTGGATGTGGATTCTTTGCAAGAAGACATGTGGGGAAGAAATCCTAAGAATACAGCTCTTATTTTTTCAGCTTCTGTTACTTTATGGGAAAAACTTGAAGTATGCTAAAAACTGAGAGATAAACTAAAGAAGTTTAGTTCAGCTGTTTAGAAGTTGATGAGAAATAATGGCATGTTAAAAAAAGAATCCTTGGAAGCTTGATGGCAGTGGAATACAGCTGTGTAGAGTGGCTGGAAATGAACAAATGGCCTCTGAAGTCTGGCAATTGCTGTTTTAGAAGTTCATTTCTGAGCAGGAATAATATTCTTAAGGAGTGTGGTAGGAAAATTGGAGAGCAATTAGTAAAAAATGATAGGAATAAAAAAAAAGAAAGAATTTAAGGAGCAGCTCCAATCGTCATTGAATTGTTTGTTACAAATAGTCTGCTGCTTTAAGGGTCAGAAAGGCAACACTGTTGAAACAAAAATACCCAAAGGCAAAATGGGTGGGGAAACTCACAGTATATAATGTGTTTAAAAAGGAAAAATGAAACCATCATATCCTTGCTTGCATGTATGGTGATCATTGCTTCTGGTGTACATAGTCATATATTTTGGATATTTTTTTTGTATCTGTAAAGATAGTGAGAGCTGTTCAAGAAAGATGCTCTCTGTTCCTGAAAAGGATAAGCTAGCTTCTTAAACAAACCAAACGAAACAAAAAAAAAAAGGGGGGGGGGGGGGGGGGGGGGAGAAGTGTTACAAATACTGTATTTATCATGTGTGAGATATTTGAGATGTTAATCACAGAACGAGGCAATAGGAAGAAGCTCTGAATTATGAAGAAAACTTGGAATGAAAATTTAAAGCTGCGTCAACTAAGGAGATGAAGAATTTAGAAGTTCACAAAGAATTAACCAGAATTGCTGTCAAGCTGTGAAGCATAGAATTAGGTATCTTTTTCCTAGTGTGTTAACAAAAAGGGAAGATCTGAAGAACAGCCTTGAAGGAAGGATTTGGCAGGTAAGACACTAAAGGAAATCTTGGTATTTTTTCAATGTTGTCTTGCAGCAGAGCCGAAGTAGAGTGTGTGTTCACACTGCAGGAGTGAACGATGGTTGGAGAGCATTTTGAGAATCAAAAAGCTGAATGTTGCCTGCCCAAAGTGGGAGCTGAGGACAGGGTGTCTCAGCAGGGTCAGAAAAAGATCTGGACAGATCAGAGACAACAGAAAGGTTGTTTTGGTTTGGTTTTTTTAGAAATGTTTCTGATGTACAATGGAGAAGGCACGTTTTTGCAAAATGACATACAGAAGTGAAGTGAAAACATACATTAGAGTGAAAGCTCTGTAGAAGGAAAGGAGGGAGCAAATGAGAAACTGTTCTGTTGCAAAAGAAATACAGATGACTGTTAGAATAAGAATTGAGAGCATGGAAGATAAATGATGAAGGGGCAGAAACCCAGAAATATCACACCCGGCCAAAACTAGCACACTTATTTTCCGAAGTGCGTTATGTAAGTGTTTTTATAAGTACAATAATATTTTTAAAAAAAATACCTGAAAATGGTGAAAGGGAGTACCAAGGGCAATATAAAAGTAATGAAGAGCAAAACTAAAGCCAGTGAGATAGATGTTTACGTTCAAGGTCTCTGGGATTCTGAAGTTGTTTGAACATATACTGATCTGTAAGGAGTGAGAAAGTAAAAATTCTTTTGGCTTGACCCAACACTTGTTATGGTGAAGGGGGGGTAGAGGGTGGCAAAGTGATTGATGTATTCTAGAAATGACAGTAATGGGCATAAAAATGGAAAGCATGAAATAAATGAGGTTGCAGTTTAGTCATTCCTTAATGAGTTGAAATTAACAGCAAATTACATCTTGGAAATACTAATTCATATTAGCAGAAGAATAAAGACAGAAGTGAAGAAAGTGGAGACCAAAAAGCATGTGAGGGAAAAGACAAAACTGAGAGGATGGGAAATAAGTACTCTGGAAAGAAAAAAAAAAAAAAAAGTATAAAAATCCTGATGTTGCTCTGATTCTTCATCCCTCACTGTCCTGTCCTTGTTTCTTCCTGACCAATCTGCTTTTCTGTGTCCATCTGATCTTTCTTGGGTGTAAATTTGTTCACCTGGAAAAGAAAAGATGGCTAACCAGAAAAGATTGAGTACTTCTAAGGCCTTAAGGAGAAGTCTTACTGAAATATTAGTACTGAGTGGAAAGGTAGAGACAGACCGTAAAGAATGGGGAGAGGGGAGGAGGAATATTGGTAAAGGGCTGTCCCGAGTGCAGTACAACACAGAAAGCAGTTGGAGTCCAGATTATCAGTAAAAATGCAGGCAATAGGCTTCCAGGGGTGCTATGTTACTGTTAGCCACAGTTTGTCCTTTTTTTTTGTTTTGTTTTGTTTTTTGTTTATTCCTTAAGCCACCAGTAGGGACTGTTAATAACTTTGCTGGATCAAGCTGTAATTAACCAGGCGTTATTCACTGAAAATTGCTTGATAATACTTAAGAAAGTGAGGACTAGAGATGATGAACTGAATTGCAATCCTTTAGGTTCTAGAAAGGAAACTGAAGTTGAACTTTCCTGTTTGCTTTGGTGATCTCGGCATTAGGTTTATCCTTTTATACTAACTTTTAGTTTTGATTTGTGTTTAAAATTAAAGTTATAATGCTTGCTTAAGAACAAGAAGAGTGTGGCTATCAAATGGAAACTGCAGTGTGCTGCTCTGACCTTTACTTGTCTCATTAGATTTTGGCTTTGTATCTAATATGATATGTGACATCTTGCTTTAATCTGAGCTCTTGCATTCCCTCCAAATGATTGGATCCATTATATTAAATCTGTAAAATATGCATACATGTAACTGCATGCAGTTCATAAATAATGTATTGTTTTAGAGTTCTGCCAACAAACTAAATTCAGATTTGTGAAGACAGTATTTTACTACTTATCAGCTTCCTTCTGTAATTTTAATTAAGAGTGTGCCTGTCTGACAACAGACATTGATCTGGAAGGAAAAAATAATCTGAATCTTTTAATAGGGCTTGTTACTTTAAAGTATCTAAAACGAGTAACTTCAATGTGTAGACAGGGCAAGTATTGCTAACCAGGCCATATTTGCATGAGGTTTGTCAGTGTTTATTTTGACATTGGAGTGCTGAGGTTATAACTGCAAGTAGTAATCTTTTGAATTTTGTCTTTCTAACTCAGGTGCTGGATTTCGAGTCTAACTGGATAGAATTTATAAAATGGAATTTAAACAACACAACCTTGGCAATAAACTGCACATTCTTGTTTTTCTGGAAGTGCATATAAGGATTGCCACATTCTTCATCCCAAGAACGGGTGCTTTTGGTTTATGCGCAGTTCCTTAATAGCTGATTTTCATTCTCATAATTCCGCTATTGCTGTGGATCCAACTTAGCAGTTAGGGCGTGCTGTATACTATTGTTTATTCTTCCTCAGAAGAATTGCGACGTTCTCATTACACCCATTTTATTACTAGTGATGCTGTGTGAACTTGGAAGAATGGAGCTTGGCACATTTCAAGTTGAATTCGTAGCACTGGCAGATAAGGGGAAAACATAAGTTTAAACTCTCAGGAAGCTTTCGTATAGATACTCTTGGGAATTCACAATAATGTTTTTATAATACCCACCTCAGAAAATCATAATGACTCCCTGATTTCTTTGTAAGCTCTTGGTTTTCTGTGGTTCTGCAACTTTTTTGCAGAAAGTCTACATACAGTTGTTAGGTACTTGAAAGAAGCTTGGTTTTAAATTAGTGTGATTATTTACTCTTAATAGCGTGTTGATTTGAATGACTTTTAAATGAGGTATAACACTAAGAGAGAATAATAGGATGCTAAATTATGTTGAGCATTTGAGTTTGAGTCTTCTGTACATCAGGGAAGTGTGTCACTTTACCAGTATCAGCCTATATTTCTAAGGCTTGTAACTTCATCCCAATTTTTATTCTTCAGTGATGATTAACTTGATCTGTTAATCCAAAGTGATTGTGCTTTTTAGCATTCTAATCAACTGACAAGTTTGAAAATTTAATTTTGAAAAATGAACAGACTCATGCTTGTTTATAAAAAATGATATGTGCTGAAGGCTTCGATGTGTTTTAAATCTCTACTATTTGTTATGTGAGTAATTAGTCAA
Organism: Falco punctatus; assembly: GCF_963210335.1. Classification (NCBI taxonomy): domain Eukaryota; kingdom Metazoa; phylum Chordata; class Aves; order Falconiformes; family Falconidae; genus Falco; species Falco punctatus. Next base: position 6,735,962 of record NC_137589.1, read on the forward strand.
ACCTTGGGTTTATATTAAACATATGTGTCTACTGGGTCATGTCATGCTTAATCCAAAAATAGTGTGTAAAATTAAAAATCTATCTATGAAAAAATAGTTGGAGGCAGAACTGCATTTTTTTAAAAGAATATAGGCTATACTCTTGTAAACATATAACTAGCTTCATTGCAACTGCTTCCATGCTTTTAAAATTAAGTTTGTATGTATTTGCAAAGTAGTACCCTTGGCTAAACATTACTTATTATAAGTAATGTACAAAGTTCATCACACATTAGCTCGAGTGTTCAGTCATTTAACGATTTCCTCCTCACTTTTGTATCATACTAGATAAATGGGCATATAACAAATGAATTAAATCTTTTCTTCATTTCTGTAAATACCTGGATTAGTCCTATACAATTGATTAGACTGAGGCATAGCAGGAAGAAAGGCTTGGTTGGGAAGCAAGCCTCAGAATGTATCGGATATGCATAACTGGGAGAGAGGTAATGAAGAAGTTATCAGTGAGGTCACCCCAAGCATACTCTCAATTGTGTGATGGTGGTGCAACTTTGCGGGAGCTGTCATTGTTTTAGGAATCCATCATGCCATCAACTAGAAGTGTTCTCTGTTCTATTTATTGTGTGCTTGAATTCACTTATGCCACAAATAGAGTTCTCCAAAGACTGTTTCTGCAATAGGGCTCCCAGAAGGTGCAAGCAAATTCTCTAAACAGCTTCTTCCTCCTCCTTAGTGAAGCAGAGAACAATTAGCTCTATATCTTCCTGTTGACCAGAAGGATGTAGGTCATTTATGTCAAAAGAGGTGGGCTCTGTGCTCTCCGAACCGTTTGGGTTGGAATGTTACATTCCTCTGAGTTAGTTTTGGCCTTATGCTTGATATTTCTTAAGCAGCTTCATTACATCCCCCTACTCAGAGATGGGCTTGGTGGCCCCAGCTAACATGTGTTTCCAATATTTTCAATAGTTCAATCCAACTTTCAAGAAAAAAGTATGAAAAAGATCTCTAAAACACTTTCTGTTTGTTATGGTCTAACAAACCTAGGAGTATAGCTCACCTTCTCTGCCAGAAAACAATCCTGAGGGATGCGTTTCCTTCTGTGGCAGCTCCTGCATAGTTCTGCCATGCCGCACGGGTGTAGCATTCCACCAGCGTGGTCTCCTGTCTGTGATGATGCTGGCACCATGTGCTGTCCTGCGAGTGCACATCTCTGCTTCTCAAACCTATTCAGTGTAAAAGAAAGTAAGACAGAGAGAATTAGGACTTACAGCTAAATTATTCTTATCTGTATCTTGCTAAACTTTGTACGCTACTAGCCACTAAACTGGATCTCTTAAACATTTATCCCCAGTGCTATGGCCAGTCCTAATGAGTGAGACTTGCACTTGGCAAAGGAATAGCAAAACATACCTTGGTGCTGACAAAAATAGTTGTTTCAGTTTGTCTTTCTGGTGATACAGTCATGGCTATTTCCACTACTGTGAAGATGATGTCCCATTGACGGTGTCACGGTAGGCAGCGTCACATGCCAGTGGCATTGGTTTCCTAAGTGATTCTCTTAAGCGCACTCTGTCATTCATGTGTGGTTCCAAATTAGCCGATGTCAAACACCGCACTGATGTGGCCGTGCTTCTGACAGAACAGCCAGCCTTTCCTCTTCAGAGTTGTTAAGGCAGCTTGTGAAATTGGTGTAATGCTGAAGCCGGTTGGTACGGATATCAGAGAAATTCTGCAATGTTTGAGAGCTGCCTAGATTTTTTTGGAAAGTCTTAGGGAAGATTGCTAGACCTTTTACTCTGCTGCCTAACCTAAGATCAATTGCAAGGCCTTATTCAGAGCTACCCGGAACAGCTCAAAAAAGCAACAAAACTACTTTGTCGTTATGGCAAACTCTCCAAAATTTTAAGCAAATTTCCCCCAGGTTACAAAGCTGGGTACTTCTCAAGCTTTTTTGTGCTTGTGAAGGAGGTCCATGCATTGCTTCTGTGGCTATGAGTCGGACATTCAAAGTCAACGATGCAGCAGTGTGCTGGACGACCTACCTTTTCAAGGTCACCGATAGTGAGGCCTTTTTCTGCACACTGGTACCGGTTGCATACCGGGAATAACTGTGTACAGCACTGTGTATATTCATAGGCCTGGGAATAGAGTTTGTAACAAACATCAGGATGGTCAGAAAATGAAGCTCCAAAGAGCCTGTGGCCTTTTTTCAGATTCTCCTGTGCCAGGTCCCTACGTTTGTCCTCTTGAAAATGAGTCAGTTGCGGTTACACCTTTGTTAGTCTGCAGCAGTGTATTGTGAGACAGATGGTAACTGTTAAGCACTGCAAGACAAATGCCCTCGTGTGTATTGCTTCGGTATGGAGTTGAGTGGACTTGCCTGTTTGATGCACCAGAACCATATCCACTTCGTTTTTTCAGGTTTTGTCCCTAGCCAGCAACATCAATAGGATTGTGGGAAGAATGCCTTCGCAATATGTCATATCCAAAGCCCTTTAGAAGAACAGTAAAAAGAGTTGTACGATCACATTCCCCCTAAATTCATCCAGACAGAACCTTGAAACTCTCTCCTCAGTATTTTTTGAGTGAGCTTCAGAGTGCATATGCAGTCTCTGTTCATCCATCCAAAATTGTAATTTATTTAAATGATTAAAAACTGTTTCCATATTCCAGAGTAATCAAACATCAGTCACCCACATGGAATCAGAAGACACTATATAAATGGTAGCAGTTGGCTGTTCCTGGGAGTGCAATTCAGCTGCCTGCTGCTTGACTCAGCTTCCACGCCTGTTTCGCTATGTTAGCACCATTTTTTGGAGCTGTAAAAAAAATTGTTAGTTTTTTTCAAAGGCAACAAAGGGATTTGGGCTCTGTCCCTAAGCTAATATCCAGCCAGGTCAGAGGACTCAAACTTCATGGTTTTTTGGTTTTGTTTTCCCCAAGCCAATGCCACCTGTAAGTCATAAGCCATGCTGTATATGAGAGTGGAATTAATTAACACATGCCCTGATTTATACTTATCCTGAAAATAAAGATGTTTCTAGGTAATACAGTAATTGGTGCAGGCTGGGATTTATCCTGAAGAAATAAACAGCTGGAAGTATCAGGGAGCCACATTGAGGGGACCCGGTTCCAAGTGTGCCATGCTGTGAACCCTCCGACCTTTTTGTACGCAGAGCGACGATAGGACTTGCTCAGAGCCCTTCGCTCCGTGAGGCTGTCCGTGCCGCGGTGGGCTGAGGCACTCCAGCAGCTGACTGACGTTTACTTGACTTGTTCCCATTAGTTGACACTGGAAGGAGAATGACTGCTTGATTTGGCAATCTCAGAAGAGAGGCGAAATCCCTGTGCTTCATTGATATTAATTTGGCGTGCCACTCAAGTCTTGGGAGCTCAGGAGTTGTTTTATCCTTAGCAGCTCAGTAAGTTACGTAACTACATCTTTAGCAATTAATTAATGTTAAGTGATGTGATACAGTGGGGAGTTAATTGCCCTGGAAATCTGAAATGCCAAGTTACAGGAGTTTCTTGCACATCTCTAGAATACTTCCTGTTGAAAGTGTACTTTTTAAAAGAATTTTCTTCCCTCAACAAGGCCGCTGACAATTTTGCTCTTAGCTAAGAACTCTATGCAGGTTTTATAATATACTATTTCTGGAGACCTAGTGCTTTCCTCAGAAAGTTTAAATATATTAGTGTAACTTCCTTGCACATTTATTACATATATTCTCAGGTTCATTGCCTAAAACCATTCTTTCCTCTCTTTCAATAACTTGTGCTGCATCCAAGGGCACGTATGTCTGGTTTTGTACTTCAGAGTTCTGAATTTAACTTTGCTGCTAACTTGTATTGTAGCCATATAGAAAATGAGTCTATTTTCCTTTCTTTTGTGTATGATGGAGATAATAGTGGTTTATCAGAACAGACATTTAATGTAGGAATTTACCTAGTCTTTTTAAGAATGCGAAAGGGTAAGGACTGCTAAGTTGATGGGTTCATTAGGAAGTACAGTGGTGGTTTGTTTTTCTTTTAGGAACGTGACCATGGTTTCAAAGGAACCTGTGGGACTGCCTTACCAATCACATCAGCAGGCTCTGTTCCACTGGCCTTTGCAGTGAATGGCGTTATCTGCTATTCAGTTCAAAGAAAGGATAGGGGAAAATGCAGTGAATTCTCGGTAGGGAAGGCTTGTCCTAGGATTACACCATCAGTAGCTGACTTACACCCTCACCCATTAGAGTTGGCCTGTTAGGTATTCTTATTATTGGTATATGTGTGTACTCTTTTTTTTAAAAAAAGAACTTTCCAAAATTTGACCTTACTGATGTGTTGTTTCACAGTTGAGTTACTCTTGCTGCAAAACAGTATTTGGATGGATTTGGCCTGTTACCATCTTAAACAACTGTAGGAGATTTACCAGAATATTTACTCCATGGTGCTGGAGGCCTGTTCAAAGCGATGACAAGACCTTAAAGGAAAAATACGCCTCTTGTATACTCTGGATATATTAAAGCACAAACCCATATGAAGCAGCTCCACTTAGTTTCTTATTATGTTGTAACTGGTAAAGCATTGAAAGCTGACATTTTTGTATTCACTTCAAATACTGTGCTTGCACGTTGCTTTTAACTCTGAGGTGGTTTTCACTTGCGAGTGGAGGACGGGTCCTGCAGGCGCAATAGCTAGGCTTTGCATACTTTCCCTAGCTATTCACGGTATCTACTTTAGACTCTTCCCCCATACTCACACATGCCACAGTATCATAGAACCAGAGAATCAGAAAATCAGAGAAACATTTAGGTTGCAAAAGACCCATCAAGTCCAATGGCTAGCCCAGGGCTGCCAAGCCCACCACTCACCCATGTCCCTAAGTGCTGCATCTGTGCATGTTTTAGATACCTCCAGGGATGGTGACTCCACTGCCTCCCTGGGCAGCCTGTGCCAGTGCTTGGCCACCCTTTCCAGGAACCACTTTTTTCTAATAGCCAATGTAAACCTCCTGGGACACAACTAGAGGTCATTTCCTCTGGTCCTGTTGCTTGTTACCTGGGAGAAGAGACAGACTCCTACCTCACCGCAGCCTCCTTTCAAATAGTTGTAGAGAGCAATAAGGTCCCCCTGAGCCTCCTTTTCTCCAGGGTAAAGAACTGCAGTTCCCTCAGCTGCTCCTCGTAAGACTTGTGCTCTGGGGACCAACTGAACAATGTTTCAAGTATTTTTGCATTTATTTCCCCAAATCGCTATATATTTGCCTAGGAAACAAAACAAGTACACTTTGTTTTCTTCCACATACAGTTTTATATTTTCTTTTTTTCTAATGAGAAGGCTGCTCTGATTTGCTAAGACATCTTCAAGAGTTAGATGCAGGCACTTTAGAATTGCAAAGTATTTTGGAATAGAAGATACACTTTATATTACATGTTAGTCTGTGTAAGAAGAGTTAAATTCAGATATCTTAGTAAAGTGAAATGACTACACCGATTATACTGAGTTTTTTCATGACATTACAGTCTGACAAATAAGTTAATACAAGAAAATTAATTACTCTTGTTCTGTAAATGGTAGCAATAATGTGTTGAGATATATTTGTAAACCCCAAGAACACAAGTCTGTCTTTCACTGTTGTTACAGTGGTACAAATGTGCTGTAGGATGAATTAAGCTGGTTAGTTTGTCTTCTAAAAATACAACATGGAATCACAGTGAGCTCATATTCTTTGTTTGTACATAAAATAAAATTATTTTATTTTTTTAAAGACAGTTTTCCAGAGTTCACTGGGACTCTGAGGTGAGCTGGAATTTTCTGCCTTTTACATACATCTTATGTGGAAAAATTTTGCGTGACTATGGATTAATTCCGTAGTCTACAGTAATCTTAATGAAGCAAAGAGGAAAACTTGTTTACATAATTATTTAATATTGTTACTATGAGTTGTTCAAGTTTTTAAAATACTTTGTGTACATGTTGACACTGCAGTGGATGTGACTGATCAAAAAAGCTAACTTGTGTGGCCTCAGCAGCTCTCACCTATGGTCTCGAGGTGGGTCAGCCTGTTCTGTAACAGCTGCTGAATGACTGCAACCTGCAGGTCAAAATCCTAAGAGAAAACAGGTGCTCTTTGGTTTTTTGGAGGGTGGTTGTTGTTGGGTTTTGTGTCGTTGTTGGGTGGGGTTTTTTTTTCCAATTTACCAGGCTGTCAGTTGTGGTAGCTGAGCAGATATGTCATGAGCAACTGAATTGTTCCTGTGATGAGGGCATGGGTTCCTGGGTAGCCTGCTGATTAAACACCACTAAGGTCTGCTATGAGAGTCTGTTCCTGCTCATAAATCGGAGCTCTGTGCCTAGATGAGAGCCCAGAAAATCAGCTCTTCCTCTGTAGAGGGGACACATTACAGAAATCTCTTTGGATGGTTATCAGTGGTGTCCAGCTATGTCTGTAAGGGCTCCTGCCCTGTTGTGAGAGTGAATTGAATCTAAGATTATTGCATCGTCAGCTTATGAATGCAGCTAACGATAATAGCAAGGTAGTCCAAAATTCAGCATTAGTCTAATCACGGTAACTGAAGAACTTCTATCCCCAACTTAGTTTTACTAACAGTTGTCATATGTGGAGTGCAGATATCTTGATAATGTGGTGATATGTATTACCTTTTAAAACTGATGTGAAAATTTGTTAAATACTGCTGCTTATAACAATCTCTTCTCCCTCCTCTTTTTTTATAAATGAGAAAAAATAGTAATGCATTTGATAGACCAAATCCAGAAGTTTAGGGATTGCCTGTTTAAGTCACTGTGAAACTTTTTCAGACGTTATGTTCAAAACTTGATTGAATTGAAATATTCAAAATGCAAAGAAGTTAGCACTGCAGGAATGCGGTCATGTTACAATTATACCTTAACACTAAACTGAATTATTATAGCATTAATAGCATTTTTTAAAAAACAGTTACGTGCTTTACAATACCTTAACAGTCTGGTTTTCAAAGTTGTTTTGAAACTTTATTGTGTGTTCAGTTGTCCAGTGTTAGTTGCCCATAGGAGACAGGTCTTCGAGATGTTGTGGAGTCCTGTAATAACTTTACATTCTGTTCCCTTCTCGGAAGGAACCAGTTCCAGAGAGCAAAATGAAGTGGGAGTCTTTGATTTGAGGGAGTCTTGACATATAGAAGTGAGGGAAAAGCACATCTACCAAAGTCAAAGGAATTATGCTCAAATAATTAGTCTCAAATAAGCATTTGTCTGAATATTTGCATATTCAGTTACATTGATTCTTCAAAAGAAGCTTCTTTTAAAAGAAAAAAATGGGGGTTTTTTATTACAAAAAAAAATTTGTCCATGACCCTCTAAACTGGGCAATCTATCCAGTTTTGCCATTGCTATTGATGAAGATATATCTACTTCTCAAATGCTTTGCAGTGGCTCTGTAAGAAACTGCATGCCTTGGTTTTGCACTAAACATGGTCTAGGATCCAGAGCGTGATCTAGCATGAGCCAGGACTGGTGGGTCACAAAATAAGGGCAAGCTGGCAGGAATGCAAGGAAAATGGTCTCTTTTTGCTTCCCAGTTTCTGGTAGGGATGCATGGTGGCTTTAGGTATGACAAATACATTTTTTTCACAAGAACTAACATGATTTTAAAAGCTGTAGCAATGACAGTTTTAGAATTTACATACATAATGTAAATTTGAGCTTTATGCTGGGAATGCTGCTGTGAAGTAGACCAAGTGTGATTTTTCTGTGACAATCTAACTGTGCTAGAATTTTAGACTAGATGACTCAAAGCTGCCCTGCTAAAAATAAAGTAGGTTTCTGTTTTAAAATCCAAGCTGTACACATACAGAATATATATGCAAATAAAAAAAAGCGAGCTTCTGTGTATGACGGATTTTTGATGGTATTTTATTTCACTCTGACATACGGTTCAAAGGTTTAAAGATCCTGAGAAGTAGGGTACTTAAAAAGTAGCTGTCCTGGTCATATGAAGTTACCTGTCCATGAGACCCCTGTGTCAATAACTCCAATGTTTTTTTTAACAAATAAAAGAAGTTGGATGCAGCAGTTGGTGAGGCAGCACAGGCTTGATATCCACGTTTCCTTTTGTTAAATATTGTCAGCAAGTTAAATTTTAGAATCAGTGGAAAGGTTGATAATTAAATTCCAAAGTAGCTTCACTTATAAAATGGAGAATGGCATGGCATGCTTCATTAAAAATATTGAAGTATAGTAGTTGAGTATGTTCCAAGTCAAGCAAACAAGAACATGTATCAGGTAATTATTTTTTTCACTGCAACATGGAGTGAGATGGGATTTTGGGTTCTCTGTCTTTTACATCTTCTCATTTTCCCCATCCATTCTTTGAAACACATGGATGAACTATTTTGTTAGTCCCGTCAAGGTGAGTTTTAATTATTCTTTCATCTTTTCCAGAAGGTGTAGCAGGAGGGGGAGAATTTGCCCATCATCTGACCTGTGTCCTTGTCAGATTTTTCTCATTTTACTAGCATCATAAGAAGTGTCTGGTCTTTAGGATGTTTTTAGTTGAAAGCAGGGTTTTGACTAGCAACAAAAAATAAATCTGTTCAACCAAAGACACAAAAACTTTGTTTCTAACTCATGCTCTGAACTGCTGCCTGACCATTGAAGTTGAACTTCTCTTTTATGGTGTGTCTGGCGTAACAAGAAATGACCTCTTCCTTTTTCCACAGCCCCCTTCCTTGCTTTTTTTTTTTTGTGAGCATGCAAAAGATGCCAAATATTCCTAGTTCTAAAACTATGATTTAAAATCACATGGGTGAGGCAGATTAAATAAAAATGTTTTAAAACAAATCCCACCCTGTTCTGTTCTTTACAGGGCAATGTTTTAACGGTTTTGCTTGCTAGTTTGGGAACTTCTGATAGCTTCTGATATAAACTCCATGCAATTGCCTTTTCACCCCCAGGTCTCTGCAAGTGTTTGCTTTGGATTTGGTCTCTAACAGAAACTCTCTGTACCGCTTAGGATTCTGTAGTCTTCCCTTATTCTCTAGCTTTCTTGTTGCTTTTCCTTTCTGTTTTCCCCATTCTGAACTTAAGAAGGAAGCATCCCTTTTTCCGAGGGAGCTGCTCCAGGTTATTGTCAGGAAGGTAGAAATACCTCTCCTCTTATCACAGAGGGACCCAGAGTGCAAGGGCAGGGTGCTGTACACTAGAAGCTTTCCTTTTTTATTTTTACAGTCTGCTTAGGAAGAGCTGATGGCTTTTTGATTAGTACTTGGTTTTTCATGAATACAAGATTTGTCAGGTGCTGCTTGCTCTGCCAAGTATCGTGACCCGCTGTCCTTACGGAAGAATACCTTATAATTAATTTCAAAACTGTTGCTTTATTGCTTAGTTCTTGGAGCGTGTTTGGGAGTGTTGTGGTAGGACATAGGGTCCAGCCTGTTCTACAGGATCACGCTTGAATTGTAGACACGTGCATTTTTTTCTAAGGAGACCAGCAGTGCCTTTTTTTTTTTTTGAACATACAATTACAAAATACAATTCAAATATAAAGGAAAAATTAAGATGAAAAGCACTTGATGCTTCTTTATCTTTCTCTCTGTATGACAGCTATTCACTTACGAGGGATTTGTTTCAGCAGCAGATTGGAGGACAATTCCAAAAAAATGCCCATCTTCTGCAATTGTTGTGGATATGTTTTGCTTTGCCTTTCCATTAGATTGAGTTTGAATGTTGGTAAGGATTCATTTTAACAGTGCTAATATTAATTAGGGGGTGTAATCGGAGGAGTAATGAAAGAAGAAATGGAGACAGTCTTTGCACAGTCATGTTCATTATTTATTTGGCTCACAGCTCAGGGATCCAAATGTTGTTGTTACTGTCAGTAGCAGTGATACCAAACTAAGTTGGGTAATGATATATTACGGGAATTGACATCTTTGTTGTGTGAGCTGTCTTGTACGCAGTTTTTCAGACCTCTGTTTTCTTCTCCATGGTAGTTAGAATTCACATGAAACCCCAGGGGGTTATCAAATGTTGCCAGTATGCAGACATGAAATAATTGTGTGTTTCCTTTAAGTCAGTGCACGGAGCATCATCTGAAAGCTTCTTAGAAATCTGAACATAAATGAGAAGCAATATATTGGGACAGAACTTAGTCAGTGCAGAAGTGATACCAATGGAAAGATGAAACCTTTGCTAGAAGTTAGTGCTTAAAATATTGCAGTTTGTTAAAAATGATGTGCAGCTTATGATCTTCTTCAGTCTAGGAGAGAGCTTTTAGGAGTTGCTTTTTATTGACTACAAGTCTGTGCTGTTATACTGACAGATACAGATCTTACCTTTGAGACTTGCATGCTTGTTTACTTTAACAGTCGTGTACCTGGAAAATACCTAAGGCTTAAAATAACGCTGCCTGGTCCAGAATACAGCAACCTAAGCTTGAGATGAAGGCTTCAGTTCTAAACTACTGTTGCTCTCCATTACATACTGAAACTGGCTCCTGGGCATGGTACTAAATATCAAAGCTGACTGGACTACCTGGGGGACCGTGTCTCCTTTAGCAGTAAAGATCTCTCACAACAGCTGTCCTCTTCAGAAACAGGGGAGCTATTAAACATAGCAGCTGCAGAATCTGGAAAGAAATAGTCAAACTTGGAGATAGAAGGAAGTAATTTATTGGTATAACTTATGCATCCTAACAGAGGACAAATGAGTCAAGTCAATTTAAAGCAATATACTTTATGAGCATTTTATATCATTTCTGAACATGGCCTAGACTTTTCCTGATGATCAGCCCACAGAAATCTTCTTCCAAGGGAGATTAGTGACCTCAGATCCTACTGCCTTCTGAATCACCTGTAAACTTTCAGAGGTGACAATAAATCCAGGATGGATACAAGAATGTGTGATTTACATTTTGTATGGATATACCATAGTTACATGTGACCATAAATACTTGAATTGCAAAGAGTGATTATTTTCATGTGCAGCCCTCTACCAGAGGGGAACTGAGTTAAGAAGTTGGCATGAGTCCTCGGGGTCTAAAGTAATGGCTTGCCTTGCTTTGGCCTATGGCCTTTATTCAAAATTGTATCAGAAATAAGAAATAATTTCTGATAACCTCTCTTTTCCTACCCTATTCCAGTGTGTCAGTATCTGATGGAAATTACTGCTCTTGAGAGCTCTGTGTGGCACTGCATACATAGTCTTCATTGATAAAGGCACATACTACAATCTTTTACAAATTAGCCAGTGGCATCTTTTGGCCTGAATTTCTAGATTGAAGTATGTTATATGAAACGGTTACTAACTGCGTTAATTGTGAAGTCAAATATTGTAACTCTATTTCAATGAAATATATTTCTCTGGGGTTCTAGTGGTATGTGGAAAGGAGGAGATAACCAGTTGCTATGTATTAGAAACTTCTGGTGCAGAACCTTCAGTGGCGGTCACTTCAGCCAACTTATACTGAAGCACATGTATGTGTATGGAACTACTAGCATAATTCCTGCTAGTAGTTATGCCCAGGTTTTAATCTGCAGGAATGAAATACATTAAGAGGTACTGGGATGAGAAAAGCAGCGGTGTGCGCTTCTGCTTTCATGAATAGTGGCTGAATAGGAAGCAGCAGTATGCAAAACTGAGAACCCATTATTATACCTTTGTGTTTATTTGCTTCAGCGCTTTTTATCACGCTGTTTTGTATTCCAGACTTTTATGATCTTTTTTTACTCTTCCATTTTCATGAATGTTGATGCCTTTTCAGTAACTATTTATGATAATGGCCATTTCATTTCTTGCTTTCTATGGAGTAAAATAACTACAGATTTAAGTGTAAAGCAAGGTAAACATAGTAAAGAGTTCAGACAAGACAGCTGAGGGGAAAATAAAAGTGAGGGGTTTGGGGTTTGTTTGGGTTGGGGTTTTTTTGTTTGTTTGGGGTTTTTTTGCTTTGTGTTGGTTTTGGTTTTTTTGTGCCGTTAGAAATAGTTAGCTGTACAGTCAGGCTAGGAGATAAAAATAGTTGTTGCTGGGGAAGTGGAGCATCTTTGGTAGAATGCCATCAGGCAGTTCTGTTTTATCTACTTTTTTGTTTTGACCTTTTTAAGTCTCATTCTATACCTGTCTCAGTAAATCAAGTTGCATGTGCACCTAGAAACTTCTGATCAAGGAAGTGCTAGATGAGAAAAGTGAGCTTTTACTGTAGAAATAACTTTGCTCTCAAACACTTGCAAGAACCTCTTAGAAATAAAAAGATTTACAGTTCGGATTGGTCCACAACCCTGCAAAATTCCTTAAAAATGTGCCTGGCCTTGGCATTCACCTTACTTAAGCAGGCGTAACACCATCAACTGGTATTATTCCTGATACTAGAGTATAATTATTTAATCATAGTAGCAACTCTTGTGTGTGCTTAGAGGTTAAGGTTTCTTACTTGATAGAAATAGATGTGAATAAAAACATGAAACACTTTTGTTCTATCTTCACTTTCAAAACTGTTGGTGTTTTCTCTAATAGGAAATAAAAAAACATCTTGAGAACACATGTAAGATTTCCAGTGTGGACCTACTTGCTCTCCTCAGCCTAGTGTGTAATGTCTAGGTGTTGTAACAGTTTCACATCGGTGGCGTGTGGTGCGTTATCTAGACACCTCACAATTAAGGTGGGGCTTCCAGCTAGGATACCTTTGCTTTTTTGGGTAAACTCAGGACGTTAATGCCTGTTCCAAGTTGGGGATGGGTGGGGGTGGGGTTGTATCGTATTTCCTTTGTGTAAGTTGAAAACTCAGTCTTCTGTATGCCAAAATAATTTCTGGATCTATTAAGCCTCTAATTTAAAAGCAGTGATATTTCGGGGACTGTATGGGTAAGCTGGATTTGAGGCAATGTTTTTGAATTGCAGCAAGTCAGCATCTGCAGAAACTCTTAAATTTCCACTGGGACCAATACATAGTAAAAAAGGAAAATTATTTTTCAGGATGCAGGGAATTTTATTATGTCAATACTTTTTAAGTGGTTGATTTTATCTGAATAAATGGAAAATGATTGGTTTACAAATATGTGTTGTAAGAATAAATGAGTTGTTATGCACCTGCTATCAAGTCTTCCCTCGTTCCTGTGATTTTCAGGAACTATCACCTCATTCTTCACAAAAATGTTGGTTTGGGATTGTACTTCAGATAAAAATCCATAAACTGTAAAACTCCATGCCAAAATGTGAGCCACCTTGATCAGATGCTGATTTTTCATTACTCCGGTCTTTCATGAAGGAAGTTGTGAGTCCTAGTCAGCAGATATTACACTTCTGCTAGTAATATAGCTTAACATGATGAATGTCAAGGCAAGTTTTTTTAGTTTTAGAGACTTAAGGGATTTATATTTTTTTTTCTTATTTAAGAGTAGAACTGGCATGGTGATGATACTGAAATGCAGGGTAAATGATCATTTAAATGTCTCATTCTGAAAATGAACTGGAACCTAAAATTTTAAATATCATCTCCTAATAACATTGAAATTTGAAGTTAGGTTTACTTCAGAAGCCCCTTTTAAGGAATTTTTAGGTAGCTTTTTATGTATTTCAATCTTCTTAATTTAGGCATTACAAGAATAGAACTTCAAAGTTGGGAACTAGGAGCTGACAAATGCAGGGTTTGATTCTTTAGAAAAGTGTTTTCCTGTTACTCCTCCCTGTGTATTTCTCAGGGTTTTCTATCAATATAAAACGTCATACTTCCCGACCTGGGTCTAAGTCCTAAATGTATTCAGACTTTGAAGTACCTAGTGTTGATGTTTACTAGAGCAAGACTGGTGTCTCTGTGGATTTCAGGAAGAAGCTTTTTCTTATCCTGTGTCATAAAATGAAGTTTCACTGGTGTTTTGTGACTCTTCATGCTCTCAGCTATGCCTTTCTCAGCAAATACTCTTTCCTTCCTATGAAACACAAAGATTTCTAGAGCCTTTACCAACTGAGCCAAACTTTACAAGATAAGAAAGAAATTAAAAAGTATAAGCAATAGTCAGTCCCAGGAATACTGAAGTAGTCCATGCCATCACTGGGGTTCAGAACACCTGTGCTCAGAATGTGCTTTGCCATTTCTCAACACCCTAGTTTGGTGATCTGCAACAAAACTCTTGGGTGTAGTTCAGATCTGTGTCTCTGACAAAGAAATGCATTTTCATTGCCAGCAACCTTCCCCAGCAAGTCTTCTCAAATACAGATACCTTTCTGCACTATGCCTTGGTTTCAGGGAGACAGTACTTCTTAAATGAGAAACCTTCAGTGCAATTAAATGAAGTTCCCGATCTACTGCATTCATGGTCTGCTTTCTTATCTAATTAAAAACCAAGTGAGAAGAGAGAGTTCCTTAACAATGGGAAGCAATATAGAATTGGCATTCTGTGGAGCTGGAGTGAACTTGTAACAGTGACCGAGTGCCAAAAACTTGTCTGGACTGCCAAGACTGAGGTGCATAGTGAAGTACAGTATAGGTACTGTAAGTGAAAATGTACCTAATTAATGTAATTTAATAAATCTAGCAGAGAGACTCTGTAAGCAAGGGGTTATCAAAATTTCACTTTAATTCACTTAGAGTTATTGTCTGTGAGTTAGAAAAGAAAACATTTTGCGATGTTATTTCAATACTTGAATAAAGGTCTAAAGCAGCGTCCTGTGACGATCTTTAAAAATCTGTTGAGGTTATGTTTATACTTAAGTCAGATTAGACTTGCAAAATAAATTTGAACTAAACTGAGTTGCAGTAGACTTGCTAGAATTAGTAAAAGTTGTGTTACGGTTCTGTTTTGCATTCTTTATATCAAAAGAAATTACCAAAGCATCTGTATATATGCTGTTAACTGGTTTTGAAGTCATATGCACTGTTTAAAATATTGAAATAACTGATGAATCAATTTATAACAACTCTTTCATATTTTGAAAAAGTATGCAAAATTAAGCCAGATAAAAGGGATAGGCTTTTGTATTGTAATTTCATATCATGCTTTTTGGAACTTGCATGCTACAAAAAGGATGTTTTGAATTAAAAGTAGTGATTGTGGTTGCTTGAAAGTCCTCAGAAAAAAACTATTTGGATGTTAACAGAAATTGGATCCTGTTGGTATTTTCCATTTCATGCATACTAAGTCAAATGTGTAATATCTGAATGTGCTACAGGGGGTTATTAAAATTATACAGTTATTTTCTAGCTGAAACTTGAAATTACCTGCTAGCTTTCTTACTATAATGTAGTGCTTAGAATGTGTACAATTTAACAGAAGTTAAAACTGTAGATAGTTTACAACCTTTAAAATAATTCCCATTTGGTTGCGAATTCCACTGCAATTAGAAAAAGCCATAACAATTTTTTGGTTTATTTAAGACATAGAAGAATAGATCTGATTTCCAAAAGTGCTGTGTATCAGCAACTCTAAAGTATTTTAAATTCTAGCCAGAAGCGTAACATAATTGATATTTATATTATTGGGTACAGCAGCATTCTCAGTGCTGTCATTTTGCTTGTCATTTTGTCCTTACTTCTAATATTGTGTCTTATTTATTATTTGCACTTTATTCTTAATCAGTTTTGCTAATGTAGTAAAAACATTGAAATGTTATTATATGATTGGCAATTTTCCACTATATTAATCCAGCATTACATTATACTGTGCGGTGACAATAATGATTTCTAATGTGGTAATGAGAGTGAGTTATTAACATGTCCTAATATTTGGTAGTTTCTTAATTGCAAGATGGCAGAATATTTTCAGTTACTATAACCAGATGTATTAGCAGCAAGAATTGCAAAATGGTGGGATCTGGGCCATAAAAATGTAAAGATATACTTTGAAGGGAACACAAGTCTCCATCACCGTGACGGTGTTTTGGTTTTATGTTTGTTTTCAGGAGTCGCATAGTTATTCACAGGGTATTTTTTCTGTATGTTAAATTCAATATTAATATTGATAAATAGAGGAAGACTTTCAGATTTAATGCACATTTACCAGTGTGTATTAAGTGGGTATGCAATGCACTTTTTTTGAGAAGGCGAAAAGTCTGTGGTATCCAGCTGGGAAAATGATTTAAAATCATTAAGCTATCATGGCCATGACATTGTGTACAGAAATAACCACGGTGCAAACTGAGTTGCACATTACAGTGAATACAGACTCTGCTTTATTGATTCACTATCAGCATAAAACAAGTAAATATGTATAATAAATGGTATATCAAATTCAATATATTGAGTGGGCTGTTATATATTCAGTAAATCATTTAGGAGGTATTGGAGGTGCTTCAAAAATTGGAAGCTAGAGATCCAAATAGAGCTTCTGGCTTGCTTTGTGCATGTACATGCATGCATGGAGGGGGCTGTTTTTCTGTGTTCCTGTAACTGTGTGTGTATAAAAATTACAAGTAACTTGTTTTGAATTTTTTTTTTCTTTTTTAATTAGGCTATGCAAACTATGGAGAGTTTGTTATAAAGTTTCATAAAAATACACTTCCTATTTCATTTTAACAGTTTTAAGGAGAACTTGAGAAATTGTTGGAGAAGAGTAAAAAAAAAAAAGGTACAATTATTATAGTCATTTGGGGAAACTAGTGTTTTTTCAGATCTAAAAGTTTTATAACAATGTATAAGATAATAATACAAGGTGTACTGGCAAGTATGTAGACAGAAATTGTTATTACTACACCAGTGTGTTAAGCTTCAGATGGGAGAGGCTGTAGAGGCAGAAAATACATAGCCCTATAGACGGTATTATCATCGATAATCCAGCTAGTACAGCAAAATTCAGCATTCAACTGAAGCTGAAGGTGACATTACTTCTAGAAATTAAATTTCCTGAGAAGTCTGTCCAGTATAGTGGTTTTGGTATTGGAACAGGAGAAGTCATACTGTAAAATAGTTGTGGTTTGTTTGGTTTTTTAAAAAAAAGTATTCCCACTGTTTTCCTTGTAGCACATAAGTGAAAAATTGTTTAAATCTGCAGCTTCATATTTCTTACCAATATTAATCAGGCATCATACAGATAAAAGTATGAACAATAAGGTTTTGGGAGGAATAACAAAATCTGGGGGTTTTGAGATGCAGATATCGATTTTCTGAATAGTATATAAATCCAGTTGCTAAGAGATTAAAATGCTCTTCATTGATTTATTTTTTTAAATTATTTACTTCTAATGACATGTAGATACAGATGCTTTGTGTAGCTATTTTAAAAGACTATTTTTAAGCTGATAAAATTGTTCTTGAACTGGAATGGATAAGCTACACTTCTCATATTCAAAATTTCCAAGAAGGAGGTCCTTGTGTTAGGTAACATCCCAGTTATAAACCACGGGAGCATTCCTTACGGAAGCTATACTCATGGAAGTCATGGTTCCGAGTCCATCGTGATTCCAGTGAATTCATTGATACTTCATTGTACATTTCCCAATGTCTCCGGAGCTTACCTGGAACAGGCAAAGCCTGTCCAGCTGCCGCTTAGTCTTGCAAGAGTTGTTCTGAGCATGATGCAGTTGGGAAAAAAACGTGAAGCTGATCTAAGCTTTGCAGGAAGCTGTTCAGATTGCTCCACTGTCTCGGACTCTCATTAAACTCTGCTTATTTCTATTTGTGTAATCTCACAGTGTAATATTAATGAACTGAGACTAGGTTTCTTCCACTGTGTGTCCTCAGGTTTAGAAACAACCATCATTTTCCAGCATCAATGTCTTTAAGCTTGTGTGATAAAATGACTTTAGCTTCTTGTTATTTTTGCCTTTCAATTTGGAATATGGTTGTCTGAAACATCTTAGGTTAAAAAAGATTGATGAATTTATTGTTGTCAGCCTTATTTCTGCATTCGTAGGTGCAAGTTGTCCAGCAGGAAATGTGTGCAGATTTCCTCGTAGCCTTTCCAAATCAACAGTTTAGTTTATGAGGTAGTGTTAATGACATATTAAAGAAATTTCTTCTAAAGGTTCCACTAGAGTGACTTGCATTTTATTACCCAATAAAAACAGTGAGGCTTCTATCAGGATTCTTACAACTGAGAATTTTGCATAATATAACTGTCACTTGAAGCCAGTATTTATGAACATGAGGGCAGTCCTGTAATAAGTAAGGGATGAGCTTTCACTAATTTTGCATCTGCTACAATTAAGAGATAGATTTAGATTCGCTTGATGTAACATGCTGTAAAACAGATTCTATGAATGAAGCTGAAATGTTTAGCCTGCTTTTATTACTTGTTTAAATAGCATAAGGAAATGACATTTTCAATGCACATCCCCCTAAATATATATATTGTTCTCAGTAGTTAATTTCAGTGCGCTTCTTTGTCTTAGTGATTTGCTGCTAGCAAAATACTGTATTCTGTTCAATTATTCTATGTAAAACTCGGTGAAAACTTGCTCACGTTTAAAGTTTTCTTTTCAAAAAGAAACAGCAAGACTATCAAAACATTGTAAATGCCAGCATTGATTTCATCACTGTTGTGTATTAACTAGTTTTTAATCCCCAAATGGTTAAATTTCTACCAGCCTGCCACTGCATTTTGTCAAAAGAACAAATTATTCATACTTGCTTCAATCTTTTTGTGTTGTTTTTGGTTGGTTGTTTTTTATTAAGTACTATATTGCAGTTGTGCATTGGAGGAATTACTTGAGGTTATGGTTGAAATTCTATGGTGAGATAAAAGACAATGTAGTCTGGCCAAAAAATGTGTTTTCCTCTCTCAAGTAAATGAATAATATTACTGGTATAGCAGCACTTCAGAGTCACTTCTTGAAAGTCTGCTTTCTAGTCTTTATAATCTGGGTTACTAAAAATCCTATTAAAATAGCATTCCAACTTTTCCTCAATTTTTGTGTTATTTCAGGATCTATTTCAGCTGAAAAGGCTTAAAGCAACAGCACTAACGAGATTTGATGTTTAGATGCTGTACTGAGTGTTAAGATGTTGCAGAAGTTGAGAGCATTGCTCTTATAGTCTCATGTTTCAATAATGCAGATTTGCTTCTGCTCTACAGTTTTATTTTTTCCCGTTCATAGAGTTAAACATGCATCTCATGGCATCAAATTCCTAGTTGCAAACCCAGAAGCTTTTACAGAAACAGATAAGCTCTCACCAACAGAATAAATACTTATGAAGGTGCACTGTAAAAATATTAGCTGCCTCATCTTACAGGTTTGTGTTTGTCCCCTGCCACCCCATTCAGATGTTCCTTTGTTCTGACAGATGAAGTATGGAATGCTATTTGTATTTTAATTTAAGGTAACTATAGGTAATTTTTTGTTGCTTCTGTTCATACATACATATGTTCAATTTTTGACCAAAAAATTTGCAGTACTTTTCTTTTGGAAATTAGGGGGGAAAGTTAGCCTTGTGAAATTATGTAAACAATTAACAAGAGGTCTGTTGACTAAGTTTTATAACCGTATAAATAATTTTCACCTTCTGTGTCATCAGTGACAACACTGCAGATTTTTGGGTGATCCCACAGCAGCGTTCTTTTTCCTTTCCAGCAGTCAGATAGCTCTTGTGCACGGTGATACTGTTACATGTGGGTGGACACCTTTTCTCAGATCTCATGCACAAGAACTGAGGATGTTTAAAAATAGGTAGCTTTCCCTTTGTGTCCAGGAATAACGTTTGAAACTCAACATTTGAATATGTGGTTAAGAACACTTTGTTATTAAGTGTCTGAAAACTTATCAGATACTTTTACATCTCTCTTGACTCTGTGGGTACCTAAACATTAGCTTGTAAATTAAATTAATTTGACCAGAAAACAAGTAGTATTTTCTGTTGCTTTTTGAGTATTTCTTTTCTTGCTTAATTATCTCAAGTGCTTTTCCTGTTTGTCAAAAAAAAAAAAACCAAAAACAAAAAACCAAACCCCAGCCAGCAACCCCCAAACAAACACCAAACCAGCTTTTATTCAAGTATTTCTCAAACGACTACTGTGTTGCTCAAGCCCGTTTTGTTGATTTGATGGTTCTGCATTTACTTATGCTTTAAGTTTCTTCTCTCACACCTTCGAGTATGTTGGGGGGGTTCTTTAGGTGTGATCATGCGTATTAACAAGCAGGTCATTTGCTCACTCATAGTTTTCTTCCCAGTCTAGTATCTGACTCTTCAAGGAATCTGAATTTATCCCTCCTTAGGGAATTTATTAGTCTGTGATCATCACCTGTATTCTTTGTGCTCAGATGTGTTCCGAATACATGCTGGAATAGGAGGTAGCTTTAAGTTACTAAAGCTATTAAAAGTATCTGGTGTAATTTTTCTCAACTGCAGCATCTGCATCAAAGTGTTCCTAGCTTGTCTTTTGGAGTGCCTATTACCTCGCTCACCTGGCTCTTGATCTTGTTAATTTTACAATGCTGCCAGAAGAATATCCCCAGCTGTCCTATTATGTGTTACTTCTAAACTTTCACATAGAGTCCCATTCTCTGAATTAATCTGTGAACTGTTTCTGGACCCTTGAGAAAACAATACTAAAACTGTCTTCTGACAAAGGCGCTTTCAGTTTCCTACTTGATGTCATTTATTTCTGATTGTTTCGCTTCTGGTTTTTGTGTATTGCATTTGTGTTGTACTCTACACAGCTGGTGGTCATTTGTCATCTCATCTATATTGATCTCCTTGGCTGTGTCAAACAGCTTTCAGTCTGTTCCACCACAACCAGAAGCTGTACAAAATGCATGCTATAACTATCTTCGTTTGTCCTGAGATAAAAAATGTCACACTCCAAGCAGTGAACCACATCGATTACAGAATTCTTATATTTTAAGTGTTCTGTTTTAATAAAAGGAACATCAAATCCGATCGTTCTAATAGTCAATTGCCACCTTTTAAATTATAGGTATGTAATCTTTCCTTTGAACAAATCCATACAGCCATCAGAACAATAGCAGTGTGTGAATTACAGCTTTTGCAGGAAATCAAGCAGGGACTATGCAAGTCTCTGTTGTTTCTTTCTATATTCATCTTTGCAATAACAATGCCTCTGCTCATTTTCACAAACCTTAATTGTCATTCAGAGTATCCCATCTGAGTTCAATTACACGCTTTTAAGGGGAAGGAACCCTGTTAATGTTTATCTGTAAAGCGCTGTGTTCATTTATAGCACTCTGTAAGTAGTGATCAATTTTCTTTTATGCTATGTGTTCTGGTTTGTACTAAATCCATTTTAGCAGGCAGTAATTTTTCAACACCAGTCTTTCTCAGTGTGTGCGTTATTGGTAATTCAGTAAAAAACTATGACAGTGGCATGCCGTTTTTACTTGCTTTCTATCAATTTTGTTTCTTAACTAACATTCCAAAGGCAATAAAATTACATATTATTTGAGAGCATTGCATACAGGTCGGGGTAACTCTTATTTCTTCTATTCTTCCAAAACCAATGTTTTTCATGTCCCAGTTGAGAAAAAAAATAAAATACTGATATATCTATTTCTGCGTATAGGAAATCTGTCTGATTTTCTGTCTTGTAATATGACTCTCCTACAGATAAAACTGATTAAGTGCAGTATATTTAATCTCTTCATTTTGTTTTTATGTACTTTTGTCTTAACCATTAGAAGTGCTGAGACTGGATGATAAGTAGCTTATCAGATATTTGCAGTGCGGAGGAGCTGAAGTGAGCCGAGGCTCACTTAACTTTTTCTCTTATGGCACTGCATGTTAAAATGTGAAGGGTAGGGAGCCCGCAGGGCTACTGAAAGAGACGCTGTGGTTTTAATGCTGTGCGTTTGCCAAAAAAGGAACTAATTCTGAAGGTTCTTAAAGAATAAATGTTTTTTCAGTATTAATTCTGCTTGTAGTTACCTGATGTCACAGAAAATTTTTAAAACACAGGGGGGTTGGCTTGCTGATTTCAGTTCTTTAAGTGAAAAGGAATTTAGATTCACAGTAGGTTCAAGTCAATTTGACTTGACTACTTTCTTTCAGCGGTTTGGTGATTTTTACAATACTGACCACCTGTTTTGGAGAAATGATGATTATTACAATTTCAAAGAACAGCCCTGGGTGGCATACCCCAGAAAGGTGTCATGCTGGATTCCACTGCAGGCGTGTGTAGGAAAAGGCCTGTGGCGTCATGGAGGTGCATGTTTACGCACAACGGGTGACTGACAAACAGGCAGCCTGCTGGCTAGTGCTGCGCTGGCTTCTCTTGTCTTTTCTCTTGGCCTTCCCAGATTCTGCCTGAAGTAGTTTTCTTAGAGATGTGTAGCTTTTCGTTTGTTACATTTTTTTAAGTGTCTGCAGCAGCATACAAGGGGATTTCTGCCATTGAACCCTTCTTCCTGTCTTCATTTCTTTAGTGTCTTCTGAACCATTTAGGCCTCTGTAGATCTGAGAAAACATCTGAGGTTGTATTTGGAATTTTAGATGTATTTTGGGTGTAAAATGATTCTTACGTGCCCCTATGATGCAACTCCCTAACAGTGAAGCTGGAAGAGCATGAATATATTTAGATGATAATTGAATTTTGTGATCCCAGTTCTTAAAATCCTCTGTCCTGCTGGAAAATGAGAGATTGGTATAGCCAATTTCAGCTCTGTCAGAAAATAGCATAGGTAATACCATATGTGAGAACAGGAGCTTCTCATGAAAGATTTCTTGTTCTCTTTTGGTTAAATGTTCACACAGAAACAGTCAGAGCCACTGAGCACCTCGGTTTCACAGTAGACATTCAATATTTCATCTCTAATCAATATCAGTAGAAGTTGGAGTTATCTAGTACTGTTGAACTTGGAAGCCAGTATATTTTATGCCTAACTTCAGTGATTTAGGCTCATAGACTTGAAAATTTTCATCAGTCTTTATTCACACTGAAGAAACGCTGACAAGAAACTATTTCTAGTGAAGAAAAACATTCTTAAAAGTTAAGTTGCTTCCTTCTTTTAAGGATTGAAAATGTGGCTACAAAGAATTGTTACAGAGATGAAAGATTGCTAGACACACGAACTGACAGTTTCTAAATGTGAGTTGTCAAAAAAGATGTTTCTGGTGTTATCAGTTCAAGTGAAATATAGTTGTCCCATGGCGGCTTAGCAGTTAAATATGGCTCTTTTTCCCCAAGGTCCTTTTTTTTTTTTCCTCACTCGCAGTGCGGTTTGGCTTATATCTATTATATATCTGCTTTTTTGACATGTTTCCATGCAGGATGTTATGAAATGAAGTATTTGGCAGAAGTATCGCTCTGATTTAGCAAGAATAAATAACGCATCATCTGTAACTAGAGTATCCATTTATTCTCCTTGGAAACATACATTATAGTAGATACTTCAGCATATTTTTTTAAGTGTTTTATCAACATTTTAAAGTCAGATACAATAAGCACAGAGATGCCACAGCAGGCATTTCAGAAACTGATTGGTTACTTGTTTCTGGATCAGATGGGTCAGAATCCATAATTGTTATGATGATTGGGAAGTGGGATTTTTAGTTTGTGGTGTTTATGTTTTGTAAGATCAGGGGATAGTAAAAGCTGTCTGGGAGGGCACTGTGATAAAGTAGCAGCTTGAAATTCTTATTAAACTTTGTGGTGGTTGGTCCTACACTTCCTTAGGCTGCCTGAAGTAGGGTGACTTAAAAAAGCCAACAAAAAGCATACGGTGGCTGCCAATATAGGTCAACTTTCTAAGTCATGTGTAAGAAAATCCTGCCTTCCAAAATAATTACAATGTGATGTTATGTATTGTGCAGACAGCTACTGTTTACAAGAGAGGAAATCTAGTGATAGCAGTTTAAAACTGCCAAATGAGAAAGCAGAATAACTCCGTAGACTACTGTATTCAAATGTATTTCAGTAGTTTTAAACTGCAGTATGTAGAAAATTTCTCATGTGCATGAAACAGATTTTGTAATGACTAGTAGTTAGTATTCCGTCCAATAAATTCTTTGATGCATCCTTTATTAGTCATACACTAGATCGATAACTTGTTAACCTGTCAGAAATATAAAAAATAAAATAAAACCTCAATTTGTGTAGATTTTGAATGTTTGTTTATTAGTTTGCTTTATTGCTTGTTGCTATGAAATCAATTGCTCAGAAGTTATGTGATATGCCATGGTTGGCAGGGCACTGAAGTTGCTTTGGAGTATAGTTGATAAAAGATAGACTTCTCACATACAGTGATCTTGAGACCTGGAGGTCAGGAAGGAGAAGTGACATAGGCTGCTCTGAATGTTACAGCTTTTGCAGGTTTAGGTTTGAAAATTGCTGTCTTTCAGTGCTTGCTTATTAGTTCAGGGTTTTATCTTTAATTGCAGAAGTCATATGAAATGCAGACATTTAAAAAATCCTAATAGAAATTTTGGCCTTTGGTGTTTTTGTGGGCACTTTTATTTTATTTTTATTTTTATTATTATTGTTTTTATGTGGTGGTTGGGGGGTGAGGGTTGGCTGGTTTTGGTTTCTTTCAAGCTGGTAGAAGTCATCAGTATTTTCATTACTTATCAAAGCATGTTAATTTACATTTTATCATCTTGGAAATATTTTAAGGGCTAAAGGTACTTTAGTGACCCTAGTCACAATTACTTAATATTAAGTTAATATGAGCACTTACAAGTAATTTGGTTTCTGGAGGCTTTGTAAGTTGTCCGACTGAGATCAAAGATGTCACATGAGACACAGACTATGTACAGCTTGTTCTTTCTTTTGGAAACACTCATTAGCTAAAATTAATTTTGCTTAAAGAAACACAACTTAGCGTGCTATGTAAATGTAAAACTCGTAATTGCCTGAAGACAATGTTTCATTTAATACAGGACAGGATTCACTACGGTTGGGGCTGCTGAAAGGTTGTTGCATGTTTGTGGAGACTGTAATAACAAATGCTCGATTGTGTACATATTATTTCATGGTAGCTTCAAATGTGAGGTATGAAGTTATCTTTCCCTTTGAAGAGAAAGACCTGAAGCTGGCAATTATGTCTTGTACTCCCCTTCACAGATTTGTCAGCTTCAACTAAAAACCATCTGATTGGTTTTCTATGCTCCTCTACTTTTCATGAAAAGCTGTTCCAAAGTAAATAATACTGTGATTTCTGTCCTGTTTTTCTCCTGGGTAATTTGCTTCCATGTTTGTGTCAAACAAGAGTCAAGGGCCATTTTGTGTTCACACAGAATTGCAGCATTGCTGAGGGCTGACAGCCCCCCCAGTCCAGCCCCCCTCCTCAAAGCAGGGTCAGCTAGAGCACAGTGCTGTGGACTGCCAGGTTTTTAGGATCTCCAAGGATGGAGTCTCCATAGGCTCCTGGGAAACCTGTGCCAGCTTTCGACCACCCTCACAGTAAAAAAGTGTTTTCCTTATGCTTTAATTGAATTTCCTATATCTTAATTTGTGCCTCTTGCCTCTTGTCCTGTCACGGGGCACCACTGTGAAGAGCTTGGCTGTCTTCCTTGCTCCTTCCCATCACATATTTATACATCGTGGTAAGACTTTCACTGAACCTCCTCCTGGCTTAACGGTCCCTGCTGTCTTTGCCTCTGCTCATGACAGATGTGCTGATCCCCTGATCATCTTAGTGGCCCTTCACTGGACTGAGTCCAGTATGTCCCACTGAGTAGAGGGGAGCGATCGCTTCCCTTGACCTGCTGGCAGTCTTCTTCCTAATGCAGCCCCAGGAGCTGGTAACAAGTCTTTCTTGCAGGGGTGCATTTGCTGGGTCATGTCTTGTCTGCTATGACCTCCATGATTTTTCTTTTGCAAAACTTGCTTTCCACCCATTTAAAGTGCAGGTGAAAACTGGCAGGAAAGCAAACTTCTGGCAGCTGGTGGGCACAAGGTCATGAACCAGCGTTACACAAATACATACCCATAAAGTGGTTGCTGCTCCTGTGGGAGAAGCCCAGGAAGCCCCTGCTGGAGCTGGTGTGAGGTAGGCACGTGGGATTGTGCAGCCAAGGCTGGAGTAAGATAAGGCGAGTGATGGGGAGTTGCTGACAATCCCTCTACTGCATCGCATAGACCTGCACATCAGATTCCTCTCAGCCAACTTTTCCCATGAAGATGAGTGATTGTTAGTGTACCCTGTGAAGTCTTCCAGAGACACCAAATTAAGCCCGTTGCTCTAAACTCGCTATGCTTCTTTCTTTTCCAAGAGCAGCCTGGCCATTTTTCTTAATGAAAAGAGGGATTGACTCATTTCCTTTGGTGTGTTCAACAAGGAGTAAAGCTGTCTCCAGTTTCCTTTGGTGCCTCGTGTTTGAATGTGAATTATCATTTTATCAATTTTTACATTAGTAAACATGCACGGTACAAACACTTAAGTAGAATAAATACATGTAGCTCATTATTACTCTCCTGTCTGGTCTCAATCAAGCGCTAATTAAGTACATTGGGATGATAGTGCTTTTGTGGGTAACAGATCCCTAGACTCATGCTTCCTAACAGGAAGGTATTGAGAATTAAGTACACGAAACAATTTTTTGCCCTGGGAGTTTTAGTTTGTTTATTCATTTACTTAAATATTTATGATATTGTGATTCTATTTATATTGCAAGTCAGACGAAAAGACTGAAGATAGTATTTCCAGATGCTCATTCGCATTATAATTTCCACAAAGAAAGACTTAAGGAAGCTTTATTTTGTGAACTTTGTGACAGCATGTTGAGGTAGTGTTTTCAGATTTTTAAAGTAATACTTTTAAGATTTAAAACTTTAATTTTTGAAATAAGATTTTTGTGGGAAAAATTAGTTTGAATTTACCTGCCAAAAACAAACTCCTTGTATTATTTGAATGGTCATTGTGTATCTTTTGTACTTATGTTGCCCTGTTGTCTTAAACCAGTTACATCAGACTAATTTAGTCTCTTTGATAACCCCAGTGGATTTAAGGTCATTTTTTACTTAATTTTTGTCTCTTTTATGATGACATCTGTTATCATCATAATAGCGATTCTGTAATTAACTGTTTTGCAACATTCTACATATTCTGAAACCACTATTTTTTTATATCACTTTATTGTAACAGTTTAGAATCAGTACTCAAAATCTGTCAAATATTGAAGATGTAAGTAAAGATACAATAAAGATTGGCATACTGGGTAAAAATTAACACAAACTATAAGTACTGATCATCAAAAGTACGTAGAGTTCCATTTTACACTTTAGTATAGTAGAATAATTACTAGACTAACAGTAGAAGTGATTTAGAAAGTCCCAAGTTTTATTGATTTTTATGCATCTTAGGATCTTTCGGGGGATTTTCAGATCTGTAAGTAGCTCTTAAATGTTAATTTCCGTGCTTCTTCAGTGAATGGTTAACTGAAATCTTTAATATTTCCTGTCATTGCTAATGTAGAATGGATTATTTAAAATTGGTTTCTTATGCTATCATAGTATCTGAAAAGCATCAGTAACATGTTCAGCACCAAGTCGATTTGACACACACACACACATATATATATATGTAACTGAACACTTTCAACTGCATCACAATCCCGTGATAGTAAAAACCCTATCAGTGTGAAAATAATACTGATTATGTATCTCAGAAGACTGTTGATCTGGATGCGTTATTTTTATAATTCTTTGCCATATTCAGTTGCAGTAGTAGTGTTACTTTTTTTTTGATCTTTATAATGAATCATACAACACCTTTTGGAAAACCAAGTGTTGGAATACTTCCATCTGGAAGTCTCTGCCAAATGTATTATTATTATTATAAAGTAGGTGTAACTTCCTTTGCCAATCATATTAGCCATGATAGCAGAATGGAATGCCAAGTACTGGCAGCTGTTTGTTCTTTTATCCACTGTCTTTGATATCCCTTGCTTAGTCATTAGTACTTCCACAAACATTTAGCAGGTTAATGTGTCAGCTACATATCAGCTATAAAAGTATTTTTGGCAGTCTTTCAAAGAAACTTTTCTTTTGTAGCTGAAAGAATCCGATTTTCTATTCAGTGTTGTAAAAATAACTTGAGTTTGGATTATACAAACTGTAGCTGTCAAATTGAACATGGGTATCAGAGTATTTATGAAGTATTTAAAAAAGAAAACTGAAATTCAAGAAACCTAAAGCCACAGTTTTTCACCTTCTATACAACTTATATTTATTCTGTCCAATATTCTAGGTTGAAGAAATAATAAATTCATGAAAAGACAGCATAAATTGCAGATTAAGAAGAAAAGATAGTTGCAGATAAACTCTTATCAGCCAAGTTAAATAAATACATTTACAAGTTTGACACTGAATTTTAGTGTGTAGAACATTATAACGTCGTAATCTACTCCTTGTTCTTTTTGGATTGTAGACCATTGTGGCTTCTTCCCCTTCCCTATTTCCACCTCTTCCCCAAGACCTTGTTCTTTTTGTACACTGCACTGTTGATTTGGTCCTTAAAACTGCAGATCCACCCACCTGGAACTTTTGTCCCATCATATAATATTTTCCTATTCTTTATACTTAGAGGTTGCATCATCTTAACACATTCGAATTTAAGAAAAAAAAATCTCCTCTTCATTGTTTGTCTGTATAACCCTCAAACTGAAGAGCTGTTTAAACAAACAGAAGTAGGTCCTAGCAGTAATGATAACTGTCCCCACTCAGAGTTCTCTCCGGTGTGACTAAATAGTTCAGTGAAGCACCCAGGTTGTCGGTGCTGGGGTCGGGAAGTGCAGTGTGTTATCAAGGCATGTTCACACCTGCCTGCAGACTGTGTCCTCTGTATCTAAAAGAGTTGATTATCACTGTGATAAATGTCAAGAGAAGAATAACTTCATAATGTGGTGAGAGAATTCATTGAGCTGTGTTTGGTTTGTTGGTTACTGAAATGTGATCATTTAAGTCAAAAAAGTGTTCGAGTAATGTACTGGTTTGCTTTGTACTGTGTGGACGGGCACCTATTGATTTGCCAAGGCAGAACTATTAGAAGATCAGCTGATTTTGGATACTTGCTGCACAATTATGGTGGAATGTATAGCATGACAAAAAAGCAAAATTTTGTTGCTGATTCTGTGAGATGTAAAAGGGACCTATTTTCTTTCTGCAATTAAATAAGGTGAAATGAGAGCTTTACTGAAGTTTGCTTATAAAGAAAAATCTGATTTCTGCCAGCTGTTTTGACAACTAACATGGTTATAGTAACCACATGAAGTACTCGCTGAAATAGTTTGAGAACTAGTTAAGAGAACAATGGAGTTATGTATTCTGCTGCTTCATTTGGTGTCAATAGTGTTGTGTTCATTTTTTCTGTTCTTTCTATGTTGAATCAGGTAGTTACGGGTAGTTGAAGTTCTTAAGGTTTTTTCTTCTGTGGCTCTGTTGCAGGCCTGACTATGGAACAGAAACTAATCCACTTGTTCTGGTGGTTCTGAAAAATTTTGTAACCTGCTGTTCTCTCTACCACGTATCTGTTACCTTAAGTAGTGTCTGAAAAACATGTGAATGCCTTCTTGAGTGAGCTGTGATGGTCTGAAAAAATCAGGCTTGTAGATAAGGATAGCTTTAAAAGATAGATAGATATTCTTTTAAATACAGTATGATACAACACTACAGTTTTTATGGAAGGCTGCAGATAATTGGAGCTCCTCTTAGTGTGCGTCTAGAAGATTTCACTGAGTGATCTGGATCTCAGAGTGCATATTTGGAAGAAATCATTTTGTTTTCCAAACACTAGTTGCAATTCCATCTTTACTGAGCCTTGTGGTAGACATTGTCTTCAGATAATACCGTTTGCTGTACAGATAGTATTTTTTGCAGATGTAGTATTTATTGCTTGGTTTAGATTAATATTATTTAGCCAATTTCGGGCAAGCAAAATCTTTTTTTTTTTGTTTTGGTATGACACAGTATATTGAAGTAAATGTTCAAGTGGTTTATTAGCTGCCATCTTTTCTGAACCGAATTTTAGGCTTTCACTGGAGTTCAGTACAAAATATACAAATGGAAAATTGCTTATCGATGCTAACCTTCCAGTCTCTAGGGGTATGCTGAAGACAGTAGTTTCATGTGTTCTGATGGAAGCAGCAAGGCCTTATATGCATAACTGGGAACAATTTATTGTGAATGGCTGCATAAATGTTACCCGTGTTCTAGTGACAATAGCTCGGTTTTCTTCCGGGTACATTCGTTTCATTACTACAATTCAAGGAGGCCTGGTCTTGGTATAATTGGTTGGTCAAG
Source organism: Falco punctatus (assembly GCF_963210335.1). Classification (NCBI taxonomy): domain Eukaryota; kingdom Metazoa; phylum Chordata; class Aves; order Falconiformes; family Falconidae; genus Falco; species Falco punctatus. The sequence continues at coordinate 6,766,066 of NC_137589.1, forward strand.
GGAGAACAATTTGTGGTTGCTTTGCAAGTAGCTACAGTGGCAAGTTTTTGGCTGATGTACACTCCCAGGCAGAAAAGTAGAATTTTTCCTGGGGAAGTCAGCTAAGTGAATGTGGTCTTCTGGTGACATGCTTGTAAGCGAGCAAAAAGTGCTATCCTGCCATAAAGAGTGTGTTCTACAATAGATGCATATTCCAATCAAGAAGGTACATCTCGACAAGTATTTAAGCTGTTAAAGTGACAAAATCAAATGCTGAATGACAGTATAATGCTCAGTCATATACGTAGTGTAGTTAAAATTGCTTTCTTATTTTAAGATAGTTTACACCTTACCGAAATGCTGGATTTGTCTCTTAGTAGAAATTTCATTTGCAGCATTAAACTCTGAATTCCATAAATCAGCTGATTTCTACATACTTGATGGAAGTTATTAATACTGCCTAAGTGGGATCCATCATTGCCCACTGCCAGTTGTCAGAACTTTCTGCTGTGCTGTAGCATTCTCTCTGAGTTTTCTGTTCTCTGTTTTAGTTCTTACTCAGTGTACAGGAATGCAGTCTTGCTAATCCCAAGTTTGGTATGTACAGTCTGGCAGTGGTGTGGACTGACAGTTTAGTAACAATTTAAGAGGGGGTTTGTGTTTGATTTATTGGAGTTGGGGGGTTTGGGGGGTTTGTTTTGTTTCTTACTTAAGGAGTCTAAAGCATTTTGGGAATAAACAGACTTTTGTACTAGTGTTGCGGATTTGGGGGTTGTTTTTGAGGGGGAGGTTAGCTTAATCTTGTAACACCTGGAGTGCTGTGTGTGTGATCTCTGGTAAGGTCAGGGTTAAAATAATTTTTACAGCTTCCTACATTAACATCTTCTGAAGATGCAGGTGACAGAGCTGTAGAGTTATTATCTTTTTAAACCCTCATTCCCAAACAGTCCAAGATACCCGTTTTGATGTATCTCTAGCTCTCTTTTTTTTTTTTGGGCACTGTTATCTTTTGTTCAGACTTCAGCAATTGTTCAAATGGATGATGGATTAGCAAGGAAATTAGGTACAGTTCCTATACTTAAGAATGCTACTTTTGACTTTTAGTGGAGGAATTTATTTTTTTAAAAAGGAAAAGGTGACACAATCATACCGTAAGTCGTATTTAATTGAAGGAATGTCTGTAACAACATTGTTCTCCTACATTTGTCATCATAAAGTTCCCAAAATGTTAAAATGCTGGGTTAGACTAGGATTTCAACAACTACATTTCTGAAAATAAGTTGTTCATTTTGGTTTGTGTGTAAAAAGCTCTAGAAGATGGTACGCTGGTGCTGAGGCTCAGTTGCGGAGAGACCACTCATCAAAATCATTGCAGTTAAAGGGTGAGCTTTTTGTATCGCTGAATCTAGACGGGATCCTCAATATGGCAATTATTTCTCCTCTTGGAGGGAGCAGCCTGAAGAATTGATAAATGTGGATTTAGACGCAGCAGGCATGGCATGCGGGTCTGTTAACAAAGCTTGGCTGTAAGCTGGTAATACTAGCGTCCTTTGTGATTTTTATTGGGTTTGGGGGGTGGTGGTGGAATAGGAGCAGCTACTGGAGTTGTCGATATGAACTGACTGCGTTTGGGTTCAGATCTAACTTACCCTTTGAAGAAAGCTACCGCTTGGTATTTGCCTTGCGTTTGTCTGTGGGTATTCAAGTGATCTAAAAGTAATCAAGGACTTGTAAAGTCGTCTATAGAAACAGAATGAGGAAGGAAAATTCTTGTTTGCTATATGGAATCCATATGGTAAAAAATGTAAGTGGATGTGCACTTCCAGGAGAAAACTGGAGAGGTCTGAAAAATTAAGAATCTTATTACCATCTTGCATTTTATCAGTAGAAATATTAGGCTTATTAGGCTGAATTTAAATTGTAAATTTAAATTTACATTTAAGTGTAAAGTTGTAAATGCTTGTCAGGCCCTCTGAGAAGTTGATGATTGTGGTATTGCTCCCTTGAAATTTCCTTCATTGTGAAACTTAGAGCATAATAGATTTCAGCCTCTCAAAAAACAGTCTGTCCTTGCGTGACAGCTGCATTTGCTTTCTGGAAAATAACAGTAAAACTGAAAATAGCAAAAGAAAGGGTAAATAAAAAATATAAAAGCAACAGCAGTGATGGTACCTAGCCCCCAGTCAGACGATGTGATGAAGTGGCGGTACATAATCCATACCTTCTCCCTAGAGAGCGAGACCTTAGAGAGAGAACCCGTCCTGGCCATCTCTCGCCATGTATCCGCAGGGCAACCCCTGTACGTAGGGACGTGGTACAATGAAGTGTGAATATGGAATGTACCTGTTACAAACCTGAGTATCTACGAAGGTGGCCTGCTGCTATGGGCCAGAAGCAGGCTGCTTTTAGCCTTCAGTAACAATTTGTCCAGTCCTGTTTCAGACTGTCTTAAAGTAAGTGTAATCACATTGACACAGTAAGAATATTAACAAACAAACAAAATCCCTTGTTAGTTTCAATTAAATAAATAATATTTGGGATAACATATCAAATCTCTACAGCATTTTTCAGAGTGTGGTTATGTCATGTTAATAAAGGGATGAATGCTTTCAACCTTTAAAATAAGGGATCTGCAGAAATAATTTTTGTTAACGCCTGGATATTCCAACTTAATTTCAGCTTGCTTTTATTTTTTAATATTAAGTTGTTTTGGTTTTATAGAAGTAGCTTTTCTACCTAAAGTGGTAGAAGGAAATGTGTTGGTATTTCCTTAGGAATAAAAAGTGGTGACATTGGCTTTGAATTATATGCGTAGGCAGGATTTTCATAAGTGTCCAGCACTGATCTGGTCTGTTCACTTTCATATTGCTTTACAGTTACTAATGAATGTCCTCACAGCCCACTAATAGAGCAATGTATTTGTATCCCGAGGACTTAGTCTTGAATAGTCATACACTATGAATAACAACTACCAATTTACTACAATTAATAGGAATAAATTGTCTTTTAATCCATACTGGTATAATCCCACTGATACCAGTCAGGTTCCATCAATAAAAGTATGAGCAGAAAATTGGCTTTTCGATTAAAAGTATCTGAAGCACTTAGGAATTTGTTCTGGAAAATTAAAAATAAGGACCAATGAGTTTAACCTTTCATATCATTACTTGTTAGCTTTTGCATCAAGAGAAATGGTGTTATACCGGTTATGACTAGTCTAATATTTAAATAAAATTAAATTAATATTGATACTCATCCTTATCTCCCAACTGATTTATTGACAAATTCTGCTTTTGATGAAGTTTATGTAGAATCTTCTGTTATTGTTGCTTCAGATATTTTAACGTATTAGCATTTTTTCATACATTCACTGCCTGAAGCATACATTCAGTGCCTGAAGCTAGTTTGCTGCTTCTTTTTAAGTAGCATTTCCAAATCTTGCATGCTGTATTACAAATACAAATTTGCATTTGATGTCATTTTATCATCTTGACAGCCTCCTAATCTGCTGTGTTCCTCTGCCTCTATAGAGAGTAAGTAGATGGAATTACAAGTTGTTATCCATGGGAAATCATGTAATGATGTAATTAACATTAGTGGAACAGCTAACAATAATGGCAATACCCCAAAACTCCAGAAAGATTCCTTAAAATTATGTTGCAGTTGTCATCCTTCTGAGAAGGAAAATATCCCAAGATACTTGTAGTTTGAAAACACTTGGTTCTGGTTTTCCTTAGCTGTTAATTTAAATACATTTATATGTGTGCACTCTTAATATGATGGATTTTGTGCTGTACAGAAAATGATTATACAAAATATGGAAGTAATAATATGATAATTTTTGTTCCAAATTAATTAGCACATATGAAGTTAGGGTTTCAGGTTAAGTATATGTTGTCTAATACGTTGGATCTTCAGGGTTCACAATTAGCATATCCTGCAGCCAGTGCAAGCAAGACACGGGGTTGTGAGCTTGCCTGATGCTGCTGGCAGCGGTGAATGCCCCTGAGCGGGAAACAACAGAGGCTGTTGAATTACATTATTGCTTAGACTGTTTTACATCATCTTCTATAAAGCATACATAAAAATATTTCTTTGAAAAGTAAATGGACTATTATATGTGCTCGGATGGAGATATTTTAGGACAGATTTTTATTAAGAAAAGCAGATAATTCTGGATATTTGGAATTACCCATGAGGGAAAAAATCAGACTTGATAACAATTAATAAAGTTACTGTATACCCAGTGCATCAGCTGAAGATTTTTGTCTCCTTTAATAGCACTTACTGTCCGTTGACAGACATGTTGCAGGGCCAGAGAGTATGACACCAAATTTTGGCCACAAGATTTTTCATTTAGTTTTGTACATCTATGTTTTTTAGAACAGTTATTGGTTATGATGCTAGTAGGAAGAAAAAGGTCCTAGAGTATGTTTTGAAAAGCAGTTCTTTCTGGATATTTCTTTTTCCTTTCTTCAGTGGTAGCTTTTCCACCTCTTGCCTTTCAAAACTAAATTGTGAATTGGCATTTCACCTTACAGTACAATCTCCATTGATAGTATCCATTCCAAAGTACAGAAAAAAAGTCAATGAGAAAATCTGTCATTTTGTGAATTTGGAGGGTAGAAAATAACCACATTTTTAGAGATGCTTGAGATGCTTTTTTTGTCCATATTTGAAGGATCTTGTTACCAGTAGGATCATAGAACTGAACTGAAATGACTGGAATGCCTATTGCTAAATGAAGTTTTTGTGAGGGTCACTTGTGATCACTTAGTGGTTTATGTATTTGAGTGATTTGACAGGCAATTTACCTGATCTTCAGCAAAGCTGAATACTCAAGTGAAATGCTCAGGGAGTTGTTCCTGCAACTTGAATATTGGGATAGTGGCTGTAATGAAAACATACTTTGAAAGTTTAGTTCTATTTATTATTTTTAAAAGCAAATCACTATAGATTATCTGTACAGGAATTCCAGTTATAATTTATTCTTGGTTTGCCATGTTCATGGGGAAAAAAGGAAAGACACAATACTCTATATTCTGTTTCATAAATAGTTGGGTTTCAAAATTTGGCATTTTATTGTTGCACATGCTTTAATGCAGATGAGACATTGTTTCCTTTAAACTCTTTTAAGTGCCTCCTGCACTGGATGTTGATCCTTGACATAGATCTTCTTGCCCTAACTGTTAGAGTTTAGCAGTGGTGGGTCTCCTTACTGTTTCATGAATGTATTTCTCCTTTCTGTTAATTTTTATTTTAGAGTTTTAAAAGCATACTTCCCGTTGTATGAAAGATAAGATAAGGTTCATCAGGTCCGATCCTGTGGGTTTTGAAACCAGCAGTAAAAGAGTTGATTCTTTTTTGAATCAAACCAAGCATTCTAGTAAACGTACGGTTTTCCTTGCCTTCCACTCCTGCCAAAATAGGTCAGGGAGTTAGCGCTGAGGCTGAGCTGATCATGGGAGTCAAGTGTTGAGCATCTTAGCCACGATTGAATTCAGAAAAAAAACAAATTTAAGAGCAATTTGCAGTTCTTTTTCAGAAGCACACAGGAGTTGGTGTCTAAATTATCTGTTCTGTGAAAATTATTTGAACTTACTAGAGCGTTTGAGCTGTGCGCCAAGAAATTCAGGTAGTGCCAAGCACTGCTTTCAACTGCACATAATTACATGTGACTTCTGTCATTTTGTTAAAAAAAAAACTCAAGCCAAAACCCACAAAACTTGGTTACAATGAAATACAGAAATTACCATGAAGGAAGGAGTACATCAGTTTAAAAGTAATCAAAACCTACAATAAATAATTGTATGTTGCTTTTTTGTTTAGTATCTTGAGAATCTGAATGGAGTGTCTTTTCAGTTTATGGCAGGTAGGAGCTGCCTTAAATTATTTTGACAAAGGTATTGCTTGTCCCACCACAGCAAATCTAAAGGCTTTACGGATGAAACTGGCAAGGGGAAAGTGATTCTTGTGAGCAGAAGCAAATACAATACAGTATTCATGTGCTTCGTAAGTGAAGAAGTAGGAAAAATTAGGTTGTTGCCGTTCAGCTATTGTCAATAGAATAAAAAATAAATCTCTTTATGTGAGTGAATGCTATTAACTACTGCGAAGGAAGAGCGTACTATCTCTCCTCTAGAGTGGTTAGCAGAAGCATCTGGCACAGGGCCTTGAAGAAGTCCTCGGCTACACTGGGCTACAAAATGTCCATCCCCGCAGTGCCGGAGGGGAGAAGGGAGCGGGAGCCGCACGGTGTGCCCGGTACGGCACTGCTGCTCCCTGCCTGGGCTCCTGCGGGCCGGCCTGGCTGCGTCCGGCTCTCCGTGGGGGAGCCGGGGGATGTGTTCCTGGGCACGTGCACAGGGACTGCCAGCTTTGAGACCTGTGGAACATCCTCTGCCCATGAACTGACCAAATGCACATGCAACAGCTGTTTGTCCGGGCTTCTTGATGATAATAAGCAAGAAACAATAAGCAGTAAGTCTTTCTCATGCAGCTAATATCCTGTATTTATTTTATATCTAATTGACACTGGAATAAGAAGATGATAGATAATTTAGAAATGTGGAAGTATATTCTTTATCTGAAGTTTCTTGGTCCTTTTTAAACTGTTAAAGGTAAGGCACCAATGTTTAGACACACAGCAATAAAGCATAATAATAGATTTGTTTCAGTAACATGAAACATCATAGTTTCGAGTCAGTGAGTACTTTCTGTTGGGAGGACTGTGGCAATTACTTTTGTTATTTTGTGAAAGCATGTGTGAGTTCTTCTCCAAGTCATTGTTCACATGCACACTGGTGATCCAGTATTTCCCTGGAATCTCAGCCTAGCCTGTGTGCCTGTCACAGTCTTGGGTGGACATTGAGCATTTCCCGCTGAACGCAGTGCAGGCAAGTCTCTGGGTTACTCAGGTGTGACTTCCAACTAAGGCAGTCATTTGTCAGTTGGTTCACGTTTTTCTTCCTTTAGAAGATGAATTATTACTTAAGAATATTGAACGTTAGAGGGGGAACATTTCCATGTGGAACTGTGAATGGAGTATATGAGATAACACTTGGGAGAGGCCAACCCTGAAATGGTAGTTCCCACTGGGGTCAACTCAAAGCCTAAGAACACCTTTCCAAAGTTGGTAATTTGGAGGGCTCCTAGTCTAGTGAGGGAAAGCCTTGAAGTTAGAGGAGAGACACCAGATTTTTATTATTTTTTAAAAAAAAAAACAACAACTTCTGTTGTTCTTCCATCTTCTGGACAAACTGCTTTATTAAATCTGGAAGAAATAAACTTCTTGTCAGCTTAGGTGGAATGTCCCACCACAATCCTATAAGCCTCGCTGTACACATACAATAAAGTTTAAGGCTGAAGTTACAGCCTTTGCAACTGGGTGGGGTGGTTGTGGGTTTCTTTGAAAAACTATTGCCATTTTATAGTGCTAATCCTGTCACTTCTGAACTTGTTTGGAGCTCCTGGATTATTTCCTCCTTCACACTCCTATCAAAAAGCAGTTAGAATCTGGCCAACTACTTAATTTCTGCACCAACGCTGTTGGTGCTAAATGGCAGCTGATTAGTAGCTTTCCTCAGTTGATTGTTTGCTTTGTTTAGGCTCGTGTTTACAATCTGTAAATGTGTTCTGTTACCTGCAAGTCATACCTTGACATTTATATGAAGCCTAATAGTTTCTAGTGGGCAATTCTGATTGTATAAATGTGGGTTACATATCCCATTTCCTCAGAACAGTGAGGTACTAGTGGATAAATGCCATAGTACTGAAAATCAACACACTCCAGAAAAGCCCAAGCATCTTTGGTGACATCTGAGGGATGTCTTTGCTCAAGCATTTTGTAGATTATTTTTTTTTTTCCTACATGGAGATTATCAACCTTCTCCCTTCCCTGCCTGCCCCTTTGTTATGCCTTTGGTGCAGCATCTGGGCATGAAGCGTAATTACATTGAGGAATTTGAGTCCTGTCTTCCTACAACTGCTAGGTAAACATTAAAGGTTCAGATACTACTTAGAGGCAGCTAGTCTGGGAATGAGATCTGGAAATCAACTGTTAAATGAGTAAAAATTGAGGTTATTTAATAGTAACTGAAAATTCTTTCTGTAAGCATGTTTGCGACTAGCCTTCCTTTCTCTTTTGACCAAAACGATAGGTATTTAGAAATGGAAGGGTGAAGTACATGTCACATTATCCACTACTTGTTGCTGTGGCAACATAAATGCATAATTTTGAAGACAGACATTTCTCAGCATTTGGGATAGATCACATTTTGTGTCGTCTTGCTGTTTCAGCTTGAGAGATAGGATTTAATTAATCAAATTCTTGGAATTATCACATGTTCTCTTGAAATATAATGTATGCGGTGTGTTATGTTTGTGAAATGTATACCAGGTCATAAATTAGTGAGGTGTGATCTCTAATTGTTTGGGCATGCCTCATAAATGAAGGGTTTGCTATTACAACGAGAATGATAATCTGTGTTACTAGAGCTTTGGTAAATAGTTTAATGCATTGGGAATTCTTGACAACAGATAGATGAAGACCTGCCACTTCAAAAACTCCCTTGCCTTAACTGCTTTCTAACTCCGGTAGTCAAAAGCTGTTAAGCTTTAAGTGCTCTGTCATATTTGTGGGCTTTTATAGCAAAGAGTAGAGCAGACAGCAGTGATGATGGAAAACGATGGTAGGTAGACTTAAAATACGATAAAGCGTAGAGACAATTGTATGTAATACCTGGAATTGAAACCTTTTCGAATTAAATGATCGGCCATATGCGCCACCCTTATGGACCCTGTAAGGAGAAGAGATGTACCCTATTGCTAACTGTGCATGAAATTGCAGTGTTAGAAGATATTGACCAGATGTTTCAATCTCAACAAATAGCTTGTTATGTGACTGAGTGAAAATCTCTCTGCTGCTTTGATCACATACACCTTAAAGGAAGAAGTAATTTAATAGAGGCTGTCAAAGTTCATCATTGTCAATAAACTTTGACTTGACCTTTGCCATCTGTTTCTGATACTATTGCTGATAAAAGCTGATAGGCAGCTGTTTACAGTTTGTGCTTTATGAATTCTGTGCTGCCAGACAATGAAAGAAGTCTCTTCACTTGTGGATTTTTTCCCTCTGTCATTCCGAGTGTGGGTGTATTCATTGAGACTGCACATCATCTAGCAGGGGAGTGAGAGTGACATGTGCATGCATTTTGAAAAGGAAGATTTGTTGTAAGGTTATAGATATGCAAAATCCTATCCAAAATAGCCTGAAATGTCACTTTGCAACAACATCAACTCACTTACAGGCTAGTACTTAAACACATATACAGTGTTTTACACTGGAGAATTTTAAGGCATTTTTAAAACACTTATCAGTCTTTGCTTTATCTCTGTGAAGTGAGTGCTAAGTCTTTACAGGTAGAGCAGGCAGAGGCATGGGTAACAGTAGTGTACGGTTGCCCAGGGAGTCTGGCTTACCGTACCCAAGTACGATGTTCCATTTTCATGTTGTTAATATGCTTCCATTAACAGCCTAACACCATGGCTCCGAGCCACACAGTAACAAGACTTCTTTGTGTTGTATTTGCCACTTTGCCATGTTTCACGCATGCTGTTCAGCAAGGAGGTTAACATCTCTGAGTTCTTTTGCCGATAAAGACACTCTTTAAACCTTACCTCCTCGTACACAGTTCTGTAATACTACTAAATTTCTTAACTAGTATACACTGAAACAGCTGTAGGAGAACCACAAGTAAACCTGGAATTCTTACTGTTCTGATACCCTTCATGGAACTGTCCTCTGAGCGATGAAGAACTGGTGTGACCAGCCCTGTTTTGTAGGTGTCATCTTTTAGCTGGTTTTGAGAAGGGACTGCATTAATGTTGTGGAAGGGGAAAGGGACTGACACATCAGATCACATAACGAGGAGGTGGTTGATGGCTTGGGTTCTGCGCTTCAGGTGGGGAAGGGACACGAGGCCGGCTGCGATCTCAGTTACATGCCTGGTAAGGTCTTGCAGGAGATGTCTGCCTTGGGCCTCAGATTACACATACTGAACTTCAGAAGAGAGACTGCAGCGCTTGAGATATTTGAGGGAGAAACGTAGCATTCTAAGTACAGGATAAGGTGATGGAGTAAGGGCTATTGGAATTAGGTGCCTAGACTGACCAGTATTTAAGGGGTACATTAAAAGAGAGTGCTAGTCCTTGGCCGCATTGCAACTTTGGAATATGGCTACTACATGTTTAATGACAGAAAATAATGCTTGTATTTCCTTGTACAGCAAGAAGCTTACAAACAAGACTAAAAACAGTGGACAAGCAGATGAAGAGCAGGAAGGAAAGAATAGGAAACGGAATACAAAAGAATAGCAGCATTGAAAATAGTTACTTGGATTATAGATTTTGTGGAGAGGCAGTTTGTTAGCTTTGTATTTTTAAATGTGAATGAAGTAGTGCTTCTGGATGATTAACGTTTTGATAGACATCTCAATTTGAAAAGTTATAGTGAAGTGCAATTTGTGGTGCCACGCTAAAACTAATAAGATGTTCCTGTGCAGAGATTTGGATAGTACATGTTGAACCAAATCCTGGTAAGATCTAGATATATTGGTCTCAGTGCAAGGCTTTAGCTAGTCTTTTCCTTTAAAAAATATTATCACTTTTATCTCATTTGACTGGAAGTTGCTTGAGGGTGTTGTCATGCATTTTAACAATATCACTTCCTCATGCAAGATTTGGCAGCTTCAGCTAATGGTGGAAGAATTGCTATACAGGACATGGGGCTCCTTTTTGCAAGCCTGCTTTTATAAAGATAAGCTTATTTTTTCCTTTTCCATTTTTTTCTTATGTGGCCATTATGTGATAATAGCGATTGCAATCTTTCAACGCTGATCAATGAAAAAAGAAAAAGGAAAAAAGATTGCAATTGTGTTGGTACAAACCAAAACAAACTCATCTGTTTTCCAGGATCTCGATGCTGTATTCTCATAACAACGATTCTGGAGTAGGTAACCCGGGTCTGCTTGGGATGGAGTTAATTTTCTTCAGAGCAGCCCATATGGTGCTGTGTTTTAGGTTCGTCACCAAAACAGTGTTGTTGAAGACAGAGTGTTTTAGCTCTTGCTGAACAGTGCTTGCGCAGCATCTAGGCCACCTCTGGGTTTTGGCTTTGCTGAGCCAGCAAGTAGGCTACGGGGTGGGAAGGGCTGGGAGGGACACAGCCAGGACAGCTCACCCCAACTGACCGAAGAGATAGTCCAGGCCGTATGGAGTATTGTCAGCAATAAAACTGCTGGGGGCAGGGAGGGAGGAGGAGTTTTTTTCGAGGTAGCCATGGCTCGGAGACTGGTGGGCATCAGTCTGCTGGTGGGAGGTGGCGAATGATTGCCTTCGCACCCATGCGTTATTTTTCTCAGTCTTCCAGTTTTCTCCCCCATCCCCCTGGGAGGGAGGATTGAGGGAGTGAGTGGGTGGGGTCTTAGCTGCTAGCTGGGGTTAACCCACCGCGGTAGGGATTTTAAATGATATAGTATGTGTAATGCTAACAGAATATTACATTCCAGTTGTGCTTGAGGTGTGTCACATCATTCACAAGAAATAAGTGAGCTCACTTGGAGCAGTGACACTAATATCTTTTCTTAGGACTGTCTTGCATATTGTGAATTTTTCATGGTTTATATATATATATTTGCAATGATTTAGGTTTTGATCCCGCTTTTTCTTATTTTATCTGGTTTTCTGAGATGAGGTGTGATTTGTGATTTATTTTCTTCTAGCATCTAAATTATTCCAAGAAAATATCCGTAAGAGGTTTTTAATGGACTGTGTATGTAATTGGTGATGGGACATGCCTTAGGGGTGCAACAGACTGGTGAAACCTCCTGAAAAGCTTACGTACTCATTCTAAAATTCAGAATATAAAAGTAAGAGGTACTTCAAATAGCACTGTATACAAAGAAGCCATTTCTGTTCTGATTTACTAAAAGGAATGCTTCATGAGTTGTTGCTAACATTGTTTACTTTAGATTTTAGCAGGCATGTTAAGTCTTAGCTAATTTTAGGTCTTTGGAGTCCTCTCCTCTGTGAGCTGCAATTTAAAATACGATCAGATTTGACAGATCATGCAGAGAAGAGTCCAGCTTCAAATAACGCACTTCAGATGTACTTCAGATGTCTGCATTCAGTGTTAATGAGTTTTGAAGATCCTTCACTGTGAAGGGGCATAATGCTTCCTGTTGTGTTGTCAGTTCCGAAGCAGTTAGGATTCAAGTCTACAAGCTGAAAACTCCTATGTGCAGAAGGTATGTCAGTCCAAGCAGAGCTCCATATGCATTGGAATTGTTAGTTTAAGACGACTGACAGATGTGGAAATGCACTGCTGGCTGCAGCTTTAGAAAAGGACTCGGGAGCAAAGGAGTTCAGGTGGGGAGTGGGACACTGTGGGACTGATAGTGAGTGTCTTCATCGGCCTCCTTGTTCTGCTTATTGACATTATCCAGTTAACAGTGGCACTTAGAGCAAAGCGTAGAGGCAGAGTAAAAAGAAATAATTTCTGAAGGATCTTTGTTTTAGTCAGAGGGCTATAAAGCTGTCTTAAGCTTCGTCAGTGTGATATTTCTTTTTAAGTCTTCCGGGATTGTGCACTGAGACCCAGCAATGGCAAACTCTCCTTTTGCAGGGCAAGTGTCTTTGCAGCTGGAGATTCTGAGGTAAATTAGATCAACTATTTAGTTTTGCTGCTTTCAAGTAGACATCCTCCTTTACAGTGAACTTTGCAGGAACAGCAAAGAAAAGCTTTGAATGCAGATCAAGTGTTGCGATACGGGGTGTTGGACTCTGCCCCTGTGGCAGAAGCATGGCATTCTCAAGCTAAATAGGATAAGCTTGGGAAATACAAGTCAAAGAACCCAGTTCTCTCCCTTTCTTTCTTTAATTCTTTAGGACCACTGATTTTCTTTCACAAAGTAGGAAGGGCCGTTTTCTTATTTTTTGGGTGTAAGGGACCATTCAGGCAGCAATGTCATCTTGTCTTGAATATCGTTCTCAAAAGACAGCATTGTGAGTAGTCAATCAAAGTCAAGTCCCTTCTAGTGTTGGAAGAAGTGCTTCCAGAAGTGCTTCTGTAACTCCGAGGAAAGGTTGTTTCCAAAGCCGTTTCCTAATCAGACAGAAGTGGGAAATAGGTGTACCGCATCGTCGAGTCTGAGGATGTGTGAGAGTGGGGCATAGTTAACTCCAAACAGTCTCACAAAGTGACAGTTGAGTCTTCAGAAGCTTTACTTGTTACCCAGTTTTCTTAGCATCTCAACATCTTGCAAGAAAAGAGGACGCTGTTCTCTGCAGTTGCCACCCACTCCCTGGAACACAAAGATTCTTACACTTCTGTGATCGCTAAAGCGTGCCAAAGAGTTCACCCTTGTTAACTCTGAGCATGAAAAAACACTTGGACAGATAACTGCTACTACTGTGAGCCCAAGTTAGCCTCTTGAAAATGAGGAACGAAGCATTCTGTCACTCTCCGGTGTATCCTTGAGCGGCCACAGTGCCAGCCTCTTTTGGAAGTGGTCATATTTTGGTATTTGGTCATAAGGAATAATGTTCCTGTGGGGGTAGGGTAATCTGGTATTAGATTGCGCTCATTTGAAATCAGCCTGATTGTAAGACGGAGTTGTGCAAAGACCAGAAATAATATTTTTTAAAAAAAAAATATTTGCTTTTAGTTTACCAGGGTGCATACAACAAAAACGTAAGGGAAATGCAACCTGGGTAACTCCAGAGAACAACTGCAAGGTGTTCTGTTTGCTGTTCTCCTTCCTCTGTCACACTGCTTACCCTAGCTGAAAAGGTCAGGGCCCGTCCTTGTGTGTACCTGATGTCCAGACTGTGTTGACAGAAGAAAACTTTAGGATGGCAAAACACATTAGCTTTCACAAACCGCTCTGTATTTTGAATTTCCTTTGTGGTATCCCACTCCTGAGGCTGTCTTGTTCCTTCGTGAAAGGTTCCTACGTTTGACACTTCTGTCTTTGGGCCATTAACAGCCTCAGATTCCCTTGGGGGGTGGTGAGGATTCATGGTGTGGCCAGGTGCCAACCTCTCCTGACCAGACTGTCAATACCGTTAGCTAATAGCTGCCTCGCTGCCTAGCCAAACCCTAGGTAATTAACTCATTATGCTAGTGCCTGCTGTGCTGGGTCATTTTCCGTTTCTGTCTAGAGTCTTTTTCATTCAATTAAATCTTGTATTCCACATAAATCTATAAAATTAATTTGCAGCTTATACAGCCATATACCTGGCATTAACGTCTGCAGTGTGTTATTGGCCTTCATTTGATATTGGATACGATACCGCATGGCTGTTTCATGGTGATAAATACCTTGTGGACTGACACCCCGCCCGTTTAGAGCGCGTTAGCCAAAATGGGGCTAATAACAGCCGTGTGTGAAGTAGCCCATAGAAACCTGTTTTCTCCGTATCAGTTTATTCAAAATTAAGCTTCAATCCAGGGTGAAATTTTAAAACAGGTGCTCCAGAGTCTACCTTAAAGATGTTGTTTTGTCCCTTGTTTGTTCACACATATGCAAAAAATGCCTGCTGTGACTCATTCCGCTAGGCACAGCTTCCGTGGTACGCCGCAGAGATGTTTCTGTGCTGCAGTTTCATCAAGTGTGTAATGTGGTGTCTGGTTTTTGCCTTGACTAACATTCAGCTGAGGAAAGGAGGAACAGTTTGAAGGAGTTCTGCAACTAGCAACACCTCGCCACCATTATTGTGGGAATGCGGGGAGATAATTCCAAGAAGCTGGGGGTATTTGTATCTGGAGATCTGCGATGAGAGGATCTTTCCAGAAACACTGCTGAACTACTTTCCAGTAAGCTTAACTTAGATGTTCAAATGAGAAGAATATCTGTATAGTGGGAATATTCCCACACGGTACAACAGCTGTGTTTTGACTAATCACGAGTATGAGCAGAACCGCTGCCTGTGACGGAAGCGGTCTGCATGATACACAGAGGTTCATCTCAACAGATCCGAGATCATGACTTCTGATTCTCAAGACTAACTTTACTTACATTTAAAGTAGGGATTGTGACAGTTAGATATGGCATGTATCACATCTGAATTCAAACTGAGCTGCTGCCAATAGCCAAAACTGTGATACTTGAACAGAAATTCTTTTCTCAGAGATGTGTGTGAAATATTACTTACTACTGCTCCAAATGTTGTCAGACTTGATATATAAAGGATGGAAAAGTTATGTCATTTGATAAAATGTTGTAAGCCCAAGGTGCAGTTCGAAGTCTTATGTATTTGAAGAATTGTTAGAATTCGATGCTTTAATAAATGCTGTTTGTAATGATCTCTTAATTCTTGTTAGTTGTGAGAGTAAGGCGCGCTTTTCAACGTGGGACACAAGGCTTCGGGTACTTCTGTTCTTATCAGTGTGGAAGTCGGTTCCGTATTTGGTTATAGGAGGTCACATCTGTAGTCTTGCGAAATAATCTGTTCTACTTAACCATACCTCCAAATAGAAAAGATTATGGTTCCTTAGACACCTTTAATGAACACCGTGTAAATGTGTATTGTGTATGTGCAAATGCATGTAAAATACAAGAATATAGATAATTCTCGTTAGGGTTTTCTTAATATAAATTAGAGTGATGTGGAATAGATTAGCAGGGCATACGTAGTGTACATTTTGTGAATGAGAGAGATTGAACGCTGCCACCATCTGCCAACACAATCTTTTTTGTCCTTAAAGTTTATATATATGAAATTGCTACAAGAAAGAGGCCCGTAACTTTTGTCCACATTTGCCTTATTAACGAAGACTTCTACATGACTAAAGACTTTTTTTTTTTTTTTTTTCCTTTTCCCCTTCTCCTCCAAAGCTGGAAGTAATAAAGATGTGACTAAGCATGTATTTGCAACTCAGTTACTTGACCTTTCTACAACCCGCAGCTACCACTAATGCTGCTTTGTAATGGAGACATTATCGTTTATTTAAATCTTGATTAGGAAACAATTATAAGTAGGGTTTTAGTATGGCAGTAAATTGATGTAGCCTTTAATTCATAGTATAGATTGAGTGGATAAGCTTTCTGACTGTAATTAGAGTGAATTATAATGACTTCAGTTGGTTGACTCACCACCAGCAGAGCAGGGCCTGTGATTGTTTCTTCACATGTATTTCTTTACTTCACTCTTGATTTTGTGTTGCTGCTAAATGCTGGTTTTTAACTTAGTACAAAATGGAGTTACATTTACAGTTGAATGATAGCTATTTTGTATTAATAAAAGAGGAGCTTTATGACATAACCTGGCACCTTAGCAGCATTGCGCAGCTACGCTCCTCCTTTGCAGTACAAGTGATGGAACTGCTCTTAATAAAGTTGGAGATAAATATTTTCATGCGTGATTTAACAATGTAATTTTTGCATATAATTAAATGGTAGACACAAATGGTTATTTTCAGTACCCTTTAGTGTGTATATATATATTGTGAATGTTGCACAATGTTTCTTCTTAGCTTTCTCAGATTATCTGAGATTGTTTTCCTTATGTGCTGTCTCTGTGGTGGGTTTGGATGTTGGAGAGGTTTGGATTTTTTTTGGTCTTTTCTACAGATTTTCTTTACAGATACCATATGTTGCTTGATTAAATAGAAGTGATGGGGCATCTCCTTTGAGCAAGGGAACTCCTTTTGAAGTACCTTGTAAAAACATACTAAGCTATTTGATAGTGAAGTATGTGCATCTAAGTTTTACGTTAGATATTGAACACTCAGTGGTATCATTAAGGGTAATTTTTTTTTATTCTTTGCTGGCCTTCCCTCCCTTGACTTACCAGATGTTTTTTACTTCAGGCATAGAAGTGTTCTAGATGTCACAGTGCTTTGTAAATGCAGATTTAAATACAGTGAGTGAAGAGAAAAAAATAGCAAAAAATAATGTACCAAGCACGCTAACTTTGTGGGGTTTTGTTGTTTTTCTTCTTTTCCTGTCAATCTGCAGTGGATGATTCAGAGCCCTTACAAAGCTGCAACTTTCTTTGGGTGCATTGGCAAAGACAAATTTGGAGAGATCTTAAAGAAGAAGGCTGAGGAGGCTCATGTGGATGCCCATTACTATGAGCAGAGTGAAGAACCAACAGGAACCTGTGCTGCCTGCATCACTAGTGATAACAGGTCAGGGGCTTTTGATATTTTCTGAAGATACAAATGCAGTTGGCATATGTGTGGAGCCTAATTTGTTTGGAATATTTGGCCTTGAAAAGTTGTGATTAGAATGATAAAGAAAATAGTAGTACTAATTTGAAATGGCATAGAACTGCCTGGCTTATAGCTTGGGACTGGGTAATATTAATGTACTTTTAGAGAACTGGCAGAAAAGTCTGAGGTGGTAATATCCTGCTACTTTCTGAACTTCATAGCTTCCAGTTGCTCTGGAGAGAGAAAAATATGAGGGAGACAAAAGTTGGTTAAGAAATATATTTATACAGCCTACGTGAAAGCCGATTGGCATGAAAGGCATATACTTGATTGCCAAATGAGGAATATACTTAAGGTAATAATGTGTTTAAAAAAGATAGGTGTCGGTATACAGCCTGATGGAAAGGGTTAATACGATTTTATACATGAGGAAGAAAAAAAGTGTGTGTTTCTTTTTTGTTTGTTTTGCTGTTGTAGTTGTAAATTTCATCTAATAACTGTGTCTGTATGTCTATGTCTTAAAAACTTCTGAGTTCTGTCTTTCATGTTTTCATTTGTTACTTCTTTTAGATGATCTTTGCTATATAAAAAAAAAAAAGTGACTTCTCCAGAACTCTATTCAACTTTTATTACATTTGTAGACTATGAACAATGGTCTTTGTGTTCCTTTGTAGAGTTTCAGAGCATTCCGTAAGGAAGAACCCATTTATAGAGTGATTTATTTGGGGTATTGTAATAAAATGAATAAAAATAAGAATTTCAGTAAGAGGTAATAAAGACAATAGACACTTATCTTGACACGATGTCAGCATGGCCCTTTGCTTTCTTCTTTCTCCCTCCACCCACAAGACTTGAGCTTACATACTATTTCTTTACTGGTTACCTCCTGACAATTTTTTAAAGGTTTCAAAACCAAAAAAAGGTCTGCTTTAATCTCGAAATGTTACAGCACACACCAACCCTTCCTTATTTCTGCCAACATCTAAATTTTCTGGCATTAGATATCGGAACAATAATGAAAATGATATTGTTTACCCTGAAGAATTATTTTCTTTTGGGTTGTGAACAAGAGCAAGAGATCTGTCAGTATCCTTTTTGGCTTTCCTCTGTGGCTTTCAGTGCCACTGATCGTGGGGAACTGCTCTTTCCCTTTCAAAGCAGTGTCAAGAGTTAGTAGAATTTAAGGTAGGATAGCAGTCCCATAATTATAATCCACACCAAACTTCTAGAGAAGCTGGCGAATCTGTTGGGTCGAATTAGAAAAGGCGATAGACAGCAACATGAGCTTAACTGAGAGCTGGGGAGGGCAGAATTTTGCGTATAACGTGTAGAACGCTAAAAAAATCTCAATTGGAGCAGACATCTGGTCCAAACCCCTTCAGAAAGCAGGGCCAGCTGTGAAGGTAGATCAGATTATGTCCAGCTGGGATTTGAATATCTCAGAGGATGGGGGTTGCACAACCTCTTTGGGCAACCTGTTCCAGTGTTTGACCACTCTTCATGGGAGAAATTCTTTTGACAACACCCAGTTGGAATTTTCCTTCTTCCAGCTTGTGGTGTTCCTTCTTGTGTCCAAGAAGAGTCTGGCCCTATCTTCTGTCGCTGGATATCTGAAGACGGCAAGAAGATCTCCCCTTAGGTACCTCTTCTTCAGGCTCATCCAAGCTTTTCTTCAGTTTTTAAGTGTTCCAGCCCCGTAGTAATCTTCATGGCCCAGTGCTGGACTCCCTGCATTATGTCAGTGTCTTCCTTGTAATGGAAAGCTCAAAGCTGGACACAGAACTCCAGATGAGGTCTGGAGACGAGAGCAGAGGAAAACCTCTGTTCTGAACATATAAGTTCCTTTGTCCTGCTGGCTGCATGCTTGCTTGTGTAGACTGGAATGTGGTTAACCTTCTCTGTGTGGGTGCACTGCTGATTTGTGTTCCAAGCCTGGTCCACCAGTGCCTCCAGGCCCTTTTCTGCAAAGCTGTGTTGTACCCTGTCAGCATTCAGCCTAGGTTGTTGCATGGGAGTCAGTCCATCCTAGTTGTGTGACTTTGCATTTGCCTTCAAGTCTTCTGCCAGCCCAATTCTCCAGGCTGTTGAAGATGCACTGAATGACAGACAGCCCTGTCCTCCAGCTTATCAACCTGTCCCTCCCAATTTAATGTCATACATAATGTCTTACTCTCAGGAATGAATGTACATAGTGGAGGAAGGAAGTTCATTCGTCTTCATCTGGAGTTGTGACATTAATTATGTCTACAGACTTCCCCCTTCATCTCCAGGATCTGTATTCAGTTTTTCAAAGAGAAGACAAGCAATAAAGATGTTTCTGCTCTGTGATTCTTTCTTCAGTCACAGAGTGTCTGTGTCCGCATCCTGTAGCAATCATCATTTCCTAGATGACCTGATGGGAAACTGAAGTCAAGACTGTCAATAGACATATATCACAAATTTAGGAAAAATACATGCATTGTTGCCATGCATCTCAATAGAGTTTAAAAGTTTAGGTAAATTTATTCACAAAAATGTCTGCAAGTACTTTAACTTATTTAGCATTTGGTTTGCTAACATAAAACTTCTCTCTCTTCATGTCAGATGTTTGCTCAGATACTAGAGGCAGTGGCTTCATCTCAGCTGCTGTTTTAGGACACGCTTGAGAGGGTGCAGGGAGTACAAGAGACTTAATTCCCTTCTTGGGAGATAGAAGACGAAAAAAAAGGCTGATGGTTGCTGCTTAAGGCTTTATCACACAACACCCCCTCTTCTAGTGAGATCAAGTTTATCTTTAATCACCCTCTGATTGTCTCTTGGTTTTCAACATTTTCTATTTTTGTAAGAATCACTTCTGCCTGGCCCCAGTTGATAACTATTGATTAATCTCGTCCCAATTGAGGTACGTGCTAACTTCCTTATTCAGGTAATTCAGCTTTCTTGTCTCATTTGGAGGAGCTGGCTAATAGCACTCCTGGTTTTCCCGGTAAGTGGCTGTGTATATTTGTTGCAGATGCGCTGATGTGGATGTTTCTTGTTTCTGCTAAGTTTGTCTAATGTTTTGCAGGAAAGGGTTCTGAGCTAATTTGTGATCACCACTCTAGTTCAGCAATACTAATACACTGTGTTTTCTCAGAGCTTTTCAAGAAAATGCTAACACATGATTGAACTCTGAAGTAGTACCTACACTCCATCATAATCTGTGACTTTGATTTGTGCAGTCTGTTCAGCAGTAACCACATGCACAGTCTGTCCGTTAAGCTGTTTGATTTGAAGCGTTCTGCCTGTCTCCAATTACCCTATTCCATCGAAAAAACATCTACCTTCGCTGTGTCCCACATGTTGAACTCGGTGCTGTTAGACTTTACAGTTTTAATTGCGAAAAGCTCAGTGCTTTGTCTTCACTGCAACAATCTTTTATTACACATCATGTGCAGAGCATCTCTACAGTTGGATGTAGTCACAGAGAGCCAGGTTTACAGTTTCAGGGGCATGTGGTAAGTGAAAGGAAGCATACAGAGAGTCTTTGCTTAGTTTTCTGGAACATAATTGCTTTTCACTCAGCAACATACATAGACAGGCAAGATTTTTCCACCGAGGTCCTTGATGGATATTTCGGGGTTTGCCAAAACTGAAAGATTTAATTTGCTTTTTCAATTCAGCTTGCAGAAAATTACCACAGTTACGCACATGTCATTCTTGGATTTGCTTTGTTCTCTGGTGGATTTATTGTCATTGAAGTGATAATATTTATCAAGAGCGAAACTTCTTGCCCTGTTACCTGTACTGCCACAGAGGCTTGGTCTGTTTGTTTTTAAATTTTTAGTTATTTATTTATTTATTAAATTTTCCAAATTTACATTTGTTCTCATTGGCTTTAGAATTTAAGAGATGAGCCCCAAGAACATTCCTGGGGTGAAATGACACAGAACTGTGCTATGTATTTGGATACATATGGAAAAAGTTAGTCTTATTTTTTTGTGTTAATTTTTATATTCTTGATGAGTTTACCTTAAGGGATTGTCCATGACGAGCGCTTCAAGAAGTTTACAGGGAGACTTCGTTGCTGTCGTCTTAAGAGATTCTTTTGGGGTATTGTTTGGTTTTCATTGAATAGGATAAAGGAAAATGGTGATAGAGGAAAGATGCTGTTCTGAGGTACAAGGAGTTTTCAGGAATCCCTAGTTCACTTTCCTCCAAACACCTGTACATGGTCTTGGTCTGGAGGCAGAAGCATGACTTAGTAGAAGCAGATCAGCAATTCACTCTGACCCATTGTCTCTGAATTGTAGTGGCATTTATATGGAAAAGGATGATACTTACCAGATGAATTGTATGCACACTGGAGAAGGTAAAAGTTTTCAATAGACATATTTTTTATGTGTAATTACACATTATTTACAAGGCTAAGGTAATTAAATATCACAAAACTGTGGTGTGTTAACGTTAAAGGTGCATCCTATGACTATTAAAGCTTGAAAATCAAATTTAAAACTCTGTATGCCCACATGGAAATGTCTGTTTCCCCACAGCCCTTTCTCTAAATATTGGATGTTATTAAACATTCTCGTAGTATAATTACACAGGAAGGATTTGGTCATGATAGCCAGAGTGGAGAGCTAGTGCATAGCCATCTTTTTACGACCTGTTTTTAGGAGTACATCTGCAACTTGTGTGTTTCGTAAGGCTGAACTGAACGGCTGAAGAGGAGGATTTCAAGTAGAATGTATCTTACATGTCACAAAGTAAATAGGATACAAGTATTTTTGTTCTTGCTAATGGAAGTTGTGTCTCATGGCTTGTGTTGTAACTTATTAGGAAAGAATGAAGTACAAATGAGTTTCTGGTAGTTTTCCAGTAAAACCAAAAACGAAGTTTGTTTGTTGGTTGGGGTTTTTGGGTTTGTTGTTTTGAGGGTTTTTTTGTTGTTGTTGTTGTTTTTTTTTTTAACAATTCATCATCTAAAAGTAGCAATGCAACCCTTTGTCATTTGCTAAAGGAAAATAGGAACCCAACGGGGGGAAGAAAACTTGCAAACCACCCCTTTGTTAAATAATCAACTCTTCTTTGGAAAACTTCTTGGTTCTAGTGAGGGAAAATAGTTTTCAGAAGGTAAACTGGAGTGGCTATTTCCCTTGCGGTGTGAGGTACTTGGAAGAGTTCTAGTGAAATCTGCAGATGCTATACTGTACAGAGGGAGTTGATCACAAAATGCAGCAAAGGTTGATTCTAAGCAAATGAAGGCATGTGAACAGTATAGTAATGATAGGTTACATGAACTACATAGTGTGTTCATGTGCGGTTTAAATTAAAGTTGTATTTAATGTATGATTTTAAATGTATTATTTAAATATTATTATGAAATGGTCAGACAAAGTATGTCTTGTATGGTGCTCTTAGTTGTTTTTATGTTCATTAGTATCTTTGACCTTGGAGAAATGTTGTTTGTGAGAAATTTGCAGTCATGTTAGTTAAAGAGGATCTAATACCTGGTTTTTAATCACTTTCAGGTCTCTTGTAGCTAACCTCGCTGCTGCTAATTGCTATAAGAAGGAAAAGCATCTTGATTTGGAAAAGAACTGGAAGTTGGTGGAAAAGGCCAAAGTTTACTATATAGCAGTAAGTTCATTGAACTTCTTTCAAATTGCTAAAATTCCTGTTATACATTGCGAGGTTCAAGCAATGTGCATGTCTGCTGTGTATGGTTTAGGATGATTTCGTAGGAATACAATGAAAGAAAATGACTGCTTCAGTTTCAGCCTAGTTTGATTTCTTCGGATTTAAATGTACAAATGCAGAAGTATGTTTTAGTTGTGTGCTTTCTTAAATTAGTGGGATAAAATCATAAGAACTAAACATTTTCAGAGCTTTTGTAGTAGTGCATCAAATTTACATTTCACATTTTCTAGTAAATTGTTGTGAAGGATGCACAAATTATGTAGAAAAACACTATTAGCATAATTATTCACTGCAAACAGTTTGAGCTTATTTGTGTGAACAATCTTAATTGCTATTTATTCCATAGTAATTACTACGGCACCTTATAACTCAATATTTCAGAAACAATGATTGTGACAAATCTCTTGAATGTGGGCGGTGGGGCAAACTGATTTTAATGATGAAATTTTACTTCTGGAATAAAGGGGTTTTGAGGATGGGGCATTAGTAGATTCACAATTAGTATTCTTTATTTTACCATCCAGAATGAATCAAGCCAGATTAGCGTATTTGTGTAGATTAAATCTTGCCTAAATAGAAGTGGTAAATTTGTTTCCTTCTTGCTCTCAAGTTGATACGACTGATCAAAATTAGTGAACAAAAAACATCTATGACAGATGAAAACCTCATAACATGCATGTAATATATGGATTCTGTATGACAGCTGCTTCCATTCCGCTACCTGAGCTATGTGGGAACAGCTGGTAAGAAGTGTAAAAAATTGATTATCCAGGAGGAACAAGTTCATTGAAAATACAGTTATTTCTTTTAGCTAGTGTTAATGTTTCCTACAGCCTGTTAGTGTGCACTGCTGTAGGCTTTACATGGTTGTTATTGATCTTTCTGTACGGCCAAGACTGCCCCTTTGTAACTGTCAAAAAATCCTTACAACCTTCTCTGTATACAAAGAAAATACTCCCACCACTATGACCATATGCTTATGCTGTGGTTAAAAAAAATACATAGGTGTATTGTCTACTCATTTTTGTTTCTTTTCTTTTTTTTTTTTTTTTGCTGGTGTTTGGAGTTTTTTATTTTCTGATAATTATATCTCAGTCTGTTCCAAATGCCATGCTTAGGAATTAATGTTGTTGGCTCAAAAAATATTGAAAGGCCAAGAGTATAGTTTAAATAAGGAAGAAGAATGACTCCTGTTACCAAAAGCTATACTGCTCTAAGTTTTGGAGGTTTTTCATTTATTTTACCGTGCTTATATATAATTCCACCAACAAAACTTCCGATATACAATTTAGAAAAATTAAACTTAGTGGAGATGCTTCAGGAAAAGTGAGAAACCCTGCAAGATAAAAAGCAGGTTTGGGCTTTTTAAGATACAGCCTTCATCTTATTTTAGTTCTGAAACCACTCTTCTGTGTTCGGTCAGTTTGATCGCTTAAATTTTGACTAGGTGATTCACTACACTGATTTTCATATATATTAAAAGCTGTTCTTTGGATGCCAGTTGTACAACATACAAGCTTTGACTGGGAGACAAGGGAACTACTGTACTAATCTGAAAATAAAACCCAAGATGTGCATATGTTAATGGATGAGTAAATAACACTGAAGTGCTAATAGATTGTATTAGATAGTTGCAAAATGGAGTTCAGATTAGGGGAACATCTGATTGCAGGAGTTCTGTTGGGTAAAGAACCTGGTTTACACCGGCAGCAAAAGCACTGAAGGATGGGTTCATTGAAGAGATTTCTAGGATGGCATCACCACTTCAGATTACAGATTGCGTGTATAACTTAAGGAGACAATATGTAGAACCGTACCCATCTCTTCACACTACAACGCATTCATACCCTTTTCTTTCATTTAGCTTCTTGACTTGCAAGTTTGTAGCGGTTTACCAGAGTAACCAAAGCCATGTAGTGAACAGTTGCCACTCCTGTGGTACAGGGTAGCTCTCGGAGTCATGAATTTGCGTACCTGTCTGTCTTTGCTTTAGTCTTGTTTACCTCCCCTGGCTTTGCGCTGTGCATATGCTGCTTTTCACTTGCTCGCTTCCACCTATTTCTTGGGTTGCATCAGAATGTATGTTAGGGACAGATACTTATTCTGGAAATCCGTGTCTTGAGATTATCAAACAATCAATTTTCTTGGCAGAGTGAGGCAGTTGTTGCTTTAGGACAGGTCTGTGATATCCTGTGGTCATCTCCATGTGCTTCCTAGAGTAGATAATATGCTTTTCAATGCAGCATTCAGCAGAATGGCCCTCAGATGAAACTTAGCTCTGAAATCTAATCAATTCACAGAGGGAGGAGTAGGTACAAAGGAAAAGATAGCGAAGCCATGACAGAACCCTTAAAGACAACTTCTGTTACCATGAATGAACACAATACGTTTATTTTAGCCATCTGGTAATCAGATCCAGCAGACAAATTGGAGAAAGATTAGCAAAGAATAGGACCCTGTAAATCGCAAATAGAAGCAAATTACAGAGGCTGCCCCAGCTTTCTCAAAGATGGTAAACTTTAAAGGTGTATTTTAATCCTTTAAAATGACTCGACTTTGTATCATTTGAGGTAGATTACATGTACTGTCAAACTCTATGCAATTTCTTTTCCTTCTCCAGATGTAATTCATATACTTGCAGTAATTTCAACCATTGGCATCATATCTTCCAGTCTGTCATATTCATTTCGCTGTGGATCAGCTAGCTGTGCTGCTGGTGTCTGATTAGAATTCACTGTGAGGGATTTTATTTCGTTCCTACCGGGACTAGAAAATGTCTCTTCCTCAGACATTTCCCTTACTTCAGAATAAGTTGAGAGTTATGATAACATTAAATGTTGTCTTATTGTCTCTGAAATTGTGAATGGAACACAACCTGACATGAAAATAACCTTAAGTTGCGTGTGTTGTGTGTGTATGTGGTTTTTCTTTTTTTTTTTTTTTTTCTTTTTTCTTCTTTTTTTCTGTGAATCTGTGATTTCTGTCAGGAGTTGCATTTTAAAATTCTTAAGTGCTACAGTCACATCTTAGAAACTCAGGTGATAATACTCCATATTTGCGCACCTTGCTTGTATGATTTGCAGAGACATTTAGTAAAGTAATGGTAGTACTTTACTTATGTAAACATCTCTAAGAATTCCATAACATGTATTGGGCTATGAGGTCTTTGGGTTGTGTTCCGTGGTGGGATTTTTAAGATCATCAGTGTCTTCAGTGCCAGCTGAAATCTATGACAGCTGCTGCTACTCAGTTTACGTTGCACACAAACATTTCAACATTTTTAATGCAACTTATAGTATATCGCTATTAATTATCATATCCTAATACGGCCTGGAATTCAAATATTTTTTTTTTATTGTGAATGTTTTTGATTAACAAAAATAATCTGCTGATAACAGTTGCTTAAGAGAGCAGAAAAACTGCAGAGAATTTTAGTTGTCATTTGAGCACCTCTGTGGTAAGGAATTTTGCACTTGTCCTTTCATAATGAGAAGAAAATGGAAAAGGAGAAGATGCTTTCCTCATTAAAAGCTGCACTTAACCTTGTGAAAACTTAACTCTGTGACAACTGATACTGCTTGCTCATAGACAGCTGAATTTTATCTTTCTGCCTGTATTGGAACATTCTTGCCACGAGTTTGGTGCTTCACAGGTGTGTATTTTCCTGTGTACCAGTTAGCCATCCTTACCTTTGCCAGTTAGTTAGCTTTACTCGACTTGTCTTTTAGTCCAGCACCTGCCTTGATTTAATGTTTGAAGTTGGAGGCATTAGGCGAGTGAAACACTGTTGTTTGATGCTGGTTTTATCTTGGTGCTGAAGTAATAAATGTGTTACTGAAAGTTCTTTCTGTGCTTTGGAGGTTTTTCTTTTTTCTTAAATGCTTTCCTTTACGAAGCACATGAAGTGGCAGCACTGAGTGCTGTTAGGTTCTCTCCCAGTAAGTAACTGGAATCTTAGCTTAGAAGGGATCAGTTAAGCAGCTCCCAAAGCACGAGCAGATCTTCCTTTAATAAAAAGCTTGTCTCTTTTCTGTACAAAGGAGAGTAGTACATTGTTGTTCAGGGACTGTATTTGAATTTGTGTTTTGTGGATATAGTTTGTGTACTTAAAAAGCTGGTGTTAGAAGTGATGCCTCTCAGAGTTTTTTTTCTCATGAGTATCAATGTAGATTCCTTGCCTAGCTGTTTCATACAGGTACGGCATTGCTGATGCTCCTGCTTTTCTGTGTTCATTAAAGAGATGTGGGACCATTTTTACGCTGTACTTTATGCATTGTGATCTTGTATATTTGCTTTTTGAATTTACAGTGCCTGAAAGCTTCAACTCCTGTGCTACCTGTTGTAGGTAGAAAGTAGAGGAACAATGAAGCTTTTTTTGTAGCGCTCAGACCTATTTGTGTGCAGCTGAATTTTGAGTTGCTCACTTTCAGTATTACCATACAACCTTTTATCTTCAGAGTAGGTAACACTTCCACTCAGTCAGCTTTGCATGGGCTGTTGTTGTTTCACAATCCATAAAAGTTTAAACTATTCCCTTCTCCTGCTTCCAGGTAGCAAATGATAGAAATTTCTCAATGGCGATGCTCTTCAGTTGTACCACATTAAGTATAAAATTTTCTAATACTTCTAAAATTTGTTAGCCCGCAGTTAAATTACATTCACCGCCATCAGCATCTCTTTTGTGTTTACAAAGGTAATGGCAAGTGTAATTTATTTTGGTGTTCGTGACAGCTCTCATCAAGAGCAGGTATTCTGGTCTTAGGCTGAGTTTCGAGTGGGAAATGCCATGTGTTGTGGCATGCCATGATGAACCCCATGTACACACCGGTCTGCTGAAGGAGAAGCTTTTAAAAGTCCAACCGCCCTGGTACATTTCAACAACTACTGTGATACTTTTATATTTATTTTCTTTTAATGCCTAAGTGCTTGTCGAAGCAGAGAGATACTGTGGTGGTGTAGTGGGCTTGATGGTGGAATTATCTGGTTTCAACATGAATCTGTCAAAACATAAGCTTGATGTCAGCAATGTGTAGCAAAGCTTAAATAACATTCTACAGTATTTTACATGGGGTTTGGCCATTCTGCTTGAGAAAAAACGCTGATTATTATAACAATGTAAGTATAAATGAAATTTCTTTTGTGCTGTCTCCTCCTTTCAGAGGCATATTCAATGAAGGCATTTTTATTGTAATTTACTGCTATGATGACTATGATAATTTACAATGTATTGTGATAGCTTTTTTTGCTTTGAGATGTGCTAGGTCTGTGTGTGCACCATGCAAAACGAGAGACATAGACACTGGTAGGAATCAAAATATCCCCTCAAAAAGGCATTTGTTTGAATAACTCTGAAAGAGCTTTTTTTGGCGTTGATAACTCTTGCCATAGCGCTCTGGTGTCAGCATGTATGCCATTGGACATGCAGAACTCTTTCTCGCAGTAACGAATAGATTTTATGGCCAGAAAAAGACCATTCTGAATGTCTTAACCATCCAGAAGAAGCTGCAGTTAGCAACAGTTAGTTGTGGTCTTTTTTGCTGGCCTGGGACAACGTCACCGTCCTGAAAGCCACCATCCTGAGGCGCTGGGTGTTCTGGGGGTTGGGCTGAAGCGTGACCCATTTGTTGTGGGGAGATGATAGACTCGCTATCTAACCAGTTAGCAAATCTGCCGTTGACTCGATTCCAAAACGAATATGGCATAAGTACTTTCTCTCTCATAAATACAGGAATTTACAGCTTTATTTCTTTTATCAACGTGCAAAAAAGAGCTTTGTCTAGTAAGTACCAGCGTGCGTTACATCATGCTGTGATGTATTTATGAGGTGGCATGTATTAGGCTGCTATTTCAGGTATAACTTATCAGGCATAGACAATTTTGCCAGTGTTTTCTCAAGTAACTCATGTAGAAAAGTGAATTCGAAACTTTTTCGTTTTATTTTTTGCAAAGTTTGATCGTCAAGATATCGTTCTTTGAAAGTGAACGCTTTGTACTTTATGCAGAAACACATCATCAACTTTCCAGAAAGATTCTAATCTCCTTTTTCCGTAATTTAAAATTAATGAAAATGTAACATCGTAAAAATATCTGTTTCTAAACGTTCACCTCTATGTTATAAATTACATTTATTTATGTGAAGAATATACACGTTTCCTTTCCTGTCATTCTCCTCCTACCCTAGTAGCCTTTAAATTGCAGTAGTAGCCTTTAAATTGCAGATAGGCTTCTTCAGCGCAGTAATTAGCGAAGCTCAGTCATCGCTCCTTTTATCATGTGATTTTTATTTTTTTTTTGGTGTGTGGGGGGTGTTTTTTAGAAGAATGCATTATTAGAGCACTTACACAGCCAGTCTAGCTGCAACAGCCAGGCGGCAATAGCAGTGCCATTTTTCACAAAGAAAATGTTGAACGGGAGCCAAATGTTTGGTGGCAGAGTCTGTTGCTAGGAAATCAAGTTCCTGAGGCGATTAATGACAAAGCAAGCAATAACAAGAAGGCAGAATTACAGATTTAAAAGAGAGGGAGAAAAAAAGTGGTTGGTGTTATAATTACCCAAAGAAATCCGTCCTCATTAAATTGGCTGTTTTTATGATTGACTTTAATTGGAGGTTAGCTCAGATATTTAGCTCCTTTCCCACCCCTTTAAACACACACATGCACATAATCTGTAGAACTGCAGACTTGTTTTTCTAAGCATTGAGAGGAGCTTGCCCTGTAATTTGATCCCCACTGACAGATGCATTTTCTATGCTGCCATTTTGAATTAACCTATTGTGCAACAATTTTCCTCAGCTCTGTTGAATAAAACATCAAGTCTTATTACCTCAGATGGATTTGATAGAGTAAAAGAATGTACTTCTAGCTGAAGTAGACTATTTGCAATGAGTTCAGTGATTTGAACTCTGCCAACAAGCACCAATAATTTGTGATGTATACTTAAAGAATGAAAGAGAGAAGAGCCACGTGGGGGGTCTTTTTGGCTGTATGAAGTTCAAACGCAAACCTCAGAGTAATATTGTTGTTTGTGCTAAGGTTATTCCCCAAGATCAAGCCTTTTTAGATAAAGCATGTTAACTAAGATTTTTTACCATTGAGCAGATCAGGTTTGAACCGAAGATTCTCTTACCCCCGGTGGTTACCCAAATTGTCAGGTTTACTGTGGGATTAGAAAAATAAAAATCGATCCCCCTCTTCCAGAAACGCCAACAGCTGTATTTTTTTCTCTGAGACTTCTTTTGTGAAGAGAAATTTCCCCGTGTAAAGTTAAACTGGAATAAACGACATTTTAAAATTATTTTAAATTCTGAGTAATTTGTATCGTGTGGTAAGGGAGGAACAGGGTTTCACCTTATTCACTCTTCTCCCCAATTAGAAAAACTTGTGCAGTTGGTTCAACAAAATTTTGGCACAGAAGCGGGGAGGCAACTGACCCTGACATTTAAATCCTGTCATGTTTCATTGATCGTGCTCAAGACGATATTCCCTACTTGCAGCAAGTGATAAATGAGAAAATATCTTCTCATAGTACCTGTAAGTGAACATGCAGAAGCTAGCTATAAAAGCTAAATGATGCCATAGCTCTCCAAATTCCTAATCAAACAGTGAAACAATAGAACTGCGCGTATTCTGTCCAACAATACCCACACTACTAATCAGATGCCAATGCCAAGCTGTCTGCTTTGTTAAATACCCAGGTTCCCTGAGGCAAGAAGACAGCTGCTATAACTACTATGAAATTTGGTAGCTCAATCTATTTTTGCTACCCTTGGGCTATCAAGCTACTGTTAATTCAGACCACCCCAACTGGTACACTTTAGGGATTTTTTTCCAAGTGTTTGTTATTAAAATGATAAAACATCATTATTACTCCAAAGATGTTGTGTGCGCTTTGCGTTTGACAGATACCTACAGAGATAAACTCAGCATTTAAATTTTAATTGACATAATGGTTGTGATTGCGTTGCCCTTTTTAAAATATATTTCTTTTTAGGGAGGGAGAAGAAGAGGGGAAAGGGCATGCTTTAATTTCATTAGTAGAACTGGTAAATCTGCTGAAATGCTCTTGGTTGCA
Organism: Falco punctatus; assembly: GCF_963210335.1. Lineage (NCBI taxonomy): Eukaryota > Metazoa > Chordata > Aves > Falconiformes > Falconidae > Falco > Falco punctatus. The sequence goes on from NC_137589.1 coordinate 6,796,988, forward strand.
AGCTACTTGTCCGTGGAGGCTGAGTGGGGTTTTGTAGCAGAGCGGGGAGCGGGGAGACGAGGCGCTCGCCGGCCAGCTCTGCCACTGGGGCCGGGGACCCGCCGTGCCGCCCACAGACCGCTGCCGAGACCTCTGCTCCCAGATGTCTCTGCCTTTGGGGACCCTGAGTCTCAAATCATATGTAAAGTCTGGGCAGCCTTAACACACTATTTAAATGTAAATTAAAAAGGGAAGCCTTCATACTCTGCGGGGTGAGATGAGTCAATTTGAAGGGAAATTTTTTCTGCAGGTCCTCTTGCATGTCAGTCTTTATTAGATGCTCTCTTTGAGAGCACAGAATTTTGTCTGTTACCATGTCAACTTTGTTAGAGCAAAATCTCAAAACTAAAGCACCAGCAAATCGAGGAGTTAGGGGCTCTGACTGAAACAGTATTGGTTCTATCTTGACTCTTTTTTCATTTCAGTGCTTCTCTGATTAGGTTTAAAGAGAATCATTAATTTAAGACTGTTCTGAAGACTAAAACTTGACATTTGTGAATATTTCTCATTTGAGGTAACTTACCTATTTGGATGCTGACTACCCAAATTTGTAATAAATTGGTGGTCATCACTCTGTGTACAGTGACGGAAACTTGGGGTTCCACCTTTCTTCTGAAGGGGCTTGGTTCATTAACACGTGGAGATGCTGTAGTCTGCATAACCCTGGAATGTGTATTCGCTGTGTCTATCTCATCAACTGCTACACTGAGAACCGCATATAAATATCACAGCAATTGTGCTCTGTTTTACGTGAAGGTTAATTTTTTTAACAGCAAAAACTCTGTGCATGTGTGTAACTTGAAAGCCAAGTTAAGCTATTTATAGTAGGCCGCTACTTGGCCTGAAGTTTCATTTACAGTTTACATATGTAATAGGGATGGTGCAGTTGCTTAACTACAAAATTATTTTTCTTTCAAGAAGTTACGGTTAATGATTTGCTTTAAAAGGAGCACTCTGAAATGATCACGTTTGTGCTTGTTCCTTCAAAGCCAGTAACGTTTGCACTGAAATCGTAGAATGGTAAAATATATATGTGTAGTGCAAGGGGATTCCTATATGCTTCCTCCTGGCTCAGAAACTGAAGTGTGCTGAATGGCGCTCATCTGCCTGTTGACCACAGATGTTTTGAAACAGCGGGGGTTGCAAGCAGGGCACGAACCTGAAGGCTACTTTTTGAGTATACAAGTAACAGTTACCATTTTAAAAAGTAAAAATATTTTTACGGCATAACCGATCGGTATCCTAAAAAATATGTGTCAAGTGAATTTGCATCCTGCGTTGCGCTTAGCAGTGTGTACTTTGAGTGAAAAAAGTATTTTGCAGAAATGCTTCTGCACAGGTTTTCAGTGGTAACACACGTGTTAATAGTATGCCTCGCAGATTGGGCTTTTTACAGCTTTGGGCTAGATTCTCTAGCCCTTAAGGAGGCTGAAGGGCTGTGTCCCGCCAGCCTGGTTTGTAATTGGGTCTATTTGAAACAGGAATTGACTGATTTGAAAAACAGGCTCTGGAAGTTCATTCGAAAGAGGCTACGGGAGATAAGACAGATCCTGGATTGTAACATGGGAAAAGACCTTTCCCCTTAATCGGGGCACATCTGCGTTAGCTGAGACCTTTGTGGTGTTTTCCAAGTCTCTTTTTAAAGAACAGAGCTGTGCCTTAAAGACAGGGGTGCGCAGGTTTGTGGTATGGCTTTAATCCTTCTAGTCTCAGGGCTAACGCTCAAGTCAGCAGTGCGCTGGGTCACCTGCTTGGTGGATGCGCTTCGGATGGTCCGGGTTGGTCAAAAGAAAGATGATCCTCCTTTTTTCGTTTCTTCTTCCTTTAATTAAAGATAGAATACTTAAGGAAATTCTAAGCTCTCTGAATTAGTAATGAGCGCTGTTTTAGAAAAAAATTCTAAGTTGGAGATACAGAGGTAGATGCTATTTCTTTCTAAGGCATATCCAGACCCTCGTGGTAGCAAGTAGGGTTTGACTAATGAATCATCATTTCAGCAATATGAACAAGATAAAACCACCGGTACTAATCCTTGCAAAGGTTTGACTTAAAAGCTAAGGGCACTTAGATTTTTGTCCACAATAGAAGGATTTTGCTGATGCAGCTGCTGTGGCAAACCCTCCTGGGGATTTACACTTCTCTCTGGCATAAGCAGCCTAATGTGCAGACAGTTTACAACAGCTGCTATACCAGCAGCAATGCTCTTATGCTTCCCAGACGAATCGTACTCGCACCAAAGTTTTTTATTGGCAGGACTATGTTGGTTAAGGACCATGTGGGTTTTTTCATGTTTCTAAAGAATGTAGCTGCTCAGGCAAAGTAATTTAATAAATACCTGGCCATAATATTCACCATAAACATCAGCATAGTCAGCCCTTATAATTCATAGATAACTGCAAAGCCCTTCCTCAGTCACAAGGTTTCCCACACATAGTACGTGGATAATGGTGTCTAGCCCTTGGAAGAGCTGTAGATGAGATGATGTGTCTTGTTACCACTTTTTATGCTGAAGTTACTGAAGTTGTTTTGCGGAATGCCACTGCTGCTAATAGTTTTTTGCCAGCAACGCTATTGCCAGATGCAATATAACAATACTTTCCTGCAAATTTGAAAATGGTGGGGAACAGCAGTTAACAGTATTTAGCATGAAATATGCCTCAGCATATGCCTCTGAACATGTCTTTTTAAGACCATATGGAGTATAATTGGTGCTGAACAACATTGAGGTGTTTTGTGAAAAAGTAAAGGCTAAGCATTATAAAGAGTCATAAAATCTTGAAGAACAAGACAAATTGAAGAAATGGGAGAAAGAAGGGAGGTACTGAATATTCTGTCTCGCTTGCTCTGCATAGCCTGAAGTGAGAGACCACAGTATTTTTAATAGATTTCTCTTAGCAGTGGGGTTGAAATTAAGAAATTCAGCAAAACAATGGCAGGTAGTGGACACGGAGGATGGTGTGAGTAACTGGAGTGAAGCAGAAACAAACTTTTCATCCACTGAGCGCACCCAGGAGAATATTGGTATTTATAGCTGGACTTGCTATCATTAGCACTCTTTGTATATGGAGTTCTTAAGACACTTGATCACGGCAAAGTAAGGTAAGAATGGATTTCATCCTTACATATGAATTTCCCTCTCTTTTGAGGACTGGAGTCAAAACTTGAGAGTTCTTATTCATTTATGTATTGACACCTTATTACCAAGAGGTGATTTCGAATTACTAGAGCAGTGTGCTAAAATTAAAATTCCTCACCATTTTACTGATTTCAATCATGAGCTTTAGCTGAATGCAGAAAAAAAATTTAGGAAGTATAAGTGATTGGAAATTTTCAACAACATGAAAGATGCAATTTTCTTTGAAGAAAAAGAGAAATTTTCAATAAGCATCTGTGTATAAAGGGTAGCAAGTATTCATTCCCCAGAAGTAGTGCTGTCCCTAAGTGCTTCTTCGTACTGCTGAGAATGGGCTGAAGAGAGTTTCTGCTGAGGGCTGTAGATTCTTATCTGCCTAATTGAGCCATCATTTGTTGACATGAGGGAAATCATGTGACTTGCCTTTAATGCATTTCTCAGTAACAGCAGAAGTGTAAAGTGTGGTTCATGGAAGGGAAACAGAAAATGTGAATTTTTTTTAGAATGGTCTCCTATATGGAATCTTGTATTGCAGCCGAATCAAATGTTTGAACGCTCATACAGTAAATACGTTAAATAAAATCATCAGATTCTAATTATTTCAAAAGCATTGAACTTCTTTCTGTTACAAAGCCCCCGACCTTCAGAATATGAATTTAATAAGTTCTTAGTTTTATCACTACAATGATAAAATTATGTCAGCAGAATTGAAAGCAGGTGTCATCTTTTTCTTTTGAGCAAATATGTCCACATAGTAATCTGCCCAGTTGCAGAGTTGGTACAAGTGTTGTACAATGGTAAAAGGAACAACAGAAAACATTCAATATTATCATTTAGTAGATAAGTATCAGAAAAGGGTATTAAAAAAACCCTGTAATTGGAGGCACACTGGCTGCTTTATTCAGTCCATCTAGCACATCAATTTTATATTAAACTTCAGTCATGCTCCCTAACCAAAGATCCTGTTTTATAGAATGCAGAATTACAGGCATGCTGCTGTCTTTTGGAGATATCTGTTTGCTAAAACAGTTTTTTGTTGGTTTTTTTTTTTTTTTTTTTTTTACTTCCCCCTCTCCAGCACTAGGTTGAACTGATCTCATCTGTAAGAATAGTTAATCTCCATTTTGTTTTTAAAATAAATGAGTACTGGCTGCTCTGTTGATGAAGTGATATCATAGGGTAGAGGATGGGGGTACAGCAGCAAAATCACTTTAGAAGGGTATGCAGGAATCCTGTGACCAAAGAACTTGAGACTGCTGTAACTCTGGAGGTCAGCTTACCAATGAGTAGATAATCTGACCGCATCTGCTGATTTTCATATCTCTAGCAGTTGTGTCACCACTGACCTGACAGCGAAGAGTATCAGCAGAGTACTTGGGTATTTCTGCAACTGCAGCTCTGTAGGAAATTCTTGAAGCTGGAAACAGTTGGCAGCTGGAAGAGTATTGTATGTGCTCCTCTTGTTTTACTCTTGTCTAGACATCCACTTGTGGCTGCTGTTGGGATGTGATACTGGACTAGGAGGAACTTTGAGCTGATGATTTACTATTGCAGCTTTTAAGTTCAAACGTTTCATGGCTTGCACCTCTCGTTCTTGATTTTTGACCTAGTGGAGGGAAGAAAAATGAGAACAATAATGAAAAGTCAGACAAAAGTGTGAGAGGTGAAAAAGAAAAGTAGAAGTCTTTAGGCATTTAGAAAAAAATGCTCCTGGGCATGTTATAGCATTGCATCTGTTACTCTTTTGCATAAAAAGAAATCACATGCTTTGATGGTTTATTTTCAGAAAAAATGCGATAATATTAATTACAGCTCACACATTTGTGAACCATGGCAGAGCATTTATGGGGTTTTCCACAGTGTTTGAGCTGTTGGGTTTAGATTTGAAAATGAATTTCGTTAAGCCGTAATTATCTACGCCTGCATTACTAACTAGAAAAAGTTGGTTAGTACAGTTAATATCTGCCCTGAAGGCAAAATTTTTAGGTCTGACTGTACAATGTAATAATACGTAAGTAAGTAGAAAATTCAAGGGTGGGTTTAGACTTTCACACATAGAAGGCAACACCTAGCATGCTACCCAGGACATGAATTCTATTTTCTAATCTGAAAGCTATAAACAGCTATAGTAGCTAAAAAGCTGTAATTGAATTACAGTCAATATATATTTAATCTGGAGTCAGAGATATCCTTGGCTCCTCTTGTTTCCCCATTTGGGAGAATAACTCATACCATTTGACGGAGTGTGGGATGTTTTGGTGCTGAGTGGCATACAGGCGGGAAGGAAGAGCACTGCCACATTTCCCCCCCATTCTCCTCATTTCAGCCCAGTTAGAGTAGCAAACCTGAGGCTTTGCTCTTGCTTCCTCCTTTCTACTCATAACATAAATGTATTTGTGCATATCCAACTGCTGCATCAGCTGGGATTTTGAAAGTCATTTTCTCCTTCTCCTAACAATAACAGAACAGTACTGTTACAGCCAGTAAGAGGGGTTTTTCCAAAAATCTAAGTTCAGTCATCTTGTCTTCCCATTCGTGTTAGTACCACGTGTGTTGTAATGTTAAAAGTAGTCACCTACATTTTATTGTAAATAGACACTACTTAATGTTGCACGAGTTTGACAGCTCTACGTTGTCCTGTAGTTACAATTCAGGTAAGTTTTCGATTTTTATAATTATACCAGTAGGTAAATTCTAGTTTTAAATTAATAGAAAGTACGTAGCTTTATTTGGAACTGATGGAAGCTGCTTCCACTGGTACCTGGAAGACTCTTCAGACTACTTTGCTTTCGTTTTTCTTGTTTTAATATTACGGAGTGTACGTGCCCCTTCGGTAGCATATGCGTGCTCTTGGTTTTGCCAATTCAAAATGTCCAACGGAAATTAATTTCTGGTTTTAGTACAACAAGAGAAGGGATATTGAGACAGTATGAACCTTTTTTTGTTGATAGGGCCACTGGCAAAAAATCAGTGTTGCGGAGTGACTCCTCTGTACCAGAAGGGCAACAGTAGCCCACAGCTAAATAAAAAGAAAAACCAGTGACATTGTGCATACCCTTATGTTTTGCATATGTGCCTTTATTGTTTTAATTGAAGTAAGATTAAATACTTACTATGACATCAATAAACTAAAAATTTGCGTTATGAATTAGGCAAAATCTTAGAGACAATACTGTACAGATTTGGGGGCTAAATCTAGAATGTGTTTATATCCTCTTCAAGTTGAAGAGCTCTGGCTAAATGTGGAAGTTTTGATGAAATGCATAAAGCTTGTTAGCTGTAAATTCTACATGAGTAATATTTGCTTGGAGTTCTGTTTGCCTTCACTGATAAGTTTGCCTAGCAATGCTCAGAAACGATGATTGCCCTGAAATGGGTGATGGTTCAAAAATAAGCCCTGTGCAAATCAGGAGGAGTTAATATTTGCCCAATATGACAAAGGAGTAAGAAGTTTTAGGGCAGGCGTAAAAGCAATTCCTAAATTAAACTCTCTTGTTTAAAAAGAATGAAGAGCTATTAGAATTCCTGTGAAACATCGTGGGTTCATCTTCCATGTCAGTGGTGTTTATTGTCACAAGAGCCACGAAAGGTTGAGAACTGATTCTAATAAACTACCCAGTTCTACCCAGATGTGAAGAATTATTATTGACTCATTTTGCTTTGTAATTGCCATAAAGGTTTTTTTATTACCAAAATGTCTGATGAGAAGACAAATTTCCCAGAATTTCTCAGTATATTTTTTTATATTGAACCTTATAGTTTGTTTCTTTTCTAAAAGCTATTAGCTTCTAATGTCTGATACCAAGTACTTTTTGTCTAAAATGCAGTATAAAAGGACACACATATGGTTGATCTGTCTTTGTTTTATTCTGTGTAGCCTCGTTTGGCGTAATGTTTCAAATAATGGAACACCACAGATCCCTCAGCCCCAAAATACTCTCTGCTGCTTTGGTAATAATGGGCCAGAAAAATTGGATTTCATTCTTCTGTCATCTTTGTTCCCTCTTGCTTGCCACATTAAAAAGATTTCTGCCATGTTGGCAAGAAAATCCTGAATTTCAAGTGTGTGGAAGCAGAGGATTTATGCTGCAAAGGTGGTTGGTTTGGTCTCCAGGGAGAAATGCTTTTTTTAAAATCTCCTTAGACCTCAACCTTCTTCATGATAATGTTCTCTATACTTTGTCTCTTATTTTATAGCTTAATTTGTTTGTGCCACATGGAAGATTTCTGTTGCTAACTGTAATTTGGTGTAAAATATAAAAATTTGTGGGTTTGTTCTCAGAATCTCTCCTGCTGAGGAGCTGCAGGATTTGGTAGCCCACAGTCACGTGGGCCTTTAAAACTGAGTCATGGACCTCCTCAATCGTCTGAAGAGCAGTAACTGTACAGTCTGCAGTTGTTGTCATACATAGGAGGTGCGACTTCTTCCTCACAATATAGAAGGAAATTAAATGATAGGGGACAAAGAGCATGTTGTGAAGGACTTTGGTGCACTGTAGGTAACGCCGCTTGTATTTTTATTCAACATATTTAAGATGCTTTGTTAGGATGTGGGATACCCCATTTGGTTTACAGTGTGGTTTTCCTGAAAGGGTAGCATTCGTTAGTCACAATAAAGCAAATGAATCATTTTCTCCGGACATATGTGGTTGCAGTTCAGTGACTGCTGGCTGTTAAGAGTCCCAGACTGGTGGTGGTTGATTTCCCTTGCACTGATGTGAGTGCGTATGGTTGGTGGTTCAAATGTAGCAGTAAATCTAAGTGTAATTTTTCTCCAGTTTTACTCATGTTTTTGTAATACACCTCACAGATTTTTATAAGAGATTGTTATATGCTAGTAAGACCACCCAAATATTTGATGCGTTATGTTAACTATACTGTATACCTACGAATTGAAATTTTAACAAGATTATATTGAACATATGTTCATAACACGCATTTGAATTATTAATATCAATGTTACAGTGGGTTCCTTCTTTAATAAAAAGGTAGCTTGTCATCTGACTTCAGCAAGATAATGCTAAAAAAAAAGGCGGCAGAAAAGGTAATTTCATTTCAGAAAATAAATTTTCAGATACTATCAAGCCAAATGCAAAATTGAGCATACTTTCAAGTTGCTTCTTTGTCAAGATGGATTTAGATTTAGTGAAATTCCTGTGGATTTAAGTGAATTCTCCCAAGAAGTGGTGTACATGAGAGAAATGAAGAAAACTGCTTAACTAATTAAAAAATGCACAACATTGACAATTACTTTCAAAGCTGGTTTTGCCTGTGTTGGTAACTGTATGACTGGCTTTGAAAGCAGCTGGGTAAGTCTGCGTTCAGAGATGGCCATGCTGCTCCGGCGGCGTGGCGGGACTGTCGACAGTTGGTTTAAACTGAATGGGAGTTGAGCTACTTTGAGCAATGCTTTGTTTAGCAGTACTTTGCCCTCTGGTTGGTCTCGGTAGTTTAAGGTGCTTTCCAAAGTTATAGGGAGGTTGTTTAATACAACTGTTCAAGCATGGATTGGTCAAAGTTATTGTCATTGATTTTTCCTCTTAAGTTCAAAACAAAGAATTAACCTCATCCCCTCCATTTGCTTTAAATCAATGACGTCGATTTAAAGAAACTCCTTTTTTTTTCCCCTTCCTCTTGTGTCACTCTAGATATTTTAACATGTATGAAACTAGAATTTAGATACTGTTTGTTTTCTTTAAAGTGTTTCCTTCAGCAGAATAAAAAAAGAGAAATGTAAATGAGAAATAAAACTGTTGGACAAAATAAGAACAGCTCTTGGGAGAGCAAGCTGATAGTCCAATGAGTGCGAAGGGAAGAGTAGGAGATCATGGCCATGTTATAGGGAAATGTGCACAAAATACTCTCGCAACTCGCAGTAACCTGCAGCTCAAGGTCTTCCTCAGGCAAAGGTGGTAGCATGTTGCTCAGGTTCTTGAGGTTCATGAAATTTTGCCAAGTAAATGTAAATAATACACCACAAACGCAGAAGTTCAAAAAGTCCTGCAGCAACACCCCTTCATCAGTGTACCTATGAAATTTTTTGTTTGGTTTTATGTGAAGTTGGGTTTTTTAACTTGCCACCTGGTAGTTTAATGTGACGTCCTTTAGTCCCGATAGTATGAGAGATAGCGAGCCGTTGTTCTCTGTGCCCTTGCTGACAGCAGAAGCTAGCTGTTGGTTCTAGAAAGGCTACGTTCACGTGAGATGGCCGACGTGGAGTGGGCAGCGATGTGGATGTAGAATGCCAGGCTGACCCCATACGGATCTCATTAGTGCGGGATCGTTGTGAGGAAACACATCCAACTTCTGACGTGGAATATCTAATGCGTGCAAAGGTTTGAGTCCTAAGGCTTGACTGCAGAAACTGGGAAACGGTGAGTACAGCATGGTTGTTGCTCTGCTATTACACTGTGTGTGTTGAAGGTGCTGCAAGATGGACTTTCAAACTAAAAACACAGATAAGCTCCAAGTACAGCTTTTCCAAAAGTTACTGTGGAGTACACACTGTATTACAAGCTGTCTTACTTAAATTCATTTTCCACTGTGGAGAAACCCAAATAGAGCACGTGTGTATAGATTTTGATTTTCTCTTAGTAACTTTATCCTTCCTTTTTTTCAATCTTACATTAAACATAGTATCTCTTAATTTTGTGAGTAATACTTGGGTTTCACATGTTTGTGGCATCCTGGTTCTAAATTTCATAGTCCTGGTTGTCTTACTCTCTTCCCATACACTGGGTGTGCCTGAGGTCATGGAGACCTCCTTCTGGCTGCCAAGAGCTGAACACTGCATTTCAGTTAAGGATGTATAATTGTAATTTATTCAGAATTATTTCCTAAACTTAATATGGACTTTGTCTTTGCTTTTTTTGTAGTTGCTGAGCAGTGAGTTTTTCTCAAGTAGGTAAACCTTGAGGGAATGTAAATTTTTTTTGCCTAGTTCCAGCCCCTGATATTAAAACAGAAAACCTTTCTTTACTCAATTGAATGGTTTTGGAAGACCTGGGATGGAATTGTATTAATAGTCTAGTGATGGAGATTTAGAGATTAAAAGATACAAGAAAAAAATATCAGGCACCTAGATTTTGGGAGAGTAAAGACAAAATGAATGAAACAGTTGACAGAGTACTTGAGTCCGTACGGCTGGTTTGGTGCAGACGGTGAAGAAGAGGGCAGGTTGATGGAAGGCTGAAGAAAGATGGAATGCTTCCCAGGAATCAGTTTGCTCTTTTGTAAGTGGTATCTAGATAGATAAGGTTTTGTGAAGTTGAAAATTGCACACGAAGAAGAGGAGAATACATGCTGCTTATGTGATTTCACTCCATTTTTTAACTGGCATGCAATACTTTATTTTTTTGTTTTGTTGGTTTTTTATACATTGTTTAGGCAACTCACACAGAGTTGCATACATGGGTATGTATACTTTCTCCCTAGAGTGTAAACTTGTGGTGCTTAAAAAACCCGAAGATATTTGAATATCAAGTACCTGTAAGTTCTATTTGAGAAAATAAGAAGCAAACAACAAAAAAACCCCTCCAAACCAAACAAAACATCAAATCCCTCCCCCTCACCAAAACAAAACTTGGTAGTAATAAAATGCAGGTTGCTACACATGGCCAGAACAGTCAGTTGATTTGCAAAGAATCAGTAATGTCCTGGAAAGAATTCTATCACAGTGATACGCTCCTGCACCTAACCCTGGCAAGAGCCAGTAGCTCGGCTCAAAATGAGGGTGTAAAATCGGCCTTACGCATCACTGCATGTTCTCATAGCAGCATCCATGTTCCTACAGGCTGTTGTGCGGACCACTTACACTGTGTAAGGTCAGTTTTATAGGTAAGCCTAACAAAGTTATCCACAAATACTTTAAAAAGAAAGTAGTGGGAAGTGGGGGAGGACCACGTGGGTGTGCAGTGGTGCCTGTGGCAGGCTTTTTTTGCAGTATTGATAGTTTCTTAAATGGTTTGAATATGGGTTTTGTGAAGTATGAATGGGCTATATTTCTGCCCAGGCTTTGGAAGGGCTTGTTTGCTTTCAGATACCATTTAATTTCGTTTATTTTTCTTTGGATAAGGTCTTAGTGGCACCACAGTATAAAAGGTCCAGGTGTTTTACCCTGACTTTCTGCTCTGAGATCCTTTTCTAGATTTTTTTTTTTTCTTTCTGTAGGGAGCTGATAATCTGGTTTGCCCCAAAAAAACATTCCCACCTTCTTTATGTCTGTTCTTGAATTTCAGGAATACATTTGTCAGTATAACCTGGTAGTAATTTTACACACAGAGCCTGGCAGTAATAAATTTTAACGTAGAATATTTGCACTCAGATTGGGAATGCTCCATGAAAGGGCCCTGTGTTACGATGCGGGGACATCACGTACGTTTACGCTACAGAGCTAGTTGGGTTTACTCAGCTCAAGTTGATGCACAGAAATTCGCTTACCTCAAGTGAGGATGGACACACAGTGTGCAAAATAGCACTTTGTTTATTACGTGTGCCTTGGCATAGCTGTATCTCGTGTGCGACATGGAGGTTCCTGGGGCTTGTCCCAGGCTTAGCTAAATCACTATCCCGTGTTTCCTAAGCAGTTATGTTAAAGCTAATCAGTTCTTTTGGGGCACATAATTGTCTGTGGCAAAGAGTTGGAGGTCTTGCCATGGACCTTGTCAGCATCCATGTTTGGAGTATTTACATTAGCAGGAACTGAGTTGTTCTAGCTTGGATTTCATTGTGTATTGGGTCATAACAGGGTTTACTGTGGCAAAATACATCCAGCTGACTGTCTTCTCCTCCCCAGTAGGTTACCACCCCCAGGACAACACCCCAAAAGATAATGTCCATACTTCAAATTGAACTCTGAAATGTAAAAAAAAAATCAAATCTGACCACAAAAAGGGCTAATGGTTACCACTAACGCTGTTGCCACCTCAAGAATATATATTTTTTCCTCTGAGTCATTGTTCGTAAGACAACAAGCCTGCTCATAAATACAGAGTACGTGTTCTCAGGGGAAAAATCTGAAGAATATTTCTTAAATTTACCAAACAAATTGAGTATTCCAGTTCTCTTCTTTTAAAACAAATATTTTCTGGAAGACTAGTCTCTCACAAAAGTGGATATTGATGTGGTATCCGGGTGGGACAGAAAAGGATTGTTTGAGCTCACTCAAGTGAAGTCTTCCACCCCTTTTGTAACAAATACAGACACCAGTAGATGAATGAGCGTTACAGCTGGTGCCTGTCGCGATCACATGTTCTGCTTATGGATCTTGTCTTACTCTAGACTTGATGTATTACGATAATTGAAGTAATAAACTTCACAGTGAAAGATTTAAGAAGGAAAAGATACAGCTTTTATTCAGACTTGAAATGCCTCCCTTTAATAAAGTGAGGGTTTGAATTTAGGAGAACAGTATTTCTGTGGCTTGCTTTTTGCTTTTTTTTTACAAAAAGACTGAAATGTTTGCTCTATTTCTAGGGAGTGTAGGTGGAAGAAGGCAACATTTTGTTAAACACATGCAAATATAACAACATTCTGACAGGAGCGATGTTAATTTATAAAAATTTCCTTTACATGTGAATAATTGATAAGGCTAAAGTCTCCCACTGAAGTTTCTACATGATGGATCCATTTCACAAAAGAGCTTAATTCTTTCATAATGATGCTTTTAACACTGATAAAACAAATGAGTGGATTCTTCAAATGTGCCTTTTAGCGTCATGGTATCTTTCATTCATAGTTTTCCGTACAGAAGATCCAAATGCTTCTTCATTCAAGTGACCTATGGCCTGTGTACTCACAGAGTTTCCATGCGTAGTCTTTGGCCCGTGGTAGCAAGATCATGTCTGTGCTGCAGGAAGAAAGAGAAAGCTGACAGATGACTGACTGCGAGGAAGTGTTGTGAAAGTAGAGAAAGGGGGTTGATGCTGTCTGTAACTTTGCAGAGAATTCTGTGGAAACTTGATGCTTCTGGAGCACTGGCATCCCATACCAGTGTCCCAGAGCATGATGATCACCTACTGTAGGAACCCAGCTTGTCAAAGCTGACATATCTACTCGTAGAAAATGCAGGGTCTCGCACTCAGTGTGTCTTCCATAAAATAAAACAAATCCATCCCTCAAAAAAAAAACAAAAACAAACCCAACCCAAAACCTACTGAAAAAAAACACCAAAGAAAATTAGTCTACCAGTTAGCTTATATTTCTTACTATTGCTATCCTTTTTTGTTACTGTAATATTCTACCTTATTTTGGTAGTAACTGGCTTTTTCATATATTTACCATTTACTAGAAGAGTACACTGTTGATTTTTCTTAATGTAACTTTCTATTAAGTGAGGTCGATTCCCTTACTATTTAATACATCGCTATAAAATATTTCTGTAGAAGTTAGTGGACAAGATTATATTCTGCTCCGTAAGGCTGCCCAGATGAGTATGCAGCAGAAAATGATGGTACATTTTCCCTTTGAATCTGTGGTTTCCATGTGTCTTATGAGTAAAACATTGATGGGAAAACCACATACAGGACTAAAGCCTTGGTTCTGTCTAACCATCTTCATCAATCAGTATTTAAAGGTATTAAATGCCAGCAATGTGGTGTTCAGCAAGATTGCTTTATCCTAGAAGCAGGTAGTCCTGTTGTGGCGTTAACCGGTCGCATGTACCTACAACTCCTTACAGGGCAGCTGGTGCACAAGACAATTTGAGTAGGTTTTTTTTAAATGTAATTTTTAAAAGTAGTACTTGAGTAAGGCCAGTCTGAAATACCACATTTCCCTGGTGCTAAGCTTGTTTGTCTGTGAATTGCGGTACGTTTGTCTGTGAATTGCGGTATGTTTCTGCTGTGTCATTAGGTGTTCAGGAAAATGAACTTGATCCTGAAGACTCGTAAGCAAAAAGAATATTGGTAGTGATAATGCAGTTCTTCCAGAAAATCTCAGAGAACTGCCTGTTATGAATGTATTTCACATGTGAGGGAAATAATGGGCGTTTAGGGTACAATTCATAGCGAGGAGACCTTGAAATAGACTTTTGAGGGGTATTTTTTCTTTGTTTCCTGGACTTTGAACATACTGTAAGGTCAAAGGTGGAATTGTTGTCTAGATGGTAGATCCTGCTGCGGTGCTGGTTTATTTCAGTTTGCAGTCCTGTATTACAGAAAGAACTAGCGGAATAATGTATCCAATTATAATTTGTGAGCAGCTCAGTTAAAATCTACTAAAAAAAGCATCTGGTTTGTTACAGTCTTCCTGAACATTTAAACAACTGCGTGCGTGTTTCAGCTTCAAGCTGATTTCTCAGAAATGTGTAAATGCATGCTTGACACAGTTCTGTCATAAAATTCCATTGGTTGCATTACTTATATGCCCTTTTCACAGCATTCTCTCACCTCCCACTCATCTTTAGCAAACCTCTGTAGTTATTCCTACTGGTTAAATTGGTGCTTAGAGATGAGTAGAGAGCTGCAGGCTATGCATCTTGTGGATCTGATACGATCTATGAAGGCTGATGGTGATTTCAGGATGGGCTCGTTATTTACCTGTTTAAGCGTGGGAGTAAAGTTGACATTCAGAAGTAGCATGCAGCTCTTGACGTGTAGCATGGAAGCCTGAACATGAACGCTTACCAGAGGTGGCTGACTAACCTTTTTGGGCTGGTCAGTAAACGTCCTTTCCTGTTTACTGTTTCCAAGTAGCAGTTTTGCTTGATGAGCAAGTGAACGGTGCCATGGTGCTTAAACCCGTGCATCTTTGGGCTAGTAATATTAGGGAGGTGAAGTCTGAACAGGGAGGCAAGACAGTAAGTGCTTTCTTATTGTTTGGTTTTTTTCTCCAACTGCTGGAATGTACTGAGTGCAGCAAACATAAAAGGTAAAAGGGATTACATGATCCATAAAATGTTGGCCCAAGTAGGTATAACTCTTGTTCTAGTCAAGAGACAAATGGGTAGAAATCACATACATTATCTTCCTCAGATGCTCTGGCTCCAAGCTCTGACTATGTAAATGTTACTGTTATTCTGTACTTAATTGTAAAATTTACGAAGATACTTGATCCTGAGTTTCTAGCAATGTGATATTCCGTGCATTTAAATGATACCACATGAAAAAACAAGTGATTCCTTAGTATATACCATTTGGAAAAGGGACCTAAAGAAAACTTTCCCTGTCCTGACACGCTTACCACAGAATTCCCTGAAGTCTGGCTTTAGAGTAATATTTTGTGTCAGACTCCAGGTTCTGTTACTATAAATGTGAAATTACTCCTAAGAATGCCTTACATCTTTTATTGTAAGGCTATTTAATATATAAAGGTGTTACAGATTTTGCTGCTCGTTGTCCATTTTCAGAGTTGAAATTCAATTTTAAGGCTTGGGGTCAGCATTTTTCAAAGTTTGCAAAACTGTAATCCTTGAAAAATACTGTACATAAAATAGCAAGCTGTTTTGTATTTGGTAAAAGCTGAGAAAGTTATTACTTTGGCTTTTGCCAAGTAAGATGACTAAAAAAAGAAAAGTTTATCAGAGAGGATTACAGAGGGAACAGATTTATGGCAAGTGTCTGATATATACCCAGAATCCTCATGTTCAACTAAACCAGACTTGCCCTGGGCCTTCTGGAGCACAATGCCCTTAGCAAGTAGCTTTCGACAGCTTTTTCAGGAAGCAATATTTTTCTTCAGAAAGAGGGTCACTCCACTGTTTTTCTTTTTCCTTCTCTCCTGTCTTATCTTTTGAGTTCAGGAAGTATTTTAAATTTACAGCCAGCTTTGAAGGCATGAAGCAAGTTCAGCCCCAGAAGTATTTCCTGTTATGGCATTAATCTAATTCCATGAAAGTAGAACTGATTTTTCATCTGTAAAGTAGATAAAGTGCCTGGAGCAGCAGACCATTACTCTGGGTTATCATGATAAAGAGGCTTAGTTTTGACACCAAAGTGTTTATCAGCCTAACCAGGGGAAGATTCCATCCTTTTCGTTGAAAGAGATATTAATGGATTATAATATTTCTTTGCTTCATGGAGACAATGAGTTCATATTGAAAATGTTGACCCGAAATAACAATGTTCCCATAACATATTATAAGCTAATTTATCTGGAAAGCTACTGGTACCTGAGGGAACAGGGAAAACTAGTTGTAAAATAATATAGTGGGCAAGTATGTCGTAAGTACATGATAGTGCTAATTTCAGAATTACAAAGTAGTTTTACAGCTCTGGCTGGAGCGGCTGTTTTCTTTATGGCTTCAGTGGTGCCTGTGAGCACGGTTAATCCGATGCTTTATTTGTAAAGCTGCCTTCTACAGTGTTTAAGATTTTGTTCGTATTTACGTTACAAAGAGGTAGTTTGAAGGTAATACTTAAACTTGTCCATAAAAACTAGTGTCAGCTGAAAGCTTTGACTGTATCCCAAGTATGTACCTGAACAGACTGCACCTGTGTCAGACTGTGGGAGCTGTGTGACATCTCACAGGGCACCTCTTCCCCACCCCAGTTCCAGTGGCTGTGTTTAGGTGTCATCTCCCCAGGTGAACGTTCATCTCCATGTTTGCTCCCTCTTGAAAGCCAGGGATAAACTGGACTCACTGGTCTTTTCTGTGTTAATACAACCGTAACTTCTACTTCACGTGTAATGAATAGATTCTGGTATGTGAGCTCTTGAGGACTGGGAAGTTTTACATTTTTTTTCCTTGCTGACCTCTTGGGAAGCAGTGTTGTCCTTGGTTTGCCTGTAGGAACCTAAACTGGTCCAGCCAGCAGGGACAGGCCTGCCTAAGGCAGCTGTGTGCCATGGCAGCTGGAACGGGTTTCTGGTAGCATCAAAAAAGCTGGGGATGCGTGGGCCAAATGAGCCAGAAGTACTCAAGGTTACAGGAATCCCCAAGAGTGACTTGAAACTCTAAAGGAACACTGTTAAGAAGCAAGTCTAGAAGGAAACATCAGGATTCTGAGTCTGAATCATTTTCAGGGGGGGGCGAAGCCTGAGCCCGTGGCTGGGGTGCGGCTAGGGCAGCTGGATTGCCCTGAGGCTCCGCTGGGCTTGAAAGTCTGCTGGCTGAAGGGGACGTGCAGGCATGTGCGGCCGAGCCAGGCTGCCGTGGCTGTCGCCAAATGCCGTACGGGGTTTGTTCCAGAAAAATGTCTGGGCCCACCTGGGCTAGTTCTCTTACACCTTCAGGCCTTAAGCTATGAATTCTGCCCCGATCCATTTTCTCATTTGGAAAAAAAAATTGCTAGATGCTTCAATGTGGTTGTATAACTATGTGCAAATTCATTATTTTTAGAGTGCTTACTACATTTCCATGACAGACGATATAGTCTTAAAGATAAATAAGACAGCAGCGTTTTCAGATCTCTGTATCTGAAAAAAATTCAGGCAAGGATGTCTGTACGTCTCTTGTGGAGGGTGGTATACCCAAGCGTGTTCTCACTGTCCTTCGTGTCTTTCCTTGTCTGCTATTGTAATCTATTTGGCTGCACTCTGAATTGCAGCATGGAAACAACCTGAGTGAAAGAAAGGGGAAAAAAAAAGGGGGGGGGGGGGGGGGGGGGGAGAAGTTTGTGGTTTGGTTTTTTTAAGCTAGTCTCCTAGCAACCCCACAAACAGTTCTCCCATAAAACTGACTGTGGTATAAGGATATTAATGAGCAATTGGGGAGGTGGGGGTTAGGAACTACTTGCCCTAGCACTGCTGATAATAAAAGTGTGCAAGTAATTGTGGCCTAACTTGGTCTAAATCACATTTACATTTTTAATAATGAAGAAAAGATTTATGTGAGGCGTATTTATTGACCCCTGCTTCCAAGACCATTGGAATAATAATGCTTGTGCGTTATTATTTTGGACTTCCAAGACATTAACGTACTACTTAATTATAAAAATATACTTTTATTTAAATGTGGGTAGATGGTGTTATAATTAGAAATTTTTTTTCCTTTTACTACTTGACATAATAAGATAAAAATTACACATTGTTTTGGGGGGTTTGGCACTTTCTTTTAATTACTTATAAAATTGGAATTGCCTTTATTGATGCAGTGTCTGTTAGGGCAGGTCTGTAGTGGTGCATTCATTCTGCAGTAGATCTTCAGCTTCAAAGGCAATGTAACACGCCCCTCGAGCCACTTTCCCCCACAGTTTTCCCAAACTGCAGCCTGGAAGTCTGCTGGGGGAGGGGATGGGAGCATCTGGGCCTGAAAGGATGGAGCACTTTCAACTCTGTTTTCTGTGCTGTAGAACAGCTGTTGAAAGAAGGTAACCACCATGTGTTAGAGCTGCAATTAGCACTGCTCTGGCATATGTTGAAATGCTCTCACCCATCCCCTGGGAAAGTGAAAAATTATGTGAGGTGCAAAGGTAGATGTCCCTTCTCTGCTGTATCTCCTGTATGGTGCCTTCCTGAGATGGGATTGTGTCTTTAGTCTGCCTGTCAAATGTCTGTCTTTTTGATGTTTTGAGGAATAAGGAGGTTAAGGGAAGGAAAATGATGAGTCCTCTACTTATCAGCAGATTTTTTTGCATGTGATCAATATTTAAAAGTTTTCTACTGCAGAGCATTGGCTGTGAATTTCCTATGGTGTCCTTGGAGGAAGGAAGGGGGAATTGTGTGTTATTACAGAAGAAGTATGTCTTGTGCTTAAACTGCACCTATGGTTTCAATTAGTCAACTCTCAATTATAATAATGTAATGAGGAGTAATGAGGAGGTGGGGATAACCTGGGTAATTGCAAATGTGACTTAACACAAAACATATGTAAAATTAGACTGCAAGAGCCTCCGTTGAGAGCTTAATGGAAATAAAAGTCCAATGATAGCAGTGCGCACAGAAGATCTCATCCCGTTAGGCACATGAAAGCAGGTAGATGCTTACATGGCAGCAAGGCACTGGCACAGCTGTGTCGCTGCTGTATGCAGCCAGCTCTCCACCCAAACCAGTAAATGGTTCCCTTCCTGAATGTTGATGTAGAAGAAGCGTATATGACTATCTTCACACCTGTAATGAATGTTGGTATTAATTTAGTCATATGCCTACTTTAAAAATGTAAAAGAACAAGTAATTTGGGGAGCAGAAAGTTGAAAGGGAAAATATGCTTCAGGTACAAAAATATTTTCTGTTGGTTTGATTGGCGACCCTATCTATTACGGAGGTGCCTTGTATGTAAGACCAAGATAGATACATCTCTATAATCTCCTGTCATTGAAAAAAGAAGTATGTGTTTTAGAAAACATTGTCTGAGGATTCTAATCATACAGAAAGGAATCTCTTGAATTAATATTTTGCCTAGCAAATATTTAAACATTTTATTTTAGGTTATTAGAGCTAATCCTGTTGCTCAAGCAATCCCTGAAGCTTCTAGGAATTACAGGCATGGATTTTACCAGGCAAATTTAGTAGAGACTGTAATAAAGTAGATTTAACGAGTGCCTGGCTAAACAGAGTCTGCTTGGGAGAAGTCGGTATGGATTCTGCAAAGGGAAGTCCAACCTGAGGTGTTTGAAGGACTCTGCAGATGTGGGTGAGGGTTATCCAAGTGATGCAGCTATGTCTATATTGGGGAGGAATCAATAGGAGCAGTTTTCAAAGCAAAACCAAGCAGAGGACCAGACACCCATGTTGTAAGTTTGGTGCAGGGGAAGTAGAGGGTACTTGGAACAGTTCTCATCTGGCTTCGTGGACCACAAAACAAAAACCAACCCAAAATAACCCAAACGTTAGGAATTGTAAAGCAAGGACTAGAGAACAAGGCACAAAAGAGAAAACATTGTGAAGTCATCCAAGAAATCCACCCCTTGGATAATGCTTATAGTTCTGGTGCCGTCTGTTCCAAAAGGCTGTAGAAGAACTGGTAAAAAGTTCAGAGAAAGGCAATAAGAGAAGCAAAGATAAAGAATGGCTTCTGTATGAGGGCCATAGGACTCTTGCTGGGAAAAAAAAACAATTGGAAGGAGGAAACTACAGGAGCTGAAAAAATTGCTCGCGGTGTGAGAGGGTGCATTAGCATCAACTGCTCGCTGTCTCTTCCAAGGTGAGACTGAAGTGTTACTTTGTCAAGCTAGCAGAAGCCAGTTTCAAAACAAATACCGGCAGTAGACAAGTGGCACACTATGCAAAGGTGTTTGTAGATGCGAAAAGTGTTCTTCCAAGACAAGTTCTAGGAAGATCCACTGAGATCCATCCGCTGAGTTTGCCTGATAAGACAAACTACAGCATGCCCTGGAAACACTGAGCTGGAAACAGTTGGAGGCTGAAAGATTACAGAGGGAAAGTGTGAAAAATGCATGCCTTGTTCTTTGTTTTCCCTGCGTGCTTCCACTCGGGGCCGTTATTAGAGGCAGGACACTGGACTGGACTGATCTTCAGCTGAACAAGTATAGCTACTCTTATGCTCAGTATTCGAAGCTGTGGCTTGGTTTCCAGAATGTGCTGAAACATTAAAAGATTTGTAAAGAATTGTTATTCTACAGAGAGACATTTCTTGGGTATAGGGTTGATAAGAGCAACTGTGCTGCTCCTTATTTCCATTTGCTGCTTTTGCCTTTGGTTTTGGTGGAAGTAATAAGTTTGCTAAGACAGAGCTGTGGGAAGGAAAAGTTCTGGCAGAGTAATATGGATGTGAACACCTGATGCTCAGCTGATGTGGGAAAATACAAACCAACTGCTTACTGGAGAGCTGCAGACTGCCATTTATGAAAGTCCCGTTATTTCATCCAGCAGAGCTTCAGTTGGAGTGGAATATCTATTTTTGCAGAGTAAGTACAATTAGTAACACTAATTCAAGCAGTATATATTGCACCTCAGCTCTTGCCAAAAAAGATGATTGGAAAAATCTTTAGCACAAGAAAGCTAAAATCCAAAATGAACTTCAGATGTTTCACTTTAACAGCAACATATCACTCAGCTTTGAGTGGGTTATACAAAAAATAATTTCTTTTTCTCTATTATTACCAGCATTCTTCTTTCATTGCACCACTATTGTTATTGAATTAAAAATTATTTGGGGTACCCTGGACTCATTTTGAAAAGTTTGCAAGAATACAGATAAAGTCCCCAGGTGAACATCTAGCCCATGGCTTGCCTTTATACATGTTATTCCAAAAGATACCTACTCTAGTTCAAAGTGAGACAGCATCTCCGAAACCGTGAGTAAGGCGTGTTTTAAAGCATGTTACTTTGGTAGAATTGTCTGTATACGTGAAGTTATTACTCGCTGGGCTTGCCATTTTTATTAGTCCTAGTGTCTTTAACTATCGACCATGTAATTCCAGTCCTGTTTCATTTATTGTCCTGACTCAGCTCAAAGATTCAGAATCATGTGGGCATGGCAAAGAGCCTTGAGGGGTGCCTGTTGCTCATCTGATGCTATCTTTTGTTGGCATTGGGCAGGGACATTGCAGATGGTGAGAGAGATCAGTGTGCTAGTCCCACAAGTATGCATTTCTTCCTTTAAAAGACAAAAACTATCTTTTGTACTTCACACATTCCCTGCTTTCTGCTAGAAAGTTTTAACATGTTTTTTGTCTACGGTGCCTTTATTATTGTATTTGTGTTTATGTTGCGCTGCTCACAATCCGTTTATGTCCTGTTTTCTAAGAGGCAGGTAAGTATATATGTATTTATTTCTGCAAGGTTTGAGGTCAAGGCAAACTTCTCTGGACAATTTGAACACAGTGATTTTAGGCATGTGTTAGCCTTCGCTAATCATGAGGGTTGAGGTTTTTTTATTTAAAAAAACCAAACACCAAAAAACCCAGCACCACAGAAATTAATTCTTGATAGATATTCATGATGCTGGTTTTGTCTCATGGTGAGAAAACAGCTTAATGATTTTCCAGTAAAATTTTACATTGTTGGATTGAAATTTGAATCATTTCTTTAGAAGTAGAAAAGGAGCATACTGTTTCTCTTAAGATAATGACATGCATGTGCTCATGACTGATTCAGTGTTTTGATCTCAGATGCTCTGGACATCTATCATGTAGCTACTGTCATATAAATTACACATTAATAACACTAAGATTTATTCTAGCATTTATTCTTATTTATTCTCGTGGTAGTGGAAGTTCCCTTCATGACAAAGTATAGAAAATATTATAGGATATATACCATATTAATGGAAATTTAATTTTTTTTAAATATAAAAACACACTACCTACTGAAACATACTAAACAGCTGCATCTCATTCAGCTTGCCGATAAAAACATATCACTGATTTAAGTGAAACATCTGGAAAACTTACAGAAGTATTCATCTCGTAAATAAGATAAAATCATCTGAATAGGTTAGAATCAAGTTTTCTGCAGTTGGTAGAGGATATGTGATGCATCTCTTTATAAATTTCTGTCTGATAGTTTAAGGTGCTAGCGAAGGCTTCCCTCGCTAGCGGAATTAGCTCATGAGGACACTTGCTACTTTTGTATGGCTATTACAGAAAAGCGTGTTTAAACAAAGCCCTGTCGTGTGTGCAGGTTTCAGAGCCAATGGATACATCAGTGTCTGTATCCACTTACATCGGGGTATTTTTGTGTTCCCAATCAGTGAACTTTGTTTTCTGTTTCCAGATTTTTCTACTGTTTTATAGATGTTGGCTAATTATTTAATAAAGGCAGAAAGAGGAGACTTGCGAACCGATCCGGAGCAAGGAGAGGGGGAAAGATGAAGCGAGCAATACGGAGAGTACCTTTTCAAGTTTAAATATGAAATCACACTGAAAACGTTCATGGTGAGGAAACTGATGCTTACAAACCATTCAAAAAAATCCATTTTATAACGAAGAAGTATATCCCCTAAACAACTTTTAGGGGAGGAGGATGAGCCCCGCAGAGGCAAGGCAGGGGAATGTTCCCTGGGTAGCCTATGGTCAGAAGACACCAGGAACAACAGCTGCCTTAACTCCATGGTTTTGAATGACTGACTGGAGCATACATGGCAGTAGCCATCACTCCTCCTTGAACAGGAGGAGGCAGCTGGAGCCACTAAAAATCTGTGGGAGACTTGTACAGCTATTTGTGGGAGGAATGCTCTACCAAGGGAGCTGAGCAGTTCTGATTCGGTGCAGTAGGTTTCTTTCTTTCTTTTTTCTTGTAAAACATGAAATGGAGAAAGACATAATTGTTAAGTTATTTATCAGTGGCAGCTGAGAAGGAAATGGAAAGGCGATAGGGAATTCATGGGGAGTATAAAAATAGCAGGTAACTAAGAGGAAGGTTGTCTGTGATCTTAATTACTTTGCTTGTGCCTTGTATCTTATTCGCTTGCATATTTTCTAAAGTTAGTATTTTAGGGTAGGAATTGAGTCAACCTTTATGTATGGATCACCTGTACTATGACTAAGTTGTGGTCTAGATCAGAGGCTTTCAACATTACCACAATGTGAATAAATAATAAAATTATATTAATAAGAAACAGCAGCCCATCTGCCCAGGCTGCACAACCACCTTAAATTCTGTGTGTGTCAAGTGTAGGTGAGTTGCAAACTTTGGGTTTCTTGAGGTAGTGCACATTTACGGTGCAGAGGAAATTTCCTTAATCAATAAAAGGCTTAGTCATTAAGAAAGAACTGCTTTTGTATGCAAATGACTATATAGAAGAAAAAAACCATGTATATTCTCACCCGAAGTACAAGTTATCTGGGTCTTGCAGAACTTCCTGCTTTTGAGATTTTGAATTATTAGATTGCAAGCATTCCAAGACAGGAGCTGTTGGGCTGTTTCTTAATTGTAGAGCAGCAGCACAATGAAATCTGAGGTAACACTCCTGATACAAAATAATTTACTCAAGAGGTCTTACCCTTTATGTTCCTTGCTGTCTTGAAATGTGAAGATATCAGGCAGATGACAAAGGGAAATATCAGCTGTCCATGGATAGAGACACCCTAATAAGCACTTAGCAAGACACTTAATGATTAACTGTGTGCATTAATTAGTTACAAGTGTTATGTGTCATTAATAAATCTATACTTAATTACAATATTAAATACCTTATGTGTTTTATGATTAATTCTGTAACTAAAGCAAGCATTTACGTGTTTGTAAATAAGTGATGATTGCACAGTAATTATCATTAGATTGACTAAAATGAATTGACTCTGTCATTGTAACCTGCTCCTTTCATTCAGTCTAAGAATGAATGAAACTTGCGGTTGGGGATGGGAGGGGGTGGGGATCTCCCACCTTAGTTGTGTATTCGCATGAGGAAATTCTGTGCTGTAATTCTTCCTGTGTGTTTTCAGGTTAAGAAAGAGAATGTAAAACGGATTCAGAAACAGCAGCCCCTTTTTAGCAAAGGTAGATAACACTGTTTGCTCATAAGTACGTTCGTATATTCTTTTTTCAGTTTGGTACATTTCTAAATGAATAAGAAAAAAGTAATCCTGGTGTGTGTTTGGCAAATTGTTGTCTATTTATGTACAGATCCCTAAGAGAACAGATAAAAGCTGTGTGCATTTTATCTTTGTGTTAAAAGTGATTATACTCAGTGTGCCTCACAGTCTGTTTCTGTCCCATTGAAAGCTGGACAAAGTCTTATTTAACTTCAGAAAAATCAGACCATTATTGTTCTACACATAAGGAACTGGTTTAGTGGCTTAAGCTACTAAAATGCAATTGAAAAAAACTGCAGTTTCTTAGAACTATAAATTAAATTCTTCATCCTTTAGAGGCAGATGACTTGAGTGCCCACTAGTTTTTTGGGTTTTGCTTAAAAAAAAAAAAGGGGGGGGCGGGGCAGAAATCCGGGCATTTATATATGTGTTATTTATTCGTACTCAGTTTTCTA
This sequence comes from Falco punctatus, assembly GCF_963210335.1. Taxonomy (NCBI): domain Eukaryota; kingdom Metazoa; phylum Chordata; class Aves; order Falconiformes; family Falconidae; genus Falco; species Falco punctatus. Next base: position 6,821,929 of record NC_137589.1, read on the forward strand.
AGAATGGCAAGCACTTCAATTCTTACTCAACAGCGTTTTTTCAAACCATGTTCCTCGGTCGTTTTCAGTTAGTATCTCTGGGCTCATTTTGTAGAGTAGGTAAGAGAAAGTGCCATGCAAGTGAAAAAGCAGTCAGAAGATGTTTTACCCACGCTTGTTTGCCCTCTGCCTCTTACCTCATCGCTAAAATGCTTAGCTTATTAGTATACCCTTAGGTTGCTCTTATGAAAAAATAATGCTGGCTGGTTTAAGTAGAAACATTTTATCAGCTTTGCATTGCTGGATGCTAACAATGTCCCAGCATTCACGAAAGGTTTGCTGTTCTTGCCACTGTGGTATCCGATGGGCTTTCGTGTTGGTAGCTGACTAGTTTCAGTTCCTCCCAGGTATCATCATAACAGCAGAGCAAGGGCCATCTAGGCACGGCTCTGAACTGTTCAGGGAAATCGAGGCACACAGTGGTCTTGGAATGCAAAAAGATATTGCAGTTTGTTTCTCTTCCTCTGTAAATTATCGTTAACTTGCTTTGTGGATGGATGTGAATCTCAATGGAATTCCTGAACTTCATTGTCTGAATATTTGAACACTTTTCTAGGATAAAAGTGCTGTGTTAAGGTCACTTAGTAAGCAAATTGAGAAAGAATAAGGTGGCTTTTTGTTGGGAGGAACAAAACCTCCCAAAGTGAAGGAGAATCATCTCCATTTCACACATTTTCTTTAAATTCAAGCACATTCTCTAGGGTTTTCATCTAAAAGGATCAGGAATGACATTAGCTGCAGTAATGACATTTCAGGCAGCTCTCGATGAAGGTGGAAGTTTTCAGAGCAGAGCTGGTGGCCAAGGATCTTTGCTGACTCAGGAGATCACTACTGTGTTACTTGTAAAGTTCTCACTGGAGGCATGAGGGCTGGAAATACAGGCCATTTTTACAGTTCTAAACCCTAATTTTCTAAATTAGGTCATAAAGTAAGTAATGCATTTTGCACAAGCCCGTTTTGATATTTGAGAGTTCTAAACATTTCTATAAAAATGTGTTTCCTCTTCAGGATGGCTATCGCTTTGTAGTAGTAAAGCTTATGATCCACTTTACCAAAACGATAATTATTTCACTGTATTTCTCAATGCGTATACCAAGTTCTCTCCGAACAGTGCGGGTGTGATATTGATGCTTTTAATATGACTGAATATTCAGTGAGAGAAAGTTGAGAAGGGTGACAAAGCTGGAAGCAAGTAGTTAATGTGAGTCTTCTCTTAATTGCAAAATGTAACTGTTCTATCCAGGACTATTAGGAGAGGAGAGGAAATGAGAGGAAGTTTGTACTGGAGATGAAAATACCGAGTCTGGAGCCATGAAAAAGGCCTCGATTCCTGGTTGTGCAATTCAAATGTTTTGCAAACCTTGGCTTGGAAGCTTGCTGGTTGGTTTAATTCAGTAACACTTGTGATACCATCTCAGCTTCTGTTATAAGCACAAAGTATTAGTATTATTTCCCTTGTTGTTGACAATTTACCCCAGGGATAACTGCTTCAGCCAAGTATTTTCATTTATATTTGCTGGTAGTTATATATATGTGATATACCCATGGGTCCCATCGGTCCCTGTTATTATTGTGATGTGTTCAGAAAGGAAACGATGAATTATATTTCTGAAGAAGTTAGGGGCATCTTCCAAGAAAATGTTCTGTATGAATCCAATTATATGTAACATTATTAAAAATCAAAGTTCTGCTTTGCTGTCCTAAGACTAAGAGGAGATGATTGTGTGATAGATGTTGTGTTCAGAAACTATCAGCCATGTAAGCAAGAGTATAGAGGTACACAGTTACACAGAGATAAATCTGTCCTTTCTGGCTGGAATCCCTCAGTCTCAAACTTTGTTGTTGCTAAAGATACCAGGCTCAAATTTACTTTATATAGTTCACAATTTTTGCCTGTAATTTCAGATTTTTCTTGACTGTAATAGAAGTGAAATTGCTATTTTTAAAAACATTTTTCAGACATGAGAAGTAACATCAGTTTTTATCTCAGGATATGTTTACTCCGGAGAAGGTTAGATTTGGTATTCCCAGACTTTGAAGTACTGATACAGAAAGTCAGTGCAAACTTATTTTCCTGGTCACATGACTAGCCTTAACGCATACTACTTAAGATGAAGATAATAAAAATCATATTAATATATAACATGTAACTAAAAAAAAAAAAAGTGTCTTTTATCAATGATGGGGTTTTTTTCAGCAGCCAGCAGAACATGCAAAAAGCCAACACAGATGCAGAATTGCTGCAGGACACTGCTGATTTTACTGTGTCTCATCAATTGCAAATTAATTTTGCTGCAGTTTATAAAACACTTGTATTGTTCTAGCTCTTTTTCTTAATAGCAGATGAGAATCTCTAATGCAACTGAATTAAACTATTACAGCACTATGAGAGAGAGCCAGGAACGAAATCTGGCTTGCATGCTCAAGTATTGGAAGTCATGCTTTTTGGAAAGCAGCCCGTAATAAGTTAAAGTTTATATAATTTTAACTCCTTGGTATTCTTTAGATGCTCCAAATTCTCCACTGGATGTCATGGCCCAGATTGATTAAGTAAGTTCTGCCGAAGACCTTTTCTGCCCAGTATTCCCAGCTGTCTCCCTCAGTTTCACAAGTGCTCTATCCAATAGGACGCTGTGATTGCAGGGTTTTGCAGAGTTTAAACAGGATGAATCCAGCCTCACTGTGCTACCTCTGAGAAAATAGTCAAAATAACTAAATGTGTTACTTTTTAAGAAGTACCAATGCCTATTTTAAGTAATAATGGTTTTCAAGATGCAGGTTTTCAAGACTAATTAGCCATGCTATCTTACCTTCTTACTTTATCTGCCGGTCAATGGCCTGTTAATGCATGAAGATTGTTCTGCTGCCCACTAGGCTGCTTCTGCTAATTATCTTACTGAAGATGTTAAAAGAGGGAAAAGCAACCAAGCTTCCCTTACATCTTTGAGTAAGGCTATGCTGTTAACAAAGTCTCAATCCTTTCTCTGTAACGTCCAAAAGGAATTTTTGTACAGGAGAGAACTAGTAAAAATCCAAGTTTTGTAAAGATCTAAATGTTTATCTGTTATAAACAAGGGATACATCTTTTCCTTTGGGAAAAGACTGTAAAACTGCCTTTCGTTTTGGTGGCATATACTAGATACCTAAGAAAGGTACTGTGGCAATGTAGGTTTAGAACAGAATTTTTAACATAATGAATGGGCCTAGAAGAAAGCTGGAGAAAGGACATTTCTACAAGGACATATAGCAAAAGGACAAGGAGAATAATGGCTTTAAGCTGGGAGAGGGGAGATGTAGATGAGCTGTGAGGCAGAAATTGTTCCCCGTGAGGGCGGCGAGGCGCTGGCCCAGGCTGCCCAGAGCAGCTGTGGGTGCCCCGTCCCTGGCAGTGCTCAAGGCCAGGCTGGATGGGGCTGGGGGGAGGGGGCCCTGCCCGGGGCACGGGGTGGAACTAGATGGTTTTTAAGGTCCCTTCCAACTCAAATCATTCTGTGATTCTGTTCTATGATTCTATGAAGTTAAAACATTTTCTAGTGTTCCAGTCACGATGGGATGCAAGACTAATTTGAAGGTTTTCTTATCACTTGGTCTTTTCCTGGCAGGACATGTAGCAGTGGTAGCTGTACCAGTTCATCATTTTCAGTTCCCACTGGATTCTCAGTGTATACCATTTTTTTACCAAACTCAATAAATACTATGGAAGGTCCTTCTTGACTCAGCATTACAAAATCACTGTGTAATAAGAATCTGGGCACGTGTCGAAATACCAAAAGAAATCAGATGACAGGTCCCTAACAGGGACTATGAATTTGTGTCACAGTCCGCGTAGTCGCAGAGTGAGCAAGAAATGTTTTTGCAAAGACTTTGAGTGCTGATCTGCACCTATTTACACAATAAGAAATAACAGGAATAAAAGTGCCGATATTTTGAACTGCATGGCAACTTAATAGTACGATAAGAAAATACTTACTGCCCAGCACTAACTTGGAATGACACACAAATTGCTTCTCCACTCCTCTTTTTTTCCAGTGGAAAACTCCATGTGATATACTGTTGTCTTTTCATGGCTCTTCTTTGTGGTGGTCTGTGAAGTGCTGAGTAGTTTTACTGTTAAGATAAAGGCAGAAGAAATGTACTGAGACAAAGTGCTCATTATTGAAATATAAAAATCACCAGGAAGGTGCAGCAGTTCTATGATCTGTATCTGCAACATACTTTAATTTTGGAGCTGGTGCTAATTTTGGTATTTCCAGGGCCAACAGGCCACATCTGTAGTTCACCTATGATTTCCACAGTAAAAATTATTTCATTGCAGCTTTGAGGGAACTACAGGATGACATTCATTCATTCATCACGTGCAAGGTTAATGAGAGACTTTAGGCATAAATTCTGTGGTCCTAGAGATTAGTTTGTTGGATAACTGATGTAAAAGCTCTCTTTTTCAGAGCTGAAAATTGACTGTGCGTGATACATCAGTTAAGTTATAATAGTATAGCTCTTCTGTTAGAGCATTTCAGTACACTTTTGAAAAATTAGGAAGATGTAGAAGACAAAAAATACCTGACAGTCATAACTGGCCAGCTAATCCATAGCAGATCTTAAAATCAAAGCAAAATTTATTTCACGCTATTACTAGCCTAGAAATGACAGTGTTTCTCTCAAATGAGCTTTAAACTTCTGTCCAAATTTCCAGTTTTTCACAGTAATCTAAGGAATTCAGTGACAACTATTGGCCTGTAGACAATATTAAAGTCAGCATAGATCAGGTCTTTGAGAGTTCACACTGCTGTTTTCTGCAATAGCTGCAGTTTTGGAACTGGGAGTGGTACGCGAAGTAACTGTGGAGGAATGCTGGAGCATTACCGATTCTGTGGCAGTCAGATAGCAATTACCGCAGGCCTTCTGAAGGCATGAGAGGGAAAACTAATGTGAAGTTACCTAAATGAAAATTTTAGTAAATCCGAAGAAAAGTTTAAGGGTTCAGTACTCAAAGCTACTTGTGTGCCTGGTAATACTGACGGTCACCAGTAGTAGCTTCCGAAGTAGGTAGGTAGTATCCCACATGCCTGCCCGGCTTGTGTTCTTAAAAATCCTTGGGGAGCATCGCCATTGTTACAAAAGAGTTTGCTCTTCTCCATTTTCAGCTTTTCCCTTCTCCTGTCTCCTCAAGCCTACGCCTTTCTTACCCTGCTGTGCAGTTCGATCAGTCACAAACCGTGGCACGTTTGGACAACATGTCCCCCAAACCTCCTTTCCTGTTGAAGTGTTTGTTACATTGAAACAAGACGAATAGTTCTCATGCTGTTGAGGTATGCAAGCTACTGTTACCTTTAGCTTTGGGGAAAATGTCGTGGTATTTTTCCAGAAAGGCAAAGTACGGTGTGTTGCTCTTTGTAATAAACTAGTTGCTGTGTGTACTTACGGGTGAGGATTTCCACAACCACTAAAGGGCAGTGCATGCCATCTTATGATTTATCTTCTGCAACTGTTGAACTGTCCTTGCTATTAAGCAGATGGAGGTAGAGCCCATTGCTGGGCTTTCTTCTTTGAGAGATTTGTGAGCTTGATGCCGTTTTTAAGACAGAAGTTTTAAGGTCTGCTATTGTGAGCCGGACACGAAGAGGAAAATTCTGCCCTTTTCTTGTTCCTATTCAGAGGCCAACTGCCATGTGTCTGTAGTAAGTAAAAGAGCTGCTTGTTATTGAAACAACATTTTTCTTGGCCAGAAATTGACTTCTGTTTTAAGAGGAATCATAATTTCAGTCGTGGTACTGAAACAGAAATACTGTGCAGATATAAAGGTCTGATTATGCCAAACACAATGTGTGGTATTTACTGTGCAATTGAAACTCTTCGCTTCACTAATAAGTCAATATGAGCAGGTTTTGGATTAAGCAAGTAAACAAACATAATAAATGAAGATATTTTAAATATATCTCCTATTCATGTGTTCTGACAAGTATACTTTAATCACTGATCAAGATGGCAATACAGTAAATATGCAGTTGCTTACATGAAAAATTCAGCATCTTTCAACATTCAAGTAACAGTACCCGTAGAATATTCTTTGTGATATTGCTCTTTTACCACCATGTGGCACCTCTCGGACAATGTTGATGTCTTTTTTTTTAAGCATAACTACCACCTAATAGTATACTGCATACTAATACTGCCTTAGCAGGACACGGCTGCCCTGAGTCATTGCACTGTTATACATGACGAGTATTGACCAAATCTGTGATATAAGAAAGTGGAATATCAGCACTGCACTCCATGGTTATTGGGTTAGTAGTGTGCTTGGTCTTTTGAGTTGTGTTTCTTTCAATTTGTGTGGTGTATCAAATCTGGGGTTCCATTAAGAGCAACTGGAGAAGTTGTTACTCTAATTACAAATGAGAAATATGTCTTTCTATATGCGGTAAGGGAATGAACTGTTGTAACGATCTGAACAAGGACATGTTTTGGGCAGTTTTTCATAATCTGAAGGATAGCTTTTACTTTGACACCATTGTAATTTCAACCAAATTCTAATGGCAGAAAGAATGAAAAAGATTATTTTCTCAGTTTGGATATGGCAGGAATGCAAATGTGAAATAGACACTTAAGTATTTCGAGAGAATATGCAGCCTGATGGCTGCTAGTCCCTCAGTCTCAGGTCTAATTGCTTAGGAGGTCTTCATAAAGCATTGCCCTGTTATGGAGCCCCGTGGCATCGAGACTGTGATGGAATATTGTGCTTGGCTCAGGCTTTTCCTTCGTTTGTCTTTCATAAGAAGGGTAGTATTCCAACTAAGTGGCTATAATGAGTTCCTTTTCCAGGAAATAGGAATTCCAGGAATCTGCTTCTGTGTACGGAAGAGTAAGTGACCAAAGGAAGCAAAAGGTTTGTGCATTCTGTACAATTCTGCTTAAAAGAACCAGAGACTTGTGAAAAAGGAGCAACTCCAGTACCCGGCCTGCTTCTTTTAAAGCTAGTTCTTTTTATTGAATTACGTGGAATAAACTAACCACATGGCAGAGCAGTAAAGACAAGCTATTTCATTATGGATTTTAATATGCTGAGGGTTTTTATTGGTGGATTGAGCAGCTGTGTTATGTTTTTTCTTTATAAGAAAAATTCAAAATTTTTGAAAACAATATGAAAATGTACTGCTATAAGAAGAAAACTGTCATGAGTGCTTACTGCTGAAGCTTTAAAGTGGTGGTAAGTAGTTGGGAAAAAAAATATCTGGGATCATCATGGTAAGGAAACGAGGCTTTGTTCAGTGTCGTGCTGGAAGGTGGCTGTTTGGTGGACTCTGCGGTTTCCAGACCAGATGTTTGTGAGAGCAGTGTCTGCAAGGTAGCACTGTAGGGATGACTTTCTCCATGGAAAAAAAGATTGCTGGGCTTGATCAAAATTCATTTCTCTCAAGCTTTACTATTTTAAAAGTGATTTAGCAGCAGGTTAGGATAAAGCATAGTCCTGCCGTGTTTGTCATCCTGTGGAGAACAGAATTCAAGTCAGAGGTACTGCATGCCATCCTTTCACTTGTGCAGCTTCATATTTCCTGGAAAGATTATTATCGTGGCTTAAAGAGGACATCCTGCACTGACAAATTTTGGCCCAAACAGAAAGCCTGACAAAACTATACGCAACTGATAACTGTCATATAACTGGAACTATGAAACCACTTAAATAGTTGCATGGCACTGAAGAGGAATTCCTGAGATAGAAATTAAGTTCCTGATACAAGTTCTTAGGTGTCAGATGAGTGGTTTTTTTTCCCGGGGGCGCTTTACAGTTGTGGATTGAGGTCTTTTACATCACCTTTATGTTCTCATTTGGGGAATTGATGTAGGTTTTTTGGGCTGGGGGGTGGGGGGGTTGTGCCACTAGTCTGGTAGGTAAAAATATTCAGTAAATGCCTCTCAGAAACACCACTTCTTTGTGCACGGAGATTAGACTTGACACATGCAGTCCCCATGTTCCTAGTTGTCACAAAGGTTACGTGTCCTATCAGTAATGATTTTGCTTGTTGATACGGATGTAGATTTTATGACCGAGGTATATCCAATTTGCAGGGATAACGCCGTTGGTTCAGTGTCTTGCCAGGGAGCCCGGTGACATCAGAGTCACGTATTTCTAGAAGATGCCATGTTCTGCTCTGACGCTCATTTGCTCAGTGTCGCAGGCAGATTGCTGACGCAGCGTGAGCTGCAGCAGAAGATGCGGCTGTCAGCCCGAGGTCTTCTGGGCTGCCGTTGCTGGAGGAGCGGGGCGGCAGGCAGAGACCTCCGCGGCGCGGGCCAGGCTGCCCGGCGAGCGGCGCGATGAAATGCATGAGTGGCACCAGCTCCAGCAGATGGGTCTCTGTGGTGTCCGTGGTGGTGTGAGCTTCCAGTCCCCAGTGGACTGACATTAATCTGCAAGGACTTACTACCTAGGGCGAGGCTGAAGAGTTTCAATAAAACAGCAGGCACTTCAGTTCCGCGCCGTGCATCTTTCTCTCCTTTTACAGTCTGGTCTTTTACACTGGTATAAGCCTTGGAGCAAAGGAAGAGGCATGTTTTACAACTCCATTTTACAAAATATCCCTAAAGGTCAACGGAGAACAACTTGCAATATTTAGAATAAGCTTTTAAAGTGTATTTGTAGATGTTTATTTAAAAAAAAAAAAAATGAATTACAGGAATATGTTACTACTGAATGGTGTATATCCTTTTAAAGAAAGAAAAGAAAAAAAATCACTGCCAACTGCTGAACAGCTAATTCACTCAATATAAAACAAAGATGCATTTCTGTAGGGCTAACGACATGCATCCCATCTCCTTGACAACCGCTCTAATTACCTCAGCTTGGACGATCAATATTTGATCTTTTTCCCACCATACAAACATGTCACTTTAACTCCATAGCTTTCTCTTAGCTTTTTGATAATTTGCAGCCAAGTGAAAATGGTCTTTTCTATTTGTTCTCCCTGGCTTGAGGCCAAGGGTTCTCTCAATAGTATAATGCAGTTCATTGATATGAATTTGTTGATCTCCTGGGTAGTTTTTCACAAATTTAGGGCAATTAAAAACCTTTAGAAAGCATTTCAGTTGAAGTCAATAATTTTGGTTTTAGAAATTACTTCATCATTTTATGATCATTTTTGCTTCATCTGTTCATAAAAAAACTTCAAGAGAAAGACAAAGCACCATTTTATTGAGTAGTTTATATATGCATAAAACCCACAGCTTTCAAACTGAGAATTAGGCAACAATTTAGAAATACTTTAATTGGAATGTTTAATTTGTAAGAATAAGAAAATTTTAATTCTATTTTGGACTTTGAAAACTAATTAGCTTTCTTTTAATATGAAGATAATGAGGCTTGATGAACTTTAACAATAGTTATGGAAACTTTCTAAATACATTTATGTCATTATATGGTATGAAATTAATCCAGTGTTGGGGTGAGGGTTGATTGTGCATTTTGTTTTGAATAATTTTTGTTCAGAGAGGTTTTTTCTTACTAGACTGTTTCAGAGATATTTTCGGATTTACATGTATTACAGCAGTATTATTTAATCCAGAAAGCATTTTATAGAGGCTCAGAACTTGGTTTTGGTTTTTTTTTTTTAATTTAACAGGCCATAAATAAAGGAGTGACATCTTTAAGTACTAGAATAGTCAGAAAGGCTACGCAGTTTCATAGTGTCTTTAGCTGCTTATGCAGATCTTCAAGTAGTGTCATGTGAGTTGGAAATACTAGGTAATCTCATTATACAATCTCATGCAAAGAGGGAATTACTGAACTTCTTTTGACGCCTAGGTAAGGAATCCAGTTTCCTTGGAAAGAAAACAGGATCTGTGGGGGGAAACCAAGAAAGTGACGGTCACATAGAGCTGGAACTGCAAAAATCCCTTTGTGGAGAACAGTGAGGGATGTGTTCTGTCATTTTGGGGCGAATGGGCTGAGGATGTTTACTTCTAACTTCTTGTAGCTGTTACACAGGTAAATACGTTGTCAATGAGATGTAGAATAAAGATTGAGTTCTGTGGTAAAAGTGAAACAATTCTTTAAAGAGTGTAATGATGCCTGAGTGAGAGAAAATGGTGGAATTTCTTGTTGAAAAATGAGCATATGCTATGATTTCAGACAGCTTCACCTTGCAAGGTTTTAATGGAATACTGAGACATCTTATACTTTATAAAGGGAGCAACGACATTCATAAAAGTCAAGTAACTATAGCCGGTGATGTATGAAATTATGCAAAAAGTTTTTGAATTTTATAGGCAAAAATCACAACAGAAACTACATACCAAATTCCCCCCCTACACTAAATGAGGAAGTGATCCCGTGAAGTGAGTGGCTGTTTCACATAAAGACCTGAGAAAGCTTTTCACATGTGGTAATGATGATAATATTGACTATGCAGAATAACAGAGCTGAGGTTATGTGGGATGGTTTTGATGGTGGCTTTTTCTCATCTTGGGAGCTTTGCATTCTGCGACTTGAGGAAGATTCTTTGATTGCAGGGGGTGTTAAGGGGTGGAGAAGCTGAGTGCATAATGATGAAAAATGCTAAATGTGCACTATAGAACTACCGATTATCGTCCATTATCCATAATCTCCAGCGAACAAAAGGAATATCTGCCCGAGTAAGCAGACACACGTTCGCCCTTTGTACTCCAAGCAGATGCAAGTTTATTGTGCCACGTTCCGATGTGTTCAAAGACCATATTCTCTACACCACTGAGCCTGTCTTAATGTACCTTTTTGCTGAGATGCACTTACTAACTAACTTGGGCTCAGCGTTGCACTAACATAACTTTCCCAACTCTTGATTTTGGAGCTGTTCTCGCAGCTGGTTGGCCCAAATGACAAGCATGCATCTGCTTATAAAAGACTGTTAAAAATGCTATAAATCTAAATGAATCTGTTTAACTGTATCAGACAGAAGTATGTCCATGTCAGTTTATGATGGCATACCACGCTTTTTTGTTAATAGTTGTATTCGCCGTTTCAGACCGGATTAATGTAAACCTGAAAGCAGCAAACTCATTGGAAAGGAAAGCCACAGCTGAAGCACAGCATTATGTGCCAGATAATTTAAGTGTGAACACCAGACTTGTCAAGATGGACTGATCATGCTTCCACTCAGTGAACACTAACAAGTTGTGTTAGTACAGAGGAGATGATACTCTACAGTCCAAAAAAGCTGTGTGAATTGTTCAGTGTGGCAGGTCAGAAGTAGAAATAGTGAGCACCCAAAATTCAGGGCACAGAATGAAGTGATTTAATCAGAGTAAATGCTTTTTTTGCCATGTGGTGTATTTGCTAAACTTCCTTGCTTTTTTTCCCCGTGCTCTCGTAAGCGGGATTCTGTGTTGTTGAAAGATACTAGGATTACTTTGTGTGGACAATGCGTGATTTTTTGCTCTCTGGAGTTGTATTGTCATCTTGTTATTTTCTCTTTAGGAATTACTGCTAAGATCTTGGTGTTTTATGGAAGAGTTTAAATACTTAGTTTAGTGCATGCGGTGTTTATTACACAGGAACGCTACGTTGAGTTATAATCCATTCATATAGTAAAAGGCTACTATGCCCAAGGATATGTTAAAATCTTTCCAACTGCTCATATCTGCAAAACAAAAATCTGTCGTAGTAGATCAGGGCAGAAATCCACCTAGCCAAATACCCAGTGTCAGACGGTGGTCAGATAGTCCTTAAATATTTCAGGAGTGGTGGAAGAAAGTGTCTTGTCTTTTGTGGTATCCTGATAGCTTGTGGCTGTCAACAGTTAGGGACTCCATTGATTTGAAGTTGAATATCCTCACTCAAGAGCATCATGTTCCCATCGTGATATTAAACCATTCATTCAGTCATTTGAAGAAAAAGTTCATTTGACATAATAGGATGGTTTATTGAACTTTTTTTCTCTATATTAACACTCTCAAGTTTTTTCTTCTATGGTTAAAGCATTTTAATACAAATCCTGGGAATCTTGGTAAAGACTGCTAGTATTTAGTGGCTACTGAATCTGTAATTTGGAACAGAGTACAAGAGTAAATCATTCAGGACCTACACCGGACAAGCTGAGTGTTAATAAGATGACACAATTTCACTGAATGTAGAATCATCTCCTTGAAGGCAAAAAAATAATTTCCCATGAAATACCTACTTTACTTAGGCTAATTAGATTCACATTTGAAAAATCTTCACATTTAGCAATGGCCTAATTATTTAACCAACTAAATATATTGCTTAACCAAAGAGACAGGCAAAAGAGGAATTGCGTCCTGTTATTTGTATGAAGTAAATTTATATATATTTTTTTTAAAAAAATACTGCAGGAATTTGGGTCCAGCTTCATTACCACAGTTTTTGCTGTGAGAAGGTCCAAATCCATAAGACTGGTAATCCTCAGGGAAGTGGAGGACGTTAAGAGAGGGGATGTTAGAATGAAAAAGTGTGTAGGAAAATGTAAAGACAGTTACATTTACTGTATCCTTACATTTTCTTCCTACATTGTCAAAGCACCGTTGTCTGTTACAAGTTATATGGCTTTGAACTCTGGAGGCTGCTCTCCTGCTTGCTTTTTAACTTATACCTATGCTCCTTCTGAATCAGATGTGCCACTTTGTCCTATCTTTCTTTTAGTTGTAGCTACAGAAAAGGTAAAGGCAGCAAGTATCGTTGTGGTATAGGGTTGTCAAGTATATTTAGATAAGTGATAGCAAATTTTATTGTTTTGCACCTAATTAATAACCCGGGCTGTTTAGACAGTAAAATATCTTTAGGACCTATTTCAGTATGAGCATTGTATGCAAAATGGTGGAATAGTTTTCATGCACCTTATAATAGTTTGTTAATTAAAAGTAAATAGGGCTCTTAAGTGGAAAATGAAATTATCCCATTGCTTGGAATACCTTGATGCAGTTTTTATTACAGGTTGCATATGGTATCTGTTAGGAATTTGAGCATGGGTTGGTTGTTGAATTATTGTGTGGATTAGCTGTAGTATTTGAAGGTTCTCGACTTTAAAAGCATGTGTCTGTTTTAAATCCTACATAAATTCCTCACAGTTTTTTAGAACAGTCTGTAACTCTAACCAGGGCATTTTTAACACCACAGCTTCAAACAACAGCAGGAGCAAATCTAAAACATTGCTCTGAGTGGTTTCATAACATCATTAAAACATTTCATTTTAATTAGATGAATTCCCCCTTTCTTTAACTTTTCAACCTTTCTCTCCTAAGTTCTACAAGGCAAAGGGTGAAAAGACTAACTGGATTGAATTAAATATTAAAAAATTAAAATTGGCATTTTAGAGCTCATGAAGAAAAGACAGGGAAAAAACTCAGGGAAAAGCATGTATTTCATGCATATTTTAGATTGTATTTTAAGACCTTTCCAAAACTATTATGGATATTCTTAGTAAGAAATATTATAGGCTGTGTTGTCTCCCAGGGCAGCTAAAGTTTCCAAAAGGAAGTTCAATCTGTAATACATCTTTCACATGTTATTTTAATAAAAAAGCAAATATCATTTGTGTGTTTCCACTGCTAAACGGAGACTCATTGTTTGGTCGTGTTTCCCTACATCAGCAAGTAAGTTTAGAAAGAATAAAGTAAACTTTATTTCAAGTTACACTGTTGTAAAACATTGTGTCTCTGTTACAGTAAAACTTATTTGAGTTTGAATGGGAAAACAGCTTAACTGGTGTCTCTCTGTTTGTGTCTCTGTGGGTCCAGGTTTTTCTGCATTCATGGATTCATTCACATGTATTTACATGTTTTCAACTTTTGCTGGTATTACGCTCCCTTAATTCCTCCTCACTCAAAAGCGGAGAAACTTTATTGGTAATCAAGTGCTATGATCGACAGAAGAGTAAATGGAAGCAAGAAATGACATTTATTTAGCTTGCTGTTACCATTTCTCCAGAGCAACTTGTAATTTGTATAAAGTAAGTCAAGGGAAGCTGTTCGCTGCATAGCAGCATTGCTCTGCACTGGAAAACCAATAGCGCTACCAGTAGCGTGGGTCATTAGTCTGAAACGTGCTGAAGGAATTTCAGCAAGGCTTTGCAGACGTTGAATGCTCTATGGCACGAACGCGGGCTGTCTCTCTGACGTGTCCCTGCTATTGGTAGAAGATGGGCTGGTCCCTTTGCCTTGTGAAACGTGGTATCGTGGCCAGCAATGCACCAGTCTGGTTTGTTTATCTTGGTTTTGAGATGCAGCGAGCACCACCTTGTGTAAGAACATAAATTTGGGTCAAACCATTTTAATGACAAAATCTAGGTTGGCTGACAGTGCCAGAGAAAAGCAGTATTACAACTGAGTTTCTTGAGTAATGGCAGCGCTGTGTAGATGAACTGTTGTAAGCTCTATAGGATGAGGCTGGAAATAGTAGTTCGCTGTTGCTATCTGTTGGTTAACCAGGGAAAGCGGTAGCTACCAACTCACGTTCATTTGTGTAGGACTTTCCTGCAGAATACTTATGGTGATGCCCAGGGGCCTGTCTGAACCAGAGCTAGGTTCATAGCTGGTCGTATATATACTGAGGAGTGATTCCTTTGAATAAACAATGGATGTCAGGAGGAGGCATTATGCCGAAGTTACATCCACGCCGTTTGTCCTTGCCACGAGCACCACGTGCCGATCGGCGGGTTGTGTGGCCCGGGAGGGTTACACCGAGGATCTCTCTGGAAAAGCTCTGGCAGCCTCTGCAACGCAGAAGGTTGAGGCAGCCAATTGATGCAGGTATAGCAGTTCACTTATCAGTGTGGTACAGAGGCTATTATTTATTTATTTATTTATTTATTTTCCTGTGAAATTGCCTCATTGGTAATTGAGCTCCAGTGAATCTGTCCGGTCGCGGCTGTAGCGCGCAGGCTCAGGTGATGCAGCTTCTTTGCAAGAATGGACGTCGCTTCCCCGTCCACCCGGCCTGAACAAACAGGCTGCAGGAGTTTGGGCCTAACGCCCAGGTGTAGAATCAAAAGTGGGGGGTTACAGTGGTGGGAGTTGGGGCCATCTTCAGGAAAATTATCCTGGTTGTTACTCAGGCTGTAAACGACAGAAGGGTTGTGGGATATCTCCTGCACGGATGGGTGTTGTACCAGCATTTGGTCAGATGTGTTGTTGCCTTGCTTACCCACGTGGACAACACGTTCGTGTTCTCCAAAAACCTTTTTCTTGTTTCACACATAGACTCGGTGCCGGTGACCAGGGAAGGACTGCGTGTTGGAGGCAGCCGGGGAGAACACTTGGGAACACCAATAGTTCTGGTCGTGGTCTTGAGTGTTAGGTGTTCATGGCTAGAGCATTGTTTCTTTTTCTTTCCCCTGCATGTAACAACAGGAGACTTTTAAAGAATGGCTTATGCTATTCTGCTTGTCAAAGAATCCTGGTTTCTGCATTCAGTTCACAGAGGCTTTAGTTGTCACGACTGATTGAGGGAATAGACCAATAACATGAACAGTTGATACTGTATTATCTGACTGAAGCCCAAATCAAAAAAAGTAAGTGGCTACAACCGAGGTTTACCACATTTGCAAGAGCTGGCAAGAAGTCCTTTGACAATCAGGGGCTTCCATTTCTACCTCTGACTGTAGAATAAAAGTGACTTGGTTCCCTTTGGGGTTTATATATGGTTCAGTTTTATATATTGATCAGTGTTTTTAAATGCTTTTAAGGCTTTTAGACCAGGTGTTATTTGAGGAGTTGGTTTCTCTGGTCCTTTGTGAGCTGTTAAAGTGCTAGGGTATTACTGAGTGATTGACAGGGCATACTTCTGTTTTTGTCACCTACTTTTTATTTAATGCAAAGAAGTGAAAGAGAAGAAATACAGAAAAACACATTTATCAGCTTTTTAGTATTGTATAATTATTTCTAAATTTTCTTTTTTTCCTTCTTTTTTTTTTTTTGTTTTCCTCTCCCCTAATGCCACCATAGAAACTGCAGCCTATTTATGAGGAAATAAAGTAACTTTTCTGAAAACTGTGTTCTAGAATTACTTTCTTTGGCTTGTATTTTTTTTAGTGGACTCTGCATATTTTGCCAAAATCTACCAATTCTTAGTAGATTTATATTACCTTGTAGGAGCTGAGGGTTTTAAAAGTTTGCACAATGTGCTATTTCTTAGGGATATAACCTGACATCTCGGGTAACTTCTCAGGCAGTCTCAAAGCACTTTCTAGATGACATAATTGATACATCATATAAAGACTCAAAAGGAATGAAGCTGCTCAATGACTCACAACAGCACTATGTGATAGTTTAGGACAGGAAGTGTGGAATAACTATGTGCAGCTGGATCTACAGGATGAAATTAAATAGACAGGAAATACTTAACCAAGCTGGAATTTAACCACATCCAAAGTGGAATTTGATGTGGAAACTAGCACCTTTAATTATATGAATTTTTTTTCAAAGGAACACATATGATCGTATGTGGCCACAATCTTAATTTTCTTGTGTTGACACTGAAATTCAGTCATTGACTGAACCAAATTTTACTTCTCCTGGGATAATGTCAGGATCCGAATTGCCTTTGTTATACAGCCCTCTTCTGTGCAGTATTTAATTCCTGAATGGGAATGAATTTGTGATTTTCCAGGATCAAATTACCAATCAGTAAGGACTGATTCTATATTTGCTGTTTAACAAAAGAATTAGAACTGTTCCTCCCTGCCCCGTATTTCTTCTGTTGTTTTACTAACTGCAGAGCATGGACAGGACTGACATTGGTCAGTGTTACGTGAATACACATGAAGTAAAAACACAGTCAAAACCCTTCTCTCTCTCTCTCCTCTCGCTGTCCCTGGAACCTTCTCTATAACCTGTCACACAAATTTAACTTTTTTCATCCTATTATTGTAGTGCCTTAATGACAGACGCAGGCCCCGTTGGGGTGCTACTCAAAGACGTATTTCCTGTTGCAGAGCGTGCAGCAGGGAAGGCACATAGGAAAAAGAGAGTAGCAGTGATGTTGGTCTGAGGGTCCCAGAATCTTTGGCATAAGAAGTTTTCTAGCGGAACTGGGAAAGGAGAAGTTTATGGGAAGCACTTCATCTACTTGTGGGACAGAACAGGATCAAAGCAGATAGCTAATTGGTTTGAAAGTGAAGGTGCAAGTGGTGCCTGCTCACAAGTAATCTGGTGTAAGGTGGGTATGAAAGCCTGGAAGAGGAGCCCAGTACTGGAGACCTGATGCAGTCCAGGAGGGGATGAATGGAAAATGATCCGATTAGATAAGGACTGGAAATTATTTCTTTTCAAGGCCAGTTGGAATAATTTAACGTCTGTTCAGTTTAAGCTGCATCACTAAAAGGTAAAGGAGATGTTATGCAGAAACTATGAGAAGAATAGAAGTCCTAAAAAAATATTTGAATTTAGAATGTGTTTTTAAAGTGTGGGTGTCAGCTTGAACAGAGTAACTCAGGAGCTGGGGAGTTTAGAGAGAAAGGTCCTTCTACTATCAGCTTAAATTTGCGTTTGCTAATGATTACCTGGAAATTGGCTAGAGCTAGAGGTGGTGTAAACGTATCTTAAACCAACCTGTAGAGCCATGTTCAGTAGCATTGAGGAGGATCTTTCAAAAGATGTGCTGAAGGAGTTGTTAAAGAGGTAAGAGCATCAAAAAAAAAAAAAAAAAAAAAAAAGAGGAAAGGTTACGAAAGTCAAGAACACCACTACAGAAAGGAAAAGGTGATCAATTCTGCTGTAAGGTGATTAATGAAGAGAAAACAGGTACTTCAGTTTTCAGAGTTGGGAAGAATTTTGTAGAAGCCTGGATCACACCTCTGTGATGCAAATTTGCTTCCAAGTTTACTGTAGTATAAAAGGAGGGGAAAGTGAATTTGAATTGGAAGTTGATGGCCTATGTTGGAAAACCTGTGCAATAGCCAAAAAGATAGGAGAAGGGAACTTGAAAAGAATCAAAGGACATTATCAATGGATGAAAGAGCAGGATGATGTAATAACCTGTTATTTTTGTCATATTTTTATCATCTAACTCTAATCCTTGTGAATTACAGCATAATTTTTAGAATGTGCTACTTGAAAATTAGCTATCTTTATCACAAATTCTTTTCCATTGTCTTGTCTCCTATATCCATTCTTTCCTTTTCCTTGTTAAAACAGTTGGCAAATCTTTAGCTTGCGAAGTTGCACATTATGTCATTGGTACGTCGAGGCACATGTATCAGTACAGTTCATAAATGGAAGCAGCTGGTTTCCTCTGTACTTAAGAGAATGTACAAACACACAACCAAGATCTTCAAATCCTCTGTATGCTTTGGATGCAATTCCTATCCTGAAAAGCCATGCTGTGATTTCAATTAGTGCAGATGTGCACCAAGCCACCTTATTGGCTCAGAAAAGAATTCTTTTGTTTCAACACTTGAACTGCTAGATCTGGTTAATGTTACCAAATGAAAAAAAAAAAATAACATCACACCTATGGTATTAGTCTTATACTCCCAGTATCTGAAAAAGCCTTGGCAGGGAAAAAAAAAAATGTTGTCATCTCATAGGGAAAAGCTGAATTCATACACAGGAACTGCAGGATTACTTCGACGTTTTACTAGTCCCCTGTAACACCAGCAAGTCCCATAAATGCCTCATGGAAAAACAGCAGAAAATGAGATCTGCAGCAGGCCTTTAGAGATCAAATTTATGTTGCTGAACACTTTTTTCAGGTCAGGTTTAAAGGTCAAAAGAAAGTGGATAGATTAAATTTGCTGATTCTTCCAACTTTAAAGGCCCCTTTTAGAGGGTTTTCTGTTTCTACGGAAAGCCCCAAATATGCTTTTGGATAGTTTTGTGCGAGAACTGAAATGTATAGAGTCTTTCCTGTATTTTTCTCATGTGAGAGAGACACTCGTAATAACAATACTTAGTTATCCCCAGTGTGCCCTTGAGCAGCATCTGATTTAGATCCAAGGTGTGTTATCATCTTGAAGTAATTAATACTTCCTATTAATAAAGATTTTAGTGTATATTCTTTCTATATGCAGACTAAGGCTCATCTGTCGCAGGACCAGCTGTGACACCACAGTGACAAGTTACCCCAGTTAATTTTCACACTTGCGTTAAAATTCATCTCCCTGTTTTGCACACAGTATTTTTCCCTTCTGTGTCTCTAAGCAGAAAAGTATCTCCCAGTGAGCAACACTAACTTTTACGCTTTTTGTGTTCCCTTAAATGTGAATAGAATTGAACTGTAATATCTTCAGACAAGGAGGAAGAAAGTGGAATACAAACCTTGCCGCAAAGGATGTGCTACATCGTCAGTGTCTGCAAACACCACTAACAGAATGAGTGACTGGGAACGGGAGGATGACTGTCTGTGGGCACTGTCATCAGAATTCAGAGCAGTTTGGGCATAATGCCAAAAATGTCGGTTGTAGAAACAAAACACCCTCTTTTCTGTGGTGTAGTAATACTACACAAAGACAAGTTCAATTAGAAGCTCGGTGTCTGTACATGAAGCAGTGCAGAACAAACAGCATGTTTGTATACCTGCATTGTGTTCTGTGGATTTATTTGTGTAGAGTTATTTCATCAGTCTTGAAACGTATGAGTAATTCAGTGCAAGGTTGTTCAGTATTACCTCAGTATAAAGTCTTAATGCTTCCCAATTCAACAGATTTTGACTGTGTCCCTTTAGGAAAATCTTGAATGTGTAGCGACTGCAGCTGTTTTGTCAGCGTGTGTAACTATTTGTAAATAATTGTGCTTAAATGCATGGTGAACATTCACTCAAACAGCCTTTTAAAAATTACTTTGAATCGCTACTTTTTTTAACTTTCCAGTGGATACTTCTCTGCTATGTGAGGAGGTTTAGGACATGTGGTTTTCGGAATAGTTCAGAAATTGATTAATATCAAATTCAGGGAAGACTATAGACAACTGTGTTGGCTTTTAACTGAGTGAGTTTCCTCTGTGCTTTGTAACGTTACGTATGTCTTCAGAGGGGAGGAATTAAGTGACATCTTTAAGTATAGATTTACCAGTATCTCCTTAAAGTACATTATTAGCCACTCATTTAGGAAAAGCTTTTGCTATAAAGCTACAAATACTCAGGGGTGTTATTCTTACAGTTACTTAGCAAAGCTGTGCTCGGATTTGAAGACCTAGCGGTGATAAGATCTTTGTGGCTTGCATGTAGTCCTGTGGGAGGTTTTGGTGTTTGAACTGCGCTGCTAGTTGTGATGATTTTCAAACTCAGCCAAAGCGGACATAATAATTCCAGTTTCAGCGCTAACTGAAGAACTTACTGAGATGGGAGCCCAAATATCCAAGCACTTTTAGTGAAATACAGCTGTTTTTTTCAATCACAAACACAGAAGACTGACCAGATACAGACCTGGCTGAACTAAAGGAAATAAACCTTCAGCATGGGTTTCAGCTCAGGAGCAACATAATGCAAAATGTGCACAAACTCAGGGTAAATTTGAAAATTCTCCTTTTGGAATGGAGCTGAAGGGACAAATTTTAATAAAATTGGATACATCTGCAGTGGTATCATATATCAACCAAGAGGCAGACAAAAGAAGTAGGAATTTATTGGAGGAATCCATCTGACTTTTCTTGTGGGCAGAATTACGTCTGGCATTTGTGAGGGTGTGCCATTTCCCAGATCTTCACAGTATATTGGCAGACCGTTTTAACAGGCTTGGATGTTCGTTTGGGAGAGCACTATCTCTGAATAGATACATAATTCACTGTAGTAAAAAAGCAAGGTACAGCTCTCCTCAGAACAGACTCTTGCCATAAGAAGAAATCCAAAGGCCAAATACAAATTTGTAACAGGCAGTCAGAAGAGCAGACAAAGTATTACTGTATGAAAATGCCAGACATTCAAAGGATGTTTTATAAAAGTTTAGTTTTTCAAACAGCTCGTTGTCATCTGTATCCTCTTCTCAGAACATAGAACGATTATGATGGTAATTGTGGAAAATTGCTAGTCATCAGCGCTATTAAATATCTAAATTCTAAAATGTATCATACAGTCTTGAAATTGTTGAATGTTTTCCAAGGACTGTTATTCACAGTGAATATTCTGAAGTTCCTTTGCTCTGAGATGAGAGTGGACAGGGGTACAGCAGGGTACGTGAGATATAAGCAATCGTGGTTGTAGAGAGTGGATGTCAGAAAAGCCACCTTCGCAGGAAGGCTTCTGCAGCTCCTACGCATCTGAATGCAATTTGTCAGGAGTAAATAGGGTCTGAAGACGTGTCAGATGCTGTTCCTTACCCCTATGCCAAAGTGCCACAACCCGTTCTCTGAAATCGGCTTTTTCAGCAGCCTGAACCATCCCATGGTATTACTGTGCAGAGGATAAATGTGTGAGGCCGGGCTTCAGTACCGCTGGATTTCCCAAGCGAAGTGCGTGGCTTCACAGGTCTGAGGCTCTCATTCAAGGAGGAGTCACGTAATTTCCCTAAACCACAGCTGCAGTTTCTCATAAGTAACAGTAATTACCTCTGGCAAAACCTAGCAGTTAGGTGACATAAACATACTCTCCTATGATTATATCTATCAGTTTTGAGCTAGGGAGGTGTGGATGAAGCAGACTCTTAACGGGTTCTGGTTGGCACTGGAAGAAGTCATCTGGGTGCTGGCAATAGAAAACCTTGACTCTTGTTGGGTATTAACAGTCTCAAGTACTTATTAGGTCAAGCTAGAGCCTAAAACGTACGCTAAATCATCATATTCAGAATAAGTTCTTTCCATTGGAGCAGTTTTGTCTGTTTTGGTGCCCAGAAGGGAAACTTCCCATCAGACTGTATGTCAAGAAAGTCAATTTCTCAACTCAAGTACAGCAAACATTTCAAAATCGGGACCAGTTTCGCTGGTGGCACAGTGGTGCTCATTTGTAAAAGCCAATGTAAAGCCTGCGCCAGCAAGAAATTTATTTGCCTCTTCACATTTCAGTTTTGTGCCCTGCTGACTGATTTTTTTAAAAAATAGCTTTTTAAAAAAAATTTCAGTGCTTCATAGCATCCATAGAGAATAGGAATACGAGCAGACACATTAAGGGTCCAGTTCACCTTCACAGGAGCCACTACCCTACAATAAACAATTTTTCAACAAGTGTCATTTGCAACTCTTATGAAAATCTATCAGTCTCTCTTCCCAGTATGGAGCAACTGTGCTGGTTGTGCTCCGAGCTGGAGGAGTTTTGCTGTAGAACTGCATGAAGAGCTGAATGTGCCTGTGTGGTACTTGACCTGTCACTCAGATGAAGAGAGAATACCTCTCCAGGCTGCCCGGTGGCTCTTTGGGTATGGAAACAATTAAAAAAGCCATCCATCTGTTTGTGGATTCTGTTGAAATTATTGATGAGGACAGGTAATATTTTGTAAACCAGTTATTTCCAGTTATAAATTCTTTTTGCATTGAGTTTCACGGAGTAAAGATTTCCTTACTACAGAAATACAGAGCAGAAAAGGAAAAGGAGTGAAAGGCAGTTTGTGCTTCAAATTAGTACATCTAAAGTGAACAAAGCCATCCATTGTGTTGCTTTTGTGTCACTGTTGTTAGATATTAATTTGATAAGGACAGATTATGTTAAAATGGGGACTGGAAAAAATTGTTGAACCTTTTTTTTTCTCCGACTGCTTTATCATACATTATAATGTTTATTGTTGAGATTAAGTACTCTCTATTCAAGCAGTAACAAGTTTCATAGTGGAACAAAAGTAAGCAGCACTCACAAAATTCATTTTAACAGAAAGTATGAACAGAAAGATATGAAAACTATTGATTATGTTGTCTGTGGTGACATACAAACAAAGTGATAACTGTTCACATCTATTAAAGTTGAAGAATGGCAATGTCAGATTGTGCAAAGATTAACATAAGAATCTGACATCTTTGGTGAAAATTTATAATTACATTTGACGCTTTGGTAGAGATTGGAATGAGGGTGGAATCCTGTCAAGTAATTTTTTTTGTTGTTGTTCATGTCATTACGAACTACTTAACCCTTTGATTAACAGCAATTATTACTACGGATAAATGTGACTGTTGGAGAGGGGAATATGTTGTCCCGTGATTTATTGCAGTATTGAAACATCTGTTTCAGAAGGGAGCTGCTTAAGCTTGATTTTGTTCTGCAGATGTTCAAAGTAGTGTCATAGAGATACTGCTCGCCAGGGAGAGTTTTGTGGAAACGGCTGGTGTGTGTCTCCACTGCCCTTCCTGAAGAAAATTAGAGCTCTAGGTATCGGACAGGTGAAGAAATGTGAAATATTTATCTGTGGCTTCTGAACTCTGGTTTGGCGGTACCATCATGGCTTTCTTTCCCTGTCATTTTTAAAGTGTTTGGTACTACTCCTGCCAGGCTTTGGTTTCTTAGAGACTCCTTGACTGGCTCGGGCCATAGATGTTGATGGGAGGCGTTGCAGGGACAGGACTGCAAAGAAAATCCTTGATTTCCATAGTGAGCTGTTTTGAAGAGAGAGCAAGCTCCAGTAAATACCTAATCATCGGGCTTTCCTGTGAACGAAGGGACGTCGTTGATACAGAAATATAAGACTATATCAAAAACTCAAGACGGAGGCTTTCCACATTTGCTTTGAGGAACAAATGCTGCGTTCTACTTCAACATGGACCAAGAATTCTCATTTCCTAGAATTAGGTTATTTATTATGCAGTTCCAGAATGTTCTAGTTTGGCAGTTAAAGAGGTAGAAACTATGTTTATTTAGCATGAGGAATGGATTTAAACTCTCAGAACTGAGGAGGTGATTTTGAGAGATCCCAACTTCCTTTTCCTATAGAAGTACTAAAACGTGAGCTTAAATACTGATTTAAAAAGGAGCGCTTTCATTTGTCTTTATGTATATGTGTCCAATATGTCAAGGTTATTCATCGATATTCTAGTCTAGAAAATGGTGGTTATAGCGTATAAATTAGCACACAAGTTAACACTGTTAAGTACATAATGATAGCTTTAGTATCTATTTTTCTTATTCTCTCTATTTTCAAGGACACAAACTGGATGGGCAGAGATTCAAGTAAAGGGCAAAAAAGAGCAGGGAACATTTTTTCATAATTAATAATCTTGTAGCAGAGCTCATTCCTATCCAAAGGACTGTCTACGTGTAGGGCTATAGGCATTATTAAGACCTCATTGACTTGATAATTTGGAATTCAAGGAAGCTCCACGTGAAGTTGACAGGCTGCAGGAGGACCTTAATCTCTAAGGTGTTATTCTACTTTTGATGCATTTACATGGTTCATTTGCATGCGTATACCTTTTGTGGTGTTTATTTCAGGGTAAAATAGCTGATTTCTTACAGGATCGTTAGGGATGTATGCAGTATCTGCGATGCTCTGCTCTGAAATACTCTCTTAGGAGCTGATAGAACATCAGAGGTTATATGCTTTGTCCACCTACTTTTTGTCCGTGTTTCTCAAATATGCGCGGATCTAGTCTATATCACAGAATTCTAGCATAATTCAGGTTGGAATGGACCACCAGAGATTTGTCAGAGCAAATTCGAAGTTTACGTAGTTGCTTTATGTTCAGTTGTTTGGAATATTCTAAGGATATTGTAACGTTTGACCCCTGTTGTGAAAATTCTTTTTCCACATGAAATTTCTTAGAATGTTAAAAGACTCGTGAGTTTCAAAAACTGTTTGAATTATATAATTTTAAATGCAATTTTTTTTCAGAATACTGACTTGTATCAGTCTCTCTTCTTTTTCCCTATACACTTCAACATTTCAAGAATAAGCAAATTCAATTAAACCAGACAAACTAATTTGGGCACTAACAAATACGAGAGATGTCAGTCGGTTCAAGGGGTTAGGCCTGTCTTCCAAAACTAGAATTGCCACCTTGGAAGTAACTCCTTCAATGTAACTTTGTTTTCTTAAAGTAACAGTTTTGGAGGCTTAAGCGAAGAAGTCACTAATTACCAGTTACCAGTGATTTTCTTAATTGTTATTTCTGTTCTGCTGTGTTTTTCTTAATCTGTAACTTGATTTGGAACTACAAATTCTCATTTAAACGACAGCTTATGAAATCCATTTGTCTGTCGTATGTTAACTAGAAAATACTGCCCATATGTTTCTATTGTTGCAGGGGAAAAAAAGGTGTAACGTTACACAGTATTTCTCAAATCGGTAGCAAATACTCCTACCATCAAAAATTACGTCACGATGTATACACGTGCGCAGCCGCGTGCAGTGTTTCCTGAGTTCCATTGCCAGCGCTAGCGTGTTTAATGGAGTGATTGGCAAGCGTGCCTATCGGAAGCTGTACGCCACCTGAACACCCACGGAAGGGGCTCGTACCCCGTTGAACTTGGGTACCTGCCAATGAAGACTGAGAAACTGCGTGGGGACATTCTGCTTCTGAGGTGGCTAAAGGGGTGTTGTCACGGGCCACGCCACGCATTTAGGGAGCAAATAGATATTTGCTCAAGAAGTCTGAGGGGTTTGCTGTTCTCGGCATCGTTTTATGTGAAAACTGAGAGGTACTCTGCATCTAGAAAGGTTAGTTCTCTGCCATAGGCTGACCACCTAGCTTGATCTTTTATTGATCTAAGCCTGTTCTTAAAAATACTACACATTTTAAATGGAAAAAAATGTGTGTTCAGTCATATTTCTTGTAGTTGTGGTCTGATTTTCTGTGAATGTGGGCAAATAATGTGACAGGAGTGGCGTTATTTTCAAGTAGAGAACTATGGAAAATATTCAGTAGAAAATTAAAACTTACTTCATTTTCAAATTTTTCATTTTCTTCTGAATATTTTGAATACTGCTCTACTTGAAAATTGCTGCAAAGAGGGGAGATGTAGATGAGCTGTGAGGCAGAAATTGTTCCCCGTGAGGGCGGCGAGGCGCTGGCCCAGGCTGCCCAGAGCAGCTGTGGGTGCCCCATCCCTGGCAGTGCTCAAGGCCAGGCTGGATGGGGCTGGGGGCAGCCTGGGCTGGGGAGGGGGGCGGGAGGGGCTACCCGGGGCTGGGGGATGGGACAAGATGGTCCTTGAGGTCCTTTCCAACCCAAACCGCTTGTGATTCTATGATTTAGAGTATTCAAGCATCTTGAGCAGCAGTGCAAATTGAAGCTCCTACTGAAACCGGCTGCTCCCACAATAACCCAATGTTATCGTGAGATCTGGGAGTAAAAGTCCAACGCTGCTGTCCCAGGTTACAGCAGTGGTCCTGCTATTAAAACTGGGCTTCTGAGGTGTGAGTTCATTAGAAACAGAAACTTAAAGTAAGTATTATTTGGCTCTAAAGAGCTAATAGCTAGAGGTGTTTGCCCCTGCCCCTGCTTTGAATTTGAAGGAAGTACTCATTCAGCCCATAATAATTCATGTTAAGCATTTATATAGCTCGTTGTAGCCAAAGTGTTCTACAGACAATTATTATTACCCAAATTAATTGAAGTGAAAATATCTTTGTTTAGAATTTAACAACTGTCCACATTTCAACTATATTTCTTAATAATTATTAGAATTAGCATAGGTCGTGACCCTCATTTATTTGTGTGTTCAGAAGCGAAGTCATGCAATGGCCTTTATATAATGAAAATTAAGAGGCCAAGCAATAACATTAATGTTCTTTTAAATAATTAATTTTAATGTGTGGAAGTGTGAGCAATAAATGCTTTATTGTAAAACCTGATGTGGTAATTAATCCAAGCGATTAGGACCTAATTGCACGTTCATAGTAAATGTTACATTTGCGGTGAAAGAAGTTTTTTTGGAACTGTGGTTCTGGTGCTCGAGCTGTGAGAAGAGTGATATTTAAAAGGAAACGTTAATGCACTTACTTTGAGACTTGGTAAGCCAGAAACTAAAAGAAATACATCCTTTATTATTTTGCCAATTACTTTTTTAGTTCTTCTGAGCATTTTATTTTACTATGCACTTAATCCAATAGTGGTGCTTATACATTACATTAAATATATCGTAAGGATACATAGGCTGTTTAAAATCAGCCAGCCATATACCTTGGGCAGTGGGAGAGGGTAGTTGTTTTATTAATCATTTACACCTTAATTTGCAAATAGCAAATGTTCTATTATTCCATAAAACTTGTCATTACTTCAATGCAAAGAAGTCATCCCGTGAGCAGTGTCAGTCTGAGGTGCGCTGGCTGCGCCGTGGGCAGCCGTGTTGCACACCAAATGACTTCAGATCTCCACTGAAGCTTTAGAGCTGCTCTGGATTTCCGTGGATACAATTTATGGAGTTTGGATCCTTGGGGTTTTTTTGTTGTGGGTTTTGGTTTTTTTTTTCCTTCAACAAAATTACAATTTGTAAATAGACTGTCTGCTTCTGTGCTCTGTTTAGCCCGTGGTGAGTCTGCTTTACTTAAACAGGCGCCGTTAAAGGATGAGTTAGCATATGAATACGGCAATAAGCTTCAGAAATCTTTTGTGTTACCTCTTGATCATTTTGTTTTTTTCTCTTTATACCTACCATGCTACAATATCAGTGTAGTCTTTCTGATGATAGGATCTTTATTAGGGAAATAATATGCTCTTTCTTTGGAGCTCTTGAAATATGTTCTAACGATGATGGTAATGACTTTGATTAATATTTAATCCCCATGCTGCTATGTTCTTATAATTTACAAGATCTCAAAGGTAGTCGGGGGAGGGAATAAAGGTTTCTGCTTAAGTGTTTCAGTATGAGAGTGCTTAGGGGAAAACATACCTGTGTTTTATTACACCTTATATCTGTTTTCTAACCTGAAATTAAGTGAAACCTTTCATAGCGTGACCACGTTGTTGACAGGGAAATCCGTAAGGTATGGAAGTCATGCTGGAGGTGACTGATTTTTCATGGCATGGGACTCCTTTCCTGTATGTGTTTATATTATGCAACAGCCACATTCCCGTGCATCACCTGGGGATCCTGACACTCCGAGGGCACAGATATAGCATTATATACTACTATAGAGCAGGAGGTTGGTAAGGAATTTTTTTTCCTTTTTTTTTTTTTTTTTTCTTAACATGGGAACTACTGTTTATAAACACAGCAGGGGAAACCCAAATTATGTTCCCCCTCCGCTCCAAAAGTCACAGTATTTGTGTGCATTGTCACGTAACCAAAAAAACCTCCTGCATGTACATAGCGGCAGAATTTTTATGGTTCTCAGGCCATGGAATATTAAACAAAAAAATCTTTAAGCAGTACTGATAAGCAAGTTTTGAACGGTTCTCCACAAGACTTTGTACAGTCATATCAAAGAACCTGCATTTTTACAGCATCTTTTGACATCCATCAGTCAGTGGTGATGAGCTACTAATACATCGATGGTCAGTCATTGCTTCAGTCTTTTCAGTGTTTTAAATAAACCATTGTAGTGATACAAGCACATTTAATTAAAAAGATAGTCATATTTGTTCTGTTCTTGTTCAAGGCTATTTGAATAAGCAAGGAATAGGCTTGTTTTAAGTGTTTGCTTACAGAGCTTTCAAACTGAGGATTAACTGTCTAGAGAATTAGAAAATCTCTATGCATTTGTAGTTACATAGTTTCTCTCAATTTACTAATATACTGTAAATATTATGTACACAATGAACTTGAATGAATTCAACATATGGTTGATGTTTTCATAATTAATGAGATGCCAAATTATATTAATGGAACTAGCCATACACAAAAAAGCAAGTGTTGCACAGACATCGACGGCCCGAATTAACCATACCTTATTCTATACTTACTAAAATGCTTATTTGCCAGGACAGGGACCCAGGGATTGCGCACAAAATTGTGGGAATTAAGATTGAAAATCAATCCAAACATCATAAATAATATAATTGCTAATTTTTAGACTTCTGGTTGTTGTTTCATTAGACAGTAATTGGTATGTCTGAGTCTACTTTTTGGACTAAACACAACATTGTCATCATATAAATAGATGTGTTAGACAAACCTGATTTTGATACAAGAGCTATTTTAGAAGTATGAAAGATGAAAGAAACAGTTTCTCTCTTTAATCAAAAATTTAACAAATAGTTTAAGATGCTTTGCTTGTTCAGTAAGGATTGAATTGGTTTTCAATGAAGAAAAAGCGTGGAAAAGTGGTTTGGGGATACTAGGAGAAATGAAGTGGCTTGCTCTTTAACATAGCACGTTTGATTTGGAGCTTATATTTTATTGATGGTAATCGCCTGTACTTTATAATACCTTTCAACACGGAATTTCAGTCATTTCAGTAATGTTAAGTAATTAAACCTCCCACTGGTTCTGCCAATGGAGGTGTATTTATCATTATAACTATTTTGCAAGTGGGTAAACAGAGGCAAAAAAGGTTGAATTATTAATCAAAATAATAAAACCTCTAGGCTCCTGTCTCCCAGATGATGTTTAGTACTTCCTTCAAAATTTTGTTATAAAGTCAGTATAAATAAAAATAGACACCTTGCTCCCTGAGCTTGATAAACTCACGTAAAACTGTGCTGAACTTCAGAAAGCATATAGATTATTTTTTTT
Organism: Falco punctatus; assembly: GCF_963210335.1. Classification (NCBI taxonomy): domain Eukaryota; kingdom Metazoa; phylum Chordata; class Aves; order Falconiformes; family Falconidae; genus Falco; species Falco punctatus. The sequence goes on from NC_137589.1 coordinate 6,851,414, forward strand.
GGCTTCCTCACGGAGGGGCAGACTTTAAGGAGCTGTGTCAAACCATCATCTTGAGATCTTAATTCATCTTGCCAGAATGAGTTTAACCAACTTTGTAGTTTCCAGGGAAATAGGAAGGGGTTTTTTTAATGTATTTTTTTTCCTGGGGTAACATTTCCCTGCACCAAAGCTAGGTCTATTACTGTTCTCGTTTACACCTCCACCTCATTGATCAAGTTCTCATCTAGACACTCTGCGAGTATACGTTTCCGAAGTGCGGGCACACAATTATTTTGTCTTAAACGTGGCTTGGAAGAACTTCCTGGGGAGTGCTTAAGTTAATCAATAGTAATCGGAACTGGAAAAGATTTTCAAATTGTTTAAAATTAAAAAGAAATTGTAATATATGCAGAAAATAATTATTTTCTTTGAGATTTAATGTCAGATATTGGAGGTTATCTGCTACTGTTTTAATCTGATAGATACTAATATGGCAGCAATCAGAGTTCACTTCAGCAACAAAGAAGCTGTTCAAGTCTGAAAGCAATCCTCTCCTGACATGTTGGCACCGTCGTAGAGGAAAATGTCACGGTCAATATAAGCACATTTACTGACAGTTAGGTTTTTTCTTATGTTACTGAAAAGTGTTTGAAACTTGGCTTTTATCAAAAACAGAAACACTGGCCACTCTGAATGATAAAACAATAGTTTACAGCTTAGTCATTTTCCAGTTATAAAGCAATACTTTCATAAAAATAAACAATGCATACAGGAACAAGCCAAAACAATTACTCAGAGAAACTGTTGCATTCTTGCTGTCCTTGCTTCCTGATTTAAAACAACTGTCTCCAGTAGGAACTGGATGAAAAGCAGCGGGTTTTGTTTCGTTAAGTAACCACTTGCTGATCACTACAAGATAAAATACGGTTTCAGAATTCAATTGATACTGTGTAGGTACTTTCTAAGTTCCTAAATGACCTATTGCATGAAGAGCAGGTACATACATAAAAATAACATTCAGGTATATATATATTTAATTTTTTTTTATATATGTATGTATGTGTGTGTGTGTGTATATATATATATTTTTACAGACCGAACATTTCCCAAGTGGATAGTTACATAGAACTTTTGGCCTTCCTAGGGAAAGTAAAAAATTACTTAGAGGACAAGCACCTTCGTTAATAAAGGTTGTGTTGTTTATTTAATTTGTGGGGGTTTAATTACTACTAGACTTTTTTTTTTCACATTGTATTTTAGTATCTCTCTCATTGGATAGTATACTGTCCTATCTCAGTAAGAAAAATAATTTAGTGAGTAATTTCAAGCGGGAACAGGTTGCAAGCATAAATGCTCAAAACTCAGAAGAAGAGGTACGGGCTCCGTAAGTCTGCTAGCTTGATGGTGTTGCACATTCCAAGTATTGTGCTCAGATATTTCAGTGTTAAAGACAGCTTTTAAATTCTTCCCTGCTCTTTTAAACTCGCATAAGTACTAAGACAGATGAAGAGCTTTTGCTGTAATGTTCCAAGAAGATTCCTTCTGGTTCCTGTTCTGCAGGAAGATGATTTCATTGCCTTGTCTCACAGTGGGTGGGATATGGGACTGCTCCCAATCTGTGCTCCATGCGGTTCAGAGGCTAGAAGACAAAAGTTTTTCGGTCTCTTCTGGTTGTAAGGGCACCTGGAAGCCTTGTGTAAGTTCTTCTGGCTGGAGCGGTTACCTAGAGGTTCGTTCTCCAGCCCAAGAGCTGCCATGTGTTGCAGCCTCGCTCCTTCCAAGCCCTGGTATTCCTGCTAGAAGGCAGCAGATGAGGCTGCCGGCAGAGCAGAGCTGAGGGAAGCCTCTTCTGCCCAAGTGCGTGGCTTGAAGTTCTCTTTGTGTACAGAACACAGGAAACTTAACCAGGTCCAAAAGCTCTGACTTGGTTATGTCTGTCATTTAACGGAGCAAGCTCTCTTGGCACCTCTGCAGTCTCGCTCTTTTACTGGAACTGCCAGCGTACTTGAAGTTAGATGATTTCTGTAGGGCTTTACTGAATCACAGTATTTATCAGGACTGTCACTACGTAACTGTCAAACTTCCTATGTGCCTGAAAAATTCCACCCTTTAGATGGATGAGAGTGTGATATCGTCATAATTGCATTTTTTTGTAAATGCTTGCTATAAAATAATTTTGGATTAAATGATGTGTTCCTTTCATGTTGGCAGAATATAATTTGTCTCAAATGGCAGCAGACTGTTATATATGTGTTTTCTGAAAGTTAAATATTTTGATTCACACTTGCGATTTATTGATTTTACATTGTTACCAAATGGCATTTCAGAATCAGCTCAGAATACCATGGTTCAAAATCCTGTCACTCACATGATAAAGTTATTTCATGCGAACCACTCTGCAAATGGGAGTGGCAAGGAAAGAGGGAGAGCTCGAAGGAAGAGAGGGCAAATGCATTTTAGTGGCTAGTAGGTGTGAAAGCAATCCTGATTTTTATTATTTCTGTATATTCCTATGCAAACATTGCTTCTGTGCTATTAAACAATATTAAATCCAAAATTGAAAAGCTGTTTGTTATCATCTCTGCCTGGATTTGCCTGAATGTATACTAGGTCATAGATTTCAGTTTAGGTTTTAAGGAAATACTCCCTGGCTTAAAAAAAAAATCTTTATCATCGTTGTGCAGACATTACAGGTGTGTGATCCAGATGAATTCGGCGCGAGCATGTTATTTCATGTGAGCAAATAAATGATGGCAAGGTTTCTCAGTTTGGAGAGAGCGCCCTATACAGAATTACTGTATTACTATCACCAAAGCCAGAGCTGTTCTGACTTCACGAGGTCCTTCAGCACTCTAATTCTGTGCTGCTGGCGCTTTTGACACCCTGAATTTGCTGCCCACACATCTGCTGTAGTGAGTGTGGTATGAGTTTAGTGTAGGTCAGAAGAAACCTTTTTGGTCTGCGTGTGAAAAAAAAACGAGAGAGGTGACTTGCAAGGAGAAATGGCTTGTGTATAAACACACCAAATCCTTCTGGTAGTGCTATTAGGAAAAAAAAAAAAGACTGGAGTGCAAAATGCTATCCTGTATTGACAGCACTGTGGCGTATTTTAAAAGGTTCATCAAAGAATTCCTGCATATTGTAAAAGTGAAATTAATGTTACCTCTTGACTGTCTATTGCTTTCGTGTGCATCTTAATACTGAATTTTAAAAGCTCCTTAAGTTACAAACAAGCTACTGTATCTCCCGTAGCCAAGTGTCTGCAATACACAAATGTTTTCCTTTCTTCTTCCTTTTTTGTTTCTCTTTTCTCCCACAAGGAAAACGTTTTTCTCCACCAAAGGACTGTATTTAAACAGAAGGACTGTTCACAGTGTGCAAGAAAAGGATCATTGTGTTTTGTGCATGTATACATACAAACATGCATGTAGATAGGGGAGTCTTATCACCCTATTTTCCTAGTGTATGCGTGTGTTTAGCCTTGCTCGCTGGCTTGTGGTGCAGTGGTACCTTCCTCCTGGCACAGAAAACAGGCTCATTACGTTTTGAGCAGCAGCAGAGAGTGGCACATCGTGGAGCAGTAGCATCTGGTGTACTCGGTCTCAATCAGTGCATGCCAAAGGAATACTGCGTGCTGCTACTATGTCTGATAGCCTTTCATGTTTAATAGGTTTTCTTAGTACAATATTGCTGCCTTTCTTTGACTGCGCTGTCCGATTATCATATGTCCTTGTACGTACAGTGCTTTCTCACAAAGATAGATACATGCGCAATAATTAAATTTTGCGTGCAACGGAAGCTTCGTGGGCTATTGGAACTTCTGTATATTAACCATCTCTTCTTTTGATTACAGATACTTTCCTCGTAGTTGTTTTAAGTTACCTTTGGGTTTTGAGGGTAAAAAGGTTTCCAAAACTCTCAGAAGTAGACCGAGGTGTGTAGGTGGGTATAAAATATCTTCTGAGAGGCCTCTTAACCTTCTTGTTAGTGGGAGCGGAATTTCTTCCTAGTGAAAGACAAAGCCTTTTATAGCAGCGATACCGACATAGACGTAGTCTCAGACTCGAAGCTCATGCTGGCTAACGGTTAGCTGTTGGAGTAGGTGGGAGCAGTGAACTTGGGCATTCCGTTGCGTACATCGTCTGCACCAAAAGCGGTGGCAGCCGCAAGGCTGTGGTTCTAAGGAAGCCAGTGAGTGGCTTCGTTGTGAACCCCGGTGAGACAGAAGAAAACCTGTTTGGTTTAGGGCAGTTTGTTCCTGTACAAGACCGTAACATGCTGCAGTGGCGTGGTCTGTGGCTTATCTGGTTGTAATTCAAATTTAGGCAGCTGGGTTCATCTAACTGGACCGGTCATAGCTGTAATTGGAATTCTACTCAAAATGGAGACAAACTCAGTGTAAATACTTAAGGGGGGGGGGGGGGGGGGGAGGTGGTGTCTAATTAGGTTTCTTCAAACCCAAATCTGTTCAGTTCAGATTTTATACATTTTCTTCCTACGTTGTTAATTCCACTGTGTGAGTCGTACTGCTACAATATTTTTTTTATTGCTGTAACTGTTTTTTTTTTTTTTTTCCTAAGAAATGTTATAGTTGGCAAAGAGTTCTCATACACACCACTTTTAATTTCTAGATGTTGTAATGTCAAATAGTTATTGAAATAAAAATATGAAAAACCTCTTGGAAGAATGCAATTTAATGGCAAAAGTCATTTTTAGGAAACACAGAAGACGGAGCTCGAGCCTGTGAGAGTTCCTGGCCTTTATTTTGCAGGATCTGAAAAGCAAGCTCTCCTATCTGCCTCTCAGTACTTTTGTGTTGCCTTTCCAAGGAAAAGGGAGTTGGATGCAGGCCTGAGTGAGATCTCACGGGGATAGTTGTTCTGTACCTTAAATTACAATCAGATGTATTTTAGTTCAGATGAAATTTTCAGCCTAAAATTGGTAAGAAGCCTAATTATTTGACCAGGTTACTGTTTACGTAGACCACTGTACAGCAATCTGTGATTTATCCACAGCTGGCAACATGTTAGCCTTGAAAGGTTTTTATTTTGTGTTTGGAACAGTTTTTTACAAAAATCCAACTCTGTTCATTAAACAAAAAACTAAAAGATGGTAGAGATTGCTATGGAGACAAGATGTTATATAAACTGTTCATTTTAATTCGTCAGAATGTAAAAATAGCAAAGAAGCTTGGATGTTTACAGGCTTCCAGTCGTTCAAGGTACTGAGTAACTCCACAAGATGCAAAGCATTCTTGTGCCCTTTGGACTTTTAACGTCATGTAGCAAATCGTGCCCAGATTTTGAAATCAATCATGTATTTGTCAGACTGGAGAGTGTGGAGTATGGAGAAACAAATAGGAAGACTTTCTAAGTAGTCTTTAATCTGTAGGCTCTTCATTATGTCATTTTTTCCAGTAGAATGCCTAAGGTGAGCTGTTAGCTGAAGTATGCAGGATAAAAATACAGATATTCTGTGATCCAAAGACATAATAATATGGATAAGAACTGGAAAATAACACTGTTTCGCTATTATACCTTTTAGAGTGTCATGGTGGTGATGTTACGGATAGGACTGAGGTGGTGTTTTATTTATCAGACCCCCCTCAAAGTTGTTTGTTACTGTGCCTTAGACATTATCTCTTGCTTTAAATATAACACTTGCTGCTCTTGCTTGAAAATTACTGTTATTCACTGAGTTTGAGAAGAGTTTGTAAAATTGCTTTTAGGATTATAGAAATGAAACATACAAGATTTGTTTAATTAGTGTAAAGACTAAGCCTTTGTCTAATTAGTAGAGTAATGAAACTGGACGGGATCTTTACATAACTCTTGGAACACGTGCAGTCGAGGTAACAGTCTGCAATGCTAAATTCCAAACGGCAGCCTGGAACTGTTCTTCATACAGGGTTGAAATCACCATTCGCAATTTAATAGGCAAAGTCATTTCTGGATGAGTTTGTTTCAATGTTCTGTTTCACAGTTGATACTCGAATGTTCATATTCAGAGTAAAGAGCAATACTTTTGGGAGGGGGAGAAATAAAATACATGCGCGGAAACGTGAAAACCCCTAGGATTGTCCAAAACAGTAACGCCTACTACAATGACGGCATACTCAACATGTTTATAAAAAACAAGGTAATCATTTTTCAGGCAAGGGATTTCATTGATCTCCTAGCTGCATATAGACCCATCGTACTGGGTTTTGGAAGTAAGCATCACAGTCTAACTGGGGCATTTAGAATTATATCACCTTTTAAAATACGAACATTAGTTTTAGCTGCCCTGGGAAAGTGTACTGCGTGGAATGCAGAGGAGGGGAGTTATGTTTCATTTTGGAAGGTTGTGATTATAGGCATGTGTAGATTCTTCATCACCTCCATAATACCTTAATGGAAAGGCAGTATTTCCAGCTTTTATCTGTGCATGCATGTGACAAAGGTGGGTTTGGGGAGACGACTTAGAAGCAGCATGCTTCTTGTGGTTCCTCATACGGTAACATATTGGTAACATACATTGATTTCTTTGGATGCTTGCAGGGGTTCTTCCTGACGGTGTCACCAGAAGCAGTATTAAAAGTGGCTGCTCAGGCTTCTGCAAACAACAAGATCTTCAGCTTGAATCTTTCTGCGCCGTTTATTAGCCAGTTCTACAAAGAGCCTATGATGAAAGTCATGCCTTACGTCGATGTCCTTTTTGGAAACGAGACGGTGAGTCTTACAAAAGCAACTGCAGTATCTGTATCTCTTGTACCTGGCTGTTTGTGTCTAGGAGCCGGCTTGCTGGTTCTCCCTTACTTACAGAGGGAGACTGACCACGTGAAGTGTCACTAGATAATGAAACCCACAGTCAGGGGGCTGTGATATTTCAGTAGATGCCAAAGATGTAACTTGACTTGTTAGAGGTTTACAACTCACTTGTTCTAGTGTAGAGACATGGACAAATTACTGTAAGTTAAAAGAGGAAACAACCCAGCACGCTGGCTGCATTGTTCTAGCTGTCTGCATGCATGATGTACCTGCCCAGAAGCTAAGTCTCTGCTGGAAGAAAACATATGAAGGGTTACGGCGGAGCTGCTGAGGTTCTGGAACTTGTTTCTGTACCCGTACTGCTGCTGTTAATAGCATTTTCTGATGAAGACGACTCTTTAGGGAGAAGTGGGAGGAGAAAACTAAGAAATGGTTAATTGGTTTAGAAGGTTCTCATTGATTTTACGGTAGGTGGACTGGCAGTCCATCTAAGGAAGGATTATCTTTGCTATGCAACAGTTGGCAAACAGATTGCATGAAATTCTGCCTGGAAGTCCATGGTAATAGACCAAACGAATTCATATTTCACTCACTGTAGTGCTGTTACTTTTTCCTTTTTGTCCTCTTCAGAAACTGCTCTTAAATATTTATTGGTTTGCTCAGCAGAAAAAGGTTTTAAAAAGCCTTGGAAAGTATGACACACCTAAATGAAGTGCGGGCTTGTCTCTCAAGTTAACTACATTGGTACAGGAAAACTATGGAAGAGCGACTTGTTCCTGTCAGTGATTGTTCCTGATAGTGACACAGGGAGTTGCACCAACACAAGTCAGTTTTTCTACTGTTGTCCCCACGTCCACGTTGGGGGCTAGCATTGTTACAGATACAGGAATTTGAAGACGACAAAAAAAAAAAAAAAAAAAAAAAAAAAAAAAAAGTGGTTTTAAAGTGAAGAAAATTGCAATGTTTTTAGATGCAGTAGGATAAGGAAAACCTTTTTAAGTATAGTTGACAGTATGGAAGGAGTATTTTCCAGGCATTTTGTTGCTATTTCCAATTGTTACCTTTTGTTCTGCCTTCCACAAAGATGCTACTGGATATTTTGGTTTAATAGCAGTATAAGCTCCACACAAAAAAATCTTGTCGGATTTCACAAATGAAGTAATGCCAAATCTAGTCAATGTTCGGGTGGAAGGGCTTCATAGCAACTCCAGGGATTAAACCGTGCTGGTCTTTTATGTAATTGCCCCATTGACCTATTAGGAGAATTCAGATCACAGTGGTTCATAGGTGCTGTTCATCAGAAGATAAAACATAGGTTGTTACTTATTCTATATTTGTACACTTTACAAACAGTTGTCCACCATAGTGGCAACGTTCCATTTTTAGAAATTCTATTCGGACTACCTAAATTTTCCAAGCCATTTCAGTTTGCTATGGTATTATTCACCTGCTGTCATAAAATATTCTAGAGGACTGTTGTGTGTATTAAATTTGAAAGACTCCCCTGGTTTTCTGTGTATTAAGTTTTGAAAAAATTTAGTGTCTTTCAGGAGACAAGATATTATTTAAACTGAAGTAATAATCTTAAACTTGGCAGTATGAGATAGAGACATATATCTATACATACATATATATACACACATATACATATATACATACATACACACACTTCAGAGTACCAGCATCTTATAGTTTGTTGCTTATGACCCTGGTCATTTTTTAGTCCCTGCTTTCTGGTATATAAGCTGGCTGTTGCTACTTTTGAGTTGTTGAAATGCTATTTGCAGTGGTTTCTTCTCTTGTCTTTCTATATGACTTGAAACCACACTCTTGGCACAGTGTAATTCTAGTTTTTAGTAGCTGCTGTATCTTGTGATTGTCAGTATTTCTGCTCTCTGCATATGGTTTCTGGTAAAGAGTAGTTGCAAAACTCAGAGAAGCTCATTCTGACATGTTCTGTCTTCCAGTAGCTTCCTCCTTTGATGATTTTTTTTTTTATCTCCCATACTCATTTCATCTACAAATACATTCAGGATTTTTTTGTGTTTATGTGCGGCTTGATGGGCAATGAACCATTTCAGCTAGCCAGCACCGATTTGTTTATTGTGATTTCCTTTTTGCTAAATTCTCCATCAGTTTTTCTAGTTTAGTTAAATACTGAAAGGGCAAAAGTTAACATATAAGCAAGGCATATTAAGTGATGTGGTTGTTACTCTATTAGTACAAACAATACTCTTAAACGCAATTTTTATTCTTCCCTATATTTATCTTTACTCCATATTGTAGACCAATACAATTTTATTGTTAAGCACTGAGCTGTTTATTTTTTGAGTAATACAAAAACATCCAAGAGCAGCAAAATTCCAAATTGCTGCCATTCCTAAACTAAAACAATTGGCAAAGTGATTTTAAATTACATCTTCTACTTAAAAATTTACATCTGAATGGAGATGGGTTATTTCAAGTTTCAGCCAGATGGTAATTAAAATGGGCAAGTTATAAACCTCTCGGAATATATGTTCTAGTTTAGAATGTAAATGCCAGCATACCCTTGGTGGCAGTGGAGACACTGAATGCTGTAACAACTCAGTACACATACCGCTTCCAGCATTAGCTCGGTGACCACTGGTGTTTTGACCATTTGTTTAAATCCCTCCTATAACTAACCAAACATCTTGTCTTGGATTTTTGATACCTATTAACTGTACTTCATATAATAAATTTAGTACAGAGCATTCAGAATCCGAATAATTATATGTTCATTGCTGCTAACCAATTAGGGCCGTTCTGCAGTCATTATCTAGCAATACATGACTGGAGAACTTGATTATTGTCATTGCTTTTAATTTTTATTAAATTAAGGTTTTTTTAATAGTGTCATTTTGCAAATGGTTCTTAGCAATAATACCTTCCAAGCTACCATAATCACTGGATAATTAACCTGCCAGGATTAAGCACACTCTACTTTGCCTCAGGATGCTTAACTCTCAAATAAGGTCAATTATCTCCTGATGATAACTGCTTTGTCACAAGTTGCTGCTTAATTTGTCTGTAAAAGCTCACCTTAGAATACATATTTTACAACTCAAAGTAACTTTCAGTAAGAGAATGGTCAAAGGAGGGAAAGCTTTTGAAATTACATCTCTACACAGAATTGTAGAATGTTTCCTGCACAGCAATTATACTAGGCAAGTAAATGAGACTAAATTTGCATATATTTCTTTCCCAGACAGGCTAAAGCCTGATGTTTCCGATGTGCCTGGCCCATCAAAGTCAATAACGGGCACAGAATGCGTACCTCCGAACCTGGTTTCCAGTCTGCCCAGATGTGGGTTACAGTGGCATCTCCTTGGGGAAGGAGCTGCTTCTGGGGGGGGCAGCCTGTAGGTTGGGACGTGCAGCAGGATGGCAGTTCTTGTCGTGGAGGTATTCACAATTCAAGGGACACTAAAAAGCTTTCATATGACTCATCACTGCATATGGCAGTCATCCGTGACTCAGAGGAGTATTTATTAAGATACTGATGTGTTAAAGATCTTCGGGGTTCTCTTCCTACGTGTAGGCAGGATGTCGCTGAGAAATTTTAGAATATAGAAACTTCAGAATTACAGACGTGCTGAGCTCCTTAGCTATTGCTTTACAGTAAAAGCCAAACAATATCTCTTACAGTGTACAGTGATCAGTAAAAGCTGAAGAGGTTATGTGGAAGAGAAATCGTGGCTTTCTTTAAAGCACGAATATAATAAAGAAAAGTAAGATAGCAATTATTCTTGGAAATTAGATCCTCTTTCTCTCTAGTGTAAAGAGCTGTTACTTCTAAACACCCAGTCTCTGAACAAATTAATTACAGGATTGTAAGCTGAAGTTCTGCAAAGACAGATGCTTCTGCAAGCTCGTCAGGAAATTGATACCGATGTGACAGCAAATGTGCTGAAAAGAAAGAAGGCTGGGTGAAAGACTTCTATGTTTTAAAAAGCAGTGGCAGTAGCTCTAGTGGGGGTTCTGGAGTTACGAATCCTGAGCTTTAAAAAGATGGGTGCCTTTGTATGTAATAAGATATCAAATGGGCCTTGTCATCTTTTCGTCTTACAGGTCTACCAAAATGGTGCCTCCTTAATTTAAATTATTTTCAAGTGAGGTCTTGAACGCTAACACAGACATTCCTACAAATACGTGTAGTTAGGACACAGCCTGTAAGAACCTTAATAGGCCGTTATAGAGGCGGGTCTCCTTAATGACATGGAAAATTCTCAATAATGGTGAGGAAAACCAGTAAATCAAAACCTGATAACAGTGGTTAACATGCTCCTGATTTGCAACTTGCAGTCAGTCTGTAGTTGTATGCTTATTTTAACCTGGGGAGTGAATGGAAATGCTGCCAAGTTTTCTGGCATAAAACTGTGTTCAGCACACTGGGTTTTACATCTAAATGCCAGTTGCCAAACAAATTGGTCTATTCCCTTTCTGTATCCTCTAACGCATGTTTGTAAACAGCTTCCACTCCGTGTACTTTGATACATTACGGTAAGATACGACACTGTGGACAGCCTTCATTCCCACCTGCAAATCTCCTCTGCTGGCTGATCACCTGGGACCAGACTGATACCTGCAGGCTTAGCAATCTGCCCACAGCTCACAAGAACCTGGAATGAGACATAATCACTTTTGTGAGATAAATGAGCCTCCTGGTGATTCTTTTTAAACTAGTGTGCCTTCATAATGGCATCTTGGAATTTACACTGGTGTAATTGCTCCCGTTTATAGACCTAGCGGATGGTTTTCCACACTACCTGAGTGTTCTTTTGCACTAGTGAATTGGCTGAGTCTGAGGGAAGCGATTAAGAGGTAAGAGACAGGAGTTAACAGGTGGCAGATGTAGGTTGCTGCGTGGAAGAAGACAAATGCAGTTTGACTTTCAATAAATAAAGGGAGACAAATATTTCAGTCTGCTCTTCTGGATCAGGTGGGGCCAGGAAGTAAGGAACATAGCAAAGGGTGGCTGGCCGTGCCATAAATATCACCCAGTCGATGTTTCTGTTTGAATTATTTTCAAATAAGCATTTTAAATCATTTTTGAATGTTTGAAATTATTAGTAGAAGGCAAGTACCAGATTGTCTTTGAAACTGAGTGTCTTGAAGAGGCTGGTTTTACTGTAGTGACTTGCATGTGTGTTATGTAAAGAGCCCTTAAGAGCCCTTGATTCTGCCTTTTTAGCGTACCGGACCTGGTCCCACGTTGAGGGGTTATTGTCAGGCAGCGGTGGTTTTCAAACTCTCTTCCTTGTGAGTTCAGCCTTTGGCTTCTACCTCTGGTCATTTTGAGTTAGGTTTTCAGAAACATTAATCATCATAAATGAAATCAAGTTGGATGTCAGTGTTTTGCATTGCAATTTGTATGCCAGTATTTTCTGCTTGCTTACGCTTTCGGAAGTCCTCAGAAACCTGCCCCACAGGTGAGGATAATTATCTTCGTTTCGTAGGTTGAGTGAGAGGCTGAGGTTTGCACAGTCCCCTACAGGGAGTCTGCGGTTCAGTTAAAAATCAGAGTCAGGTATTCTGACCCAGTTTATTAAATACACATGGGGAAAAAATTTGTAAGGAGACATCTCATCTCCTCTTCTGTTTTAATGGGTAGAGGTTTATAAGGTCAGCTGCTGCTGCTGTTTGCTTTTCTAAACTGCAGTAAACAGATAGCAATTTCTTTTTATAAATGCTATATTTAAGATTTCTGCAAAGTCTTTGTAGGGAGCCTGGGAATTAAAAAAATTGTAATTCTGAATGGAGGAAAGGTAAATGTTCTTTGTTGTCTTCGTAGAATTTTGACGCACACTTCCTGGTGCAGGTGTTGTGTTTTCAATTACAGGAAAGCTATGGCACTGTAATATTGCTGCTTAATTCATAGAATTCACTTTCTCAATATTGGAATATCGAATAAATTGTGGCCGACTGAAAAATGAGACAGTCTCTAGCACAAGACAGGTTGATAATGTCAATGGCATGTTGTAAAGGTGTGCCGTGGGAAGGATGCTGAAACAGCCCAAGGCTATTTCAGCTGCAGACACTGAATCTGCTTTGCCCTCTCTCCTCTCCTTCCCCCTCTCCCCGTCCCTTGTGAACTGCAGTGGCCCTCTAAGAGAAAATGCTTTTAAATCATTTCCCAACCTTGCAGCCGTCTTTGATAAAAGCCCTGTTATCTGAAATGATATGAATCACTGTGGAGTTAATCATACCTTATACAACAACATATTTTATTGTGATTCATTCTGTCTCAATTAATCATCTTATTTATCTACATTGTCTCAGCTGCTGCGCTGAAATTCATGAGTAATAAGCAAGTAATTATTTTAGTATAGTTTACCTAGTACATAATGAATGAAAGGACAATTGAGAGCCAAGTATTTAGATTTGTATTTAGTACTGCTTTCAGCTAATGTCTAGCTATTGAAGCGATTTGGAGATCCTGTCTCAAAACTGGCCTTCTTTTTTCCTGTTACGGAAAATAAGCAGGTATTTAGGAGAGAAGTTTATACTTTCCAACAGGCTTCGCTTCTTCAAACTAAAAATATTTTCTGGTAGTCTCTCAGAATGCTTAAGGATATTTATCCTTCCTTATGCTATGCAGTGTTGAGATACTTCTCAGATTGCGAATTCTGGAGAGAGCGCAGCACAAGCAGGAACACGTCCTGTGAGCAGGGAAGGCAGATTTCCCTGCGTTTCAGCAGCTTGTGTTGTGGAGACGATGATTGATAACCCTTTTCACTTCGTAGCACTTCCCAGAGCATCTCATAACACTTCCTAAACATTAAAGCTCAGAATAAACCAATAAGGTGGGTGTGTAGTCCTGTCTCTGTTTCACAGGTGGACAATGGAGAGGTTATTTGCCCAAGGTCATAGAGCAAGAGCAGGGCCAGGAACAAGCAAAATCGAGGTCTAACTTTTTTTCTTCTTCCTAGTGTCCTGAAATGATGTCAGCTGCAGGATATATTTAGGATAAAACTCAGCTGTCTGGAGGGAAAGACCTGCAGCATTTGGCATTCAGTTTTCTGTGTAATATTAACGTATGTCTCTGAAAGCCTTCTAAAGGTGAACTGCAGATGCATTCTCAATAATCAGAGTACTAGGGCAAAAGTGTGTAATACATAATATAATGCAAATATATAATGTAAGAGCTGCAAAAATAAGAATATGAATAACATATAGTTATACAGCTGATAAGAACTAGAAGAACGGGAGACAGAAATGCTCACAAGAACGTCTTTAAATCAGTGTAAATCTGGAGCACTTTTCACAGAGGTATGTGCAGATAGCAGGGCAGATAACATACATAGGTTTCAACGAAGGCTTTGTTTTGCAGTCCAGCTAAGGTCTATTCAGTGACTCCACATTTCAAGCTCTGTTTGGGGCCGGTGTAGCCGGTTTCTGATTCAGAGCATCCTTAGATCACACTAAAGCCTTTTAGGCCAACATCTGCTGAGCATTCTCCCCCTGTTACAGTCCTTACAGTGAATTGTAAGGCTGCTGTGCCATGTTATCCCCACGGATAACATCTCAACGTGAGCCGATGTGGACCTCTCTCACCTGCCCTTATCACACAGTCTCACCTGCCCCCTTTAGTCAGATTTAGCAATTTTATGTCCCCAGCAAGAGTGAGTTCTGAGGGCTAGATTACTGTTGGAGCACTGAGTCAGTCCAGCTTCCCAGGGCAACACATCACTAAGATCTGACCAGATGAGAGGGTGACACATGGTGCTACAGAGGACTTGGGAAGAGAAAGCCTGATAACCTCTCTCTTTCATCTGCTCTAACCGGTCTATATTGTTAGGGTCTCCCAAGCAATATAGCAAAGAAACAGTCAGGGACATAGCGTGCCTTAAAGATTTTATTTCTGTTGTATAATATTTACAGCAACATCCTTTTTAGTTCTGACATGTTACATATGCAGCCGCTCAATATAATTTTATCAGCAGGTATTTAGTTGAATGCTACTGTGCCGTGGATAAGTTCAGGTGTTAGCAATAAAGTTCTTGGACAGAGGTTTTTATATGAAAGAGCTTGTATTTGCCTAAGGAGTGTGTATTGGTGCTTCCTGTGTTTATAAATCTGTGCCGGAACAAAGGGTTCTTGAAAGAGGAGGAAAGGGAAGGATAGTCAAGGAGCTGGTAGTAAATCTGGTGTTCAAAACGCTGCAATTATGTATTGCAGGGGTCTGGAGGCTGCTCTGAACTACACTGCTCTAAACGAAATTTTTCGAGAAAGTATGCGATATAACATAATAAATGCATAGACTAAAAGTAGATGTGTTTTTCAGCCTCTATGAGTGCAAACGGTTTAGCAGTAGTTTTAATACTGAAGCTGCTTAAGAAAAATAAATACAAAATGTGAAAGTATACTTAAATGCAAGTGAGTTGAAACTCCATTAGGACAGCTTTTGATTTTTGTTTTTAAAGCTATGTAAGAAAATGATCTTGAAAACATAGTTTGGGGGTTTGGGAATAAATTAGCAATATATTATGTTAACATATTTTTCTGTACTATTACATAGCACTATTTTTTCAAAATTACAGTTTCAACCTCGTCTCTTTTCTCATGTTATCTTTGTCTATCAACACCTTCCTTCACCCTGCTTATATAGCTCAAATAATATTTTTTATTCTGTCAAGATATTTTCACATCTGATTACAAATCAAGTAGTTTCATTTTTCTGACTTTCTTCAACAAAGAGAATAACTTGGCATTTGAAACCTCTCCTTTCCAACTAGTTATAAATTCTTCTGTCATTGGGATTCCTGCTGTTTGAAGATTTTATAATAAATGTAACCCACTGATGTTTCCTTAAGACTACTGAAAAGGTGCTGTGTCTACGTCAACAACGCAAAAAGATTTTTCCTTCGTGCATTGACATATATGTTGAAGGTGGTTAGCGCTGGCTTCTTCTGAACTGTTACTGGTTAAAATGTGTATTTAAATTTTAATTAGATTTAGAGTTTATTCTAAGACATTAGAATTCATAATACTCAGCTTTTTCATTGATTAAACTTACTAATTATACAATTAAAATATAATTTGTCCCTCCTCTAAATGGCGTTAAAAGGAAAGCTAAATGTACACTATATTATGAAGCATATGCATTGGGTCATAAATGTATGTAAAGGTTGCAAAAATATTCTGTAATTTTCAAATAATTTTTCAAAGAGTTGTCAAAAAGTTAGGAAAGGAGCTTGGAAAAGGAGTAGAAAAAAATACAGTTGCAGTGTACCTAAAATACCTGAAAGATAGATAAAAGCATCCGTGGTTTTCCCAAAGGTATTAATTGAGCTCCAAAACCTGGCCTCATTTATAAACAGCAGCCTTGGGGTGATAATTTTGCAGCCACATGAAAGTGTCTCCTTAAGCTATATTTTGAGGTTTAATGGTCATATTCTGACTCACAATACCATTTGTTTCAATATTGGCCTCCCAGGGAAGCAATATGGAGACATAGTTTTTGTGTAGGTTTCTGTTCTAAGTGAATGGAACTCATCTCTCCTGGTCATTAGACTTTTTATTTTTCAATTCTCCACAGAAATGTTCCACTAAACCTTTAGTGAAAGTACTGCCAACACATATGTGATCAGTAACAACGTCAAAGTGTTGCTGATTAAGTCCTCAGACCTTCATTTGACACCTCGTATTCCACGTCAAACCCAGCAGCGTGGGGGTCGCGCTAGGGAAATGTGAGTCAGTGTGCTTTCCACGCTGGAGTAGGTTCCAGGTGAAGGAGGTTTCCTCTGAGGGAAAGAACTACAGCAGTCTGACGGCTGGGACGGCAGAATTTTTGAAATACATAAATCTCTTTCTTGGTTATGCTTCTAGCTGTGTAGAGGGGGACCCCCTACTCTGAACCTGAAATTCAACAGTTGTATTATTCTTCATCCTCAAGTTTTTTCATTTGGAGGAGGCGGTTTCACAAGCAAAGTTTCTTCTTCCCAGCCGCAGCGAAGGTAGAGATTTGCCACCACTCTCACCCAGGAGGCAGCCGGCAGCATCTGCTGCTGGTTGGTCCAGGTCTTGGAGGGCAGGTTCTCCCTGCCCAGGAAGGCCCCGGGTCTTTCTCCGTAAGCTAAAACCTTTAGCGTTTGGGAAGCTCACTTGAAAGCAGTGGGAAAGCGGTACACGTTCCAATGGAAGACCCTTAGGATCCCCAACTAATCTGTCCTTAGTGATACTTGTCAAGCTGTTCTGCTACCAAGGTACAGCCCTGCTAGTTGAATAGGCTGTTGGGGGATATCCCAGATATTTCTGGACTTAGGACTTTTATTTTACATGTTTCTGATGCTGAAGTTTGGTGGATCTTGATTCAGGGGAAGCTCGGGTTTTTTATTGAGAAATTTTGCCTCTTGATCTTGATGTTACTGTCCCTTGAGTCGCAGCCAGCCTGCAGGTGCCAGTCAGCCCATGCTTGTCTCTGTTTGTGGCTGTCCTTCTGAAGGATGCTGGGTTTGTAGTTCTGAGGGACCAGGCTGTTAGCAGTATCTTTGGTTCCTGGCTGGTAAGAGACCTCCAGAATTGGGTCCTCTTCAGGATCTGTCTTAACAAAGTCTTTCTGCTCTGGAGCCTCTGCTCTGAGAGACCTGGGCATTTTTATCTTGTCTAGTCAGACCTTTGACCTCTCCAGGCTGTGCGACATTCTTTCTTTTTTAAAAGACCTGGAATTTTCATCAGAAATGAAGTTGTAGCCATAAATTGCGTTGCTGGGGCAGTTCTGATTGCTCTGAAAGGAGAACCTTCCTGCAGCTAGAAAAATATGTGAAATTTCGTGGAGCTGCAGGTGTCTTTCACAATCAGTTCACCTGAATTTTTTTCATAACCTTTTTGAAACGTGTGTGGCATGTATGGATGGGCAGTCAGGTGGTCTTAACACACACCGTATTTAATGTACGTGTCATTCTGGAGCAGCAGTGATTAACATGTCTTTTTCCTCTCGTTGGAATTTCTACTAGACCAGTAGAAATATCTGTGAGTGGTCTTGGACACATACCAGTTTCA
The DNA here is from genome assembly GCF_963210335.1 of Falco punctatus. NCBI lineage: Eukaryota > Metazoa > Chordata > Aves > Falconiformes > Falconidae > Falco > Falco punctatus. The sequence continues at coordinate 6,869,167 of NC_137589.1, forward strand.
GATAAATGGATCAGTCAATTTAAATTCTGCACATAGAGTTGCCAAACATGATGCGTTTGATTTGAACATCAAAGTAAATGCCAGATTTGGATGGAGCTGCATCTTCGTGTATGCGAATTACGATAATGAGTCAAACTACTGAATCTAGCCGCTCAAAAAAGAACAGTCATCATCTGGAACCAAATTCGTTGCTTCTAGAATCCAAACTGGTGAAAAGAACTTCAGAAGCGCATAGCCTTCTGCTGGCCAGTGGTAGCCTATCTCTGAACACGGGTTATCTGAGAAATGGGTGGACACCACATATGAGTGTTCTAAAGGGTAGCACTGGTGGGAGGTGGACCCAGTATTTAGAGTACACCATGGAAACCATAGGTTTCAGGAGTCCCTATTAACCTACTTGCAGATGAGCTTCTTTGGTATCTCAGACAAGAACTTTGTGTCCCAAGAGGAGTTGTACACCTATATTTTTCAGGTAGAGCAAGCTAACATAATCTTCAGCTGTGTTCTTGGGTTAATTTTTAAGTTGGCATGGAAGTGACAATGTAAGTCGTCCCAAAGTTATCTTTTCATTTACAACAAAGATACTAAGTTGGGGTTTTTTGGGAGGGGTCTTCCTTGCAGCAGATTTTATTCAAATCATACCTATTCATTCTGCACCTCTTCCATTGGAGTTGGCTTTTTGGGACATTTTATTTAGGACTTTTAAATGTCAATTACCTCCTTTTAACCAATCTTCACCTCAACTATTCTTGGGCAAAAGTTTCTTGTTGTTTGGAACTTCGAATTGCACCGGATAGAATACCACAACATAAATTAACAGAAGTTGGTTGCTTTGGAGAGCATTTAGATCAATCTGGAGTGAGAGAAGAATATGTAATGGGTTTAATCAGGAATGTTACCACACCAGGAAGATGTTTAATTCAGGAGTAAATTATGCAGACATTCTTTTGTACGGCTGTTCAAGGTAACAGTTTGTAGTATAGTATCCTATGTAATGAAACACAAAGCAATCCCCCCCTAATTTTTTCTGTTTCAAAAGCTGTATGTTCTATGGTACAGGAATGGTCTTGAGTGTTAGGGGCTTGGGGAGAATTGGATAATTAGACAGTAATGCTATCCACAGTAAATATCCATTTCCACTTATTTTCCAGGGTAAAAGCCAACTCTTTAATGAGAGTTTAAAGGAAGCTGAAATATTCTGTAAACTTTCCGTTTTATTTATAACTTTTTTTCTGTGTCCTGGACTAGATAGATTGCTAGTCTGATCCATTATGGCCAGTCCTGTGGTTATTGCACAAAGATATTTTTTTCAAGAAAAGATTAGCCAGATAATTAGAACTCTCTCATTTTACAATTTATACAGCATGTGGAAAGTTTTTAGATTAATTTTTTTTAATTAGAATTGAACAGCTGCTTTATGTGCTACCGTTTTGTTCATCCGTGAATAAGACCTTTTGCAATAAATCCTTGTTCACAGTAACAAGTAAGAAAAATTGTATTTTGTGTAGATAAAATTCCCAAAAGGAGATCTGAAATATATCCAACTCATTCTGTAAACTGTTTGAAATATAACTAAGTTTGTCTATAATAATCTGTCCAAACCATGTTACTAATTTAAATCAAGATCATAACAAGTTCTGTTGCCTACCTCTTCATAACATTTCCTTAACTACGTTTGTTGGTGGGTTGTTGTTTTTTTTCTTGTGTATTTCTTGCATTCCATTTTTCTGGAATCAAACACATCATACCCAGCAACAGCCTGGGGTGCAAATTTGGTGTAACTGTGCGATGTTGTCCTATTTTAATTCCACATTTTACAAACACTCCTATGGATCTTATGTTGCCTGTCTCAGCTATGTGGAAAGCATAACAAGGTCTTCAGTAGTAGTTATTACTCAGCATAGTTACTGTTCTTTCTCACCAGAGCCAGCTTCTGTGCTCTGAACTACTCCAACGAGTCATCTTGTCATAAACCACCCCTTGAAATCTCCTCCCCTGTTCCTGCTCCGTGTTCTCCCTGCCAGTATGAAATGCCCCCTCGCGTTACACTGCCTGGAGACTTGGGGGGGCGGCGTTCGGGCCTGCAGCGATGCCCTGGGGCCTGGGGCGGCTGGAGGTGGCAGGCGGACGGGACTGTGGAGGGGAGATCCCCAGCGTGCCAGCCAGGCGCGCAGAACGTGCGGCCTGCACTTGAAGGCCTCCAGGATATTAAGCCTTACATACCAGTTCACCATTTATCAATAAGCTATTACGGGATAACCTTAGAAGGTTTCTAAAACATTTTCCCCTGAGCCTCATACGACTTCCTGACTTTGCAGACAAAGGCATATGAAAAATTGTATCAATAAAATTTTTAAATTCTATAAAACAGTTTTCCTCTGAAACATGTCATGTACAAAATATATGATGGGTTGGCATGTTAAAATGGTTTTGCGGATCCTTTACTAAGGCAACTTGTATTACTAGCTTGCAAACCGACCATTTGAGTAATGTGTCCATCCTAAGACACCTTTTCTAAGAAACCATCACGTGTTCTTTTCCCTTATCTGTCTGCCACCCTTCTTACTACAGTGGTAAACTGTATAGGAGAGGCGTTCGGTGTACTATACCCCGTACAAAACAGACTGAGAGGCATGTCCTGGCCGGAGAACTTAGTTTCAACAGAGATAACAAACGAAAGGCTGGAGAAGTAATGACCAGAGGTGAGATGTCCTAACATTGATCATACACTTGCTTGCTGCCATTGCCAGGAATGTAGATAAGGTTTTTTTCCCCTGTAATCTCATATATCAATTTATAAAAGAAATTCAGTCAATGGAAAAGGAAAAAGTAATAATGGACTGTGCTAAGTCCAGATATGCGAGTCCCTTCACTATAGATTTTTTTTTTAGCAATTCTTTTGTATCTCATGTTGGTTTTTTTTCATTCTGAAATATCATGGAGAATTAAAGCAGTTCAGGATCAGTTAAAATTATAAATATTTAAGAAAGCAGTATTTAAGATTAACTGTTCTCCATTTACTGACCATTACTTGGAACCAAAAAAACCTTGTATTTTTGTAAGCATAGTAAGCTACACTGTTTTTCTTTAAACTTTAGGGTATGAATTATACTCCTATAATGACAGCTGCAGGGTGGAATGTTTTAACACACTGGAGTGAGATATATCTTGGACACATTCTTGGTATCTTAAGTTCAACATGCTCCATATGGTGCCACTGAGCCAGTGATTTTGAAGAAAACAGTCAAAGACTGCTGAAACAGCGTAAAATACAAATTAGTCTTTGCTATATAAGTAAAAAAATTCACTGTCAATCTTTTCAGCTTTCTGCATGAATACTTCCAGCAACTTTTAATAGTAGTCCCCATGTTTTAAAACAACTGTTGAATTCTAGCAGAACAGAGTGAAAGAGTGTGGGCTAAGACTGCATCCTCATTATTAACTGTGTTATGCCTCAGCCTTGTGCAGGAGAGCAGAGGGAGAGGAGGCTGGGCTTCCCTGTATTGTCACATCAGTCTAACGTGGCAGCAGGGATTGTGTGTTGCAAGATTTGTGAGAAGTAGGTTGCTTTTTGTTAACTCGGTCCTCTGTCAGCACAAAAGAGCCATGAAAGAGCTGTGTCACAGGGAGGTGTCGTCTCAGTCCTACTGTTGAGAACAGTAATCATAGGGTACCCTGTAGTAAAGCTATGTAATAACCATTGTGATGACTTAAATATTTTAGTGTTGGTGGTACTGGATTAGCTGGGAAGTATGTTTTCAGGACGTTGGACTTTTGTCATGTATGTTTTCGTTCATAGTATCATCACAGGTAGGAGTTAATGTAAGAGTAACTTGCTTGTCTATCTTACATCTTAATGTGATTGGATTTTTTTCAATATAAACTTAAGCCTGAGTTTCCTGAGATTATATTCACGCTTACAGATTTCAGAATACTTACAGCATACTTACAATTCTTAGTACCAACGTTATGGGTTCATACCCTGCTTTTAACTCTGGATTGCCCTGATGTAAATTTTAGTTGTCCATTACTACTATTATTATTATTAGGGCTTTTTCAAAGCGTCGTCTGTGGACTCCAAACAGGAAACATGAGGATTACACAGCTATGCAAAAAATCTGTTTTTTTCAAGTAGTATCAACCTTAAATCATTTTGTATTGATGCTGACTCTTAAGAACAGGTTCACAAACGTAACAGCATAACAAAAACAGGCACAGTGCACCAGCCTGTTAACCTGGACTTGTGGGCCTTTTCTATCAGCAGAGTGGATAATGAAATGAGAGAATTACTGATGAACCAGACCCATAAGGTGGTGATTTGCAGAGTTATATTAATGTGAAGTTGCCCATTACAGCCTGAGTGTATCTAGGAATTTACTGTCAGAGGAAGATGGAGATCTTGTTACCTCTTCTCCCCCTTTTCAGACTTGTAGCTTCTGTCTCAGGTTCCCTCTGCACAGTGGAGCTAAAGCAGCAGAGACGTGGGCAATATTTTAAAGAAAAGGCCCAAGCAGGTGTGGCCCATGATTTTTAAGCAGGGATGTTAGTTTGAGATAGTCAATCTAGAATAAAGAAACCAAAACACGGTCCTTGAGCTTCTTACTCACCGCTAAAATGATATAAAAACATTAGACAAGGGCTGACAGGTAACTAGCATTTTAGTAATCCCATATTAGAGCTACCTGCGCTGCTGTAATCCTTCTAGATATAATTAGATAAAACAATCATCAATAGTTTGTTTAAATTTCCATCTTTAAATATAGCCTGAAGGTCAAATTTCAAGTGATAATTACTTATGACATATTTGTTAAATCCTTTGGGATACAGCCAGTGTTGGTATCTGGTAAAGGACCTAGTTGCCAATGGTTTCATAAAAAACTTCTTGTGCGCTCTCAGAAAGTACATTCAAAGCATGCAAGGTTTTGATATAATATTTCTCACAGTAAGCAGGGGTCAAATCTCTGCTTTAAGTGGAAAACAGAACTTAATATTGGTGTTAGAGATGTGTCCGGAACATCAATGATACATTAAGGTGGATGCTTTCTCATCATATATGAAATATAATTACCACCTTTTCTTCCTCCTTGCAGCAGCTGGATTCTTTAGTTTACAAAGGTGTCTGCTGATGTTTGTCCAGGCACTGGACATATATTGCTATATGTTCTATGAAAGACTTACTCAGCCATACCTCCCCTAGGCTTTCCAGTCCCCGTGACCACCCTGATCCATGTGATAGGATGATATCACGCAGCTGTCACAAAACGCGAGCCCCTCGCTTTCAGAACCATGAGGCTTCCAAGCCATACACGTTGCCTAACCCAAGGAAACAACCCCAAGGCATCCACGTGACCCACCGGTGCCTCCCCTGCGGTTGTGCCATGGGCAGCCTGCTCCTTTTGGCTGTCTGCTCAGCAGGGTCGCAGTCCCTGGCTGAACTGGAAGGCAACCACGCTTTCCTTCTCCCAGTATCGGTTCATCATCACTGTGTGGGAGAAGCCCATGTGGAACTGTTGCGAAAGAAGCGTGTGGGTGAAAGGCGTAACCGTTGCGCTGTACGGCTCAGCTGGGGCGCAAGGAGCGCCTCCCGAAGCGAAGCGTTCCTTACGGGCAAGAGCGGAGCGTGGAGAGACCCACACCTCTCTCTGCCTGTGACTACTGTTTGCTGAAGGAGGCACAGGGTCCAGCCTGTTCTTTTCTAATTCCACATCTCAGCCGCCGGTGGATTGTTTGAGGAGAGGAGGAGACAAAGAGTAAGGGGAGGACTTGAGAAGACCAGGTGGAGCTCTCTACCTGGCAACAGCTCTGTGTTTCCCAGAGATGGAGACGTTTCCTTAGCCTTCCAAACCTTCCCCAGCAGCTCGACCTTGCTTCAGTGCATCAGGGCCTGGGAGTCGTTTCCTTCATGCAGACCAGAAGTCTGTTCATACTTTGCTACTTCCAGGCCAATAAATTACTTCTCCAAAAAGTTCCTTACTTGATAAATCAATCTCCTTGTGTGTTTGCACTATATTACATAGGAGGAGCCTTGTCACCCTACTGAAAGAATAGGACACTGCGAGATACCAAGTATTTATGGCTAGATTTAATGATTTTAAAGGAAGCAAATTATTGCAGCTCTAGGGCAGCAGTAACTTACATAGTGACAACTTATGCATGTTTTATGTACCTATTTACTTCAGTGTTCGCTACGAAAGTATAGTTACCATAGCAATGACCATGTCACCAGATCTCTTTGCTAGTTCTGAAATACAAAATACACATGTGCCACCTGAACTGTGATTATTTTCTGCACAAGTACAGGAAGTAGAAGTTGAGGGTGTCACACACATCTCTAAACAAACAGTAACGCATTGATTTACAGAACACTTCATGGTGCAAAGCTAATTGGCGCGAGTGGATCTCAGGTTGCTGGCATCCTTAGTATTGTAAATCCTTTGCCGCGAAGCTGAAAGAAAAGCTTCACTGCCTCCTGTCAGCAGAGATTCCACTAGTATATACTTAACCTTTAGTCTTCTGTGGAACATTGGTACTTAGGTGCAGTATTCCAGGAAAATAACGTGTGGCATTCAGGAAGACATTTTCTCTGATTTTAGGTGTGAACTCATAAACAAAGCCATCTTTTGGCTATTTGCAGCTTGTTAATGGTGTATAAAATAGCATCGCAGAAAGCGGTGTGTTTTTTCCCTGCTGCTGCTTCTACTTCAGAAATGGGGGATTTACAAAGAGTTTAGGTAGCGACCTTCTGTACCTCGGGGTGCAGCTCACTAACTCCAAAGAACCGAGAAGCCAAGTACAAGATTTCCTAAATCAGCATTAACCACTGGAGCAGTGGTGGGCTACCCCGATATGACTTGTGACAGCAGGCAAGTAAAAGACGGAATGGCTTTTACCCACAGATCCACACTTCTCCTCCTTAGAGCTGAGTTGTGTTTTCTCATGTGTTGACATATGAGATAACCTGAATACATATAACGGTTGTGAGTACAGATATTTGAAGAAAAGCAATTTGTGCAACTGCAGACTTAATCCACTGTTTCAGTGGTTCTCATTTAAAAGTTACTTGTCTGCTCAGGAAGATTGACCTGCGCTGACGTAGCACGTTATTGGAAGCACAACGGCTTTAATTCAGATTTGTAGTGTATCCGTTATGTGGACAATCTTATGCTAGAACAGGAGTGGTTTGTTCCTGTTTTACCTTTGGGAATGTGTTTAACTAAAGAGGAGCAAGGCATGGGCATTACTGGACAAGCACGTCAACCTGTGGAGCCAGCCGTTAACGATTCCACGTGAAGAGACAAAAGTAAAACTGATCCACGTTCACATAATGGTTTATCTCTTCCTCGTGCCGTGCGGTGTCAGAATTCTTCCCGCAGAGGAGCCTCACTTGGCTGGGTGGGGGAGTGGACCCGGTGCTGTTAGGTGTTGAGTTCATCTGTGTGAGTTGTAGAGAAGAGCTGGGAGGTTACCGTAGCTGGGAAGTTTGATCTAGCCTCCCTAAGTCCTTGACCTGCAGGGTGGAGATTCAGATTCCAGCTTTATATAGCGATGCCACCATTTAGACTCTCTAAACGTGATCACAGGCCTCTGGAGGGACATGAAGTCCTAAAGTAGCAAGGCGGCAACTTTTCTTGACTTCCATGTTGACTGCGAATTGTGTAAAAGGATCCAAAAAAGCCTTTTTTGTGGTGTTTTAATTAGTAGTCATTAATAAGTAATTCTAATTGCTTCAGTTTTTATTTAGATTCTCTCCATTCTCCTGTGTGTTTTTCTTAGGAAGAAATCCTCAGTATGTTTGTGTTTATCTAGGCAGCAAGTGGAATTTGTGACTGATCCTTTCGGAGCCCAGGTGTACCCCTCAGTCAGGGCGCCGTGAGCTGGCGCTGGAGGGGTGGCCGGCAGAGCCAGGCGGCTCGGTGTGTCGGTGCGAGTGCTGCGCTCCAGGGGCGCGTTGAGCTGTGTGACCGCCCGGCTTACTGGCTCGGGCAGTGCTGAGACCTCTGCGGTGCTCCGCTGCCTGATGGAAACGTGCCCAAACACTTCGGTCGCCTCTGACCTCTGCACAGACATACTAGTCCCTGTATAATTTACCAGATGGCCTTCAGCAGCGACCCCTCGGCGGTAAGGGGCAGCTCCAGCGAGGCAGTGGCGTGTGTCCGCCCTGCTTCCCGTTGATGGGCAGGAACGCGGGGAGCTGTGCCCGGCGAGCCCCCTCTCCCTGCAGCTGGGCGTCTCTCAGATAGATTAGGTCACTCGATGTCTCCCTGCTTTCAAAGTCAAGAGTGTGTTTGTTCCAGCTGTGGTGTTAAAAAGCTAACTCCATTTACACCTACAGGAACGGTCTGGCCAGAGTGGCTTCTATACCGGCTCAGTGCAGAAGCACGTGCCTCTTGTATGTGGTTGACGGTATAACATACACTCGCATTTGCTGGCACCGCCAACAGACTTAGGAATAAATCTGCCTTGATTTCTGGATGAAGGCTGTCTTTCTCCTACTAAAATCTGACATGCAATTCTTGCTCTGTATCTGCTCAAGAATTGTATTTCTTCTCTGTCCTCTTGCTGGTGCAGCCACCCTGTCTGGGGTGGATTCCATGCGTGTGATGCTCACACACGTGCTGCTCTGCTGCCAGGAGCAGAGGACCTAATTTTTTGTGACATGAAAAGAAACTGGCTGGTACAGTACATTACTAAATGCTAGAGACTTATTTCATGAAATGGGAGCACCGCAGGGGAATCTGGCAAGGAAGATGTGTTTATGTAACTGAATTGAGTGTTGCAACTGCCATCACTTAGTTCCCTTGGCTGCAGTGAGCGAGTTGTGAGAGGAAAACAATCCAAACAGAGATCCTCAGACACAGAGGGCAGCTCTAATTACATACAAATAATTAATAAAAATGAAATGCAGTGGTATTAGAAAATACCATTCATTTGCTTACGTGATAGTGTGTACCGAGCTGGTTGATAGGGACAGAAACACCCAGGCTTTTGCACTTTGATATGAAGTTTGTATTCCTTGGGTATCCTCAGCATATTCTGATATCCCAGGGAGATTCATGACACAAGAGTAATTGCACATAATGTAAATAAGATCTGCATTAGTTGGCTCTTTCACTCAGAATCTTTTTCCAAGTCCAGATGTGTGATGTTTAAATGTTAGCAGAATAGAGTCCTTATGAAGTAGCTTTATCAAATGCAGCTAGTTTTCCAGCAAAACGGAGAAAACATAAATTAGAGCTCAAGACCTTGGTCAAATCTGGTGCATAAAATTTTATGGTTATATTTAATGTTCCATATGTGCTTTGGACAAGTGCCATGTTTGTAAAGAACTGCTTCAATATTATTTTTAAAAAGTGACACTTTTAGCACAGTATCCTCTGCAAACTGTTCACTGCTCGTCATGTACGCCAGCCAGGCTCCAAATAAACTTTGTTTTCATGGTCTAAACCAACGATCAAAATGCCTTTTAGAGCATGGTGGTTTTCAAAACATGGCATGGGGGATGTCACATGTGACTTTTTGAAGTATAATTCGGAAGGCTTGATTAGCTTAACTGAAAGAGGAGAGCGTATGATGTAAAAATCTTAACGAGAGACAAGGAATTAGAAGATGTATACATGTCCGCTAGTGCTGAATATGTGTTCTGGCTTGTAGTTTATAACATAATTAGATTTTACTATGTTATGTGAGCACTACATTCTTCCTAGCTCTTAGGAAAAGCAAACCTCAGACCGAGGAGGTTCTACAAATTTGTGCCACTTTTCAGAGGTCCTAGTCTATTTTTTTCTTCATTTCCCCAAATCCCTAAATAGCTGTCTTTAAAAAAGAAAAAAAAAAAAACCAACTTCCAATGCAGCATCTGGTGTGCTGTTATTGCCACTACTTTCGCTCTGAAAGCATAGCACTACTGTTTTAGAATGTTCCCATTCATTTGTTGTCTGGTATTTGGCCAAAAAAAAATTATTAGTAATGTAAGAGAAAGAAGTAAATTTTCAAGAGCCCAAATCAGAATGTACTCTGAACAAAAGAACAGCGCTGCTTTGACCCTACAGCTCGTTTGAAATTTTGCGTAAAATGGAAGAGACACGGCGTCTTGGAAGAAATCACAGGGATTCTTTGTGTTGGAAAGTGTGAGGCAAACTAAATAGCTTGAAATAACTTCTGTTGTATTTAAACACAAATATAATGCTACAAGCAGAGGAAAAAAAATATATTATTTACACTTCTAAGCACTCAGGAGGTGTGAGAATTCTGTGGCGAAGGGCTTGAGCAAGTACTTAGCTAAAAATAACCTGTCCAAAGCTGAATTACTACTACTATTACTATGACTACTAATTTCAGCTTCAGAATAATTTGCAATCTTACATTTGTCATGTAATAAAATAAGAAACATATCAGGTGCAATTTCAGGTTAATTTGCAGTATGCTAGCATATACTGGGGATATAGTAATGGTTAACAAATACAGAAATGTGTATTAAAATATGTCAGTCTGTTATCTCAGTTAATTAAAAAATAATTGTGAGGCAAATCCTAAAATAAATGGAGCATTTTAAAGACACCGGAGTAGAGGTTCTGTTTTGAAGTACAGCTTGGGATTAAAAAACGTTCTTTGAGCCTGGGAGTACATGGAGAATGTGTGTGTGGTAGAATCAGAGATGGTTAGCTCTTTGTATGCTTACGTACAAAATCTGTAAAACGTTACTGCTTGAAAACTCTGATACGTTTTTATGATCCTTTAGAATACACAACTGGTGCCACTACGAGAGTGTCCTTGCTTAGCAGAGATTTAGAGAACTGAGAGAACTGCTCCTACAAAAAGAGCACAGTTGAAACTCTAAGTTTGCTTTTATTCAGACATAGACCAAATTTTTCATTTGCCTTCTGTGTGGACCAAGTCCGGATTTCACTTTTCAGCTTGGCTTTAAAAGTTACCTGTGTGAATTTACAAACTGAAGAGCAATAGTATATAGCACATGGTTTAACAACCTCAGTCATTACACCATAAGAAAAATGTATTTGTGCTTTAATATTTTATAACTAGTGAATGTATCAAATGATATTTTAAGAGAGGATAGATAATAATTCATTGCAACTATATTAACAGGGTAAAGTTGCTTCATAGTAACAAAAAGATACATCGGTACTGTTGGAGGTGAAAGGTGATGTGACCGGTGTATTTCAAGCAATAGCTGTAGGTCTTCATAACCTAAAAGTGCTCAGAAAACTTGAACATGCCATTAAGTTGTGGTGGTTTAGTGGCTGTGATTCTTTTGCAGGCACGTGGAGTTTTTTCCCTAGTTAGAGGTCTAGAGATTTAAAATGCTTGTGAAAACCACTGGTGTAACCAGGAAGGGTTTGGAGAGCCGAGTGCATGTAGAAGATGGAAATACAGAAGGTTTCAGAGAGGGAGATCACCTTTGTTTTGTCAGGAGCGATGTATGCATTTGGGAAGGTCTTGTGTATGTGTGCATATATACATATATGTGTGTGTGTGTGCGCGTGTGTACATAAAGTTGATTTAACAGGGTGGGCAAATGCCCGACAGTGAAACCCACTATGGATTCAGCTTCTTATCAGTATTACTGCTGCATATCCAGTGCACCTTATAGCAAATGATCACACTGAAAGAAAGGGGCTTGCACACACTTACCCATGTAATAATGCATAGCACTTTTAATAAATAAGTTGTTGTCATAATTATGTTGTTATGTATTAGATGAAAGATTACCGATCTTTGATGCAGGAATGCAATTTTCCATAATTACATCATTTAATCTTGCATTTTTTTTCTATAGGAGTTCATGCATATTCATACATCATTTTATATTCTTTTTGGCATCTTAGTCTTTATCATTTTCCTTTTTTTGTTGAGTATGGTGTCTTAAAAGTAGAAAGTAGTGCTGAGAAGGCTTATGGTTTGCTTTCTGTCGTAGGACTTCTGAACCCCACTTCTTGAAAAATTTAACTTCCCTGCGTGAAAGTATAGTAACAAAACCAACCAGTAGGATAGTCATGATCTTTTTGCCTGAGCCAATTTTTAAAGAAAAAAGCAATTATGACAGAATGAGAGTGATTTGAATGCATGAAGCAGTTGGTTATAGATAATTTGAATGAATGTCTACTGCCAAACATATTATAACCTACGTGAAATATTTAGGTGAAGTTCAGTGGTCAAGACATTAATGGGCTTCCATGTATTCTTCATCCTCCGTGTGCTGTGCTCATTCTAGCAGTGCTTTGGCCCGCTGAAGCTGGATGGAGGAGTCTTCCGAGTCTCTGAGAGATACTGCTAATTTGTCAGAACCGCTTGTTCCGCTTCATTTGTAGTTCACGACTATCCTCACCTGCTGTGTGGCTGTGGCTAGTTGCTTTGTTTCTTTAGCTGTTTCTTTTCCATCCTAACAGTCACCTGACTTTTCTGCATATATCAGTAAGTCTTTGAAAGATTCTTCCCCTGTCTGCCTAGCCCTGGCATGGATTTTATCCCATGCCTGCAGTCAGTAGCTGCTATTTTAATGCAAAGTATAACACCAAATTTCAAAGACCTTGACAGCCTGGAGAAATCGGACGATGGGAATCTTGGGAAGTTCAGCAAATGAGAACGGACAGCCCTCTTACCTGGGGAGGAATGTTGGTCCCAGGACAGGGTGGGAACCAGCTGGCTGGAAAGCAGCTTTGTGGAAGATGACCTCGGGATCCCAGTAGGAAAAAGAATGGATTCCAGCCAGCACCGTGCCCTCACAGCAAAGGCTGCTGACAGCATCCTGGGCTGCATTAGGGAGGAGCACTGCTGGCCGATGGAGGGCTGTGATCCTTTCCCCCTACTCGGAACTGGTGAGATGGCTCTGGAGTGCTGGGCCCAGCTGTGGGCTTCCCAGCATGAGGAAGACCTAGACTTACTGGGGTGATACCAGCGAAGGGCCACAAAGATGGCTGAGGGTTTGGAGCATCTGTCGTATGAGATGACTGAGCACCTCCAGAAGAGGAGGCTTAGTGAGATCTTATCAACAAATACAAATACTTAAAGAGAGGTGGGAAACAAGAGGTGGGAGCCAGGCTCTTCACAGGAGTGTCCAGGCACAGGACAAGAGGCAACAAGTACAAATGCAACTACAGGACGTTCCGCTTAAACATAAGAAAAAGCTTTTCCTGTGAGGGTGGTCAAATGCTGGAACAGAATTCCCAGGGAGGCGGTGGAGTCTCCAGCCTTGGAGATAGGCAAAGCCCAACAGTCCTGGGCAGCCTGCCTTAGCTGGCCCCACTTGAGGAGTGGGGTTGGACTAGATGAAGTTCTGAGACCCCTTCCGACCTCAACTACTTTGTGATATTATTTTTTTTAACACCTCTTTCAAATGTGTTGCAAATCGTGACCCCTCTAATTTCATTACTTTTCTCTCAGTCTCTGCCCTGTCTTAATCCATCCCAGGTTCAGGTTGGCTTCCCTTAGATAAGGAGCAAATATACCAAGAAACACTCATCCTCAAACACTTAATGGTCAGAAGCAGGTAAATTCTAACTTCTATAGATTCGAAAAAAAATCACGCAAGAAATTAGCAACTTGTCCAAGGTGATAAACAATGCCTTAGTCACATCTGGAACTGGAGCTCATGTTCCACAGTCAGGACCACACTGACCTAACTGTGGGCAGGTTGAAAATTTGGGTTTCCATGCAACGACCATGTTGTGAGAGAGAGCCACTAGCAGAGACTGAGAACTAGGTTTTTCCTTCCATAAAGTAGCTGCAGTAGCTAAAACTGAAAATACCAGAAAAAAATTGTCTTGAATGTTCCTATCTTGGACATAGATAACTGCATCATTGAATTAGCATTGACCAGCACAACAAACTCTGATAAGAATCTTTAAGTCAACTGAGTTCAAACTTCATGGAAAGGGTAAAAAGTGTAGTAGTAAGGTCAGTTAAAAAGTCGGTGGTACTGCCAGAGGCTGCAGTAAGCCGTTTTATTTCCTTGCTGGAGTTAACAATCGGTGCAAGCCTAGCACACGAGGAGTGTTAGGCGATGATTGCTCTTTACAGGGTTCCCCGTACCATAGCCTTAGTTATAATTCTAAATGGCTGCGCATGACATCATACCAAACAAAGTATATAAAACAACTCAATTTCACTGCTAAAAACGCGTTACCCTTTCAGCTGGACTGGAGACAAGTCCTGCTGGATCCCAGCACTTCTAGCACAGTATCTGATTATTCTCTCCATCTGAAATTGCTAGACAAGAATATCTTGTCAGTGATTTGAGGCTGGTCTGAGTGGTTGCAATCATAGAAGGCCTTGCTGAAAATGAGGCAATCTTTTATTTCTGTTTGTCGTCCTTCAGCCAGAAAGTTAGCACTAAGAGCATACCATAAGCAGTATTAAAGACTTCAAAAGAGCCCACACATCTTTTATTTTTATATCTGTATAAAGTTCTTATCTTCTAGCTACTAAATTAATTTTAAGATCTTTGTTTTCATTTTTATGATGTTCTGATTCAGTGATGTTTAAGGAAGGGGTCTTCTCTTTCTCGTCTGAACGTGATGCATCTATTGTAAAGGTCGAGACGGACGCGTTTGTATAGAGAGGCGGTGTAAGGAAGTGTCGTTCACTCATTTGGTGCTTATGATATGTGAGGAGAGCTGCCCATACAGAATCGTAGGTAGTTCAGTTCTTTAGGTAAGGTTGTAAGCTAGAGATATAAGTAATAGCGCTTTATCCATCATAAAATTTCAAAATGGCTCAGAGGCATATCACTGCCGCAGCTGTTGCAGACCCTGTAATGGCATTAAGCTCTGACTCAGGGTGATTTTTTTCCATAGAAGATTCTAGCAGGAACTATAATTCTGGTAATAACCTGAATAGGAGAATAAATAACTTGAATATTAATGAATTGTACGTGATGCAGACGGTCCGGGGTGAACCCAAGCAGAACAGGAAACACATTTCTTTCTCAATTCTTTTCACACTAGGCTTTTTCAGACAAAACCCTCTGGTGCTCTGCCAGAACCCCCTCTGAACGTTACAACTTTAACCCCATATGGTATTTATACTTGTTCTGATTATTCACTTGAACTGATTATTATTATTTTCTATTTTCACCTACTGGGTGAAGGCAGTGTCGATACATTTATCAGTATCTTTAGTATTACTGGAGCAAGCTGAAATAATATTTTAGGATATGATACGAACTCTTGCTATCCTTTATGAAGAAAAGCCGTTTTGAGGTCTGGCACTGCTCATGGGAAAAGGAAAGAGGGAAGAAAACACCTCTGTGTTCCCTTATGATAATCTGCCCATCCAATTAATGCCAGCTGTGCTTTCTTCAGTAATAACCAGCAAGGGGTAGATACTTGCTCAGATGCTGCTGATTCTGGATGTTGATTCTCAAGCTGTTTGCGGGGCCTGTCCGTTCTGTGCCCGCTTTTATTGATCTCCGGGAATGTGAACAGGTGTGCGCTGCTGACCGCATCAAGGATTAGTCTTCTGTGCTTGTCAAAGGGAAATAATATTGAAGCATTACAGTCGTGTGACGCATCCCCAAGCATAGCTCCAACTTTGTCTGCTGTAGCAGAGTTTCAGCAGATAGACGTTTGTTTCAGAAAATTTGCTGATGGTTCTTTTGACTCCTGTTTCTCAAACTCTCGTACGACCCATGTGAAAGCAACTATCTCTGGGGGAGAGAAAAGCAAGAAGAGGAAGGATAAAATCCCTTTGGCTTCCTGAGCCCTGAATGTCTTTATAAATGACCGTTTTTTAATAAAGGCATATGAGCTTGTATTGCTTTTACACAGTGAAATGTAGTAATAGTTGACCTTACAGTAATGCCTGTCTAAATCAGGCTGCAATGACATAAAAGGCTGGATGGGACAAACTACAGTAGTTAGAGTAACCGTTAATAACTCTTTAGCGCTGAATTGAAGAGGAACATATGTATCTTACCGCTAACCACAATAAATGTACTGTTACCACTAAAGGTTAAGTGATCCAGCTGGAACTATGTCCTGTAGACTTTGCATCCATTCATTTTAAATAACAGAATAAAAGCGGCCATTTGTTGAAATCATGTTTTCAACTGATCATCGGGTAGTCTACGGCAGCATCTACCTCTGATCTCTTTGGTAGGTCATGATTGTCATTACCACAGCTTTGACGTCACCCCTATTTGCATAGCGTGAGAGTAATTATAGTTCTCACGTGCTGTTGTCATGTTAGGAACTGTGGGTCTGCTGTTACGTACGTGTGCATGTTTCTATGGGCATCCGTTATTTTCTCACTTGAAGCTGGGACGGGCGATAAAACCAGGTGTAACTGAGTTTGGCTTTGTGTAGCATCTGCAGGGAAAAGCGGTATAAAGACAGATCGTATTGCTGTGTGCTTGTGGGCTGCATGAAATGCTTGGGTTGGGTATAAGAACACCCCACCGACTGTGTCATGAACTTGGTGGGTGTATGTATGTCGTCTTTGTCATAATGCAAAGACACGGGCTGAAAATCCATTGTCCTGTCTGTGCCTTAAGCTGCATTTCCAGGGTCACATTTAGTGTAAGCTGGCCTGGAGCTAGAAGAGTGGAAAGCACGGCACGGCGCAGCTCACTAGCCCCACTGCTTAAACACGAGCTTAGCTCCCACAGTGTGACCAGTGGTTTTTGAAAGAAATACCAAAAGAAGGGCACATGGCCATCTTGGTACGTCATTTGGCATGACTTACCTTCTGACAAAACAGGAGGGAAATTTTAGCAAAAGGTGTCTTTTATTGGCCCATATGCAGAATTGCTGGGCACAACAGCAACTGCTGACATCAGCGGTTCTGGTACTCTCGTGCCTATGGAGTATATAAAACTAAGGGTATAGCTCTGAAAGCACAGAATTTTATAAGGAGGCTCTTTGTCAGGGAAAGGGAAAGATGGCAGGAAGGACGGGTGTGCCTGCCTAAGGAAAGCTGAGCTACAAGTGTTAATAATTATATTATAGTAAAGCAAAAGACTTTCATGGCTCTATAGTGCAGCGAGACAAATAATACACGCATTTTTGATTGGTTGTGGTTGTTTTGTTTTGTTTTAAGAAGTTTTAAAAGTATACTGTCCTTTAGGGAATCATAGCTAAAAATGCCTGTTTCAGGAATACAAACGGTGGGCACCTATCTCTGAGGAAGGAGACTGTCGATATAAAACAATACTAAAAACTTTGATTATTTGAGTCAGCCTTCTACAGAACCAAGTTGTAGATATCAGTGTGCATCGCTTCCAAGGAAGTCTTCTCTTTTTCCCTATTTGCTTGCTTGACTTTGTTGTCGCTCATTTCACTTGGACAGCAGGGGTTTACTGCTAGAGAAGATTAGTGAAACTAACTGTTGCCGCCGCAAACAAGGCAATCTGTAGGAAAGCCAGAGAGGGTACAAAGAACACCAGGTTATGCCAGGACTGGAGACAAGCTCAGGGGTGGGATGGATAGCACTGGGTGATGATACCAAAGAAAAAGGGAGTTATGAGTGAGATAACTGTAGACTTTAATGTGTTCAGGGAAACAGCGTACATGGCAGAAAACTCACGATTACTTCTGAAATGTATGAAAGGAAGGAAATGTCTCAGATTTGTTTTTTAGAAGATTTTAGCAGTTAAAAAAGTCTTGTAAGGTGTAGTGGTGGAAGTGCTATTCAAGTTATAATCAGGCATGGCTGGCACCGGTAGGAACGGTTCCACCAAATGCGGACCCTAAGTGGAGGGCCCTCGTGGGCGTTTACTGCTGCTCACTGAGTGGGTCCCCTCAAGCTGGCTGGTTTGTTCCTTGCTGGCGTTCCGCGCTCTGCACCGCGCTGTGCCCCAGGGACCTTCCAGCACGGCTGCCCGTGCTGCGTGTGCGTGCCGGGCTGAGCTCCCAGTGCCTCGCCGGCCAGCCTGCACCAGCAGCACGGGAAGAGGGGCTACCCCTGAAATTGTGAATAGGGCTTGGTGTGGGCTTGTTTGGGGTAGGTGGATCAGCAAGTTTACGGTTGTCACAATAGAAACTCCCCACGAACCTGCCAGTAATCTCTGAATTTAAAAAAATGGATCACATCCAGTGGGGGGTGGGAGGTGGTGGTTCGTTGTGGGGTTTTTTTCTCCCCCGAGGCAAAACGGAGCGTTAGAGAGAGCTGCAGAGGGTAGCACTGCGATATGGCAGTTTAGGTTATTCTGTGAGATATTTCCTCTACCAAGGAGGATGGCAGGGGAGGGATTAGCTGCAGTGTCCCCTGCATTTGCTTTCTTGCGTAATTACGGGAAATGCATTAAGTGTGCGAGGGTATCATTGCTGTCCTGCTGTTTTATCATTTCTTTATGAGATAATGTTGATTTCAGCAATGAAATGCAAATCTAGTTTACAGTGCTCCTTTTTTTCTGTGTAACCGTTAAAATACGTATTGTAGATAATACTGCTGGCAGTGCTTTTGAAACAGTCTTTGTCAGTTAATTTCGGCAATACGTGGTTTTAAATGCTGTTTAATGCGACCGCGTGAGTTTTATGATGGCCTACATGAATTAATTTTAACCCAACGTGCATGTTGTTACCATTTTGGCTGTAATTTGATCAAGTCATCGTAAAACCTTGGAATCAACAGAAAAAAAAATT
The DNA here is from genome assembly GCF_963210335.1 of Falco punctatus. Classification (NCBI taxonomy): domain Eukaryota; kingdom Metazoa; phylum Chordata; class Aves; order Falconiformes; family Falconidae; genus Falco; species Falco punctatus. The sequence continues at coordinate 6,887,763 of NC_137589.1, forward strand.
TGGATGTGTCAAGAACATTTAATATATAGTGTGCCTTCTGTGTGCTGTGGCAAAGGGAACGTACAGTTATTGAAGTTGAGCCATCTTAACTATAATCATAAAATTCTTTTTAACGCAGGGGGCTAACAAATACTTCTTGGAATGTAGATGCGAATAGATTTTGTGTTTGGAGGGTGTGTTTCTGTTTACTTCTAAACAAATAGTTTGTATCGCTGGAGATAAAAGGGCCCAGAATTTTAACAAGACCTGTTATAATTAGCCCCAACGTAGATTATAAACAGCCCCATTTACTAAATGCTGGGGCTCCAGCAGCAATAAAATACATGCAAGAATGGCAATAGATTTCAGCTAGCGAGCGAGTTCAAACATCAGAGCAAGGCCAGCACTAGCAGAAGTTGTCTTCTTTTATTGTTCTCTCTTTAATTTATCTCGCTTTCCTGTGTAAACTGCTCACTGTTGTGCAAAGAGAGGGTGTGTGTTAACTTTGGTGACATTGTGTTACTCCCATTAAGTAACGCTGCGCACAGGGATTTTTCAGCGTGACTGTACTTAGGTGTTCCCCTCGCCAAACTGCGTGAGCCAAGTAAGGTTTCAGAACCAAAACCAAACCCCATTTCTACTTCAGGTGGTACGGCCTTAAATTCACCGTTGCGGTTAGTAAAAAGACTATATAGAAAAAAGACCGTGAGTTTTTAATATATTTAGTATGAAAGAGTAAAGAGGTGGGGGAGGGGGTTTTATGCAATCTGTTCTCTTGCAGACAATAATGAAAATGCTGAGTTGGAGTAATGAATGAATGAATGAATAATGTCTAAAGTTTTATCAAAATTGGAAGAATTCCTGAAATGAAGCCTCCTAAGAAAATCCTGTTCTGTCGCTGTTTTGCTTTGCTGTTGTCGCATGTCATGCATGAATGAAAATGCTGCATTCTCTGGGGAGCGGTAAAGCTTCTGTGTAGGTTGTTTATTTCCTTAATCCCTCCTTCTTCGTGATTTCCAATGTCAGATGTAAAATGGAAAGCCTGTAAATACAGTGATTATCATACTGATGATCACCTGCATCGGGGAACGCCCTGGCTGGCCGCTGTAACCCTAGCAGTCCCCACATGTTACAGCCACTTAGATTTTAACCTGACTACTTTATTAGAGACGTGAAGCTCAGTGTGAGGTGCCCTAGGGCTGCACAGATGGGTTCTGCTTGTTTCCTGTTCTCACTGTTATTGTGAATAGATACTAAAAGGTTCTCATCGCTTTTATCTGGTTAATTTACTTTGAACTGTCCCTGGCGTTCAGGGCCTGCCTCTCACATTTCTCACCATTTTGCAAACACCAAACCGTAGTCTCCAAATGCACGTTTGGAGCTTTGTTATCTTTTTTTACTAGAAGGGCCTTAATTCTTAGAGGGATGTGATGCTGAGAGAGGCTGGTCATAGGGGGCTGGAGGGGCACGGTCCTTACGGAGAGAAGCTGCTCGGGAGTTACTGGGAGGTTCAGTTGATAGGAGAGGAGAAAATTAAGATTGCTGTTGTTCTTTGGCGCGTTCAGACACCCTTAGATTAGAGGTCAACTGCAGGAAAATCTATGATTGTACGCTAGCGACCATTATTCATGTAGCCAGGCAGCAGACCAGGCTAAAAGATGACGTTCTGACAGGAAAATCCGAAGAAGAGATACTTTTTAACAAATGTGCAATCATTTATCCTTTCTTGTGGAAGGGCCGGGTGTTTCAAACCACATGTGCAATGCATGGGTGCTCCAGTACAGAAAATTAAGATTAATTCTCTTGAAAGTCTCCCATGTAAGGAAACACGACTTAACTGGAATAATTTTTATTTCATGTACTTGGTGTCCAGTTTCCTGGCCAAACAATAGTTTAGCACAGATGTTAATGTCCTGCTGCATTGGGACATTAAAGAAATCCGCTTAGGACGGATCAGTGTAACTTCCGACTTCAATTGCGCGACCCAAAACCTGAGGTTGAAGAAGTAGTCTAGCTACGCTGTGTAATTTTTAGTCCGTCTTCTTATTCTCTGCCCCTTTATTGCTCCCTTATTTCTCTTATTTTGGGGTTGGGTTGGGTTTTTTTCGGTGACCCGGTCCCGTTTGAGGCTCCCCCAATTGTGTTGCAGTTCATTGTAAGCGCATCACTTCAGAGTGGAAACTTGCAGGCTCCTTTTTTCAGACGAGCGTCGGCTTTGTTAATCACATGCTGGTTTAGGAAAACACTGCATGATATCTTTGAACCCTACACTCCTTCTTGACAGCCAGGCTAGCAAATGTCATTGACTGTGTGATGTACAAGAAGGAATTCAATTGTAAGTAAATTGTCAAAGTGGCTAACCTTGCCCGCACCCAATTGTCAGGACCATGATTCAGTTTTTCTGTCAACATCAGCTAAGGCTAACCCGGCCAGCCTTATGCTTCTGCGGCGAAGCAGCCTGAGGAGTTGTGCTTTTCAGCTTATCACATTTTATTAACCTCAACTTACTGTTGTTATAATCAATTGTACCCACTTCAGATTCCTCTGTTGCCCCCAGACTGGCGGATCGTGTAGGTCCACAAGTGTGTATTTTCTGCAGGCTGTCGTAGGGACACCGAACTTGCGTGGTTTGACACGGTGGTTGGTTTTGTTTAGCTGGATCAACTCGCCGTTTGGGCTCCAGACTTACCCTTCTATTAATGTCACTTGGCAAAGATAATCTGGAAGAATGGTGAGTTAAACCGTGAAGGCTTTGAGGGTTTTCTCCCATATTTGCAGCGTTAAGGTAGACAGCGAGTAGGGCGGAAACATCGCTATTGTCTACTGTCTCCTTGCTTTTGTTTCAAAACAGATTTTAATTGCTCCGATTAATATAAATAAGAAATGAGGGCATTCTGATACCCTGATGTTGCCTCAGTTCTTTCAGGAAAAGAACGTAGTTAAATTGCCTAAAGCAGTGATTAAGACATCAGAGTATTTTAAAACGCTCATCTGATTCCACCACAAGGGTTTGAACACATTTTGTGATCCAGTTTTTCTAACGCGCTGTAGATGACAAAATGTTTTCTTTTAAAATGGCTCGCTAACCTGTGTCCCATGAAGCGCCGTACGTAAATGGAGCTACGATACAGTTTCCGTTAAAAACATGTCTGAGGGATATTTGGATATGAAGCAGTGGTTTCCTAGTCAGAGTCCTATCTCCAGAAGTAACTTTCCTTGCCTGGAAAAAAACCATACTGTACCTTCCTTGTTTGAACTTGGGAAATGTGTTGACTTCGTACTGTTGTTGGGCTTGAGGGAAGGAGGGGGAAGCGTTTGGTGCGACTATCAGAATTGAACAACTGTATATGGGTATATTGAGATAATCGTGTAAAAGGAAAACTGGCTGAATGAGTTTCAAAATGTGTTATTTCTTCATTATCTAGCACTTTATAATTAACTGTTCTTTTTTTATTATTTCAGGAAGCTGCCACTTTTGCTAGAGAGCAAGGCTTTGAGGTGAGTTAACCCACAATTGCACACTAAACAGATCCTAAAGGGTTTTTTTCTTGCTGATAATGAAGTTCTTTTGGACAATGATTGATGTGCTATTATACTCTCCAAGCCTCGCAGCGGTTGCCATGGAAACTTGGCAGTCGTCATGGTTTCTTTGTTCTGCCAGCTCAGTGTTATGACGCACTCTGCTAGGTCTGCACCCAACATCGCCTACAGATGTTATTTATTGAATTTTGAAAAGCCTCTTGGGAAGCCGAGAGGTTGGGCACGGTTTCAAGCTGCCTCTGCAGATATGGGACCTGTCAGTTTGTTCAGTTAAAAAGCTACCTCATTAGCTGCATTACGCTCCGTAAGGATTCGCTGCCGAAGCAGTGGTGAAGCAAGACTAAATAGTGAAATAGAACACCGCTTAAAGAACTTAAACCCTGCCATATGCGGATTATCGTTATGCAAATGAATTTTAGCAAGGTTGTATATAAAATTGTTAGGTACTGATTAATGTAAACCGTGCCGCTACGAACAGCTTCTTTTAGAAGGGGTGGCGTGGAATTTGTGTTTCAAAACATATTGGAGTTGGTGTTTTCCATCTGTGCTCTAAAAATGTATGGTCCTCTACTTTCTTGAAGTAAACGCTGTTGATTTTGCAGTGATTTTTCAGAGCTTTTGATTTCGTCTTCTGGAGGTATTTGTTTGAATAGCATCTCCCATTGGCTACACTGGGATAACTTCATCTGGAGAGCTATCAGCTATTGGTCTCTAATGCTGGATTCAAATAGGCAGCTTTTAAATACTATAATTAATGTGACAATGGTGGTGCTAATTTTGCAGAGAGTAAGTGATCTTACTGAAATCTGAATTGCAGAACTGCACACACATGAAGCCTTTTACATGGTGGTTTTTTCCACAGGAATAGGACCCACCATAATTGATTTGTTTGCGGCGTATAAGAATAGATAGGAGTTTGACTGCTCAACACCTATTTTGCATAAATAATAGAAGCCGCGCAATTCAAACCGCATCGCTGTAAGAACGTGCCACTTTTGTGTGTGGATGGTTGCACATGGAAAAAAAAAAAAAAAAAAAAAGAGGGAAAGACTGACAGCTTTTGTTCTACAATTTAGATTTCTTTAGAACCCTACACCAGCAGGTACATCAATGCCATCGGTGTTTTAGATATTAAAACTGTGGGCTGTCCCATTTCATTTTATGTTTCCCAAATTCATGTGGCTGCTTTGTGGAAATCCAGACTTTTTATCACTGTCAATTTTCATTTGTATAATCTGTATTGTTAGCATAAAAATACACTTTGAGTTTATTCTATCAAATGAATGAATTTCACAGATGCCTCCAAATATAATATGAAGCATAACAAATTATTGGTACCCTCTGGTAGCTAGACAATAAAAAAGAAAGGAAGTAGTGTATTAAGTCTACCCATTCTATATTTTTATTGCCCCCTTGAGCTACAGACTTTGAATGTGCCTGGTTTAAATTCAGCTCTAGTGACAAACTGCTTTTGCTGGTGTCTGCTAACTACCATCGTATTAACCTTTCCATTAGTGCTTGCTTAGAGGTTTTAGCACAGTTCCTTCTGAACATCCTAAATCTGCCACATTTGATTACAGCATATCAGTAAAGTGCACAATGATTATGATCTTATCTCTTATTATCCCCTTGCTTGGCAACAACTCCCATGTCAAGTTTACTGACAGAGATGTGTAAAACTTGATAAGTGGCCACAGTCTTGTTTTCCCATTGTGCTGTGGAGGCATTAAAAAAAAATCACACTACTAATAATCTTATGAAAAAACTTAGAGCTTCAATTAGCCTTTCAATTAAAAACAAGAAAAAACAAAGCTTGTGTAATTGATTTTGTGATTTATATTGAGAAGAGAAAACTGGCAAAATGTGGAAGAGGAAAGGAAAGGACTCAAGTGACCAGGGCACAAATCAAGAGGATAGCTATCCTGGAAGTGATGAAAAGTTGCTGGTAGCTGAATTTGAATCACAGCCTGGAAAGAATTTTATTTTTTAACAAAAACAATCAGAAATCATTTAGCATAGAGAATCAGTTGTGACTAGCTGCTTTTTTTTATTTTTTTTTTCTTTTACTTAAATCATCTGCTTTTCTACCTTCCAGTATACGTGGACTAGATGCATCTTTTAAACATGGACAGACTTAAGTATATCTGAAACAATTTCTAGGGGAAGGTTAAAAAAAAAAAAAAAAGTACAATCAAGTCAACCTCAGGAAAAAATACACCTTTTCTGAAGAAATAAAATCTTGTCATAGGAAGAAGAACACACTTCCATGACACGAACCTGGGTTTTTCTTTGTAAGAGAAACCACATTCAAAGGAATTTTTATTTTGGTGGTTCACCTTGCCCAGGAGTCAGTTTTCCATTGAACTTTGCTGAGATACAAGGTATTTTTGTAAAATCAATCATGATATTTGAAGACCATTGTTTCCTTCATTTTATCTCCTGACCAACGCTTACTTGTAATAATCAAAAGTAGAACATTACTTCCGATGCAGTCTCTTCCTGGAGTGCGTCGGTGTTTTCTTTTTTGTGAATTTCATGTTCCATGACATTTTAAAACCATCAAATAAATAGTAAATTCACTGACTGTGAAGGCAGTGCTTCATCCTAATTGTACGTTGCAGTTGTCTCAGTAATCCATTGTAATAGTCACAGTTTTCATCCCAGGGAAGGCCTTGGACTTGGCTCCCCTTGAAGTGGTAGAACGGTTGTCAGTCTGGTTTAACTGGGTGTTTGTAATACGTTTCAAAAAACAAAATTGCCAGGACAAAGGTTTATGGGGGTTTATTTTTACAAAACGGCAACACTGTTTGTTCCATGTGAGAATTAGGAAAACGAAATCCTCCGTCAACATAAAACTTAGGGTTTGATTCTGTCTGCCAGCCCAAGCGCTGTGATGAAGGTAACGGGACAGCAAGTATCGAAGGGGTTAGCAGCAGCTGCCACGCAAAATAATCTTTCCTGTTGGAGGCAGAGGTCTTCTCCTAAGTAGGTATTGGTTGGGGAACCAGATCACAGAGTTTTGGTACCCTGGGCCAGATTTGGGTCTTGAAGTTAACAAGGTGCAGTGCCGAGGTCGGCTGTTCTCAGTGGATTTGTGCTTGTTTAGGTCAGGGCTGCGCTCATCCCAGCTGTTGCGGACCTGTGTGCAGGCAAAGATCCGGCGGCATAGTTTGAGCAGCAGTTTTAATTGTATGCAGTTTTTCACATACCTCTGTCTGCTCCTGGGATAGCTGATGTATGCTCTTTACACCTGCTGGAATGAATGCCACAGGCAAGGTTTTTCAGGTGCAGCATCAATAGGCAAATCATGCTTTTGTGAGACTCGTATGCCGGATTTGTTAAATCAGACTTAAGTACATAATTGGGTATGTGTGAGCATCCTGTGAATCTGGGACATGTTATAGAGGCTTTAGGACCACAAACTGATGCATTCAGCCATGTCTGTAGATACAGGATGTGTATAGGAAAGTCTCAGTAAGTGTGCAAGTGCGAGTCAGTGCAAAACAAATCTTTACTCATTACAGCTATTTGAAAATACTATATGTATTCTGAACAGAAACAGGAGGTGACAACATTTCATGATATTTGCCTGACAATGAAATGAGGGCCATAGTTCTCTGTGGTCTTAAGCTGTAAATGTTTACATACTAGCATTTATTTACATAAATATTGACATATTTTAAAACGTCACATTTGTACCATCAAAATACAACATGATGGTGAGGTGGGGAGATACATTGTGGAAAAGTTAAAGCCTCCTCAACACTAAGATTGCAGCTGTTCTGCTAGATAGGCTCTATTTTATTCTCTTCCTTTGAGTAATTGTAGTCTAGAAAGTGATTTTGGCTAAAAATGGCCAAGTTAATTCTCACAGAAGATGCTCTTCAGTTACTTTTAAAGCCTGCACAATCAGACGCGAGTCTCCAAATCACTCTGTTTTGAAATTTCTGCTTTTTAAAAAATTGCCTTTTTCCCTCTAAACACCTTCCTTCTACTTTTACATGCTTGTTATATATTCACTTCTTCCTGAAAACATATGTACTTTCTACCTTCTTTCACTATTTCATCCTTTACCATCATTCTTTACTCATCTTTTCCCTCAGGGTCCTCTTTCCCTCATATAAGTTCATCTTTATTCTTCCTTAAACTGAAGAAATCATCTCTTGATTGTGCCATTTTCTCCTATTATAACTTCATCGTTTTCCTTTTAAAATTCAAAGTGCATGTAAATACATTGCACAAATATCTTCAAGCTCTTTGATTTCGGTGCCAGCTTTGCTCCACTGTAAATGTGCTTAATAAAGTCACTAGTAGCCACTTCCTACTTAGCAAAAACTAAACACCTCGCTGCTGTTTCCTTTGATCTCCACGATGCTTTATTGCATTTTCTAGTTCATGGATCTTTTAATTATCAAGGCCTGAAATAGTTCAGAATTTAGGTTAACCTTCAGAAGCCTACATATTAGTGAGCTGGAGGGCTGTAATTCTCCATCCGTCCCCTGTTCAACAGCTTGTGCCACCAGCTGATACCTGCTATTCAGAAATCTATTTTTTAAAAAAAAATAATTTCCAAAGAGAAGAGCAGTGATTTATTTTATTTTTTTTTTTTCCTCAAGCATCTTTAAGGGACTCCTCACCTTTTGAGAATTCGGGGTGAGATAGCCCCTGTTTGCTGTCCTCAGTCCATGCAGAGGGGTTTCAGGGTTTTTCTCTTCCTTCCCTGGTGGAAGGTGTTGCCTTCTAGAAGCTGCAGTAACAGACTGAGCAGGAGGAAGGAAGAAATATCACGAATGGGAGTGTAATATGTGGAAACAAAAGGCATGAGAGAATTTTAGAAAGAGGTAAAGAGACCAATAAGTAAGGGGAAATCATTTTCCTGTTTAGCAAATGTGCATAAATCAAGGGGCTCACTGACTGCCAGCGCTGGGGGGGAAATTAAAGGGAGGCTAGAGAGTATTGCAGAAGAGCTAGATAATGTTCACATAAATTGATACTGGTAAACACACAGCCCAGGCATATTCTCTGTCCATAAGAAAGGTGAAGTGCTTGAAGATCAACAAACTTATCAAAAATGAGCAAGTAACCAGGACTGAATGGTGTGCAGATTATAGTTCTTGAAGTGCTTAACTGACCTGCTGATGCAAAATAATCAATCTCGTGTTAAAATCGGCAGCTGCAGTCAAAATGGCACATGCCATACCTGGGTTTCACACTAACACTATATGCTGATGTCGGAAGGTAAAAATCAATTTATTAGTAATATAAATTAATCGTAACAGCTCTGGTAAATGACTTGAAACCACTCTGGACAGCTTTATAAATGAACTCTATTCATTATGCAGTTGTGTTAAAAAATTAGTTGGGATTCATAACGAGCAGGACACAAAAAGATGCAGAAAATATTGTTATGTTTTCATACATTCAGTGCTACGCCCTCACCAGATCAGCTATGTTTCATTACAGTTGCTTGTACGCAAGAGCAAACTGGGGGAAAAAAGTGTGGTGTTATTTAACACAGGTATGAATAAAGTGGGACATAGTAAGTAGCACAGAGAATAATTACAGTCTTTCTCACTTTCCTAATGTTAAAAAAAGAAAAAACAAAAAACTAAAAATGATGGCAAGAAATAGGTTTACAAATGCCACATCTGTAGAACTTCCTGACTTGAGATGAATCTGAGAACAAAAGCTTCCCACATAGCATTATAAGAGGATTTGATGCTGATACAAATAACAGAAATACCTATATTTAGATTAGATTGAAAACTTCAGTAAATTAGAAATCAAAAGTCCTTGCGTTTCATATCACAGGGCAACTATGAGAACAGAGAGGATAACATTCCCGTGACGAGTTGTGCCCCTAGAGTTTCTTGCATCGAATTAAACGGTTGAGACTTGTTGCTGTCAGGGACGTTGGGTGGATGGGAGGCTTGGCTCAGCGTGCCGGTGTCTCTGTTCCTGGCTACGTGCGCCACGGTGCATGGATAGAGCCCCTTTAAAGCAAAGGTGCCTGACATTTTTGCCTCTTAGCCTTACTTCAGAAGAGCGGGGATGTTCTGTGCCCCACTGAATGTACCTTCCAGCCTTGGCTTCCCCGTGTGGCATGGAGCACGGAGCGCGGTAAGCACGGAGCGCACTCGCCTGGGCTCCACACCCTGCACGGGATGCACGGTGCGGGCAGCTTACTGCTGACGTCAGGTGCTGCAGGGGACTTAGAAGAACAGTATTTGTAATCCTGCTGAAATCAGAGGGATTATAGTATTCTAAAACCTGGGTAAATTGGATGAAAATCAGGCCCAGAGTTTATCCATAGTATTCTCTTACCAATTTTATTTTTAATTTTATGATAGGTAAGGTTAGAATCCAGTCATCAGCAAAGAAAACCACTAATTGCTCATTAGGAAATGCTCTGTAATTCCTTTGTTAGTTTTGCAGCAATTGGAATAGCTGAACTATCATTATCAAGATTAAAAAGAATGGTCTGATAGTACTGCATAAACCCTTAGGAGAGTCAAGTATTCCTCCTTCTAAAAATCTTCCTCTGCTGGCAATAAACTCAGTTTTCTACCTAGCTGTAAGAAAATGATTCTCTGATCTGCTAATAAAGTTCTAATCTCTCACCACTCTGGTATGCTGGTAACAAGAATTTTCTTTCTCGCTGTTAACAGACCGAAGACATTAAGGAGATAGCCCGCAAGACACAAGCCCTGCCAAAGGCGAACACTAAAAGGCAACGAATCGTAGTTTTTACCCAGGGGAAGGATGACACTGTCATGGCTACAGGTATATTTTTCAAACCTCCATCGTCGCTCACTGTAAATATTCCAGTTAATCAATTACAAGTTGCGGATTTACAAATTTTAACCGTTCCGTGGTAGTCGGAGCATTTGCCTTGTGATGTTAGTCCACGTTCCTCATCTGTTGTGCTTTTAATTGTTTTAAGGTTCTGTATTTAAGAAGTGACTATTGCACAGGAATGCCTGGGAATTTAGTTCTGAACATCTTAAGTTCTTTTTTTTATATAACATAGATCTCAAATATTGATCCAGTTGGTTTTACTCAGATTTTTATGGTTTGAGATTTTATCTGTGTAGCCATCTTTGCTGCAAACAGGAACACGCTATGCCTGCTGAGAACAGCTGTGCAACAGCACAGTATATTTAAACATTTGTGAAGAGGAGGAAGTGAAATCCAGTACTAAGTGCATTTCCAGGCTTTTTTGCTTTGAGCAGAAAGTCTCGCTTTAGCTTTTCTCAGCCGTCTGCTCTTCTATTCTCAAAGGAGTACGTGGGAAAAAGGTGTTCTAGCAGGGATACAAGTAGTTTGGGCTGTCTGAAGCGATGATGTACGACGCACAGATTTAAGCGTTATAAACATGACTGCCTACCTTTTGACGGTCCCTTTAATTCTGTCCACCTCTGCTTCTAGACTAAATAAAGCTATTAAAAACATGTGCGGTGGCAAGCCATTTCAGTCGCTCATTCCTTTGCAAGGTAAGTTATTAGTCAGGGCTGAATTCCTCCTTTGGAAATCAAGTGGAGTTGAGGAAGCTCTGCACCTGAGGGACCGGTGCTTACTCATACGATACTTGCCTCAAAAATCAGAATTGGCTTCAGACTGTGGCTTCAGGGCTGGGCGCTAAGTAGGTATGTCACAGCTCTATAGATCATCCTCAGCAGCAGTGTGAATGGTTCCTCCGATGGTTTGCCGCTTCTCCTGTTATGGTAGCTACAAACTGGTTAAAAGGAAATAGAAAGCAGTCATTGAGAGCTGCGTGTGTTTATCTCACTGAATAATGATGGAAGTGTGGCTTCCAGAAAGTTACTGCGTTACGTGAACGGCCCATATGGAGGCACTCCACTGGAGTATTGTACAGTTGGCTGAAAAATAGCAGTATAAAAATGTTTTTATACATGAGCGAGTAATAACGGTAGTAAACCTAAATCTTATATGTAACCCTCCTGTGCTCTTATTTAATTTTCACTGTGTACTTATTTTATTCTTCAAACTGGAGTTGTTAACAAATCCATTAATCCCTTCTTTGATATTTTTACAACTGGGAGCTTATTTGAGGACTGACACTTGCTAATCTTAGCTGTTTGTTCGCTCTGAAATGAACTTAAATTAGAGAATGCACTTTATGTGCATGATAAATGCAAGATGGATAGAGAGTGTATGCAATGGTGTCAGCTACAAAAGCAAACATGATAAATGTTAAGGCAGTTTTGAGCCGTGGGATAAGCTATTCAGTGCACAAGCATAGCTGAATCTCTTTGCTATGTTGTTATTCATGGCAGCCAAATAAATGTCAATAATAAAAGAGAATTAAAGATTTTCATTTCCCAGAGGCAGTCCTCTAATACAGCTTGATCTTTCATTTCATTTGTAATTCGTTCTCATGTCAGGATGCAATCATTCGCCAGGCTCTGTGTGTCATGTTAAGTCATTTAGTAATGATTAAGAACATAAAAATGTTTGGCCTGTGGGGCAATTCTCGAAAGAGGTACCAATTTGTTATTGTTTTCCCCCTTTTTCCTTCCTTTTGTGTGGATCATCTTTTTCCCACCTCCTCACATTAAAATAATACTGGAAGAAGGAAAAAGTGTCCCTTAACATAGCAAATGATGATACCACAGAATGGCATAGAGTAGTGCTAACGCGCTTATTTCAGCACTAATTAGATGTAGTTGTGCTTTGGAGGAACTTGCCGTGGAAGGTGTAAAAAGTTTCTAAATTCTTCGTCTTGGGAAGAATTGCTGCGTTTAGGAGTAGTTACCAGTATAAAATTCATTTCCTTTCTGTAAGGCATGGAAGAGGAATACATTTTTGTAAAAAGCAGGCTGTGTGTAATTGTTTATCCTGCCTGTCTGAGGAAACGTTATGGTCTTGAAGAATTTGTGCCTAGATTAAAATAGGATTTGCAAAGTCAGCTTGTTTGTACCTTCTGCTGTATATTTTGTCCAGGGTAATAATAATAATAATAACAACAACAACAACAACATGCTTATTAGTTGGAAGACATTTCTGTCAGTAGTGATTCAACCAGAGAGGATCGGTAACCAGGCAAAGGACTCTGCTTTGTCTTCTGCTGCTGCCTTTAACCATCCTTCATCGGCTGTTGGGCAGATCACATGTTCCAGTGGTCTTAGTTTATGTCTGAAAGAGTGCAGGGTGTAGCTGGAGCTTACAGGTCTTGGAGCGAAAGACTCCAAGGTGAAGTTGGCCTTTATGGGGTTTTCTGCCTTTTGTTCCTGCTGCCCTTCCCCATTTTCCCCATGGAAAGGTTTCCGCTCCCCAGCAGCAGCGCAGAGCACCGTTACTGCGGCCCGCAGCAGTAGAAGTGAACGGCTTGGGTTGGGCCGCACCCTGGGCAGAGGCACAGCCGGGTGGCCGCCCCCTCCTTCCCTTCGTGCCTGGCCAGATGAGGTAGGTAGGCAGCGCTGAGGCTGCAGGAGCATCCTCAACACAGCCCCGCTTCCTCTGCCAGAGCCTCTGCAGGCTGTCCGAGACAAGGTAGCTGTGGGGCTGGGTAGCGGGAGGAGGAGTGCGCCTCTTGGGTGAGTTATGTGTAGGTTGGAGGGGCATCAGGTAGTAGAGATAATGAGGGGATACACTTTGATACAGCTCTGGCTGGAGGGAGAGGAAATAAGATGGATAAAAGAGGTTGTTTGCAGGTTGCCGGCTTATTCATGAAAGGGCACAGGATTATGTGTGCTGGAAATTAGATGTGGAGTTGATGCTTTTTTTTGTGCTTTTTTTTTTTTTTTTTAATTATTGGTGGGTTGAAGAAGGCCAGATACAGCTGGAGAAGACTGTGGTAACAGTTGTTGATTCCTGGACATTGCAGAGAATGGAAGTATCACCAGGTATTTGAGGTGTAGAGCGTAGGACAGAAAGGTGCTTTCTTACCAAAAGGAAAGAAAGATTGACCAAAAAGTTCTGACAATATAGCTCTTACATACGAGAGAGAGCTTAGACTGAGACAGCTAAAACATCTGCTTCTTCCAAAAATCTGGCCTGGCCGTACTGCAGAGGTGTTCCGTCATCTTATGGGGTGCTGCAGTTGGCAGTGTTGGTTCAGTGCCCCCCCAGCCAGCGGCGGCTCACCTTGAACGGGCACGAGCCGTAGGCACTCGGGCACGGACTGACAAGCAGCTTCAGAGGTCCCTGCGGCTGGAGCGCATCGCAGACACGGCGGGACGCGGTAACCGCGTCAGCAATCCCAGCCTAAGCCGTGCCTGTTTGTCAGTCCACTTTCCTTGGCTGTCTGAAGTCTTGGTGTTTTCAGAGGAAAAATTTCTCTCTCTTAATTAACATGGAGCACGTTGGGTCTTTCTACTGTCTGTTCAGATCTCCTCCATCACAGTCCTCCAGCCCCAAGGCCCCTTTTCTCTCCCCTTCCTTCCTGTTCTCTGTCAGTAGGAATCATTGCAGGGAAGAGGCAACTTCAAGTTCAAGCGGAGCGTGATCGGCATGTTCTGTGGGGAGGGAAAGGAGCGGTTAGGATTGGCACACAGGAGCTGTGGCAGATGAAATGTTGACTAGATTAACTGTCAGCTTCTAATAAGGCTGCACAGACCATGTGTAAGTGATTGTTCTGTGAAGTTTTCCTCTTCTTGTCATAGATTCATGGTATGGTTCGGGTTGGAAGGGACCTTAAAGGCCATCGAGTCCAGCCCCTCTGCCACGAGCAGGGACATCTTCAACTGGATCAGGCTGCTCAGAGCCCCGTCCCACCTGGCCTGGAACGTTTCCCGGGATGGGGCATCCACCACCTCTCTGGGCAGCCTGAGGTGCATTTTTCAATTATGTCAAATTTCATCTTTTTACAGTAGAACTTGAAGGCATTGGATCATCTCGGTGACCATAAGAATTAGCATTGACAAAAATTGTTGTCATTTTCTCTTAACGTTGGTTCCCCATGTGACTGAATTTTGATGAAACTTTCTTGGGAAAAGTAACCTATGAAAGACACCTGTGCCAAAACCTTTCAGGGCAGAGGGTTATGGTTATGCTTTGGGAAGGGGACTGGTAACTGAAAATAGGATCTACGGACTTGCTCACCAGCAAAGTATATTTGACACACAGTGTTGGGTTGATTCCTTGTGCGGATGCTCCTCATCCATACTGGAAATCACTTGGTGATCAAGACTCTGGCCCCACCACCACAGCCCTGTGCCATCATACCCCTCTTCCCAGGTCTGAGGTTCTGGATTTGACGGAGGGTTCTTGGGCTTATGGGATACATTCATTTCATGTTTCACTACTTCTTTCTGTAACCACAAAAAATACATATGCGGGGAAAGCAGAGAGAGCTAATGAACACATGCAATCCTCTGAGTTCAGCAGCTGGAGCTTTTAAGAAAAGCACCAAAAATCACAAGCTCTGGCAAGAACATATATGTCATATCTATATGTGTGCTGTAACATTTGTCAGAATCAAATGCTGTGAAAGCTACCCCTTTTACAGAGTTGCTCATAACATTTTTAAACAAATTATTAGTCAGATACATTTTATGACTGGTCTTGGCCCAAAGGGAAATCTTCGGAAAGTCTGAGCAAAATCAGTTCAGCAATGGAAAAACATACTTTTATATTGAAATATTTGCATAATTCAAAAACAGCTGAAGCTACAAACTTTAAACTTGGCTTGTTTTATAGCTTTAATAGAGGAAAGAAAAACAATCCAAATTTAAAGAAAATCACTTCAGCATTTTTCAAGTTATGAATGATGAAATCTGGCATGTTCAGGCATGAACATAGAATTTTCCATTCTTTTCCCCCCAGTGTTTGCAAGACCACCTCTGTTAAGGATGCATTTGTAGTAACCTCATTTGTTAGAATATGGCAGTAAAAATTGATTATTTTTTTTAAGGAGTCAAGCATTAGAGCCACCTCAGTTAGGGCTTACTAACCACTTACATCTTCTTCAGTTTTGGGGGTACATTACCTGAGATAACTCAACAGATGAGTTAGCAGTGCTGGCAAATGTGGTAAAATTGGAAAGGTCCATCTGAACAACGTCTTAGTGCACCTACCACATAGTACTTACTGAAACAGTTTTGTGAATTTCTGCTTGTTGTTACTGCTTTTTAATCTGTTCCATAAATTAAACAGCATGTGCCCTGTAGCCAAATGAATATGTCACAATAAATCTTGCAAGGTTGTGGAATTTTAGAGCCTACCTAGCCAGCTTTTGATGTTGGAGTGACAGTAGGCGTTTGCCTCTACCTGTTACCTGAAAGAGGATACCGAGCTAAATGGGTGTCGCTGCACCCAGCATGGCCGTGCTTAAGGAAATACGTGCGCATATGTTCATAAATAAAAAGTTTTTATGTTTGGATAGAACCAAAACCCGACCTAAATGAAAATAACGACCAGCAATAGTATGTTTTTATGAATGATGAAGCTTCTTCTACTTTGTAAGGGTAGGTTGGATCTTCGATTTTTAAGCAGAGTTTATAAACCATTTGTTTTGGAAGGGTTGTCAAAATTGTGGAAACTGGAAAGATTTTAAGAGCTGTTCTCAAATCATCATGGCGTGACTCTGTATACTTTTGGGGGGAATAAAAAGGAGTGATATTCAAGCATACGACTGGCTCTAAACAGAGGTCAGTAGGTTTTCTTTGTCGGGTTGTGCTGCAATCATAGACCAGCATGTCACCTTGTAAGCCTATCTATAAAACACGGAAGTATTTATTACTATTGACACCGCTGACATTTTATGGTGGGCCTGTTTGCAGCTTCTCTTTCTCTCAAGTTACTGAGTGTTGTGTGCTCTCCTCTAAGAACCAAGAAAAAGTGTTATTTTTCTTTCTCCTTACAGCTTTCGAGCTTAGCCTTCCAGACAAGAAAGCTTTGACTAGCTTTTTCTCAGCCAGCCTTCCTAAGTGTTTACACAAACAAAAGTAATGTCTTGGACCTGGGAAAATAGTAGTTGGGTTATATTATAGTATGCTCATATTTTTCACAGGTTTGCACACATTCACTCCTATTCATTTATATTCAGAAATAGAAAGAAAAGTTTAAAAAACAAAAATGGATTTAGAAAAATTGAAATTTTAGTCTGCTTATAGCATAAGAAATGAGCCAGAAAGCCCAACAGAATTATTTTTAGTTTAGTTGTGACTTAGGAAGCCACAAAACCTAAATTAATAATGAACATTTGATGATAGGGATTAATGAATAGCAAAGCTGGTAATACCTTTTTGTAACTGAGACCATTCACGTTTTCATGCTGTGTGGGAGAGGAGGCCTGAGCATTTTATTAGACAGCTGAAACACATTATTAAAACCTAATTCCTGAATGCTGGTATCACGACTGCACTTAAAAGTGTATCCACTGTTGCATCTCAGAGAATGCATAGACGTATATGTAAATGGATGTATGTCTGTATGTGATGTGTGTGTGTTTTCAGCAATTTCATGTTGATTTAAGAAGAGGATGTCTTTTCACGTCTAGTGCTTTAACGCACCAGTTTAGGCCACAAATGGAGAGTGAGGCTGGGAAATCCCCTTTTCGTGTATAATCACTAGTAATAAGGAATTTTCAAGGCAAAACTGTGCCTCTTATTGAACCTAGCTTGTATTTCAGGTGCTAGAATGAATTTCCATTCTGGCATTCTGAGGAAAAATTACGCCTTTAAGCTATGAAAAATGCATGTTTGTTGAAGGACAATTAATACAGGTCCCTATCCCATTCCTTAATACTGCCCATAATTTCCTCTTACGGGGAAGAATTGCTACATTTTTTTTCTCAGGTACCAATACATAGCTTTAAGAAGTCAGGGTTTGTACCGTAATTCTGAAAAGAGTCCTCGGAGGTGTCACGGTTCATACACACATCCATTGCTTAGGTAGCAGCGATTACGTGATGTTGGAGAGGCAGCACAGGGCAGGGCTGAGGCAGGGCAAAGGTGTCTCTAAGCTGGTGTCAGAGCAGGGTGCAGCAGTGGGTGCTTGGGGAGCAGGATGAAACCAGGACAGATCTGTAGTGATACTCCCGTGTTACACTCTCCTAGCTTCCAGTGAGCTGTAGCTGGGGAATTTCTGAGCTAGAGGTGTTGTCTTTGTGCTTAATAGTCAAAAATAGGGGTTTACCGTATGTAGTGTCTTGTGATAGTGTGTCACAGACTGTATATTACATAAAGAAATACCTCCCCGTCTTTGTTTGGATCCAGCCACTTAGGAATGTTACTGGCTGTCTCCCTCCTGCTGTGCACGGCCAGGGCCCCGTCATTCCGTACACCGTGTACTGATACTTCTGATTTTGCAGAACTCCTGCTTATCTCTCCTTCACTGGTCTGTTTTCCAGACTCTTTTCCTGTTCTGTTTACTTGTTCTCTGTTTGATCCGTAATTCCGACGCCCTTGGGCCACCCTCCCCTGCGCAGTTTTGGAGGTCTCCTATGCAATTTGTGAATGGGGGACGAGAATGGTCGACTTGCACATGCTTGAGAAGTTTACAAAGTGTTTTAATTTTGTTGTTTCCTTTGTTCTGTATTTCTTTCTTACTAATTCCTAACATTTTATTTGCTTTTCTGGCTGGCACTGATGATTGATCCGGTATTTTCATGGAATTATCTGTTGTAATTTCAAGTATTCTTTATGGTGTGTATTAACTTAGTATTAACTTAGTAGAGCCCACTCTCGTGTATTGAAAGCTAGAATTATTTCTTGCATGTGCACCTTTTTCCACATTGACTGACAAAGACTTTTATAGCCCGTTAGTGTGAGACACTTTTGCAGTTCTTCACGCTCAACTTTTGGTTTTCCTATCCCAAGTGAATCTGAAGGCATCACAAGAACATGGCACACACCACATGACGAGCACCCCCGGGAGGTGGGGTCCATAGCCTGGAGGTGCCCCCGGCAGGGGTGCGCAGCTAGCGGCAGGGCTGGACCTGGGCAGGGCATCGCAGTGAGGCCACCGCATCAACCACTGCAGACCGGAGAGCAACACTGAATGAGTTTACAGTAAGATAGCAATTCAGGTGTCCTTAAACCCCAAATGGGCATCACGTCAGGAAAGAAAGTACCTTAGTACACTGTAGCTTTTTTGGGTGGGGTTTTTTGTTCTTTTCTTTTCTTTTTTTTTTTTTTTTTTTTTTTTTTTTAAAGGAGACCTTCCCTATGATGATATTCCTCACTTAGAGCATCCACACAGAATTAATTTATCATAAATGTCTGATGCCTCCTGTATGCATGGCTGTAATACTTCGAAGCTGATACCATTTTACTGGTGACCTGAGCTGTGAGGTGGTTTGTCCAGAAACAATTACATCGGCACAATATTGCTTGGTTTGCTCAAGCCATGAAGGAACAGAACTACCTAACAGCAATCCTGAGAAGACCAAATTATGGTAATTAAGCCTCCTGGTTACCAAGGCAGACCCCTACTGTTCTGGGCAGTCATGGAAGGAACAAGGAGTCACTGTATTCATTCTAAGGCTGTGTAGTCCTCGGAGCACGAGAGACTGAGGCTTGGGGCCCTGGCAGTTCTGAACTGATAGAAAAAGCAGGAATCTCTGGCTCTGCCTGGGACAAGCATTTCCATCCCCTACTTTTCTCCCAGCCTGTCAGCACTGCTCTGCTGGCACGGGGAACCGGTTCGGCAGTGCACATAGAGCGGCAGGAACCTGCCCTGGTGAGGGGCTGAGCTCTGGACCAGCTCATTGCCGGGTCCATACTGGTGCCAGCATGGGAGGAGAGGACACAGCATTTGCAGTAGGAGGCAAGGATGAGGCTCTAGTATCCGCAAACTACAGTGGCTGAAGTGGCTGTGGATCCTCACTCCAAGGCATAAAACATGACAGTTTTATTTTGAACTTCCATCTAGCAGCAAAGACCGTAGTTCCGAAGTTGGAGGGAAGTTTGCTCCAGGATCAGCTGTAATACTGTAGAATTATGTCTGCAAAGCAAAGAGCAAGGAATAAGGGGACAGAGCCATGAATATGCTATCAGAGGGAAGGGATTTCTGACATCTCATATGCTGAAAACCACCAATTTTACCATAAACTATATTAAAAGAATGGTGAGAGAGCAGGATGGGTCGTTCAGTAACTGGGGAGCACTGGAGCTGATGACAGCCTTCCAAATTCAGCCTGTGCTTCTCCCATGCAGCTCTGTCAAGGTGATCCCCTGTTTTCTGAAAATGACACCTACCCCTCTCCACGTACACTGAACATGACATTCTGGTGGCTGTTAGTTTTTCAGCAACTGGGTTTGCAGCTACGATGTTAAGTCGGTCTAAACGTATCTTTCTGACTTTTTGAACCAACCGATGAAAATCCAAACCCACAATGTTCTGTTTCAGATAAAATAATTATCCTGTAAACTTTTCATTACATTTATGCTTTTAAGTTTCAAGTTCAGCATTGTCCCTGTCCGTGCATGCGTTCTGTGTTGCTGCAATATTCAGTACTGGGCGCTACCCAGCTCTCCTTCAAAGCATATGCTTTAATGAGTCGCAGTCTGAAACCCATGCGTTAAAGGATCACAGTGCGTAGGCTTCTTACCTCCAACCCTTAGGTTCAAATCGTACTAACAGGGTGGTTATTTTATGAAATTAATCAGATAGTCATTTTTTTACCAATCATTTTTAAGAAATATATTTTCTCTTTACCCTAATTTGGTGTGATGATTTTTTTCATGGTAAGAAATTAAATGTATGGCTTCTTCAGCAGCTTTCATAATGGATCAATAATTTGTTGGCTTAACTTATTTTTTCCTGTGGAGATGTGGGAAGATCAATGTCTGTAGTGCCCTAGGTCATGATCAATACTTTTAATAAAACTTCCTTATTTTTCTCCCCCCCCCCCCCCTTTTTTTTTGCCTTTGTACCTTTGTATGGTTTTGCTTTTATTAATGAGCTTTTCCTTTAGTTTCAGACCATTAATGGTTTTCAGATAATGTCATACTGCCCAAGGTCAAGGCCAGTTTGAACTTAAAACTCTAGTTATCAGTGATTAAATCTATTGGATGGGCTTAAATGTGTTAGAAGACATAAGAGTTTGAAGCACTGCTTTCTAAGGGCTCAAAGTTAAAACAAAACAAAATCTCAACCTTTTGGGAGGATGACACATTAAGGCTTTTTTTTTCCCCCTTTTTTCATTTCCTTTTTAAATAAATAATGATTGCCTTATTTATGGGTCTCATATTGGCGTTAACATCTCAAGTAACTACTGTGGCCATGACTGCTCTTCAATTCAAGATACTAAATGCTCCGTATTGAGTTTTCTAATGGTGTATTGCTCATTTTGCAAAACCAATTTTAAATAAGAAGTCTTTTGTTCACGGTTGAAATTCTGGATGGGAGGGTAGCAACTTATCAAAGTACATGTTACCAGCTGGAGTGCTCGCCTAGAACGTGATATTATTTTCTCTGAGGCTTAACCCAGTGTCTTTTTAAATCAATGGAAAGATCTCATTAACTTCATTGGATATCGATTATGGCCATGGAGAACTTAAAACATTCATGAATATTAATGGTTTATACTGATCCGTGTGTCTTTTTGTCTGTTGTACCTTGTCTGCGGTTTCCAGTTCAGTTTTTGTAGTCGACCTGGGGGTTATACAAAAAGCAAAATTCACATATGCTGAAAGATTTGATAACACATTTTACCTGAAGGTATCTTCTTTGTTGTCTGTTACAAACGAGGTGCATAAAGAACTGGACCCTTTGACCACTGGCACCTAGGCAGAACATCTTCTGTGGAAGGTCTTTTTTCCATTTTTTTTGCAGTGTTGCCTTTTTTTAAGAGGCAGCAGTTCACTTCATAACAAACCATCACAGACAAGTTTGAACAGCAGAATCTCTCCTCGGAAGGTGCCCTACAGACTCTGGTAGCCTCTCATCTTTAATTTAGACATTTTATTTCCCATCTTGTGATTACAGTTGAATGAACATTGTAGAAAAGTTTAAATTGTAGCTATCCGTGTCATGCTTTGGCTGTAAATCATGGAACTTAGGTTTTCAAGCCTTTAATCTTCACCTGCTCAAATAGGCATTGTAAAATAATTGCACAGAATGGAAGGAGAGTAAAATGTGGGTATGTATGGTGACCCTGGGTGAAAATTAACTGCAGGAACTGGCCCTTGGATTAGAAGTTTCTCTGCTGTAGCATCCAGTTGCAGGCAATAGAAGTATTGGGAGGTAGGTGGCTGAATGGAGGGCAGATCCTTAGCCCCAGGGGGGGACAGGGCAGAGATGCTGGCTGGTGGAAAAAGTGAGCAGAAGGGAGTTCTGGATGGGTCCTGTTTTGCCTGGAATTGGGGATTTAGGATCATTTTGTGTAACACAACAAACCATCTAGAGTTAGCACTGTGTGGGGAGAGGGGAGTGAATTGGAGTTCTCAGAAATGGTTAATTGTCTGAAAGTGGAATTGTGAGATTTTATGATCTGTTTGACTCCGTGATGTCCGCAGTAGTTTTTACGGATAAAGCAAAGTGGAAATTGTTTAAAGGCAGTATCTGGAGAGGAGGCTGTGCGCGTTCTCACACACAAAGGACCTTGCCTTGACACACCTGAGCGTGATAGAGAGTAAGAAGTGACAGTTTAGATACAAACCTCTGTATCCCACAAAAACATCGTTTCTGTAGTTGATTCCATTTGAATGAAAGAATGAAAGTAGGTGCCGGCTTGCTTTCACCGTAGCTGTTTTCTTTGTTATGAATAATAGTCAGTAAAGTAAGCAGACCTGACTTAGAGTATATACAGACAGCAGATTTAGTGAGTACAGTAAACACGAACTATTTTTGTATTTGGGTTTTGGCTAAGCCTACTGAATGATACAATACTAATGTTTGTTTTAAAAGAACACACGGAGTCCTCCACAATCAGATTTCAAGTTTGGGAGGCTGCTCAGGCTGCTCCAGTTTGCTGTCGCCTGCTGCCCCATGCCCCCCACCGCCCGCCTAACCCGCCGCGATTCCTCTGCCTGCCCCGGCGACCAGCAGTCAGAGCGAAATCCAGAGAGGAGCCTATGGAACCAGATATTTATGTCCCTTGTAATCCAGCGCTGTGATATTGTACTGTGAACCTGAAAAGATGCCAGGCTACGCATTGTGGCTAATAGCAATTGATCACGAATGAAACCGCAGAACTCTATGGCAAATTGTTGGCTTTATAAATTTGATAATAAGTACATTTCCTGATAGAATATAAAAGTGCAGTAAATGATGCCTGCCCTCTCTTCCCTCCCCACCTGTCCAACTGCAGAACGCTGTTTGTACAGGATATTGTTGCTGACAACTGAATAAGAATTTTTAGAAGCAGTTGGCCATCAAATGATGGCAAATTTAAAGGTTATGCAAATTGTGCCAGTACAGCCCAGCTTGTTTCAGACCTCTTTTCTCTATTATCATATCAATTGAGTCAGCTCATAGTAGACAAAGCAAGGTTATGGGAACCACCTAGAGCATCATGCACCATTAAACATCAATGCAGCATACGCGAACATCTGCAACAACGATCTTATTAACAGAGGGTATAACGGAAGGCAATAAACAGCTTTCTTAGCCATTTAATTGTAAAAAAATTAATAACCTAATACTTGCATATATTTATCAACAGCAAGTTGGTCCAGAATTATGCAATCATAGTGGATTAGATTACAATACCTATTGCACACTGTAAATTACTACAAAAATATGAAAATCCATTTGTGAGAAGTTAAATACTGTAGTTGGTAAAGTGCTAAAAATGCCATGTTCCTTTAACCTCTGTTGCATCATGCAGTGCAAGTATCTGCTTTTTGCACTGACGTTTTTATATTTGGCCAAACCAAATATAAAAAAAACCTGAAGATGTGTTTTGGATTTCCTGGTGCACTAAGCAGCTTAAACATTTCAAAAATTAAGGCACAGTTGTTTTGTTATGAAAAGTAGAATGTGAACACCATAAAGCAGTCCTTGCCTGTGCAAGCAGAGCAGATGTTTGGAGGAAGAAAGTAAAGCAGGTTAGATGTTCGTATGGGTTGTGTGTTGCACGTTGGCTTCTGGCGTAGTCCTTGCACTGGTCTAGAGGGTGAGAGCGTGTGAAGCTGTGGTCTGAAATGGCTTAGAGAAATGGACACAGAAATTAAAATACGTTAGAAATTGATGATAAAGAGAAATCAGTTTTTGTTCTTCATGGCCAAGCCAGATGGCTAGGGATGGGCTGGGGCTGGAGCACCGCCTTTGCTGAAATCCAAGAATTTGGCGGGGAGTGCCAGCCCTCCTCTTCTCGGGGACTGGGAGCGCTGGTGTGTTCCTGGCTTTGGCTACGAGGGAGCTGGAGACCTCAGTGGAAGGTTAGAGCTCCAGGGGGAAAGCGCCACTCTTCCAATTTCAGCCTGAACGTGCAAAATGTACAGGCATTTAAGAAATAAAAATCAGAAAAAGAAGAGACTGAATGAGTAAAACACTTGGGGCTCAAAGGTTGGGTTTGACAAGTGCATTCAGCAGAAAAACCTGTCCTGAGTGTGCGTCTGCTCCCGAGCAGCTTTGTTCCCTCCTGCACCCTCTGCTCCCACCTCTGCTGCTGCCGAGTAGCAGCTATTGCATCAGATTTGTATTTTTATGGACAAAGAATGAAGCCTTCTAAGTTTTTGTTGGCATAAAAATCCAAGTTGTGCTAGATTGGTTGGCTCCAAGCAGCCTCCGGGTCACCCGTAGATACCTCAGTCATAACTCTAATGAGTGGGACTCAGCGGGCAGCGGGGGCGGGGGAGAGGCTGGAGGACAGTAAGCAGCAAAGAGGAGTAAAAGCTTGGTGCAAGTAGAAGTTTGGCAAGTTGAGAGTTACAGTTAATTTTGTTTCCTTAAAAAAAAGGAAAGTTTTTCTTCAAAAACATTAAATTGAAGGTCTTAAATTTTTATTTATTTTTTTTTTACCTGGATTTATTTCCTCTAGGAAAAGAAGGCAAAAAAGCAGGCAATGTCCGGATAACCATTAAGTATACCTTTTATACCAAAATGGTTCTAAAAGGAACCAGTAACAAGCATGTTCCCAGGTTTTTTCCACATTTTTAAGTTGCAGTTCAAATGATGTCGATCTGTAGGCTAACCAGAGCTTTTCCCTGCATACCATCTGGTTTTCAAAGCAGCATCTGTTCTTACCTTTCTTCATAACTTTTCCTAACTATATCAGTAGAGTGTCCACATTTTATTTATACAAACCTATTTACTTGCTTACCAGCCTTGCTTCTCAGACTGGAAACTCTTCAGAGCAGGAACCTTTTTTCTTTTTTATTATTTTTTTTTTTTCATTCTGATAGATATCTTGGTGGTCACCTTGACAATATGAGAATACAAATTAGGTTTAAAACATCACAAGTTGAACTTGGCTGTACATGCCAACTGAAGTTTCATTCATTCTAAAAGGATGTCTTGTTTCCGAAAAAAAGATCAATGTGTTGTTTTGGTGTTTAGGTTGGAATAATGTAAAGCTGAATGATTCAGCAGTGTAATGGTGGAGAAATACAAATTTAAAGAAAGGTAACTGAGAGTGACGGGCGAGTGACAAGGTTCCACAGAGAGAGAGAGGCTGGAAATTTTTCCTTTCCCTGCTAGGTTAGTTATTGCGGTTTTGCCAAGCAGCCGGTTTTTATAGCGCTGGGGTTTACTTTCAGTGACAGCGCATGCCCCGCAGAGCCTGTTGTGTCGCCTCTGTAAGTGCCTGCGTGCTGCTGCCGTGCTTTAAAGGGCTTGGTACACAAACATACGATTCAGCAGCTCTTGATGGAAACTGTTTGTCAAAACTGCTATTATAGGAGCCGTATCCAAATGAATGTAATTCACTATGCAGTCAATAATTGTATAAATTCAGGGTTGTGTAATTGACATTAAAATGTATGTGACATTATTTTAAAAGGTAGCAGAATGACCGTCCTGCTTACAGCAATGGTTCGGTAATACTTCGAAAGTGATTAAATGATACTACAGAGATTATAGTTTGGGGTGTTTAATTATCTCAGAAATTATCTGCAGCTAAGGTAGGGGGGGAATAAACTTCAATTTAGGCCAAATTCTCTTTCTGGACTGGCATAACTAAGACTTAAAGAATGCCATTAAAAACAGTGGAGGTACTTTGGTTTTAACTGGTGTTTTAAGAGCAGAATATTTTCCCATTGAGATTAGAACAAATTTCAGCCTCCACTGCAGTGACATCTTCTAATAGATTTAAAACCTGCAAAAGCCTGGGAAAATTCATTTAGCAAGCATGTTTCATTCTTCAAAAATAAATAAGTAGTCTAGGGAGATCTTAATTAAAGGCAACACAGAATGTACAAATAAAGCATGAGAAGAAAAAGATAATTGTAAAAGTTCTAGAGCTGAGCTCTGAGTTAAAAGGATGAAAAATTAAAATTTCTACATGTAATTTGAATATTTCAAGGCAATGCTGTAGAGTTTCTATGGTATATCTACCTCAGCAATGTCCAACTAGCATCCAATTAATTATTTTTTTAAAAAGGAGGAATATATCTATATATACATTAACTTATTTTTAGTAATGTTTCTAGGGAAGGCTGTCTCTTTCAGTCCGATGGACTGGTTTTATTTATGAAACTAAATATAAATTCTCCCAGAAGAAAAAGCTCCTTCAGAACTGCTCGGTAGTGACCTAATGCTCACTCCTTCTCTTTTCAGTCTTACTGATGCTCAAGTAAAATAGAAGTGCCTTGGGCCCCTTCCTGCCTCCACTGACAACCCATGCTTCTCAGATTATCATGTAGCATAAACAAAGCTGTCATGTAACATGGCATTTATTTAAATGATTTGATTTCTGTGTTCACCACTCTGAAACTGAGGTATAGCTAAGAAAGCTTGCAAGTTTTGACAGGTGTATTTGCCCCGCTAGGGCAATATGCTTAATGTATAAAAAATGTGAGGCATAATACAGTTTCTAAATACAGTACAATACAAAACCAAATTATGCTTTTTTCTCTCCTTTTTTTTTTTTTTTTTCTTTTTGGCCAATGCCCCAATAAGCTTTTGGGTAGGAACTGCTTAGACCTGATCTCAGATTGATATTTGTCAGGAAGCTTTCCCACAGGACAGTCTTTTGATGGTCCAGCTATGCAGTGGTTTAAAATACATCTGCAGAATACCATGAAATGGAGAACAACCACACAGGCACTGCTGGCGTGTGGGTCAGCGCAAACAGTAAGTGAAGCGCATGCTCTGCTTTTGAAGCTGCAGGATGCTTCGGTTTTGCACAGTCCCCATAGCCAAGTTTCACAAGGTTGAAGAGCATGCATGACCTAGAACATCCATGTCGGTGTGACTCGAACATACACATGTGATGTATTCTTTACGTTAAAACACTGACATTCCACCTGTCACCACTGATGTGGCTTTTCAGTTCTTGAGCTACCCATTTATGGATGGAAATACACGTGTTTGTGTTTCCCAATCCCATATATAGCTCAAAAAATGATGGTCTTGTTGGGGGGGTGGGGTTTTTTTTCACATGGAAGGATGAGATACGACGTTCAGTGGCCAAAACCCAAAGTATGCAGGATTGACGGTGCAGGAAGAGAAATTTGTATTTGCTGATGTCCAAGGCCAGGTCTTGGTTTGTGTCTCCCTGTGCTGTGACTGGTGAGGCGCGGCTCACTGTGGCAGGGCATGCTCTCGACGGAGACTGGGATCATACAATTCATGGGTTTTGCTTATTGTAACCCATCTCGACTGTCTTCGGGACTGATTTGGATCTGCGCTCTTCAAAGTAATTCCAAGACAGTCATTGCGTTGGATCAGTGAAACTGCGGAAGCCTCGCATAATTTTGGCACCTGTGACTTCACACCCGTCACCTTTTCCGAGTCCTCAACCCCTTTCCTGGTCCAGCCAGAGATCAGGGGAGGAGGATTTCGCTCTGAACTCTATGCCTTCTGCAGCCATGCCAAGATACAGGAGCGCGGATCCTGGCAGTTCAGTGGGCGCAGTTTCAGCTCCCTCTGCAATCTGTGCCTAGCGGGCAAATGGCAATACTCTTGTGTGCTCGGAAAGGCTTTTTCAACAGAGTTCATCGCCATTCTAATCCTTAAACGTTGTGACACATGCCAGAAAAATTCAGCAGCTTGTTCTTTAGGGCAGTTTTTCCATATATGTCTGCATGTATATACACACACACACATATACACAAGAAAAAAAATGTTACATTAGCACCACACTGAAGCAATACTAGTATTTGCTGTTGACCTCTTGCTTCCCCATCGTTTACACACAGTCATAGCGTTTTGCTTACTGGTGCAAACAAAATTATTTAATATGAGAAATAAAGTAGAGCTTCAACATGTGGCAGTGGCAGTGATGATATAGAAAATACTGACGTTTAAGCCGGTCTCACACCTATAAAGTAAGCAAAACACATTTGGGCTTGTCAAAGCTCTTGACGAGTCATTAGTTGATACTGTTACATTTTTTACACTTGTTGTAACTAGATACAGAGTTCTGAGTCTGATCTCATGCTGGTATAAATCAAGAGTTATTTCAAAGGAGTGGTGTTGAATTAACACGAGTGGAGACAGAATCAGGCGCAGGTTCAGAGGAAGTACGCTGGGTGCAAAAACAGTGTTTAATTTTACATCATTGCTAAGCGTTGCTGTGTATGAGTGTACAAGTTCCTTTGGAGGAACTTTCGTTCCCCTGTTAGCTCTAATCCTGTGAGTCACGCTTCAGTGAGATGCAGTGAGTGTGACTTCTGAATAAAAAGCGCCTTGGCTAGATGATGGGACGGTGTGTGTCCGAGGGGAGCTGTAAAGGGGAGGCAAGTCTCACTGAACATCTTTGGGTTAACGTCACCTCTTAGGAGAGAGGGAAAACGGGGTCTGCACACTGTCATTTCCCCTGCAGATGCCTATAGGACCATGAGTAGAGCCACAGAAGATTTGAAGTCTTTGGCATCATATTCTTTCTCCGTTTCTGCTGAAAACGAACCAGCTGTCTCTGAGGGACAGTACTTTGCACCCTGGCCAATGCAGCTATGTGGACTTACTTCTGCTTAGCAAGCTGCAAAGAGAATTTTAGCCTGATTGCACTACTTGAGTCTTCTATTATGGAAATATATTAATATTCGTATAAATTGTATCATACCATAGGCACAGAAATGCATTATCAGTGACAACTACTCTATAACTTGTTTAGGGTAGCATTATCGTACCAATGAAAGCTTAACTTCTTCTACATTACTAGTTATAAAGTTTTTTTGGCTACATGTTGAATTCATCAGAATACAGCATCGTTTGCTGCGCAGTATTAAAATACTCAATTAGAAAAATCCCAAAGCGCGTGGCCGACTTGTGTCTCACTCCTTATACTGTTTCACCCCAGTGACTGGCCAGAACAGTGGCAGGTTCCTGATCTTTGTGACAAGGCCGGCCTGGCTCCAGCAGCAGGCCCAGCAGCGCCCGGGAGGAGAGGGACGAAGGAGAGGGACGGAGGAGAGGGAGCGCAGCCAGGCCACCTTCACAGGGGCGCAGCGAGCACCGGCGGGCTGGGGTGCTCAGCCGCCTGAGCGTCCCGGCCTGGGAGTGCAGGGCTCCTTCTGTTTGCTTACAGCCGCCAGGTTGGGTCGGCGCTGCCAGCCCTGGAACGCATCGTGCCGGGAGCCGCCAGGGCCTGGACGGGGCTCGGCGCAGTGCCTGCCCGCGGTGCCCTCAGCAGGCCGGGAGCGTGGCGGCCGCGCTGGGCCGCCTGTGTCGGGTATGGCCACAGCATGTTCTGCTGTTGGGAGACAGGAGAAAGTTCTGTTAGCCTCACGATTTTCAAGGATATATTAACGTGCTGAAGAAGGTGCAGAGGCTCAGAGCCTGTAGGCTCTCCTGGAGAGAGGGAAGCGCTCAGAGTCGGGTGGGCCGACGTGGCCTTGTTTCAAATACTTTTCTCATTACTTCTTATAGCTTATACCTTACAGCTGCCCGGAGACATTTATAGGTTTTCAGTTCTTCAGGTTTCCACATTCTGTTAAGTTCTTCCTGCCTCTTTTTTTTTTTTTTCTTTTCCCCTCCTTTCCCCCTCCTTTCCTTTTATCTGTTTTTGGCCCCTGATCTAAAGAAAATTAGAGAGGATGGAGGTGGGGAGGAGATGGGACAGAATTCTGTTTCACAGTTGTTCCTTTTTTTACAAGTTAAAGCTCACAAAAGAAACATGAATGTGTCTCCATCTTGTAAGCATCTGTACGACCACTACTAGCCTGTGGATCAAAAGCTTATTTGAGGAAATAGCTAGACCTTTTTGTATATATTTTAGGACTCCCTTCTTCCTTTTATTTTATTTTAATACAAAATTAAGGACACTCCAACATGTTGCCCATAAGAGTTCTGTTACAGGTAATTAAATGTAAGTTTACACATTTAATCTACTTTTAAGAGCAAGAGAGACTGGTAAATGACCCAGTTAAGGAAAGTACTCAGCCTAATTGGATGTAATGATTGCTTGCTGGTGTTTATTACTGTACTAAGAGTAGACATGTAGTCTGTGATTCTGATTTGGTTTAAAGACAGACCTGTAGTATTTGCAGCTATCATCAGAGTTCGATTGTTTCAGTTAACGTCGTGAAATGGGCTTGTATTCATTTGGGAGCTGAAATGTTTTAGAATGGAAGGAACACTGTTTTTTCAGTTAATATTGCTCTCCAATTACTATTTCTCCGGACTGTTTTACCTACAAAAGCGTCTCTAGCTAGATATGCTAGCGCATATTTTTGCCTGCAGAAAATAAAGATAGATTTCACATCTTTAGGTACATAATGTGACAGATCAACGATAACTAAATTTATCAATGAGTTAATTCCTTCTGATTTATCTGTGGACATTGTCTTCAACCTACGAAATCACCACATAAATGTTTGATTTTGATTATTTCTATATCATGCTGAAACAGTTGAGTTCCTCACCAATGGAAAATCATGAAGAGTTGAATCAAACTCCCAAACTTAGATTTCCTTACTGCTCATTACTAAAAATTCCCTAATTAGAGACACCTTGTTGCAGTTTGCACTCACAGTTCTGGGCTTCCAGGAAACAATATCCAAGTGGAATGTGTTGTATCCCAGGGTGTTTACCATAGAAGATATTTGTTGCTTAAAACAGAACACTGGATTTTATGCCCAGAGGATCAGCACTTGGACTTCAAAACACTTATGTAATTATTCTTTATTTCATAAGCACTCAGAATGCTAAATGAAATCAGAACTGACTGAAGAGCAAGGCCGCCGACGGCCAGTGCACTTAACCAGGGTGTCCCTCTGTTTGCTGTGATGGGTTTGGGAGTTTTATAACATAACAGATCACACCCAAAAAATGAAGTTAAAGCAACTTTCAAGTCACAAAAGCAAGGATATTCAGAATGGAGACTTCTGCTTCATCTTGATTCACCTTGCTGTGCCTAGTTTAACAAAACACAGATCAGTAAGAGATGTTAGCTATTTCTATGCTAGTACACAGACATAACAAGGTAATTTAATGGCAGCTTTGATCCTAACTGACTTTATTGTGAAGGAAAGAAAAAAAAAACCCACTTGGTATTACTTTGTGTACCTTTCAATACGTGTTTTTATTAATTATAGCTCAGTAGACTCTACTATGCTAGCAGAAGTTCTCCTAAGGTTAAAGAAGAATAATTTGCCTATTGGATGCGTGCAGGTGGTATTATCTCTGTAATGTGGTATGTGCTCCAAAGCCATGCTGGCTTCTTCTGACACTTCAGTACTTCAAAATGTGACATTATTTCTCCTCTTGAAAATATATGAAGTTACAGAGGCAGAATGTGGGACCCAGACAGAGAGACAGAACTGGGACCAGGATAAAAAAAAAAATAATAAAAAAATTGTTCTCACACCAGCCGGATTCCTCAGTGTTATTTGGGGGTTTGGACTAATGCAATTCCAATTCCATCTACTGCAGAAAGACTGGAATAAGAGCTTATAGTGCAATACTTACCTGCAAGTACTAGAGGGAGCTGAGGGAAGGAATCAAGACAGAGGAGGGAAAAAAAGGAAGGAAGATGATGGTGAGAACTTTCATTTGTGATAGTTTGCTTGAACAGAGTCTTATTAGATGCCAGGCCCCATTTCCAGAATTCCAAATGTAACGCCTGTGTGTTACTCACTCTCTGTGCCCAAACACATCCATTTGTATGCATATGCAAGCGTCTGCTGTGTATTTAACGTGGAACATCTGTGTGTGCCCGTGCACGCTTGGGAAGGAAGCAGGTTCATTGGTTACAAACGTGTCTTCAACAGAGCTCTCACTTTGTTCATTGTTTTAGTATTATCTAGAGCAAATCATACATACACCTTCTTCTGAAATGGATGAATACACTCTGCTCATCTGGCAGACTTTAATGTAAGACCTCTCTTTCTTGATTTCCAATTCAAATGAATCCTGTTAAAATTACTAAAAAACATTGCTCTTGAAGACTATCTTAAGAGCACAACACAGCACTGAAGCACGTTTCTAAATAGCCTTCTTAACAGGATAGAGAGTAGGATGCACTGAGAATGGACTGAAACCTGTTCTTTAATTGGAATATTCATCTTACGTTTTTCATTACCCTTTTTCCTTTGCCTCTCATGGATGGTTGTTGCTAATGCTCCTCTCCCCTCCCCTCCCCTCCTGGTGGGCCAGCCAACAGTTCCCTCTGGAGGCAGCATCATTATATCTGCCTGGTTCACTTAGTAGCAGATGGTGAAGAGCAGTAGAGCTGATACACTGCATTTCACAGAAACCAGGATCCTTCTGGTACCTCTGCAGCATACACAGACTTGCCTGATTTGAGGCTGTGAATTCTTTATATGCCTCCCAAACTAGGTTTCCTTGTTTGCTACCGTGTACGTCACTGTCAGAATGATTTTTATGATCTACGCTGTTGCTGGACAGTGAAGAAACTGCTCCTCTCCAGCTTGCAGCTACTGGAGGATCTATTTCCCATTTTGTTTCCGTCTTTACCAAAAATTAAAAGAAAATAGCCCTGATAGTTTCCATTTTCGCTGGTTGACAGGCTTTTCTTCCCCCTCCCCTTTTTTTAATTCCTGCTGTCTGCCAAAGGACAATCTGTTTGCTCTGAGACAGTTTAATGCATACTGACTACCAGAGGCAGAACTTCCATTGGCTCTGTTACAGGGGTAATTTACACTTTAACAAGGTATTGTGACAAGGTGGTAATTATATTTTTATCACGTCATTATGACATTACCACCTGGAAAGCCATAGCTGATTAATTAGTGGCATATATTAAATTTATAACCCTAGAACTCTAAAGTTATCATACCTAAGTGGTGTAATTATGTTGAACTGTGGTGTGGCAGTGAATTGGAGGTGAGGATGCTGAGTATCCACCTATTGCAATAGGTTTAACAAGTGCCAGTAGAGGGCAGGGAGCTGCAGAGAAGAAAATACTAAAAAAAAAAAAAAAATAAATGCTAAGGAAGAGCGTGAAGTCATTGAAATCTTGAAACCAAATCTAGTCAGATGGCAAGTTGCAAGGCTCCTTACATTATGGGGTTTTTTCAAAGGTGTCATTTGAGAGCATTTTGATTTACACTAGTTCCTGCTTTTTACTTCACAGCTATATTTTAATTAGTTCACGTGCAATTTGGTTTTTACAGTGCAGCAATTTCTGTTGAACTTTTGGAGGCCTGGACTGGCCATTCTGGAGGCTGCATCACTGCTCTGCAACTAAAAGGAAGCACTGGTTTTGGCAGGATGGATTTTTCTTAATCTTGTCCAGGTGTTTTTATGTTGTTCCTTCTGATTTACTTCTTTTCTCTTGCCCTTAATATTAGGAGATAATGAAAAGGAATGAAAGCATCCACAACAAATAGCTTGATCAAATGTGTTCCCATATCCCTATGCAGTAAATACAGACAGAATTATAAGCCAAATCTATCATTATCCCAATTATTGTGTTAGAAGTCAGAGCTCCAGTTCTGAACTGTTTTGATTTTCACTGCTTGTTGTGCTTTTCAAAGTTGTACTTCCATGTAACTCACGTTTTATTCTCCTTTTCCACTACAGAGAATGAAGTAACTACTTTCCCTGTGTTGGTGAGTGATCAGAGTGAAATCGTGGATACCAATGGAGCTGGAGATGCATTTGTTGGAGGTATTTCTTACTTTTTTCTCTTGTTTGGAGCTTATCCTATTATTCTCTCAGTATGAAACCTACCATTTTTTCATTCAACTGTCCTTCAGAATGAGCTTCATTCTTTTAGAGCTTTTCTCTTCATCGTGAAGTTATATGATTTAATTAAGTTCTGATTTTCAAAGGGAAAGTGTATTCTATTACTTTAAAAATAATGTCATACTCTGGTTGTTTTCATGAGATTAATTGTATCTGTCAGACTGTTGCATAAACAAGCTGCATCAAGCACTATATAGTGTACAGAAATCCCTCCTGGCTTAAATGTTAACACATTGTTGTTCTTTAAAACAGGTTGTAGTGAATATTAAACAGTATGTTAATAAGTGAGCATAATGTCTTCTGATCCTGTCAATTTTGGTAGAACATCTGCTTCCAATACAATTATTTGGGCATCAGAAAAGAACACGAAGGGTTAATTTGTTAAAACAAACCCAGAAAATATCTGGCAATGCTTAATATCCATTTGCAAATTTACTATTTTTTTTTTGGCACAAGCTCTAAGGAAAAAAGAGGATGTTATGTCTATGCCTGTTTTAAAAAATTATTCAATATAAGCCAAAACCCAATCTAATCCAAAAGTTCTGTCATTCATTGTAACCTTCATACATGTAGCTCTGTGATGCACTATTGCGTCCTGAAGGCTCTAATATCCAGTACGCAGTAGCTGTAAGGAGCTCCATTAGTCACTAATTTACTGGAAACATTACCAAAGAGACTTTATAAATAGAATTGCAGGGCTCAGTCTTGCAGTTATGAAGGGGATAACAAGCAGCATGTTACCAAATTAAAGCTTCAGAATTGTGTCCCTCTTCAAGAAACTAGTCAACATGAGCTTAACCTTAAGCATGTGAGTAATTCCGTCCTTACCTAATACATCACTTAAACCAATGATAAATTTTCAGTATATGCTTAAATTTGGCTGAAAATAGGAATGTTATTACTCATTGCT
Source organism: Falco punctatus (assembly GCF_963210335.1). Lineage (NCBI taxonomy): Eukaryota > Metazoa > Chordata > Aves > Falconiformes > Falconidae > Falco > Falco punctatus. The sequence continues at coordinate 6,922,357 of NC_137589.1, forward strand.
TCTGTGCTGTTGTGAATCAAAAAGGACAGAAATAGAGGAAAACACGATGGGTCATACTGTCCATATACCTTTTAGTGCACGCTTGTCACTCTCTATTGTGCCTTAATCACAAACAAGACTGAATTTGAACCGGTAAGTAACAGTGACTAGAACATAAATAAGATCTTCTTCAAGTGCTTGTCCTTGTGTACGTGTGCTCTGTGTATCAGCTGTGCCAGTAAGCTGCTGTTCCCATGAAAAGAAAAGATTGTTCCTACGTTGTTTTCAGACCCTGCAGATAGAAGCACGCTGCGGAGGGCCCAGGAGGGCAGTGTAGACCCCAGCCGAGCTGTGTAGACCCCAGCCAAGCCCTGCCTCAGCCGGAGGCAGCTTTTCACCTGCTTGCCATGTTCAGCTCGGGTTGTGTTTATTCTGAGTTCTTCAGACTCTAGGCTTTTTGAAATCAGGACCCTTTTTTTTTTTTTTTTTTTTTTTTGGTAATCCTACTTTTATTCTTTCTTAGTTTAGCTGCAGGAAGACTATTGTGACTAAATAATCAGGCTTTAAGGACTGCTTGGACTCTCATAACCCTTCCTCTTAAAATGATGTCCTTTTCCCTGGTGCTGCCATAGCTGCTGGTTTTCTGTAGAAGGGCAAAAACGTTGAATTTACTTAATTATTCCAGAATGGAAAGGCTGATAGAAGCCACATCAGAGACTATTCTGCCTTCCACCAGCAGCGTGAGGAGGTCAGGCTGGTCTTGGATCAGTTGTGAGATTCCTTTCTCTGAGGGGAAAAATGATGTGAAAAATGCCAAACTCTGTTGGGAAGGAAGGAAAGAAGAGAAGTCTTCTAAGAGATCAAGTGCCTTTTGTCGTTCTGAGTCTGCTGAGATAACGTGAGGATGCAGCAAGCTTCAGTGTATTTGGGGTGATCCCAGCAGACGTCCTGCATCGCTGTTTGTATGGACATATGTTGTTTTCCTCGGTTCCCCCAAACAGCACTGAGCCCCCAGCTGCCCTCGGAGTGGCGGCCAGCGCAGTGCGGCCGGGGTTAGCGTGGCATTGTGCGGATCTGCCCCCGCTCCAGGGAAGCGAAGGGCCCCCGCGGTGTTGCCCGCCGTGATGGAAGCTGGCTCAGCAGTTGCCAATCTGTCTGAAGCCTCGCTGCAGTTAGACCCTTACCTGGGGTCAGCGCGGGGGCTTCGCTTCTCTTTGCACCATATTTCTCTCTGCTGTGACTCAAAGCAACATGAGCTTTACAATATCCATAGCTCTTCCATTAGCTTCTGAGATATCTTCGTTCTCCTCTGTCACCCCATAAATAATAAATTGGTCGTTTATTCTCTTCAGAGAAAGATTTTCCTGAGTTTAGTCCAGATGGGAGGTTTGGGAGTCGTAACAGTCTAGATACGCAGCTGATTCTAGTCTTATATACTGTGGTTTCCTTCTTCATGGAGTCATTTCATTTTCCTTCCCATATGTAGGAAATGGGATACTGGACTGGGTAGGCTTTGATTTGGTCTGTGTTTCATTTGGGGGAAATGTCTGTATTTTATCTATATCACACTTTTCATGTGTTTTCAAAGTACGTATTTGCAACAGGAAAAGTTCTTTATTGTCTCCTGACCAGAAAGCCCTGTGCCGTACCACTGGTGATGCTGCTCAACCCATGTATCTTCTGTCGATTCTAGCATTGAGCCAGGCACAGCATTACTTTCCTGACAGAATTTTTGTAATGGGAAGGTTATATTCCCTTCAGTGTTTTTCTGGCTTCCTTCTTTGATTGAGGTTTTTATTAAGTTGTTACTACCTAGGCAACAGTACCTGTAACGTTTTGATTTTCGTGTCCTCATAGTAAAATGTTGCAAAATTCATCCCTTAACTAAAAAAAATGCACTCAGTGTTATAATATAATCTCCTGGAAACATAGTACCTTTATTCAAACAGCAGAGAACAAGGCTACCATGGCAAAGGTTCCCATACTTGTCTGGGACCGGTATATTAACGTGACTGAGCAGTGGTTTTGTTGGAGCAAATGTCTTGACTGAGGGGGGAATGTGGGATATCATGAGAACTAACCCCGTTGAGCAGGATTTATTTTTCCTTCAGGTTTGTGAGACACTATCATATTTTGAAAGGTCTTTCACGGCAGCACTCTCTTCCAGAGGTAGAACTCACAGATTGTAAGGAAATTCCGTCTCGACAATTATGCCAACTTGGCAAATCACTCCTCATGTGTTTCTCCATGTGAAAGTGGAAAATAAGAAATCTGTTGGGTTGTTTTTTCTAGAACCTATCTAACTACTGAAGGTCTCGAAACCTTAAAAGACATGAAAAAGTTTAAAGACACAAAGTTTCTGGGCATTTGTAACTCTGTGAGTTGATTCATGAGTTCAACATTTCTGAGCGTGAAGCTGCTGGCCTCCAAGGAGAGCTAGCTCAGTCCAACAGCGAGCAGCAAGAAATAAACTGCATTCTTCAGCTGAAATGTGTTTTTATTAAGTTGGCGCCAGGACTATCTCTGGGTTTCTTGCCTCTTACTGAAGGCATCAAGTCATCTGCCACTCAGGCTGGTGCAATGCGTGAATGAGAAACTGGGTTTTAAGGTTGCTGCAGGTATCTTTATGATAAAAACACTTCTCTAAACCATACCAGCGGAGTTGTGCCTTTATTGCTTTCCAGCACCACTGCCACTGTTTAGAAGTTTAAGCAGTAACAATTTACGCTGGAGCATCTCAGCACCTCTTGTGGATTTCAGGGGTAACACAGATTTTTTGGTTAGAAATCCCTGAAATACCCGTAAATTAAAGTTGTAATTCCACCTCTGGGTTCTGATGACATTGACAAATCACTTGAGCTTTGCTGACATGGCTTTGTGTCACAGGAGTCCTCCTCATGGAGTTATAGCCTTCGTTTGTAGAGTTCGGGGGAAACTCTAGTACCTGTTAGATTACATTCATTTATTACTGGTCAGCCCCAGTTTTGAACCTTTGCAATAATGGTAACCAAAGCATATTTAATGGCAATGAGTAGATGGAAATATGGACAGTTTTACCATCTCAGCTTTATGCTGTCCTGCTCTCTTTAGCCACAGTAGCTCTGCCTTCTGTTCGGACTCCCTGTTGTCATTGCCACCGTAACTAATGAAAACAATAAGCATCTTTTGTGATAGTTACTGCCATTGTTCCCTGCAAAATCTCTCCCCTAGAATCTGCCTACTCTGTGGAACTGGGCAGAGACTTCATAATGAATGAATAGGGGAAGGTGTAAAATCAATGCTGCTTCAGGTTCTGTCAATATAAATATATTGACGTAGTAATCTGCTATGATTTAGTCATATACCGCATGAAAGTACTAGAGTATGAAATGTAACCACAAATCATTTTAAAGCAGCCTGATGAAGCAGTGACAGAATGATCGTGGCAAGTATCTATTACTTATCACCATGCTATAAAGATGTTATACCGTTCTCAGGGAAAAGAAATCCTGAGATAGAAGGAGCTCTTCATTAAGCATTATCTGGTGCCAAATACGAGCCGATCGCAGTTTGCCTCTGTCAGTATCAAAGCTGAAGTCAACGGCACAAACCACCTGTCAGTTTAAAAATGACGCTGGCGGCTCTCATGTACCAGGGAATTTCGCAAAGCTGCTAGCTACAGTTTGAAGGCTACGTTCAGAATTGTTCCAGTGCACATACTGAGGGAATAAGCCCTTCTCCCTCTCATGTGAAGCCTAGCGTGAATCTTACGAGATGGCCAACTGCTGTCTCAGCTAGCAGAGGACTACCGCGATAGAAGGCAGGGACAGCGACAGAAGAGAGGAGTTGACCTCCTTTATACGTGTCCTTGCGTGACTGTGGTCATGGCATCCTTATCTTCCCTTCAGAGACCACAGGGCTTACCGCGGATACTTCCCTCCTTCTGTTTTTGTTGCCACACTGGCTCAGTAAAGCCGTTCCCTCATCTTTAATGTAGAGGTTAATTCTAAACATCATTTTTCCATCTTAATCTAAACGCCTCTACAAATTAGATAAAGAGCTTGGGTGCCTCAGAGTTTGCCTGAAGGTCGTCACATTGTTCAAATTTTAGCCTGTTTTCATGAGGTAAACGCAAATGATTTTCTATAGGGTGACATCTAGCTTTGATTTCAGAGCTTAGTAGTAGTTGGTATACTTCATACACTTCAACGTTATTGCAGTGTTAAAATATTACCCTTGATGTGAAACATTCTTTGAATATATTACACATACCGGTAGATGTATGTTTATAAAAACACAGCTCAAGAAACATAAATACAGGTTTGCAGAGAACCCATAGTGCAGAGAATAATGTCTCAGCGTTACTCCTCTGCTATTAAAAGTTTGACTCAGAAACCTTTTTTTAAAAAAGCTCCGTTTCTGTTTTCCAACGCTGGTTTAACTTTGGAATACCTTGACTGAAGCCAGTGGATTTCAACGTATATACTATTGATAAAAATGGAAACAGAATCGAATCCAGTGTAATAATTCTTACGCTGTTGTTCTACAGAATCTGGCGTTTATGGAAGGAATCCAAGAATCTTTAAAATAAAAAAATCGTCTGGGTGGGATTTCACATGATCTGAGTTGGCCCTGCTGTAAGCCACGGCTGAAGCAAGGGAGCTCCAGGGGTCCCTCCCAAGCTAAATTGCGCTGTGGTCCTGTGAGGTCTAATCCTACAGGAATCAGGTTCCCAGGTGCCATTTCTGGCTCCTCAGAAAATCCAGCTTCAGTCATCCTCAGAGGGCAATGCTGGTGGCTAGAGAGTAGAAGCTGAGTGAATTTAAAAAAATGAAGCTTGTACAATGGGAACACCATCTTCTCACAATAGATCTGGTACAGGGCAAAGATGGGCTGTGTTCGTGGCTTTGTCTAATTTGTGCTGTGTGTGCTTCATGGGAAGGAATTAATGTGGATGGAGGTGTGTGGGCATGTGAGAAATGAAGTAAGTTGTTAGGGCTAGTTGCTGTATGGCTGTACCAGGAGCACCGAACGTGCCAAAAAGATCTGATAATGCCTTCAGCAGAGAGAGGTGATTTGGATGGTTTGTCAGAATACTAAATTACGAGTGAGCTTGTGACTCTGTTAAGAAGGAAGTTCCATAACGGATTTATAGAGCTCTTTAAGATTGCGGAAGAACCTGTTTTTGCTAAAAACATTGCAGCCAAATGAAATATTCCTCTTATTTGTTGTGTTTTCATCTCTGTATGAACCTTTGTTGTAAGGGCTGCCCTCCCTCCAGTACTCACCACCCCTAAAACATTCTAGATTTGTTGAAATAGGAGTTCAAGGAACACAAAACCATTCTTTACTGAACAGCAGGAGTGTGATATCAGAAGCTACTTAACCCACTTGCAGTGGTCTTTAATGTGTATAAGGTTTTTTATACTTGTTTAAGATACCTTGGGAAGTTGTCATCATTTTCTAATCACGTTTGATAAAGAGAAATACAGTGGGTAAAATATCACTGCTGTGAAGTGCTGCCTTCTGATAACACCGGAGCTCTGAGGTGCGGTTTTGTTTGCCAGCTGGGCGTGAAGCTTTTTTTTTTTTTTTTTTTTTTTTTTTTTTTTTTTTTGCGATACCAATTAAATATGTATGTGCGTGTGACTTGTTAAGGCTGATTTTTGCTAGAAAATTTATCTTCCCAAGCGAAGAGACAAGGGGATGCTACTTTGAATTGTTCTGTCTTTTCTCAGAAGTAAAGATAAGTGTTAGAGCTGGACTCAGCACTCTCATAGTCTTCATTTACGCAACATGGGTGGCTAATTGCCTCTGAGCAGCCCTGTTGTTACCGACATCACGGCTGATGAGATATGAAGCTTTGAAATAAAAATACCTTCTTAATGTCATCAGCATTTTGACTGACAGCCCGTTTTGCCCATCTTTAATGCTCCTGTTTTATAAACAGCATACATGAGTCTAATAGCTGAGCGGCAGATAGGGCATCAATCTTAGCTTGCGAGGGGATGGCTTGTCAGCGTGGTCATGACTTACCGCCCCTGCGTTCTGGTGGCATTCGTACCTCTCTCAGATAAACATCACGTCGAAACCTGGGCTATTAGATGGCCACATTATCTCTGTAACTGACCTTCTACAAACTAGAGAATTACCAGGTTCTGTGTTTCTAGCTGATTTTTCTCAGGCTCAGCTGGAGGCCCATCGTTACTCTGATCAATAGCGTAGCCAGTCGCTAGCAACTTCAGCATCACTACTGGCACCATTTAGAAATTTGCCACAGTTTGAATTGCAGCTACTTAAAGAAAAACATAAAAGTAGGTATCACTCAAGAAAAACAAGGAATATTCCTGTTTTCTTGTTCAGTCCCTGCTTCACTTTTTACCAATTCCCATTCATAATTCCATAATTATGTCTTCGGAAATTTCTGTGCTGGCATTATACTTAAAACTAGTAGCAAGTGCTGTCCAAGCATAATTTAATTGTGATCCATTCGGGTTTAACTGGTTTGTTTCAGTTGCTGCCCTTCTCTTGGTTTCTAAATGTTCATCTTAATTTTATTACATAGGTATTTTTTATCAAAATACAGTAACTTAAATGTGGTAGCTCACTTTTTCACCTATATGATTTAAAGGCAATCCAGAAGAATACACAGTAGAATTCACATAAGGCAAAACATTAGTGTACATGTGTTTTAAATAGCACATAGAAGTGAGACATCCATTTAAAAGGATCAGTGTATGGAATTAAAAACCCTCAGAAGTTTCTAATTAGACTGAAGCAGGACCTGATCCTTCTAGCTGCTGTGTCTCTGTGCCTGTCAATGACACCGTCAGTGTTAAGGGAGCCTCAGTACGCAGCAAGAGGATTAATATTTTGCAAAATTGGGCTTTAAAAGGCCTAATTTACCTCACCATAAATTCTGGATGGGCATTCTGAGAAATAAACGTCGGATAGGTTGCGGACCTTTTAAAAAAACAAACCTACTGTGTTAAAAATAGATTTTCAAAACCAATTATAAAGTTCCAATTTTTGCTGTAATAGCTATGGGACAATTACAAATTGACTTAACGCCTCAAAGCAAATCATCACCGTTTAAAATACTTTGTCATGCCTACTATCCCTATCCTCATAACATTTCATTTTATGTTAATGTGTCATGTGTTAGAAAATCATGTAACGATAAAGAAAATGTTCATGTGGAAGGTTAGAAACGACTTTAATGAGTTATTATTACCTTGCTCGCAGACTGTTGGTAATACTTTTGTGTTATTTTAATGTATTCTGAGTAGAGACAGAGGCACTAGTCAGATTGGATCATCAAGAACATTCCCCTGGGAATCAGGGCAGGATATAGTCCCCTAAGAAATGATGTGTCAGATTAAGCTGATGCTGTATTCACAGGAGATACAACAACACACAGTGAAATAGGAAAATACACCAAAATATGTTGTCTATGTCGCATCTACTATGACTTGGTGTGGTGCTGTGGGGACTGACGCAGTGGCCACGGAGGTACTGCTCGGGCTGCGGTGTGAGCTAGCGGGATCCTCGCACACCTGCAGCTGCCTCCGCCGTATAATAGGAGGGTGATGCCTCCCATAATTTGTTCACCTGCCCCCACCACTGAAATGGGCTCCTGCTGGAAGCAGGAGGATGGCAAGGATGCAACAAAACAGGCATGAAAGAACAAACATGGTCCTGGCTGAAAGCAGTGGTGGTAGCGGTGGCTGTAGGTTGGCTTGAGGCTGATCTCCAACTCTACTTAAAGGGATGTTGTGTTACTCATCATCAGTAAATGATTAGTATCAGTCCAGGACTGTAACAGATATTTAAAGAGGCAAAAGATATTAAATGCCACTGTATTAAGATAGGAGCATTATGAATATAATGCCGGGGTAGGCTGTTTCAGCCCACAGAAGTCAAGGAATTCGTAGGCTGCCCAACTGCTGTGTTCCCACTGCGCTGGGGGTCACTTTTTGGTTCCCTTTGCATACTGCCGGCCTGATCGTGTGGGGACACACCTGCAAATAAAACCTTACTGAGAGACGGTGGCTCCTGTGCAAACACAACTTCACATCTCCTAGTCCTCGTGCCTGTGAATCTCAGCTAGGAGGTTACATTCATGTTGCCTTTTTGAATAAATGTTAAGAACTGAATAGATGATAGTACATAGTATTCCATTTTGTCATGCTTAGAACTTCATTATTTCTACATTAAATTGGTAACATTCTCTTGCTCTTATCCCAAGCAGTAGGTGTAGTAATCTGTGCCATCTAATGTCATACAAGAGATCTGTTTTGAGGCTCCAGAAATTTCCTTAGGTCCTAATGAAAGAAAGCTTATTTCATTTGGCTGTCTCAAAAATGGCTAAGGAGAATTTTAGCTTTTGAAGAACACTTCTAGGAAATGTTTTTAGGAAAAACAAAGAGAAATATCAGCCTGGAAAGAATTCTTTTCAGACAGTTGGAGAAGCCACTTCCAAGGAAAATACTCTTATTTGGGTTGGCATATACAGCACCTTGAATATTCCTTGTAAGCTTGGAGGGTAGTTTGTTATTTTTTTTCTTTAATCAAATGTTTTCCCCTGATCCTGCTTGTTGGAGACAAGCCCAAAGCCACCAGATTCTGATCCAAAAGGGAATTTCCCAAAGTTCGTCTCGTGGGCTTAAAAATGAAAAATAGGACCAAGCCATCAGAAGTTACAACTTTGTTATCGGTTTCCTCCACCACATCTTCTGTGGAGCGTATGATAGGCTGAAATTGTTCTTTGCTCAGGCAGTAAGATGGGCTGAGGAGTCACCAGAGGTGATATGCAACAGGTTATCAATAGAGTCCGCTGAGGCTGGGTAACGTGGAGGGTGTCGCAGGATGAAACCCTACAGGGTCTCCTCCGGCTTCGAGCGGTCACCGTGCGGCGGGGGATGGTGCTGACTCAGGGCACAGGCCAGCGACGGGGAAGGTCCCGTCAGCCTCAGCAGGCTTCAGGGCAGGAGCTCAGGCTTCTCCGTCCCCTCCACAGCCTTCAGGACCAAACAGCTGCAGGGTACAGCTACCATTCCGGCTGGCACAAAGGCGTCAAAAAACAGAGACTGCTGATTTTCCTTGGGGAGGGTCTCTGATGGGCCCGAGCACCTCTACGGGCCTTGGGAAACATGATGGCACCTTGTTCTGTGAGCTGAAGGGAGCTGGCCCCGTAGGTCCAAGGAGTGGTAATCAGCTGTGCAATGCCATAAAATTATTCAGCCTTGAGTAACTGATTCCTAATGGAGTAACTGGGTTGTAGTGGAGTTTTATTTCATTTTTTTTCATTGTCACATTTTTGCAGGAATCCTTCATTAACATTTTCCAGGTGTCATGGTTTAAAGCATTGGAGTCTGAACTCTTTTTTGCTTTGTGTATTGGACACCTCCTCTCCATCCCAGGAAAAGGCTGCTGAAGTGGAAACACTCCTTTCACTTATTCATAGTTGCCTAGTAAGTGCTACGTTGTGTTATTTGCATGTGTCCATAAATGACTGTATAACCTCAGACTAAGGAAGACGTACGCCCATCTGAGTGATCCTTACAGAAATTCAATGCATTCCAAGTATGTCCATAAATATAAAGAAAACAAGAGGGAGAGAGAGAGGGAAAGGGACAGGGATAGGGACAGTGACAGGGACAGCAGTACCAATACTAACAGCTTTTCCGAAAAACATACTTCGTTTAGTATTCATGCTGGTGATTAGAAAGTAAGAAATGTGTGTAAGAGGTTTGCACATGGACAGTGAAATGCACATAGCACGTGACCATTTTATAAAGAAAGTAAATATAGACTTCCAAAACCTTTTATTCATGATCTCATGGTTTTGTCATTCTCTGGAAGTAAAAATATTGACATTTACCAGGCTGTTTGTTCCAGCTTTCTGATCTCCTGCAGTTTATTTTTATAACAACCTTATCGATGAGCCTCTTACTCAGCTCTCTAGGTTTAACTGAGTTGAGTCGATTTGTTACCACAGCTTCAAGTAGCTGTTACAGAACAAGCGAGACATCCTAATAAAGCTGTAAACGTGTTTACTCAAACATGGTATTGATTTTACTTGGAGAGGGAGAAGCTAGTGCTTAGCATGGTGTCAGGGAGGATGAATTTAACTGCAGTTTTTCATTGTCATCTGTCATGGTTGTGAAACACTAAGTGAAACCACAAGAGGATAATTAGAATTGCCAGAAATTTAGCCCCTAAAATCAGTTAACCACTTGAGATTTTTGTAGTTTAATTAGTTTTTATTAAAACTTTCCTCCAGTGGTATAGTCGGGAAGGGTTTTCTAATGTTCTTTTCAGTGAGAGTGAGATTTCAAGGTTGCCACTTGTTAGATATACATCTTATATGACTTTTTCTGAAAGGGTTGCTAACCTTTTTTCTCTCCCTTGTAATTAGCCTGGCACGGCAGTTCCACAGAAGCACAGAGGCATTTCATTTTAAAAGAGAGGGACAGACACTTGTTTGTACACATACACATTTGTAGTTAATAACATACATGTGCTTGCGTGGATTAATTCTTACACTGTATTTTGAGAGAGAAAGCGCGAAGGTGTGTGAAGGTTGAAAGAAGTGTAATGTATTTGAAGATGCTTACATTTAATTTGTCTTATATACTGTAAGTCTAATGTGTCAGACCACAGTGCCAAAATACATGAAAACCGAAGCCAAATCCCACCCTTAATCACAAACGTTTCCATTTAGAATAGCCAGCATTTGGTTTGATAGCAATGGGCAGGGCCTCTGGCTTACCACAGTTCTTGGCTGTAATATCCACCATCTGCCACAAAATTAAAAAAGGAGAAACCTCGGCACGTTGACGTACGGTTGTTCAGTGACTATATTGCAGAATCATCTGATGCCAACATCTTTTACAAAATCTAGGTTGGCTGGTTGGCTCTTGGCACCAGCGCTGCAAACCACCTGATTACCACTGACCAGACTCGTGCTACCACAACACTAACCCGCTCCAACGGTGCTAAACGGCATCCAAAAAAGCCTCAGTCATACCGGCAACAAGGCTTTCAATTGCTAGCGTAGTGTTTCTTGAAAGCAGCATCTTCCCACACTGCTGGCCTGAAAGCTACTGGGATCACGTAAAAATAGATGAGCGCTCGAGCAACTGTGATAAATGCTCTATACAAACGGGAGCATGAGAAGGGGCTTGCAGCTGTCCCCCATGGTGGAGTAACACTGCTGGAAAACAGACAGTTCGCAAATGAAGCTGTAGAAACTTCAAATACAAAAAAGAGGAGGCAGCTCAGCTGTTCGTGATCCTTTCTGTGGCTGGGAGGACTCTGCTGGTGAGTGGCCTGGCTAGAGTGGGTGACACCAGGTGCTTCAGGGTTCAGCTGGGAGAGGAGGATTGTCTGCGAGCATCCTGCGCAGAAAGGTCGTGAGGGGCTCTGACTCAGGATCGGCTTGTAACTGTTTATAATTAATGCCTTTGATAATTGCTTTTTTTCTGCTTTTCTCACTTGCATGTAAAGAAATACATTAATTTTGCCCTGGGCGTTTTATAAAGGTTGGAAGCATGAGAGAAACTGCAGAAAGACGAGTAGTGGGGGAGCTGGGTGTCGGAGGCTATAAACGAATTTCCAGCCAGCATTAGTAATTAACAGTCATTAAAATTAATTGTCAAGTGTACAATTTGAAATGAAACATTTGGCTTCAATATGAGCTGTTTTTAAGTGTTGTTAAACCATTATTGAAGCAGACCAGAACTGTTTTAAAATCTCTGCGATCGGACTCCCACATTCCCATCCAACTGCAGTAGTACTAGGCGTTCGTTCCCAATTGCCACCGATAGTCTGGAAACAAAACTTTCAAAGAAATCCCTGGTTTCAGTGACAGTGCTGCTGAGATGTCTGTTTTGCTGGCCACAAGGATATGAGCGTGGTTCTCCTTTAATCATTTTTGAAGTGCTACTCAGCTCTTGGCAGTAACAAAGTAAAGACACCACCTTTTGTGCCAGCCGGTGGGCTGTCTCGCCGTGTCTTTTCAGGCTGGGGCTGACATCCCCAAAGAGATCCGAGCTGGTTGCAGCGAGGGCCCCGGGTTGGGTCTGGATTTCGAGGCTCAAGCACCACTTCTGGCACTTGGCTTACAGAACTTTTCATTCGTGGTGGGCACAAAAAGGAATAAAGCAACTTGGCTTTTCTGTCCCTCATTCTGTTTGCAGACCTAACAATTGTAGATGTTGTCTTTGAGCATGTGTAGTAAGGAAGCTGGAGATAATAAAGATTAACGCTCAATTATTTCAGGCACACTTTTCAGAGCAAAGTGATTGCTGAGATGGTTTTCTCTACTGAGCAGAAAAGAAATAATTATGGGCCGAAAATAGCTGTTGGTGTGTTATAATCACTTCTATCATCTGGGAATGCAAATACGTTTTGTACCACTCTAAGGTTTAAAGCAGCTTTTGAAGCAAAGTTGTCTTTGCTTTCTAGGAAGATAAGTGGGATGAATTGGACACAGTTCCAAAGACATTCTTACCGTGACTGCGTACAAGGGGGTTACTTGGCTGCCTGTGCCTGTGAGGGACAAAAAGCATCGCGGTCTGCTCCGAGAGCTTACCGAGATGGCCGATGACAGGACAGTGGCCTCCCAGGCATCCGGCGACTGCTGCTTCCCGTCCCCCAGAAATGATAAACGCTTTGGATGTCAGGGCAGGAGGCAGACAAGTGGGAAAGCCTCGGGTTTGGGTCTTGCCTTTGTGTTCTGGCGCGAAGAGAGCGCTACTCAACGCGCCTAACACCGGCCGCGGCTCCAGCAGTGCCAAAATGCTGGTGCTGAATAGCTGCAGTTAGAAGACAGTAGACGATATTGCCTGAAGTTTTTTTGGTAAAATATTCGAAGTGAAGTTGTTTTGTGTGGCCAGGTTATGCCACCACTTTGTGCACTCCATTCCAGTGATAGCCAGGGACGAGCTCAGGCCGTGGCAGAAGTTAAAATAGTTGCTGAGCTACTTCAGTATGTGCTGGGATGATCCAGCTGTGTGATCCCAGGCCCGTGCTACAGGATCAGAGATCAATCCTGCCCTTTCTGTCTGTGAAATTGTAGGAGGAGTGTGAAGTGAGTCTGAAGCCATGTTCGCTTATCTTCTTGCATTTCCAGTCATGGCACCTTAAAGAGCTTACAGCCTTCAACTGCTTATCACCTCCCCTCCACCGCCGCGCTCGCTGGGAGAGCTGCTGGAGTGCTCACTAACCCACTTCAGTTGAAATCGGCTGGGTTAGCAGAGATCTGCTGTTCTACAGCTTACCGTTTAAACTGATCTGCTTCGTTTTGACGGAGTATCAGGTTATACAAGCAGCGAAGAAGGATGGTGAAAAACAGATGGGGCAGTAACTTCTTCAGCTGGAACTCAACGATCTGAATCCATGCCTTGAGAGTATGACTCATGGGGTTTGCATCACAGAACCTTATACATCGGAGGAGGCAAACTGAGTTATATTCTGACCAGGCTGCTTTTTATGCGTTAACTAAAAAGAACATTCTGCAGCTAAGGCAGCCAACCCGATGGAGCTCTTTGTTGCTCTGCTCAAACAACAGTGCTTCCTGGTGTTCCCTCGGGTTCCGCTTTGCCAAGTGCCTCGTCTCGGTATGTGATATAGTTCCGTGTTTGTGATGTGTGTGTTTGTATTGTCACTCAATGCGATATTGTGTCAGATACTGCTATTCCTCTTTCATCTACGGAACACATACCTTTTAAGAGAAACTCAACAGACGAGAATGGTTTGAGGGCAAACTCCCCACTGCAGTTTCTACATCTCTCATATATGACAGCTGTACTTAATGTCATTTCTCCACCACTCTGAAATCATAGAAATCTCTCATTTCTATCCCCAATTAGAACAGGATGTTTTTTCACCTGATTCTGCTTCCACTTAGATCAGAATAAATAAGGAGTAGCTCCACTGAAGAAAAAAAATAGATACCAGCTCGAAACTACTGTGAGCCTGAGGGGTAGTGACAGTCTTGGTCTAACTGGTGTTGAAAAATAATTCATGTTTTATGGTCCTTTGCTCCTTAGATTTTCTCATCTCTGTATATGTTTGATGCCTTGATCATAAACTTAGAGGACAGTTGTTCCTTCATGTATAAACCCCTCGCTGAATTCATGCTCTGCGCAAAGCCTGGCCTGGTGTTTGCCATTGGAGGCCTGCCCAGTGCATCTCCGATACTTACTGAATCAGAAATGGCCTGGCTTAACAGCCTCATTTTACATACGGTTACAACTTGCTCTCAGGTTTTAACCACCCAGAAGCACATTGGCAAGCTGCTGCCTCCCAGGCAGCTTAAATTTAATGATTGACATTCTCCACGTATCCAAGAAAGTTTCTCCTAAGAATGCATGTTAATTTAATGGAGAGCAGACCATTTTCATCTCCTTACTCAGAAATCGTCTGATTTCTGCCAGGCATGCTGTTTGAATTTCTCAACTGTTACCCAACTATTACAGCTGGACCATCCTGCCGCAGTTGTGTTGTCTGTCATCCCCTGACTGCCATCAGTGATAGCGCTCACAGCAGTTTCTTCCTGTTGCAGACTCTCATCTCTGTTCACTGAGAGCACCCGTCTTCTTCACTTGTGCTTGTGGACTTACTGTTGGTGAAGGACTCATTTTTTCCCAGCTAGTGTCAGTCAGTGTCTGTGAAATTCCAGCTAATACATAGTTCTCTGGAAAAGTATCGATGTCGGAAACGTATGAGTTTTTTCCTAGTTGTCAGCTGACATGCCTGCTTTCTGTGGCCCCCCTATTCCAATGAAAAGTGTTTGATTTTATAGATCTAGGAGTTTCAAACTCCTCTCCCATTCGGTGCAGCTTAGAGAAAACTATACATCAAGGAGGCTTCTTTTCACTCTCAGTTGTGACCGAGAAGCCAAGACAGATCTTGGTAATTGATGAAAATAGGGTCATTTGCTCACCAGTATTATCCTTCATTGACCTAACCTTATTTTTCATGTTTTACATGATTTTTTAATCTTCAAGGAGCAGACATTATTGCATAGTATAGAATATTTTTATCGTCTTCTAAAAATACCCTCTCATGTGCCACAAAAGGAAGTATTTAGAGAAGGAGCACAGGTTAATGTGCTCCTGTTACCAGGTGCCCACACCACAACGTAATGTAAAGTCTTTGTTCCAGTAGTAACCAAGCTGAGCAGAGAAAGTGTATCTGAAAGCCGGCTAGCCAAACAGGTCATCTTCAGATCAAAATTTGCAATTTGTCAGGAACTGGTACCGATGAGCTACACGGTACTTACGGAAGACGCGGTGTCAAGACCATGCCAAGGCCCAGGGCCTGTCAGAGCGTGACACAGGACCTTGAAATGGAGGAAGAAAGCTTTGAAAGGGACATGTTTCAGCTTGCTACAATTCCGATTTTCCTGGGCATGTCTCCCTTGCCTTCTGTGATTGGATGAGGAAGAGAGACACATCTGAAACCTATTAAAAACAGGATAAAAGCGCATAAAATATTACCCCTAGAAGGACAGAGTGGAGTTTTAAATTATTATAAGATACTAAGTTTACTTTTCACATCCTGAAAAATTTTTCTAAGTTTAAAATACGTTTTTCACTTCTACCATAACTGTCATTCTTTCAATCACAATAGTTTCAGCCAAGACAAAATATTTCCGAAGTGAGGGACTCAATCCGTAACGTTTCTGCTGCCACTTGTACTTTTTCAAGTACCTTCTTAGGACTGTCTGCTTATATTCATTTAAAGAGGCGCTGTGGTTTTCAAAACACTCGGCTCCCAGGGGCTGCTGCTTCTCGAAGCCATGCTCCGCGGCTGTGCTAGCCGAGGCAGTGAACAGGGTGCCCCGATTCTGAGCCCCGCTTGGTTCTCTGTCCGGTTTGCTGTTTCCGTGGGTGCCTGACCGTGCTAAGAGGTGCCCGTTTGTTTCTGAACTTGGGTTAAATGTCACATAATCAAGGGGAACAGATGTCACCTACCTTTCCTCAACAGGTAAAAATTTCTCACCTTTTCCTTATGAACACCTGTAACTGTGGATATAGAAAACGGTTTGTGTTATGTGCCTTTCTCTTTTTTTGAGACAAGCTTGCAGAGTGACAGCAGCGTGGGGCTGTCGCTGTAGCCGGCAGGAACAGAAGGAGCTCCCTTCGGCAGGGAAAACCGCTTATTTGTTTTCAGAATGGTATTTGAGGAATGAGGGGGTCGCTCTGGAAAAGAGGAGAGCAAGAACTCTGGTGAAGTCATGTTGAGGGCACTAACATAGATCAGTCTCAATAGTCTTTAATTTACCTGAAGCTGCCAAATGGAGACTTCAGGTAGAAATAGCAGCAGCAGCACTCCAACTCAGCAGGTCACTGGAGCGCCATGCTGAATTTCAACTAGCCGGGCTACTTGTGTACGTACAGCTGGGCCAGTGTGTCAGTGCTTTGCCTTGTGACAAACCGGTACTTTCAAAAAAACTAATCTAACCATTTTCTTCTCTTTCTCTCTCGCTTTGTTTCATAGGCTTTCTCTCACAGCTTGTCTATGACCGGCCGGTGACCGAGTGCATCCGGGCTGGACATTACGCAGCCAGCGTAATTATCAAGCGTTCAGGTTGCACCTTCCCAGAGAAGCCTGACTTCCACTGATAGTGGTGATTCAGAGGGATCAAGAGTAACTCCCATGTTGCTGTGGGATTGCTGCCTAAATTTTTCCTCCTTCCCTTTCCTCACCTTTCCTATTACCTGCATCAACGCTTCTGTACTTCTGTTCATTGTATTCTAAACAAAATATATATTTCTATGGTGTTTTCCTTTTCATACCACTACAATGTCTCAGTAGTCTTAACTTTTGGAAACAGTGCTAATTTGAAGCTTATTGTCTCATCCATCAGGAAAAATTGTTCTATTTACACAGTTTATAAGGAAGCCCCACGTAAATGACACTGCTGATTAACACCTTTAAAATACTTCTGTTGAGTTATCTAGTTTGTATCCAGCTGTGGCCAAACCCTACTCAACTTAACCTGAGATCAACAGACCTGACTTCATTTGTCACGTAACGTTAGAAACCAGGAATTGTTCTTTCTACGTAGCAGTCACACTAGTGTAAAGAGCAGTGTAAATGTCCCCAGAGTTTCCTTACATATTTAAGCATACAAGAGCTGGCCATCAGATCCAGCCCAGCTTCCATGAAAGCCAGCAGTTGTTTTGTCAGTAATTGAGGGACGTGACCCACAGCTGCTGTCGTGCATTCAGTCGTCTCGCACTGACACCAGTAGCTTTGGGTCTGGCACCGTGTGAGAGCAGAGTCTGGCCACCCCAGGTACAGCCACCGCCATCCATCAGGTGAGCCAGTGATTTCGGGGCAGATGCACAAGCTGATGATGGACATAACCACAGGGAGAGATCCTCTCTCCTCCACGTGAGCTTTCTAGAGGCTGTGTTTAGTTAAGGTACACATAGTGAAAATGAGGTACAGAAATATTTATGCAGGCTATATTGACAGGATATGCCAAACAGAATCTCTGAAACGCACATTTTTAAACTTTTAATTTACTTTGGATAATTGAGCAGTATGGTGGATTTTGTTTGTATTTACAGTATTCAAAGAGGTGATCTGACACTGCATTCATTACTTTGCTATGTAATTTGATACTGATAAATAAAAAATTGTGATACAGTAACCCCTGGTTTTGTATTGGCGTGTGTCCGGCTTTCCTCTGTGTACCATATTGAAATGGGAGCGGGAAGCAGGTGCGTAACCCACAGTACGTGCTAGATCTCCACATTTTATACATGGCTTTCAGTGTATGGGGAGGTGTTCAAGGGTGATCTCAGCTGTAAGGATGGGAAGGAACATCAGCTTGGGGTGTGTACCACAGGAGAGATGAAAAATTAATGGCTAGGGTTCATCAGAGGATGTTAAGTCGGTGCACTTTACTGCGTAGCGTGGAACAAGGGATGCACAGAGACTGAATGTTGTTATTGCAGTTTGTGCTTTGCAAAGAGTGTGGGGAGAAATTAAGTCTGTGATCCCAATGCCCTTGTTTGGCCCAGCATCCACTCTGATATATTGGACAACAGGCTCTGTCATCTTAGAGATCACCTGGTGGGACCCCTGCAAGTACATCAGGGAGCTTCAAACCTGCCACCTCTGGAAGTCCTCGTGGGGCCATCGTCGCAAGCACGTCTCTGCATTGTAAGTACGATCTGTTCTTGGAGGGCTCGGGCTCACAGGCTCTATCTGAAAGAGGCTGCCGGTGCAGGCCTTGTCTGCCTGTGGACCTATTCATGAACAGCTTTGTGCAAATAAACTTGTTTCTTCGTAGTGCTGCTCTCAAAAGAGCTTTGGACTTCACATTTCTCAGGAATGAATGTATTGGGGTGAAAATGGAACAGCGAACAAAGCTGAGGTTACAGTGTGCATGGTCCTCAGGCTTTACAGGTTGACCAGAAGAATGTTACTTTTTACATCTCATGATTAATTTTTAATTCTTTAACTTGATGTATCCATGCGATACTTTTTAATCAAGAAAAGCTGATAGGCCGAGGAAGGATGTGTTGCAGTCCCTGCTTTTAATGTATGGTCACATATGCCACGCCACACTTACTGCATGGATTTGGTTGTCAGTAAGGAAAAAACCAGTGGTCGAGTAGTTGAATTTGCTGTTCCCGTTGCTCTGCATCCCTGACACTTTCCATTCCTTTTGAAACAACTTTGTCAATGTCCTGGCCAGATAATGGCGGCCCATTTAAAACAGAACATAAATAGGTAAACATTTTTTACCATACCAATGAAATTACAAGACAGCATAACTACTGTAAAGGAAGGGAGGCTATGTAAAGGAAGGTAGTTATAACATAGTGGGGGGTTCTTTTTTCCTCCTTTCCCTAGGCTGTTCCTTGTTTTCAGTTCAGGATGCGAGACAGTCAAGTCAGAGGTTCTGTTCTGAGCTCCTCCACTGACATGCCTGGTGAGTTTGGGCTCCTGACATTTGGCTCCGAGTGTCAGCTACAAGGCGTAATGTGAAGCCAGTGGGAGTAGCTGAGGAATAAACCACTATCCAATTCATGGAAGGGTGTCAGAGTCTGACCCGCTCTATTTAGCCATTCATTATTTCTCCAGTGTCTGTCAATGGATATTCTGGGATGATATATAGATACTTAGAAATGTACTGCCAGATCAGGCTAAATAATTTCAAATTGTGCTGTCAAATTGCCTGACGATTTTGTTCTGGTCTCTTTTCAAGGTCTGTATTTCTTTCCTGCTTCTCACTGATGAAGGAGGGTTTTATCTATATAATGGATAATGGTGCCATCCTTAATATTCTCCCTCATAAATATTCTGCCTCTCTCTTTGGTCCTCTACCAGGTCGTTCCACACAGAGGCATGTTAGAAAACTGGCCTTCCTGAGAAATGTCATTGAAAGAGTTGTCTGCCAGTGACATGTGCCACTGTCTCAAATCCCAGATGGGATAACTGAAGTGAGTCTGTCGCTGAGCTTAAGCCATCATTCAAACGCAGAGTTCTCACCTGGGTTACTTTCAGGAAAACAAGTACTAGAAATCCATTTCCCACTGGCCACCGGGCGAACACGTTGCCCTCACTCAGGTAAAACTTTTCCCTTTTGCTGGCAATAAGACTGCATCTCCTGTGCCCAGCATCGTGCCTTTGGGGCTCATTTTAGTGCCACGTCAGTGGGTGGCAATGCTGCTGAGGTCGACAGGCAAGGAAACAGGCCCAGCGCTTGGAAAGCCGCATGCTAAGTAGCCAAGAAGAATTAAGAGCTGGGAACTGGGAAATAAAGGTTGTGTTTCTGTTTCTGCAGGCGATCCACTTTGTTACTTTGGGCAGATGGCTTTCCTGCCTCAATCTCCTTCCCCCCATAAAGAAGATGGTAAGCTCAGTTAGATGGCAAACTCGAGAGGTGAAGGTGGTGAGAATTCAAGTAGGGCACTGTCGGCCACATCTGCGTCTGTACTCATTGCTAGTCTTTTGGTTATCTGGAATTTCCCTTTTGTACATGAACTAATTCAAAGCTATTTGTTTACCCTTAAAAAACAGTGCTAGCTGTTACTGCTTGTTCCGAGGGTTAAGGCAGGGAAGGCAAAGGAGGTGAAAGGAAAGAGAAAAAGCTTTACTGAGAAAGTAAAGTAAAATATGCCACATGAAAATGACAATAGAAACACACACTGTTTTAAGATGACAAGTCTGGGAACAATCTTTAATTTAAAGGGTCTTATCCACAGTTTTCATAAAGAAATGTTAATTAAAAGTGTGATGACATGTTTGGGATTTAAAGGAAATCATTCTGCAAAGGATTTACAGCAATCACAGCTCCAGAGCATTAGGATTACAGATCCTTGTGCTGTTCCTTTTCAGTGATCATGTGATTGGCCTGCTGTTAAATATAGCTCCCATTTAGTGAATTGAGACAGGCATGGGAAAGGTAGGGATAGTTTCCCTTTAACCAGCGGGATTTCAGAGGTGTTGGAGATTATACAATTCATTAGTTTTTACATAAGATCAAAGGGAGAGAGGAAGTCTTAATTTGGGCACCAACTGCTACTGTCTGAAAGTATTGCAGATTAAACGAGCAGAGAACATGTGCGGTGCTAACTGCCTGTATTAGAGCATGAGCCTATTGTTTTATATCTCACTAACTCATTGTTCTCTTCCCGGAGATAATTCTCACACTTAAGACCTTCGGAGATAGTTATGTCTATTGTGAATAGTTCAGCAACCAACTGGCTCAGAGGTTATTGCCTAAGCATCTTTCCCTTGCTCTAATCCCCTGCAAGGTTTTTTTCTGAGGAGTGTTATTAATCTGAAATGACTGCTAACTGACTCCTGTGTCAAACATTATTCATTATGTGCTTTAAATGCTTCCTGCAGAGGCCAAAATAAATTTTGCTTTTTAAAAGCAGACCACAAGGAGCGCCTATGTAGGGTATTTCCTAAAAGATTAGGCTCAAAATGGCAGTTAAGATGACGAGGGGAAAAAACTACGCTCAAAACAAAGCTTTGCAATTTAACCAGGGACGTACAAAATGGACAAGCCTCAGTTACCAAAACCCACTTTTCATACAGAATTATCTATAAGATGTTCCCGCGAGAGAAAACATGCACCCTTGCAGGGCAGGAGGAATACTCCTATAAAGACGTGGAATAGGCAGCCTTACTGGCAAACAAAGGCCAAATAAGCAAAATTGTTAAAAGCAGTAATTCTTTTGTGTCTTGGGGGTTTTTTTTCAGGTGTCACTGGTGTTGGCATAAAGCAAGAGGGGTTTTTTGTGTCAATGGCACTGACAGGCCTTGCATGCGTAATGACAGTATAGGAAGAGAGACAGACAGATAGATTTGAATAGCAATAAGGTGGGTTTTCTTCAGTGTGAAAAGAGCATGGGATTCATGTGTACCGAGATGAAGTATAGCCTTGCTGCACAGTGCAAATATTTAATGCGGTTCTAACTATCCCTTGGTTATTGGAGTGTGACAGTTAATAGCCGTCAGCTGCCAAACCCAGTGAACAGTTTGGTTCCCTAAAAAGAAAATGAAAAGTTAAAAAATGAAGCCAAGTCAGACTAGAAACCCGCAAATCATAAATGTGCTGTAGTTTAGCAGGCAGATCATCTCCAAAGTTGAGAGCCATGTCGACCTGAGCTGCTTCTCAAATGAGAGAAGGATCGAGGACGTCTGTCTTCTAGTCCCAGCTTTGCCAGGTGCTCACAGGCGAGCCTTGGCTGGGCTTTCTGCCTCCCACGGCCCTGTGACTCCCCAGCGATGTTTGTAAAGGAGGCTGAGTACAGGCTGGAAGGGAGAAAAACAAAAGCATTATCCTTATTCTGGATCAAATATCTCAAGTCAGTGGCGCAACGTAAATGTGTAAAAAAATGGAAGAGCTCCTAAACTGGGTGTGAGGGAAGTTGTGTGCTTTGAAGGCCTCCCTGCCTGTGGTGCCATGGAAATGCTAACGTTGGTGTAAAACACTGCCCTGAAAGAAGCATTACTCTGAATAATAGCAGCATATGAGAGAATATGTCAAGAAATAGATTCACCTTGAAAATCACGTCTCATTCTAAATATTACTTTTTATATCCATGCTAGAAGTAACGCTTCACTTAAAAATTGCTCTGTTTTGAACGTACCTACTTTTGGGGTCCTTGGGGGTATTTAGGGGTATATAGGGTCACATTCTCTCTTCCCCTATATATTTGCTGGCTGTTCTTCTGTGGTGGTAGGTACCGAAGAGATGCGATTAGGCGGCCATGCTCTCCAGGCTCCCTACAGATGGTGCCTCCGGAGGACAGGTTAGAGCAGGGAGCTGAGCAACAGCCCCTGAAACACTCCGCAGGCAGCTCTGCTGGCTCTGGAGAGAAGGTAGGATGGGACCCAGTCCCCTAAGGCTGTTAGCCATCTAAAGCGGAGCAGAGAGGGGGACCGCTCTTCCCCGGCCTTTTCCCTTTGTTGGTATCACACTTTCCACAGAAAGGCAAGAGTGGGGAAAAGAGATAACGAACAGGCATATAAAGCAACAAAAAGTGTAACCATCAGCAAAATGACTCGTGTTTAAATTACCTTGATCTCAGTTTCTTAAAATTATTTGGATTGCAAGTTAATGCCGATTCTTCTAATCTCTCCTCTTCACATTAATCCTTGTGGTAGATACTGCACAAAATCCCATTGCTCATCTGCTGTTTGGGCAGCGCTTCCTACGCAACCTTTTCTTTCCATAGGATTTATCTCTCTCCTGAAGTATTTCCCCGCAAACACATCTCCTGCCCCAGGTCTCTTCTTAAGAAGAGTAGGCCTGGGGGCTTTTAAGGGGTGAGGCAGTTACCAATCACAACGGGTCTTCCCAAAAATCAGATTGTTGTCATATCTGCAGATCATTGAATTAGAAATTAAATCATTGATCCAACTTTGGGATTCATTTTCAGGGATATCCTGAATGGTCCTCAAATAACTTGCAGAATTTCCAGGGTTCTATCAAGCTATCACACGCACAGACCTATTTTAGTCTGGCCTGTCCTACAGCATAGCCAGCTGCTGTGGCTGTCTTGCAGGGTAAGGACAAAGCACTTTCCTATTCATCTCCCAAGGTCAGTACAATAGCAAACACATTTTATGTCTGATAGTGAAAAGCATTTATCAGCGCAACTTCTGCATTCCGTAAATGGCCACAGATTTCACAAGATGAACACCCTGGATTTAGGGAAGGTTGTGCTCCAGATACGTGGTGATTTGTAAGTATCGTGAATACATACATGATACATTGCTTTGCCGAAAATCAGCGGTAAAACAGCTTCATGAGGCTTGATGTTTATTATGCACCACAGTGTTTCAGGACAAAGCACGAAAAAAGATTTTAGCACATAACCTGGCAAATCCAGCTTGGGAAAGGAAGAAATTAATTTGGAATGACTTGTCATAGTATGTTTACTATAGAAATTTATTATGCCAGCTCAGAAGTTAGCCCTTCAACCCCCACAGCAGCAGCAGCAGCAGCCGCAACAGCAGCAGCTTAAATTGGGCCATGGGAGTCTCACAGAGTAGGAAGATATTTGAGTTTCCCTGAGGCTTAGGGTTCTGCCCTGAAAAGAAGCCTCACATATTGGTGTCTCAAAGGAAAATGATCAATGGTAGTGTGCTTGAGTATTAACTTGCACAATACCAGCTACAGCTTCACAGTTTGGGTTGACATGCAGTACTGCATCATCCTTGGCATGACGTATCTGCACACCCCTGCCTGATGGAGGGTTTCCTTGTCCCTCTTAATCCTGGCTATAAAGTCACAAGTAGCATGTTTTATTTATCCCAGACTTGTAACTTTTTCCTAATGGCCTCATTTTTCTAAAAGAGATGAAGATGGGGCATTGATGTGGAGGACATCTCTCCAGTACTGTGGTTCATACCTTCTGAGACAGGCAGCTTCCCTGAAACTCACTCACTCTTTGCTGAACGGATGATGGAAGAACTGCTCTGTGCTAAAAAGGCCAGTGAGATTTCTAATGATCCATCATTGCTTGTGCCTCTTGCCACGTTTCACACTGTAGCGAGAAATCAACCCTGTTGGACCAGCAGGCAGCCCTACCAAAGGACTAGCTTCTTTAATTGGCTTTAATTCTTGTTCTTTTAATAGATATTAAATTACAGGCAGATATATCCTGCCTATGTACTAGCCCATCCTGATGCTGTGATATCGCATGGGAACAGAGCACAGGGCGTTTGACGTTGCAGCCCCATATTGTCGCTAGATTGAGTAGTTGAGTAGTACACGTGGGAGTAGGGGTCACAAGGGGCTTGGTTTACGTCCCCTCCAAACGCTACTGGCAAGAAGAAAACAGATACAAATGCCTGTTGCATAGGTCTCTCGCCTTTTGATTCTGCTCATTTAGCTCAGCTTAATGATTCTTTTTGGCTGGCTCTTCCCTTCCAAACCATAGCCGTGAATATTCATCTTTGAAAGCAGAGCACCATAGAAGTGGGCCTTCCTGCAGGACTCTTGCCGGCTGCCACTCCTGCTGACAAAAAAGATTGCAAGAAGCAAGAATTTGAATAAAGGACAAACGTCACATATGCTGTGTGCTATGGAGGACAAATGCTGAATACAAAATATGTTTAATTGCTGAGTTAATTATCTCACTAAAGTCTAAATGTTGTTTTTCGGCACTCCCCCCCCCCCCCCCCCAGTTGTTTACTTTTATCAGTTAGAAAATAAAAAATCAATGTCATGAAAAACATAATTATATTCCTACTAATCTGGAGCGTTTTCTCATTTGAGTACTGCAGTCTGATGCGTTTTATCACTTTCCATCAGATTATAGCAGTGGAAATTGCCACCTAAAAGCTATGGCTTTAGAGCAAAAAAGGAGAAGAAGAAAACCCACCCCAAAGCCATGTGCCATGCCAATCAAATCTTATTCCAAATGACAAAGCTTCTGCGATTTCCTTTCTGACAATACATGAATAGCTAGTGAATAATTGGTTCAACAGGAGCTTCATTAAGGTCCAAGAGAGAAAGCGGGATCTTTCATGTGAATAATTTGGAATGATTGGTAAAAATGAGGTGTTATTATAGGATTGCCTTCTGCTCCACAGTCAGAAACACACAGCCTCTACCTTGCAGAGGTATGAAAACATTTTGTAAATAGTTCTAGCTGCTCCCAAGTGGTGGATGATCCTGCTACTTAGTGGGAAGACTTTTTGGTTGCTACTATTTCTGGATTAAATGCACCCATTGTTTACACAAATGAGAAGGATTTGAGCTTTGCCTGGGGAGCCCAGCTGTGGGTGCATCCTCCCACTCCCAGCTTGAACAGGATTTGGTGTAAGCCTTGGGGGCTTGTCCACCACCACCGCAGCACAAAGGGTAGTGACACTGACTCACAGAAACCCAGACCCTGTGACCATGCACCCCAGCTCACCCCACCGCACTGCCTCGCTTCGTACCATCCAGTCTGGGCTGGAGAGTACATCCCACGGTAAGTGCATCAGCCTGTCCACAACAGCTTGGCCCCTACAGTCTTGCTGGTGGGCAAAAACCATATAGAAAGCTCAGGAATGTTACCCATGAGAGTGACCTGTGGTCATTTACTGGAGGAAGATAAGTGCACGTCCGACAGCCACCTCGAGGCAAACCACTCTCTCCTGGCAGCGTACTGACCATGACCCCCATGTAGCAGGGCAGTGCAGTACAGCAGGGCCCTACCAGGAAAGCACTGATGCTCCTGTCACCCTCCTGGTGAGACAGGAAAAGGCAGAAGGAGCAGAGATGAGCTTGGGATTTCAAGGAGTGACCAAGCCCTGGGACTGGGAGCTGACATCCTACAAAGACAAGCCAATTTTTGAACTTCAGATCCGGGCTCCCCTCTCCCTGATGAGGCCAGATATCCCTGACTAGAGCTGATTAACCTCATGGCCTTGCTTGGGATTTCATATGCCCCTAGGTTCACCATATGGCATCCTAAACTCTACAGATACTTCAGATTTTAACAAATAACCATTTCTTTGAAGGACCAGTTTCTTTACCCAGTGCGAACAGATGCTTCACCTCACATGAAAAATCATTCAGTGATTCTGGCAGCCCCCGAGCTGAATTACCCGGCTCTGGCCACTTTAGATGGCTGTGACCTCAACATGGGGCACCTCAGCAGTCGGGCAGGAGGCTCTTTGCCCGTACCCCTGAGGATAATGAAGCCTTCTCCAGTATGTCATCTCAAGGCATCACCCGTGAAGCTTGAAAACGGTAAGTGAATGCATTAAAATACCACTTTAAAGATAATCACCCAGGGCTATTCACAGCCTTGAGGCAGCGCTTTGCTAGTGGTGCATGGTGTCGGGGTTTAGGGGTTCAGAGTTTCTTAGTGTTTCTTGTTGAGTCCTTTCTAGGTTGAGCTGGAGAAGGCCCTGACCAGTACCAGTAGGGCTCTAAATGCCCCCAAGGAAACAAACCCACATCCCAGTGGGACCCTTTCCCAAGAGGTTCAGCAGGCTGTGGTAGGACCATGGCGTAGAGACAGGTCTGGAGGAGAGCATACTGGCTAAACGTCTGGTAAGAGTGACCAGGTCTGTGCCAGCAGACACATGTGCCCTCCTGCTCTGGCCCCCGCCTGGTTTGACGGGAGCCAAAAGTCAGGGAATTGATTTTTCACCCAGTGTACCCACTGTAGCTCAGCACAGTTATGCTAATGTACAGAGACAGACGCTACCTGCCAGAATTTGGTTAATTCCTGCCAAATTCATGACTGCAATAAATAACAACAGCAATGTTGAACATGATCCTACTCCTCCAGGCAGTGAATAAAACAGCCTTCCCAACTCAGAGGCTGTGGCCCGATGTCAAGTGGCTGCAACCCAGCCAGCTCGGAGCAGCTGAGGGGGCTGCGTGTACCGGAGGAGATTCACTGCAGGGTAACTTATGGAGGGAGAAGCAAGTTTCATTTACTGTGAGTGCCCATTTGCATGGACAGCAGTTAATCGGAGGGTGATCCCTTACCGTGCTGAGGCTCCTCACCCCATGTGTGCTCCAGATGGGGTGAACCCACTATCCCTGCGGGACTGGGAATCTCCTGAGGGTCTAGAGCCTTAGCAGACCTTTCTCTGCAGTTTCTGAATTTACAATGTCCGTGTTCATTTTCATATCCTTACAGCCTACTATTTAAACCATTTATCCCGTCTCTTTCCACAGGTCTTCAAGTGGCTGCTCAGCAGACTCTGCGTTGCTGGCATTAAAATAGCCTTGTCTGAGAGATGAGAACTAATAGTATCAGCACATGTATACAAAAACCACCGACAAACCCAGGGCATGCCGTAGGATTTCTGTGACCGGTTTTGCCATTCATAATCAAAAAGAAAATATTTGTCATCGCTCTTCCTTAGAATGTTTTACAATGGCAGCTGCTACCTGAGCTGGTATTTGGGTTGCTGAGCAAGTGAGCAGCATCCTAACACACAGGCAGGTGTGCAACCATGCTCATTTGCTGCTTTTTGAGGGCAGGAGAAGGGTGATGTAATTAGCAGACACATGTTTAAATTTTTAATTAAGAGTTTTAATGGATTATTCACTGCCTACCAGAACACACATGCTCTTACTTTCTCGCTCTTTTAGGCTAGGTTCCTAAGGAAACCAGGCTTATTCAGTCATGCTGCCTGCCAGCCAGCCAGCCTTCCTTCCTAATCAGTGTTGAACTCTTTGGGGTTCGTGGCAGGCGAACACCACTTCTGTGGTAAAATCATGACTGCATCACAACACAGTTGTAGGAAAAGGTCTGAGCAGCTGCTGCAGGAGCTTAGCAATAGGCACAAAAAGACTTCTCCCAGGAGCAGGGCCCAATCCTCCAGCAAAATCACCGGGGGTGAGGGGAGGAAGGTGTGAAAGTAAAGCAGGGGAAGAGCAAAAAGATCATCCTGACATGTTGACCATGGTTTCCCTAGACTCCCTCTGACTTACTGTTCAAAGAGAAGTTTTTTGTCTTCTTTCAGCCTCATGAAACTTGCTGATGCAGTGATACTCTTTGCAGGGCCAGTGCAATACAGATTGCAGCTGGGGTTGGAAGGACACTTAACTGAAAGATGCATTGGACTCCAAGAATTGTAAGTGCTGCTACTCCCAGGAGCTGCGTTCTTCTACTTGTGAATTAATGGCATTTATTTCCAAGATGTCTCTATAATTTGGGTATAAAAAACCTAGACAACTAAGAAAAAGAGTTCCCAAAGTTTCTAACCCTGTCCTCTTATTGCAGAGAGAGGGGAAACAATGTCAGACTATCAGTTTTTCTCCTGTGGTTCAGTAGTGTAAGTGGTAGGTTTGATTCCTGGCTGAATCCACCATTTTTGTTCTTCTGCGAAGGAAAATGCGTTGACATTTTTGCTGAGATCATCAGTCTTTAAAAGCTGTGGAGATTTGGAGAGGAACAGCCTGTCAGGGAGCAGCAAGAACTGGCTCTCTGCAGGGGAAGGTGAGCTGGGAGCTGAGAACAGGAACACAGCTGGCAGGGCGGCATTCTCACCAGTCCCGCAGCCGCCACGTGAGGCAAGCAAGGCGGCTCCGGTGAGGGTGAGGAGGGTCAGGTGCAGCCCAGTGAGCCCCGGGCAGCTTCGTGGTGGAAAGGCAGGTCTGGAATCAGGCTGGAAGTCAGCTGCAGGTCACGGTCTAGATCCAGAGCAGTGGGCCCAAAGCCAGGGATGGGCACGGCTGCGACACAACAGGAGCTTCATCTCGGATGGGGGCCAAATGGAAGGGGCTTAGCTTAAAAGCAGGTCCCGCAGGAAGCGCTATCAGCCCTGGCTGAGGCCTCC
Organism: Falco punctatus; assembly: GCF_963210335.1. Taxonomy (NCBI): domain Eukaryota; kingdom Metazoa; phylum Chordata; class Aves; order Falconiformes; family Falconidae; genus Falco; species Falco punctatus. The sequence goes on from NC_137589.1 coordinate 6,951,106, forward strand.
CGGCAGCGCCGTGTCCAAGGCCAGCGAAGGAGGTGGGGCAGCTCTCGGCTGCGTTAGCTCCAAGCTGGCCCTGAGCCCAGGCAGCCAAACAGCCAGGAGGGGGGATGCTCTCAGGGCCCTGAGACAGCCCTCGTCTTTCTGTGTTTGTTCTTGCTTGAGGCATGGAGGAATAAGTCGGAAAGTTGCTATGAGATGCGGAATGCTCCCTGATGGTTTTAAAAGCCATAATCTTCCCTTTTGGATTTAGGCTTGCCAGATATAACTGCTGCTTGTTGCCTGGTGGTCCAGCAAATGGTTTTTCTAACCCTATGGAGTCTGAGGAAATCATGAAGCTACTCAGCACCTGCCGGTGAACATCCTGGTGGATGGAGAGGACCCTGGCCCTAAGCACAATGTGAGGTGGATGACCACCTGGGAAGTCTAAGGTGCAGAGTCATAAATATTAAACCACAGAAGCTGAACAGCCAGAAATGAAGCATGTTGTTACAGCTGAACAAGAATTACTTTTTTTAAAAAAAAAAAAGCACACCAAACTCTTTCTGTATGTGCACAGTTTAAATGGGAAAACAATTTCACTGCACCCATGTAGTGGGGGTACAGAGCTGCTCCTGTACTCTCAAAGCTACATAAACTCACCTAGGAGCTGGACTGGGGTCTCACCTGGGCTCTGAGTCCTCAGCCAGTCCCAGCACAGCACAAAAACTGAGTGTTGCAAAGCAAACTGCCAGGGAACTCCTAGTACTGAACTACAAGAAGATTCTTGTCCCATAATTGGGATCTGCATATTTGTTTTGATTGTTTCATTGCAAAATACCTCAGTGAAGCTACAAAGGATATATTTGACATCTGTTGCTGACAGGTTTTTCTACACCATTCACCAAAGCAATGTTTTGTGCACCTTCTCTCTTATTCTGTGTTCTACATGAATTATCCATGCATTAACACAATTTACAATCACTTTCATTTTTGTTACTGTTGCATTCTGATTTTATGGGTAACTTTTTTTATTAATTCCTTCCCACCAATTTGCCTGAAGGTGAGGCTTCGTTCTGCGCCAGCACTGCCCTGCTACACTGCATCCCGCTTCCCGGAAGAAGGTCCATGCTGTCAGCTCCATTTGCAGGATGGCCTAGGGAGAGACAAGCAGTAGTACCAGGCTATCAGTTTCTTGTGGAGGTTCTGCTTAAATTCCAGGGTGCGACATGCGCCTAAAGGACTTTCCCACTTCAGTATCTCTGTCAGAGCTGCTGTTTGAGCGGATGTGGCGAGCCTCTTCTTCAGACTCAGCAGTTGTTGCAAAAGGTACGTTTCCACTCCAACCAAACAAGACCCAGCCTGAATCTGGTTGGAGAAACAATCCTGGAGCCTTAGGATCTCCACCCCCTCCCCCAAATCTCTGGTGTAGATAGATTAGTGAGCACAAACAGGGTAGGAGCAGAATGAAATTATTCATGTTACAACTCTCTTCTCAATTTACTTGGGGATTGCAATTTTGGTCTTAATCTTGTTCCTGCACTTTTTCCTCGTAATCCGCTTTGTTCTGTTCATTTACATTATTTTAATAGCCTATATATAAACCCATTCTAACATATCACTGCGCAAAAAGTATGTGTGCATATGCATGTATGGGCATGTGTCTACGGTTTTATATAGCTATCAAGTCATTTGGGTTTCAATATAAAAGTCATTGTCTTAGATTTTTAAATGTGGTGGCAGCTCTTCAGGGTCCTGGCCTAAAATTATTGTATTAATTTAGGGATAAGATTGTGTTGGACCTATGGAAGAATTTTAAGACACAACTGCAAAATGCAACATAGATATAAGATACATTTTGGCTTCTTCTATCTGATTTAAAAACATATGATATGGAAAAAAATCTGAAATAAAAAAATCAGAAATCAGCAGTTGATAGAGAAAAAAGTGGTGTTGTACAGAATGAAAATATGGATAACTTCCAGGCTGCCTTTCAACAGCAAGGTGTATATCCAGGTATGAAGTGAAAGGGAACAGGAATGTTTGGCTGGACTTTAGGATGGTTCTTATAATGATTCTTCCAACAGACCATTCAAGTTCTTATGGCAAAAAATATTTGCCACTCCTTTTCCATGTGCAATTTTGTAAATCAAAAGGTGATGGATATTGCAAAAAGTCCTGAGAGTATATGGATGAGTTTTCCAGTGAGCATCCAGACTACTGGAAATGTCACAGGCCCTTTAATTTAGCCTTGCTAGCACCAACACAGCCCTTTCACGGAGTATTGCCTTCACTGGAACTGCTCACATACTCAGATGTTTGCAGTGGCATTTTTGTGCATGGCAAACTCTTGCAGTATGGAAGGTTTTCTTTTCCCTGGCAGTGCAATATGCAAATACACTCCACTGATGCAAAACTGAGCCCACTTAGTGCAGCTTATCATACTGAAATAGCCTCATCAGTGCAAGCACCCAGCATCCTCTTACCCAGGCTGTAATAAGATCTCAATGACATATACAAGGGTGTGTAGGATCAGATTATTATTGGTGTAACATTAAAGTCCTGCTCTGTGTGGCAGGCAAATGTATAGCGCTTTTCATGGCGTTTTATAAAGAAAGCTTGAAAACACAGTGCATCTATATATCTGGGCAATCAGCATTAATGGCCCTGAGCAGCCCCACTGGGGGCCTCCTTACTAGCCCACCCCTGCCCAGGAGCCCCAGTTCAGCTCAGCCCTAGGCTTTGTAGCAGGAGCGCTGGTTTCTGTCTCAGCTGCAGCAACACCTGTGCCTGGCCATGGGCCCCCATTTATCCAGCCCACAGGCTAACTTCCCAGCTTGACCTTGACTCTGGCCCTGTCTCATCACCATGGACCTGCCTGCTCATCACTATACCCAGTACAGATCCTGACTTGTGGATCAACTGCCTGGCTTGACCTCAGACCTGCCTCATCACCACAAAATTGCCCGGTGAGTTTGACTTCTGGTTAAACCTGGCCCTGATCTTGGGGTCTGCCCTACCCTGCTCCCTCGCTGCTCGCCCTGGGATACCCCTTGGCTCCTGGGCCACAGGGGGAAACTGACTCTTCTTGCTCCCTGATGCTGTACTAACAAATCATTATGTGCATCCAGGAACAAGAGAATAAAATTAAGAGATGAGTTACAGACTCAAGAAAACTTGTTAATAATGGAATCAGTGACTCAGCACCCTTGCACCATTAGGATGTGCCACATGAAGGATTTTTCCTAGTGTGTCTCAGACCCTGCTTCAGCAGTATGAAATATAGATCATGAATTAATTAGAAACAATTCAGTTGCATGATCATAAAATTGTTTTTCTTTCCATGAATGGATGTAACTTATCTGTCTCTGTCACAAGTGCTCCAATTTGTCTCTGAATTGGACTCAGGGCCTTTGGAGTTTCATTAGGGATTTTAAAATTATACATGTGGTTCCGAGAACCTCAGTCCTTTTTGGGTTTTAAATCTGTCTAGCAGCAGAAGATAATAATTCTGTTTTCTTAAATACAGCCATAAGGCTCCCCATGCACCAGAGAAGCCTTGTACCTAGAACAGGTGGCAGGCTACTTCTGCCCAGCATTGCAGCAGGGGACCAGGTAGAGCAGAAGCAGAACCATGGCCTGGAGGCACAAGCCCTGAGGAACCTGCCAGGCCCAGCTCTTTCTCAGTTTTCCTGATGCCCTTCAGTTCAGCACCACATCACACACAGCCTCCCTTTTCTCTGAACTTGCAGTGACTGCTGTGCTCCATCATGAGAGAAGATGAGTTTTGTCCCTGGCAGATGCTTGTCTGTCTTGGAAGTATATGTGCAGTTTGGCCTGTCAATTTTCTGGACTCATGCTAAAGACGCCTTTGTCAGGGGAATCTGGTATGTAGTGGGGCTCCTTGGTGTGTATGGGGGATGGTTTTATTTCTTCACTGCTCACTTTGTGGCCTGTCACATCCTTTGATCTAAAAAAAAAGCCAAACTGTACTAAGCCTCAACAGTTCATAAAGCTGTGTTCAAAAGCGTAAGATGCTGCTGAAATCCACTGTTGTTCAAATCCACATGGATCATGTAACGTCTAAAAGCTTCTTTCCCCACAACATGGAGGAGATGAATTTTAAAAACAAACAAACACACACCCCCGCAGCTCCCCCAAGGTCAACATGTAGTCATTCAACTCCAGCAGTCAGTCCTGTCTGTAAAGAACAACGCACTTAATACTGCTAGCCTCATGATGGAGATCACAGTGGTGTCAGTTCTCAAATCTAAGAGAAATAAAGGTTCATGTTCCTGTCCCAAGAGAAGGCAATTGGTTTTGAAGGGCTGTCAATCTAGAAATTTCAAATACAAACATGTACATGTGCCAGCGAAGTCAGTCTTTGACCGTATGAATAACCTTTCTCCAGCCTGGATAGCATAGCTGAATAGCGGTCTTTGGCACAACTGAATGTGCTGGTGTTTGTTTGAATCTTTCAGCTAAAAAGTATTTCCAAACAGAAGGCTAAGAATAAGATGCTGCAGGTTGCTTAATTGGTTACTGGTGAGGAATATGGCAATTGCTTACCCCAGATAACCATTTGCAGTAAACACTAATAAAGGACAAGAACTGATTTAGGACTATAATTAGGGTTGCAATGGCTTAAAACCCAGTAGAGAAAGACTGAACATCAGGAATAAACACCTTGCTGCTTTCAGGTGGGTTTTCTGTGAAACGCTGGGGAGGTGTTGAGGAAAACTCCACCCGGGTCGCTTTAAGGTAGCTCACTGAGAAAAGTGCACAACTGAGTTACACATTTATTCTGGACTTCCATTTGCGGGTCATCTTTAAATCTAAAGAACACATTTCAGGGAGCAAGCCCACTGAAAGAAGTTAAATTTGCCAGCTTTTCTTCATTTGGATCTACGTTCTCTGCTTTCTTTCTATGATCCTATACTTGGAGCATTTAAATAACTAAATCATCAACCCAGAACCATTAAGTCCTTTTCTCCTACCTTCTCTCAAAAAGAAGAAGAAGAAAAAAATCAGATAAATTGCAAAGAGAATTTTAACTAGGTAAAATCAAGGAAATTTCAAATTGAAGTAGGCCCTTCTGTTTAAACAGTGTTTAATGCTGTTACTGATTAGAATCACAGTAGTGCCTAGATGTCTTAGCTGAGATTAGGCAGGGGGGTAATGTCACTTTCTTTCTACTCTAGATTAAAAAAGACGGTCAAAGGAGGTATTACTGTCTCTCTATAACAGAAGATGAAACTCTTGGAGGTTAAGTGACTTACTGGTAGGAAGTCTGTGAGAAAGATGGGAAATGAAGCCGGAGCTTCTGAGTTGCAGTTTGGTGCTTCATTCCCAACTCCTTCCCTCTGTCAGGGAGCTGTGTTCAGGCAGGGCTCCGAGGTTTGCTCTTACTTGACCAGTACATTGCTACCTATGCAAAGTGGGATCTACGGTGCTCGGACCAGATGGGCTTTGCAGCAGGAATTGGAGCCGGTTAACGTGGCAGCCTGTGGGTTAATTCTTTATGAAATGAGATTGTTGTTCATGTGTGTCGTGCAACTGCACTCAAGAGACCCAATTTTGATTGCTTGCGTTACCAGCTGGGAAGTCAGAAGTTTGTAATTTTAGAAGCAAAAGGAGAAATGTAATTTCCTGGACTATAGATGATTCTTTTTAAAGCAATTATCCAATATCTATAGAGTCAACATGTAAACTCCGTGATAATTCTTTTCTAAGAGGTTAATTGTTATAATAGGAAAAAAACCTCATATGCAGCAATTGAAATTGAGTGGCTCTGTCACTATATTCAGAAACCCCTTCCCAAGCTGAACATGTTCTTTCTAATAATCCCCAGCATTTATACAGACAGGAGCATTTCTGAACTCCAGCTCTGCTTCAACAAGAGACAGGTTAATGTTTTTCCTATTTAACAAACAAGAAAACTGCAGCAAAGAGCTTTCAGCAAGACTAGAAACAGCACCATGTATTTAAAACTCAAGAGATCCTGCTGCCCACTATTGTATTTAATCTCTTCAGCCATATTATTTTCCATTAGACTATTTGCTCTGATAGCTCTGGATAGCTGTGGGTCTGAAGCCAAGGAAAGATGTTTTTTTTTAAAAAAAAAAGGCAAGTGTAACCCTGAAAGAAACAAAGGGCATGTAGGCTGAGTGGGCAAAGGGATGTGAACGAGAATGCTCTACTGGAAGTTTCTGGGTTTTAGGAATATGTTGTTAATGTGTATAATTTCTCTGTGAGGATGTCACTGCTATTTTACAAACATTAATGATTTATTTTTACAGATTCCCTCTGCAGAATGTAAATAAAAATAGCTTATTTACTGTCGTTCCTGAAATGGCTACGTGTAGGCACAGAAATTCAGGGCCTGATTTTCAGAAGAGATGACAAATTATGTATATATAGAAAAAGGTCAGGCTTACTTTTCCTAGATCTAATGAAGATGGAATTATTTTTCTTATATTCCTGAATGTTTTCAGTTTACAGATAACTATTCAACTATGTTTATGTTTTAATTTTTACCAAATTATGGTGTTGGATTAAAAAGTCAACATTTGCTAATAAAAACACTGAGTTTATTGTAAATGTTCATTCTTTGAGATGCTGCCTGCACTCATAAAGAGAATTTCTACCTCCACAAGTTTACAATGTAAATTTTATTTCAAATTCTACCACATCCAATTCTTAGCATAAGGAAAACCTGTAGTATAAGAGACAATTTGATGGTCTCTAAAAAAAAATGCCAGCGAGCCCCCAAATTAGAAATGCATATTTCCAATATAAATAATTTCACATTTGCTTATTCAGTTCAACTGCTAATTGAATGGTCTCCTATGTGTCTTGGCATTTGCAATGACAGCATTTGTGAGAAAGTTATTTTTATGATGTAATGTGGGAATTTATTACATATATTTGTAGATTCCTTTCCTGTTAGATAATTTGCTATGTGCTATCTTTTTGATTTTTTTTTACGTACCCCTTGCTTCCCAGAAAGAGCACTGAGGCCACAGATGAGCTCTTTATTTAACTTTAAATTATTTTAATTTAGTCCAGAGTTCCCAAAGATTAATTATTTTGTGCACTCTGCTTCAGATTGCTTCATTTGCAGGAAATTAATGTTCAGCATTACTTGGAAGTGAAGGAAAATGAACAGATCATTTTTAAAAGTCTGTCATTAAAACCATATACTTTTTTTTTTTTTTTATTCCTAATGACTGGGATTTTAAATGAGCCATACAAAATTAAGCCCAAACATGGAAACACTTAAGCTATGATAGTGAGCTCATCAGTCAGTAGAAACCTTTCACTGGTTTTAAAGGATTTGAGATTATTCCCTGAAGCAGGTAGGTGTATAACTTCATAAATGCACGCATGAGTATCCCCACTGAAAACTTCAAGGCTATTCAGATGCAGTCACACACATCTTGTTCAGACCACAGCAAAGGTGAGTGAGGATTGATTGAGGTTCTTGGTACTACCCACCTCCTCTCCCCAGACTGTCTGTTCAGGCATAATTACATCTGTAATCACTCCCTAACCCGATACAGTTTAGCTTATACACTTTTAATGGCAGGTCATTTCTAGGGTGTCTGAAAGTTCTTTGCACCTTCTGTGGGGCTGCTTGCCTGTAAACAAGTGACAATCCAGGAGATGACTCATGGATGCGAGTTAAGCACCCAGCTCCTGTGGAAAAACAATATGAGTTGATTAACTCCCAGCTGAGCTTTTGAAAATATCCAACTTTGCTCTTAGGCCACCTTTCAGCTGAAAATAATGCATAAAGAATGCTACTGGTTGCAGTGGAGCAGAATATTCACCTTAGCCCAGGCGACATGATATCTCACTTACCAGCAACAAGCTGTGTTAAAAAGATTGGGGGAGGGGGGTGTGTGTGGGGTGTGCGGGTGGAAAGGAAATCTGGCAGCCCAGAATTAACAGAGTGGGTGAAATACTGTGAGGAGCAAGAGAGACAGCGGTGGATGTTATGGAAAGACACAGGGTCTGATTATCCAGGCGTTGAGAGGAATGGGGGGGGGGGGGGGGGGGGGGGGGAGAGGGGATGTTCTGCAGCTTAATTAATGGAAAGAGGCTTGTGCATCTGACAGCAGCCCCTCTGCAAGGTGAATTCTTTCATAAAGAGCCTCATTCATGAGTTGCCAAGACATCCACAACCTATTCTTGAATTCACACAAAAATTAAAAGAAAAACAACTGACTGGCTAATTTAGCGACTTGCAGGATGCAGCTGGTGCTACTGTTTTCACAAAAATAAAGGCCTTTTCCCTTCCACCTCCTAGCCATTCCAGTCTTCCTCCCCACCCCCAGCTATTTTGTATCCTGCTGCACCAGTGAGGAGTGTGACAACTCCTGACTTAGCTGGCACTGTGGGATATCGAATAACAAAGGGGAATAATATCAGGATAACAGGGGGGTTCTGGCCGGTGCTAAGGAAACAATTCTGACAATCTCACTGCTTGCCCAGGTCCTGCCATCAGCTGAGAGGTAGAACTTCCCTCCTTTTTTTTTTTTTCGTTTTTTTTCTTTCTCTCTCTCTTTTTTTTTTTCTTTCTTTTTTTTTTTTATGAAATAAACCAAAGGCTTCGTTATGCTGGATAATGCAACTCCTTCCCTGGCATCTTGATAAATCACCAACTACCTATCCCATGTATCACTGAGGAGACAGTTTGTGTAGTTCAATGTGTATGAAGAAGATACTTCATGTTTCCAGCACTGATACATTATTACCTCGGCTCTTCCTAGCTACTACTTCACATCTCATATTACCTGACCCAAAAAACCAAGTCTCTCCTGCCCCCCAACTCCCTTTCTGCCCAGATTTTCCTCCCTAAAGGATATTTAATACAAAATCCTACTGTGCATGATAATAATCTAACAACCAGAGTTAGTCAAGTCGGGAGCCCTGATACAAGCAAACCTCTAGCTATGTTTAAAGCAGTGTTGAGCAAATCTAAAGGTTTCTGAAAGGGTATTTGAAATTATGTGGTATATTGCCACCTGACTCTGACAGGCCTCCTAGCCTAGCTAACAGAGGTAGAGTTGCTCTAGCACCAACAGCTATGAGAAGTGACTGAAATAAATTGTTTGTGCAGCCAGAGCTTTATTTAGCAAGGGAACCTCTCAACTAATGCCGCCAACAAAGAAAGTAAACAAAACATCATACAGGCCTAGCTGAAACCCCAGCTGGAGCTAGCAGTTTGGTCCTTGAGACCAGCCCAACTCCTCTTGGTTCGAGCTGCAGAAGCAGAAGTCTGGAGTGGAGGTTGCTCCACTTCCAAACTATACAGACCAGACCTAAGGTTCTCCTAAGCCTGGGCTCAGCAAATTCAGAGCTGCTTTGTCACATGGGCTATTTCCCAAACTCCCATTCTTTATGAGAAGCTGGGTGTGCCAGGAGATGCTGAGCAGAAGTTGAAAGGGGAAGGTGCTCCAACCAGCTCTGCAGAAGGTGAGGGGTTTCACTGTCTGTTGAATCTGAAATGAGGCGGGTGTGCTTTTTGATCATATTTCTTATAGCTCTGGCTGCTTGTCTAGTGCTGTCGCACATCAAGGGTTGGGCAGCATCAGAATAGTCTCCAAATGATGTGGCTGGTGTAACAGCATCTCCAGTTATTTCAATTTCTTCAGCTTATTAATAAGGTTTTAAAAAATGTAGTGGAAACTGGATGAGAATGGGATTAACAAAAATATGGTCAAGCTCTTTCCTCCCCCTTTTTCTCCATGTTTCTTGGCAATGTTTGACCAATAAAAGACTGCCAACAACTTCAAGTCTGGAAATTTTCCCCCAGCTAAAACTGAACTAGAATGTAGTACACCCACATCACAGTTGGAAGTTGTGAGAATTTGTTCAGTTACATTAAGGACTGTCAGGATCCTTTAGAGGCTCAAAGTAACCTTATTTAGCAAAACTGCCTTTGCAGTCTCTTTTATTGGCTTCTAAGTAATGAGGATGGCCCTTTTTTCATCTGAAGGGTGCAGCAAGTGTGATGCCAGGCTTTTTGGAGAGGTTTCCCCCCCTCTCCTTCTTGTCCAGTTGTATCTGGAGAAAGTTATAAAAGTAATATTCATCAAAACAGAGAGTGAGAGAGTATTCCAGCAGTTTGGAGAGCACAGAAAGCTGTTGGGAAACTGTGAAAGGGATTTTGTGTGCACTCTAAAAAGAATCCCCCCCTCTCATGAAGTGACAACCCAATATCCCCAAAGGGAACAGCAGGAGGGAAACCTAAACCTGTCGACAAAGTCAAACGATAATGATTGGAGAGTTAATTACTTTAAAGCTCACAAAGACAAGCTGAGGTGTTAAAATGGCTCCTGCAAACACCAGCATCCTCCCCTTTCACCTAACCTAACTAATCGCAGCAGGACAGTAGCAAGAAGGACCTGAGCAGCCCCTGATTATGGCAGCTTTAACTAGCTTTGAGCAAACTGATTTTTACTCATTTTCAATTCCATCCTTCATCTCATCAGCTGCCCTCAGCAAGTATTACTGTAAATGTGTATAAAAACATGAAGCTGCATCAGGTTCAGTGATGCTGGTTGATATAGAGTCCTGCAATATCCCGGGCCTTCCTCTTGGGATCAGCCTAGAAAACACTACTCGTGCACACAGCAGCAAAATGCTTCTTGTCATATCAGTGCGTTTTACATGGCAAAAGGAGAAATTTAAATCCAGTACAGCTATAACTAACAATTTACTGTGGAGCCTAGGCGCTAATCCTTTTTTCTCCAGCAAATTTGTTTTGAGTCACACTTTATATTAAGATTCCATTTGTGAGGTTTAACACAAGATTAGCAGGTGTTTCTATGTAAAACGTATAAAGTTTAAATATATCGGTAGCATTATTCAGAGGATGATGAGCTATTGTTATCAAAAACCCTATTGACCCATTGGACTCATGGCAATTGATTACCATTTATTAAAGCATCTATTAATCACTTGCTAATCCTTTCTCTTGGGTGTACAAATAGAACCTCTGTATGCAGTATTGGGAGATACTGTGTATATGAAAGACACCATCTTATAGGATACTATCACGTGTAAAAGACACCTGGGTTTTTTCTGCTTTACCTTTAACCTTTTCCTTTGCACTCCTAAATTCTATTCAGCCTGTTGCTGCTTTAACAGGTATAATAGTTAGTGCAGGAAAAAGATATGCTCCTACTAAGGTTTCAAATATGCGTTAGCAGGCCACTAGTTTCTTCTCCATGATTAGCACTGCTACTCTATCGGCGGATCTCCCGTGGCTAGAGCAGGGCCCTTGGAACTCAGGTGGCCAGCTTCTTCCTTGAGCTGGCATGCTCTTCTAAGTGCTTTGCTCTATGCTCTGTATCTCTGGTTGGAGAACAGAAAAAATAATATCCATTCACCTAACAGAGCTCTTATAGGAACTAATTAATTAAGGATTGTAAAGTGCTTTGATATAGCAGTGCGGTATATTTGCCAGAGTAGAATGGAACATGTGGGATTTATTATAAAAAGTCACTGTCTCCATCCCTGTGGGATGACAGCTGATCTACCACAAACATTTATTTCCAAATTACAGTATTATGCCAATTACAACTCCTGATTTGAGGCTGTTACAGCGCTTGCTTTATAATCTGTTCACTTCAGGAATTTAAAAGCCCCCAAATCAGTAAGGTGGCAGCAGGAGACTATTTTATACTATTGCGCAATTTTATTGAATGTAATAGATGCGACAGCAAATGATCAGAAAATATGCCCACAGGTTATTCACTTTGTGTGTTTCTGTGTGTGTATAAAGATATGCATGTATATATTAATATAATCTATATTTGTATTTATTAATAGTGCTTAAATTGGGCAGTGATGCTCTGTTGTGTGCAGCAGTGCACACATACGTAAACCAAGAAACATTCCATTTGTATTCAGAGGGGTAGACTTAGTTACACAGATTAATCTTTCAGATTAAATAACAATACAAAAGCAAAACAAAACAAGGAAAAAAGGAAAAGGCTGTTTTAATGCAGAAGGAAAATGAGGTTGAAGGTTAGGGTTATGGGAAGCTGCTGAACCCATGGCAGGTGAGCTAAGCAGAGGAGGTGGTGTTGGTAAAGGATATATGCGTTCAGCTCATCAGCAGGGACGTGCTCGGGACAGCACCAGAGGCTGGGAAGAAATGCGCTGCACTCTTAGGATAACACTTCTCCCGAAGGTCACTTCTTTCAACAGCCTATGCCAGGGGAGGCAATTTCCAGGTGACGGTAGCCACATACATGTGGTTATGTATGGTAATAATAGAAGGAATACCCTGGCTTTGTTGAAGCCATAGGAAATTTTGGCAGACTTTAACGGGGGTCAAGACTTCACCCTCTAGCAGCTCCAAAGATAAATAGGGATCTGTCACCATACCAACATGGACAACTACATAATTGTTTCTAAATATGTAACAGCCTCACTACTTCCATCGGAACTGCACCAGCGATTAAAGCCCTCACAGGGAAATTCTTATTCTTATGTGTGGCAGTAATTTCATGCACAAGAATTTTCTTACTGATTTCAAATGAGTGTTCAAACTCCAATTTAGCGTTCTTTTTTGTATACTGCTGAATTTGGGCTGCATATGGCTGGGCTTCATTTAAGCAGTAGTCTCCAGCTCGTCTTACACCACTGCTATACATATAGCAGTTTTAAGATTTTGATTTTTGAGAACTGATTTTAACTCAGACCATGCTCAGTCCTTAACTTCTTGCTTTCTCTCACTTGTGGTCCAGAAATAGCAACCATACGTGCAATTTTAGAATAAACCTAAGGACTTCTGGAGAGAAGGATATCATTACTACATACACTACAACATATATGTGCAACCGAATATATTTTTTCACAGGGGGAAAAAAGTCCTTTAAAGATGGTATTTAAACTATAATTAAAGCAAGGAAATTAATGGAACAGAGCGATCTGGTCCATAGTACTTCTAAGAGCAGATGAGAGAAAGTAGGTTCGATTTTAGACACTTGTTTTTTTAAATATCAGGCACATCTTTTTAGCAGGTGGAATGGGTCTATTCAATGTGTGGGTGACGAGGCACCTGTTACTGCTCAGGGGCAATTTAACTATTATACTTCACCAGGCTTGTAGTGGTTATGGCAGAGTAAACACCCCAAAGTCTGACAGTAGAAGAACATGCTAAAGTGTGAATTTTACTGCTTAACACTAACTTCCTTGATGGGCTTATAACTTCTCCATGGATGTTTTTAATGTAGCTGTTTGGCTTTTTTCATATGATAAACCAGAAACATTTCTTATCTAGATCACAAACCAAAATGCACGCAACATGTTAGACATTCTCAATTAGATTCAAAGTGTTTCAGGTACTTATGGCTTGTCTGGGTAACATGTGCTGTCTCAAATTGAACCACCCTAAATTCATGATGCAATTCTTTTGAAGTCATTATTTTGGGAAATAATATAATTGACAGTGGTAGTGGATCTAAGTTCGCTGGAGGATGATTCATGTATAAAGAGGTTCATGTGCTTAACTTCACAGTTTACATAGTGTTAAGTAGACCTGTAAATGTCAAGATCCATAGGAATCTCTCTTCAAACAAAAAGTTCTTGAATATGTTAAAAACTGGAACACAACACCCAATGACGTACTGTCTTGTAAAATTTATTTTTAGGAAAAGAATTAAATTAAGAAGAAGGAATGAAAGTATTCAAACCAGAGGCTTTTATGGTTTTTCTCTGTGCTATTACTTATGTCTTCAGCACACTCGTAATTTCAAAATGGCCAAACAGACTGCGAGTTTTCTCCAGTGTTTTTTTTCCTGAACTGGGATGAGGCCATGCCAAGTTTCAGTTTCAAGAGATTATTTTTCTGTTTTTACCCCAACCAAGTTGGAAATTTCCCGGAAAGAGGAAAAGAAAAAGTTTATAATGGAAATGTTGACACAGCTTTTGGAATAGTGTTGCAAATGTGATGCTCTGGCCCAAATTGTGCTGTAATGATTTATATTGTTTCAAATAATTTAAAAAATATTTTCAATCACAGCCAAGTCTTGAATAATGCATGAACCCTGAAGGATTCTCCAACAAATATTAGGTCACTACACATTTCAATTTCTCACTCTATGATTAAAAGGCTGCATCTGGCAGCTAAGACTAAAGCCTCAGTCAACAGGTATGGTATGGTAGAGACATGCTGGAATATTATTTTCACCCAGTAGCTTTTGGTAAGTAGGTCATTCAATTTTACAGTACTCTGAAACATCACCAAAGAGCTTCCTTATACAGTATCTCCAGCAACTGACTCTGAAAAAGTTGCACTAAACCTTAACGCTTAGTATTTTATTAAAGAAACTTTGTTCGCTTGCTGGTCTGTATGCAGTACATGATCTGGAAAAGACCTTCTTAATTTATTGTAGAAGGTCATTTTCCACCCACTCTAAAAGGAGAATATTACTTTTTTTTTTTTCCTTTTAATTTTATCTTTTCTTCTTTGGGACCAGATATTTTTTGATAACTCTGCAGACAGGCACCTAACAGCAACACATCCCCCACAAGACATGGAAAAGGGAATGCCTCGGAGACCTCTGCAGTGGGTCATGGTTTGGGGAGACGGGGGTGCTTAGCTAGTGATTGCTTGAGTAGATGCTTAGGTAGGTAATTACCTTTCCCTCCCTTGTGTGGTACCCTCTGGTATATACCCTATGGCATTTTGGCACGCCATGCGTTGATGAGAAGTGGCATTTGCTAGCCACAGCTGAGAAAACCCAAAACTTTGACATGGCAAGCGGCCTTCGGCAGCATGGCAAAAACGCTTAAACAAACTTTAAGTCCCTGCGTGTCATCACCTTGTCCTTTAAAATATATCCCTCACAACGTCTTGTTACATTTACAGCAAACTCAACGGGAAGACATATGTAATTTGTTCACCCTCCTCCTTTCATCCCTCAGACTAATTATGGTTGCCTCAGACACAGCCCTCTTCCTCGGGACCGAGGAACTACGGCTCCAAGCCCTTCAGGAAGGATTTCCCAGAGCCTGCCTGCGGTGGTTCTTCCATCGAAACGTTTTAAATGGCCCCACATGAGAGGAAAAGCCCAAGCCAGCCCCCCGGGGCCGGCGGGAGGCCGCCCGGGCGCGGCGGTGACCACTTCCCCTCAGGCCGCCTTCCCGCCCAGCGCGCCCCGCAACGGCCACCCGCGCGCCCCGTCCCTCAGCCCCACGCCGCCGCCAAGGGGACGCGCCTCCCCCCAAACTTTATTGCCTTTTTTTTTTTTTTCTTCACCCCTTTCTTTCCCTCTTTTTTTTTTTTTTTTTTTTTTTTTTTTTTTTAAGGGAAAAAGGTGGGGGGAGCTCAATTTCCCACTTGCCAACAGCAGATAAAAAAAGTGGGGAGGGACCTCTTCTGTCACAGCCTATGTAGATTAACCTTTCAATTAGCTGTTATCAGGTCCTGTGTCTTAGCACCAGTCCTCGCAATCTGCGTCCGCTCTGCATCGCGAAGGCTGGAGGTCTGGGGTGGGTTTTCTGTTTTAATTTCTAAATTAATGATAATTGTTCGTGTGGCTCCCCTCCCCCGCCTCTCCCCCGCCGCGAGCTGAACGCTTGTGTCTGATCTGCCCGTCCACCTTTTAGTATTTTGGAGTGAGAAGAGGAGCCGCGCGGAGCAGGAGGAGGAGGGGAGACAAGGTATTCTCTCTGTATTCATCTTCCCCCCCCCCCCCCCCTTCTGTTCTCCCCCCCCCCCCTTGCGAAGGGGCTTGGAGAAGGTAACTGGTGCAATCAATCCGCTGGCTGGGGATTCCCTCCACCCCCTCCCCGGCTCGTCTGGCTCTCCTGGCTGGGGCTCTTCAGTGTGTATGTGTTTGGGGAAGGGGGTGGGGGGAGGCTGTGTTGTTGTGTTCCTGGCTCTGCTTGCAGCCAGGAGAGAGAGCGAGAGAGCGAGCGAGAGACAGAGAAGGAGAGAGAGAGAGAGAGAGAGAGAGGAGCCGCGATCGCGTTTCAGGGGCAGCACATTCCGCAGGAACCGCTGCTGCAGAAACACACACAGGCAGAGAAAGGAGGTCATTGCAAGCAAAGGGGGGAAACCTGCATCGGAGGTTAGATTCCCAGGAGTTTATGTGGGGGGGTTATAGGGAGCATGCGATGGGTTTTGTTTTGCGTCGGGTGACAGGCTGCAATTTGCCATAATAACCCCCTTTCCCTCCCCTCTCTCAGCGCAGGGGGCTTGTCACTAGGCTGGGTACTTTTTTTTTTTTCTCTCTCCCTTTTGCATTGGAGGCTGATGCACGTGTTTGCAGACACTTGCGCTTGGTAAATGCATTGCAATGCTGTGCGTTTTGCAGGGGAGGGGGAGCAGCAGCAGGAGGTGATGGCTGGGCTGGATGGGGTGGGGAGAGGGGGGAATGGAGCGGCGGAGGGAGGGAGGCAGGGGATGGCTGAGGTTTTTGTGTTGCATGCTCCCACCCTGTCTTTCTGAGGCGGCAATTGTTCCTTCGCAGACGGGCTGACAGAGAAGTCCCTGGGCTTCGCATGGCGAAACTTGCGGGGACCTGCATGTGGCTGTTAGAGCCGGGAGTCATTGTCGCTGTCCCCGTTCCCACCCCCTCCTTCCCTCCCTCCTTCCCAGCGCGGTGTGGGGGGTGCGTGTGCGCGATAAGCGGCTGCCAGTGCCAGGCACCTTGGGAGGGTTACGCTGGGAGCACGCTGTTCCATCTCGCCCGCCCGGGCGAGCGGCAGGATCGGAGGCACGCGCGTGACGCGCAGGATTTAAAGGTTGCTTGTTAGTGTGTGTCGCGGGCCCGCCCGCCCTGCCGGGCCGGCTCGGGCGGCCGCCGCCGGTAGCTCTCGCTAGCGATCACCCTCTCGAACAAACTTCAGGAGCGGGTGGGGCGGCGGCGGGTGGGGGAGGGTAGCGAGGCCGGAGGGGGGAGCCGGGGGGGGTGGGACACCCTGACGGACGGCAGTGGTAGCCAACGGGAGGGCGGCCTTGCCCGAACATTCGCCTCCACTTGTGGCGGGTGACCAATGGCGAGCGTCGGAGGCCCAGCAATGAGGCGGGCCGGGCTGTGGCGGGCGGGTGGGCGGGCCGGGCGGGTTGTGTGGCGGCGGAGGCTGCCAATGGCAGCCGGCGGCACCGCCCGTTTTCGCGGGCAGGCGGAGTTGAGCGTGGAGGGAAGGGGCGTGCCTCGTGATTGACTCACCCTGCCTTCCAATGGGAGCCCCGGGCCGGTTGCTGGGCGGAACAAGGCTGGTATGGGCGGATGACGGACGCGGGCCCGCGGCCTGTGAGCGCGGAGCGGCGTGTGCAGGGCGGCCCAATGGCGGGCGCCGGTGGGCGGGGCGCGAGGGTAGGTAAGATTTTAATGAGACTCCATTGGGCTGTAATCAGTGTCATGTCGGATTCACGTTAAGTACAACAGGGCGAAACAAAATGGCGGCGTAGGTGAGGCAAGCCGAGCCGCGGCAGTAGGGGGAGTCGCGGCGGCCGCCGGCAGCGGGGCAGAGCGGCAGTGAGGGCAGCCGCCTCGGCGCAGCCCGGCAGCGGGAGCAGGGGAAGAGCCGGCAGCAGGGGGAGCCGCTGCGGCGCCTGGAGGAGGCTCCTCCCCCCGCGGCCCCGGTCCCGCGGAGGTGAGTGGTACCGGGGAGGGGGGGGGCGGGCGGCTCGCAGCCTGCCTCCCGCCGGCACGGCGAGGGGGACCGGCGGGGGCGCTGCCCCTGGCACCGCCCGCCCGCCATCCCCGTGCGGTGGGTGCAGGTGCACGCCGTCCTGCGGGGTCGCCGTGCCACGGGGAGCGGAGCCTGTGGGCTTGGGGGTTTTGCATTGGGAATGAGAAACCCCAGAATAAGGCTTGGGGTGTTCAGAAGCCAGCCCTGGCTCGGCCCTGTCAGATAGAACAATGCCTTGGCGCTGGGCGCTAGGCGTGTTGCGAATCGCCGTGGCTTGGGTATACTGCAAAAATTTTTAAGCAAGTTGGGGGGGGGGGCGGGGGAATATTCAAGCCTCTCAAGCCACGTTTTGGAAGCGATGTTCGTATCGTGTTTTCTTCGCCCAGACCTCACCTTTTGCACTCTGTCACTGAGCGTTGAAATTAACCCACTCTGCAAAAAGCAAACAGGTACCCCTTCTTCTGTAAATCACTTTCTCAAGAAGAAAGGTGTTCAGTGGAACCCTCTTCCCAGGTTAAGTGCTGGCAGCGAATATTACCTTCCCATGCTCCTTTTTGTTCTCCAGTACTGTATTTTAAAGTGTTCAGAACTTCCAGGGAAGAGGGTGGGAAGGGTGAATTTGGGTGATTTTGCTGGTGTCACGTTGTGTTGATGCTGTTTCCTCTGGTGGTGCTTGCTGCTGTCATGTTGTGAACTGCTTTTTAGCCTATGATCTTAAAACTAGCTTGCGGGGTATCACAGAGCGCGTGCGCATCGTTGGTTGGATTTGCGTGTACTGCTCTTACTCCCCGCATCCCCAAGTCTTTTGCTGAAGTTACTGTGTCTCCTCATCTGTCTGTTTAAAGAGTGTGCAAGTGTCATTGCTCTATCTTGTTCCAGTTGAAAACTGGATGTTGTATAAAGGCTAATACAATAGCTGGCTTCATGATGTGAGTAATTTTAGGAGTGTCATGTGTGCTGGAAGTCCTTGCCAGGATCTGCTTTCTCTCTTTTCTCTTTGTAGGTGTGCGTATTTTGCGATGGGGAAACAAATTATCTTGCCTCTTTTGCATCATTAATTGAGATGGGGGTGGAATATAGAGTTGATTAGCTGAGGAACTCGAAGTAATGCTTGGAGGAAAGAAAAATGGCAAAAAGCTTACTGAAAGCAATGGCAGGCTTCTTCCTCCTCCTCTGCTGCAATCCTTACCTGACCCTGATGCTGCAGCAGAGAGCTGGCCTGCTGCTGCTGCTTCTGAGTGTGTGCAGAGCAGGTAGGAGGGAGCAGAATGAGATTGTGCTTTACAGGTCACCAGCAGGTTGCACAGGTTGCTGTCTTTCTGCCCCCCCCCCCCCCCCCCCCCCCCCCTTTTATTTTTTTGGTAGTGGTTGTAACCTCAGGTTGAGGTTTTAAAAGTTTAACTGTGTTTACATTTAAGATGGCCAAAGCAATTTTTCCTTTTTTTTTTTTTTTGAGAAGACTAGATTGTATTTTTTGAAATGCTTTTGGATACTTGTTTTTATAAACTTGTAATAACTTAGTTTTGTTTCTTGGGGGGAGGGGAAGAGTAGGTGATTATTTTTGTATGTGTGTGTGTGTCTTTCTGACTACACAGCTTGTTTTCACAGTCTGGATCACTTGGAAATAATTCCAGATACTAGTTCAGTCTAAAAAAGACCTTATTACAGGATTATAGGATTACTGATGACACCTAAGATTGACATGTTCAGTCAGTGCATTCTTTAATTAGAATCAGCTGTACAATAGGTGCATGCTTTATAGAGGACATATTTGCATTCATTCTAAATCCTAAGCTTCAAATTTGCAACTTCTTTGTATTTATCTGATAATTTATGACTTAGGTAAAGGGACAAGCCTTGACTAGAGATGGCTTTTCACATTTTAAAGGTAGCGTATGGTACTTAACCCTCTAAATGCCTATGTTATGCAGCTCTTCAGTAGCAAACTTGTTAAAAGGTTTGGTTAGTGATACAGTACAATCAAACTTTCTCAGATGTTCTTACTTTCAAAATAAGATACTGTAGAGTGTAGAAGCTGAAATGTGACATAGAACCCTAATGACTGTTGTCATAAAATTTGGAAGTGGTCCTGTGCACTTAACAGCCTGGAAAATCTAATCTGTGATTGGATGGGTACTGTTGAGGGTTGGATTAAAAGTTATTTAATTACAAGGGATGAAAATTAATAAATAGGTATGAGTACCTGCTACTAATTTATAATACCTCTTAAAAATTGCTATTTCTTCAAAAACTGTTTGGGCAAGCAGCATACTGCTTATACTAAAGGATGTATGACCACCTTTTTCTGGTTTTGGTGAAATTAAGTTCTAAACTTAGAAACCTGAATGTCATTCTGAACTTCCATGTGTCCTCTTGTGTTGAATCTGGAAAGTTTGTTTGTAAAGCAGTTTGTTTTGTCTTTGTCCAGTCACTTAGCATGTATATGCATATATTTGTGTATTGCCAATCATGAATCAATCTGCCCTCACTTGATTTATGAAAGGCCTGGATCAGTTATATTGCTGCCAAAGACGTTTGTTATTAAGAGGTTGTTCGGAATCTTGCATATGGTAGACCTTGTAGACCTTGTCACAGTGGTTGTGGAGGTCGGGGGTGCTATGCTTCAAGTACCTAGGCAATCAGAGTGGCAGAATAACAAGAGATTGTAGCTTGTGGTAAAACAACTGAAATTGGATCAGATGAACCTTCTGTGGTTTCCTAAAGCAGAAGGAATGTAAGGTTCTGTTGGAAGCAGTGAATTTAAGGTGTCTTGATTTTCCTTTTGAAATATCCTGTCCTGTGTGTTGGAAACTGTGCTTCTGCTGATACTCTCAGCTTGTGTTGATTTAGTAGGCGCAAGTATGCAGGAGGCTGTATTACACGCAGGGAGTTTTAAGTAAATAAGTAAAAATGTAGTTCTGAATGTATATTGCTGTAAAATTCCTGTACCCCAAGCAGCAGACGCTACATGAAAATACAGGTTTATGCTCACCTTTTGCCACAGTCAGTGGCCAATAAAAATTCCTGCAACCCACAAGTTATATAGCATTTACACAGAAATGTTCATCAGTGTCCAGGTGCTTGGAACAGACCCTGCACTGTGTGTTCTGGAATTTCATGGTAGTGATGTGGTTGCTTGTATGAAATTTAATACAACAGTACTGCAGTAGCTTTAAAAATGAGGTGAGTATGTCTGACTCAGCAAATGTTCAGCATTTAGTTAAGTACTGACTGTCTTCATGAAGACTCATAGCAGAATGGCCCGACTAAATAACTTTTAAAGTAGCTTTCTAGGAATCTGGGGCTTTATATGTAGCTGCAGAGATCTTCCAAATTCATAGGGAGAGTGTATAAAATAGTTTCAAGGTGAGTGAACCTCAACTATATATAGACTTCTCCTTTTTGTTGTATCATGTTTTCAGTGTCAAGAGTTGTGAGAGGATTTGTAGGATTCATCATACCATGGAAACTTTTTTTTCTTCCCTATACTTGTCTGCATTTTGCAGCTACAGTGTTATTTTGGAATTATCTGAAAACAGTGAATATAAACAATTCTGTTAGGGGAAGAATGGCTTTTGCTAGCTGGATTAAATTAAAATGTGTGTTTACAGAACAAGTTATTGTTTTATTACAAATACTTGAAACACACAGAACTGTTATCAAACATAACTTGCATGAGTGCAGACGGAAGCAAGACACAGAATCCAATCTATGTAGGTCAATAGGGTTCAGTATGAGAAACAATTAAACATTCACGCCCTGCATTTGTATCAGGAGTGTGTCTTTTCATTCTGGCAGTCAGTTGAACTTACATATTTATAAATCTGTAAGTGCTTAAGCTTCAGTCAAACCTAATGAATGACATATTCATAAAATGAATTGATTAAT
The DNA here is from genome assembly GCF_963210335.1 of Falco punctatus. Taxonomy (NCBI): domain Eukaryota; kingdom Metazoa; phylum Chordata; class Aves; order Falconiformes; family Falconidae; genus Falco; species Falco punctatus. The sequence goes on from NC_137589.1 coordinate 6,972,631, forward strand.
AATTTCTGCTATTTGGGTATAGAATAATTTATTTTCACCAGTAACCAGCTTCTTTTTTGTTACTAATCATCTTCTGTAGATACAATAACGTGTGAAACATGATCTGGAGTTTATATTTAAAGAGATTTTTGAGGGGGTAGAGTGAGGAGAAGGTGTGGGACCGAAAGGTTGGTTTGGTTTTTTAATACTCTTCACACTTGCAGAGGAATCTTTTTAACAAGTTGAAAATAATTTAGTTTGCTGAATCAGTTCAGGGTTTTTTTCTCTATTTATAATTTACTGAAGTTTTAAACATGATTCGAATGCAAGATGACTTGAATAAACATGAGGTCCAAGACTTGTGTAATCATATCTATTATTGTTAGTTACAGGCTGCTTGCCATAGCTTTATAAATGTAGTTTCAGATTAACTCAGTTTTAGGTTTTGCTGTGAAGCTGGTGAATTTTCTACTTTACAGGACAACCCATTTATTGATAACAAACACTTCCCTCTTCCAGTTTTTACTTACTTTTGTTTGAAGTGATTATACAATTCTGTTCATGTCTTCAGAAGTACTCCCTTGCATATAATGGCAGAGAAAACTAATACCTCAAACATATTTATTCATTCAGTGACTACTGTCTTAGTTTAAGCTGTGTGGCTTCTGTATTTATTTGTTTTTCTTCCTTCCCATATATCGTCTTGTAAAATGAACAAACTCCTAATCAGGATGTTCTTTCAGGTTTCTTAGAAAAAGTTTTTGTATCCACTGAATTTTCTATTGGAGTAATATATTCCATAATAAGTAAAGAAAATTATTTGTTAAACTGTAGTTGCCAAAGTGTATTTTGTCAATGTGATGTCTTATATGTCTTCATGCTGACAGTGTATTTATGTGAAAATGCCTCCTGTTACTTATTTTCATTTCAGTTCTGAAGAGTTTGTATAAAAAATGTGTGCCTCTACTGCACGCCTTAAGAATGAGAAGTGCCTTTGTGATTCCTTCCTGTACTGTAGGGTACCTAGGTATTAATGAAGGGTGTGATACTAGTAACTTGGTTCTGATATTTTGGTTTATTCATTTGGGGTTTGTTTTTGGGGTGTGTGGTTTTTAGTTTTTTGTTTTGGTTTGTGTGTGTATAATCTGTGCAGATAGTAATTTTCCTATAGTAGTGGATCTAGAAATTATTTGTAGGTCTGTTTGTTTGTTTTAGAGAACATTTTAGATCTCTGGCTGAATGGAAGTTGTCCCACAAGGCAGTAGTAGGTTAAGTTTGGGGGTGATGGATTTTAGGAAAACTAAATCCACTAAAGGGTTATGCAAAGTGGAAGTATTCTACAATTACTTGTTTGGTGTGGGGTGGGAATTGGTGAATGTTTCATATAATCTCACAAAGATTTTTGCATACTGCAACATATATAGTGTGAATGTATGTCTGAATGCATTCAGTTTCTTTTTCGTACTTCAGTGTTAACTGTATTCTCTCCCTGCCTCTTCTTTTTCTCTTTTTAAAGGTTGCAACAAACTGTCTTGTAAGGATGTACCAGTATCTTCAGAAATGAATCCTTTCTACCTTTCCATAGCAGTAAAGTAATTGGAAGTTTCAGTTGGCAGATATTTCCCTGCCTTTTTGGACTCCTCAGGATGGATATTTCTGAGATGCATCCAAGCAGTGTGTGGAGTCCTTTGGTTTATGTTTGAGGTGTGAACAACCTCTGAAAGATCTGCTAAAAGGATAAGGAGGAACCTCTATGGGTAACCCTTGGCTGGAAACAATTACTGGTCAACCATGGTAAAACTTGCCAACCCTCTTTATACGGAGTGGATTCTTGAAGCTATACAAAAAGTTAAAAAGCAAAAGCAAAGGCCTTCTGAAGAGAGAATATGTCATGCTGTTTGTGCTTCTCATGGATTAGATAAGAAGACTGTTTCGGAACAGTTGGAACTTAGTGTTCAAGATGGTTCTATTCTTAAAGTCACCAACAAAGGCCTTGCATCCTACAAGGACCCAGATAATCCTGGACGGTTTTCATCTGTTAAACCTGGCACTATTCCTAAATCTGTTAAGGGATCTAGAGGAGCTTGTAATGAGCTTCGTAATGTGGATTGGAATAAACTCTTGAGAAGAGCGATTGAAGGGCTTCAGGAACCAAATGGCTCCTCCCTGAAAAACATAGAAAAGTATTTGAGAAGTCAAAATGACCTAGCAAATATTTTCAACAATCCCGCTTTTCAGCAGAGGTTGCGTCTGGGAGCCAAACGTGCTGTGAACAATGGGAGATTACTGAAGGATGGACCTCAGTATAGAGTTAACTATGGCAGTTTGGAAAGCAAAGGAGCTCCAAAATACTCCAGCACTTTCCCAGCTTCTCTTCCACCTGTCAGCCTTCTACCCCATGAAAAAGACCAGGTAAGTCTGAAAAATGAAAGTGAATGTAGTAATGTAAAAATTATTCTTGTTTATTTATTTATCTAATGCAAAACCAGTGATTCTTCTTGTTCTTTATTTACCTGTTTAAATATATATCAGTGAGGATGCATACCAAAGATCCATGCAGAATCTGTTCCGGTAAAGGAAGTTTACTTAGCTCCCTATGTCCCACCACTCTGTGTTGGATAGTTTGCTCTTTGGATTTTCTGTAGATAAACAGAGCAGCAGGGAAGAGCACAGCTATATGTGCTCCTCTAGGTGTGAGATTGCTGTGTCTTGCCTGGCAGACTGATGTTGCTGAAATCTTCAGCGTGATCTTGTTGTGGCCTTTTATCTTCATTTTACGCCTGAACATACTAATTTTCTTCGCAGTTTGAACACTTTTGAACATTTAAAACTGTTAGACTTATTTTTAAAGACAGTTGTGTAGATACGTAACTTCAAACTACAGTTAATAGGAACTGGAGTTAATGTAATATTCTAGGAGTACAAGTGAAGGTGTCAGACTGACAAATTGATCTAAACTGCAGAATCTTCCTCCTGTTTCAGTTTGGTTGGAGTTCCCACATGGGTTTATTTTTACTAGTGGGCCTTGTTTCCAGGTTAATTATTCACAGGGTTTAAGCCTTGAGGGAGAAGGGGGTGTCAATTAGTGTGTTGTTTATGAAAGGGTAGTGTCAAAGACATGTCTGTAGGCTTTCTTTGATCATTCCCCACTTAGTATGGGGAAGTGTGTTTTGAATTTTCAGTGTACTTGGGGGTGGAGGTGGGGAAGCAGGGAAGCTACCTGTTCTACTTGAATTGGGTTACTTGGAATATTTTTAAGTTGGTGGTTTGTTTTTCGTCTTCTTTTTTTTTCCCTCCTGTTTTTTATTCAATTCCCAGTGCTAAAGTTTGGTGGCAGTTCTTTGGCATGGGATAACCCAGACAACTTTGCAATTGTTGGGTTGGCATTAATGTCTCCTACTACAAACTGCAGGATGGTTTTCAATCGCCTTTTTTCCTTCAGCTGATTGTAAGGTGCTGGAGGGTGCAGAGTAGAAAGTGCTTGTATTAGAAATACTTAGTGAAGTCAACACGAACAGTTGTTTGTGGAACTCTTAGAGGTGATGCTACAAATGGTGGTAGCTGTAGGTTGATTTTTATGAGCTTTTCTAAATGTAAGTTAAATATGATTGCTTTTATGTGTGGATATTTATTTCTGTCAAGTTGGACTTCTCAGGTATTTGAAAGATGCATGGAGCTTCACAATCAATCTGAATGGAATTCATAAGCGTTGCTTGCTGTGCGATTACTGCTGTAGCCGTTCACTAAAGATTTAAATACTTGTAGCAATAAAGCTGTATAAGTACTTAAAGGGATTCTTCTGTGATTCTGATACTCTAGTGACATGAATAAATTGAAGGCTGGAGGACTGAGCAACGAAAATAGTTTAGTATTGTGATGCTTCTTGTGAATTTTGTGGAAACAAAAATCTTGCTTGTTAGGCTACCTACTGGGACTGGCATCCATAGCAAGGAATGTTAGTTGGGTCACGGTACTGGAAAAGCCGTTACTGCTATATTAAAACACTGGTATAAGGATAAATCTGTCTTTTAGAAGTTAGCCAAACAAATCTGTTCTCTAGCAAGTGCTTTGGCAAGAGATAAGCTTTCATTTGGGTGCCTTAAAATTAGCAATGTGACTTGCATGTTTAAAAACTGTTGGACGTACACGTTTTTCCTGACGAATAGTTTTGATGTGAGGCTGGCAGATCACTAGGAGCATGTCAGGGTAGCACGCTGCCTAGTTGTGGTGCAGGTATCTGAGCAAATACATATATAGACTTGGTTTAAACATGGGATTTTTGCTGGTCTTCAAGCTGTATAGCTTTAAATAAACTTTGAGGATAGTTCTGAAAGTAACTGTACATATTGTGTATATTATTGGGATGTGGCTGCCTGTTTGTTTGAAATTAATGGTAATTCGTGAAGAACAACGACACTGAAGGAAAACTGTTAGGCTGTTTTTACTAGAAGTATTTAAGTGGCAGTGTGGGGCATGTCAAGACTTTAATATTGTATTTTATACAATAAAATGTAGCCAACTGGCATGTCACAGGAATGGCCATTCTTTGAAGGAAGTGGTGTATTTTAAAGTTTCTTTGGCTGTTTATATAGCTAGCACAAGTAAGAGCTGCTTTTCTTGTTTGGGTGGATCTTTTTGTTTGTTTGGAGGTTTTTTTGTTTTTAATTACTAGAAATGAAGTTCAAGTATCTCTTCTGTTGACTTTTCTTGAGGAGAAAGAACAGGAGGATGTGCAGAAATCTGTTTAGATGACTGCGGAAGTTTGAGTAATTTTGACTTTTTAATGCATAATTAACATCTCATCAAGATGAGACAGTTGAAAGATTCAGTGCATTAGAAGTGCATCAGAGCTCTCTCTTTGGCAGTCTGAACTTTCACACTTACAGTACCAAACACAGACTCTGAACATTTCTTTCCAAGTCAGTAGAAGGTGACAAGAAGAGATATAGTACTGCCAGTGTGTGTGTGTTTGTGGCTGGTTTGGTTTTGGGGTGTTTTGTGTGTGTGTTCTTGGGTGTTTTCCCTCTCCACGCCACCTTCTTCTCCCCCACCTCCGCCAAGGCATCAGAGTGTCTAGTACACTGAGAGGGTAGCTACTATTACAGTGCAGTACCACTGAAGTTAAGTTTCACTGTCCTGGAGCCTTGACTATGTTACAGGGGTGTTTGTTGAGTGCTTTGCATTTGATGAAATACTTAGGTGGAACAGGGAGCTGGAAGTGCTAAATTTTCCTCTTCGTGATGATGTCACGGAGCTGTATTTTTGTCTTTGTGTTAACTGGGTGATCCAATGGTACTAGGTATAGTCCTCTTGTTTCATTAGATGTAGAAATAGCTGCAGTTAGTTACAGCAATATAACAAGCAAGTTACAGCTTGTGTTGCCGTGTTACCTCCTATTATCCCTAGCCCTGGAAGGAAGCATTTGTGCAAAAATGGTAAGTTTCCTTCAAGTGTTATATGACTCTTCTGAATTTGGGCAAAGGTGTGTCAACTCCAAGTTACAGGAAGAGTAAGTGTACAGCACAGCTGTTGAAATCTTCTCTTCCTCCACCCCTTTGCGCTCCCTAGTGTGTGGAGCGTTGCTCTTTCACTTCTGTATGAAGAGGTGCCAGCACAAGGCTCGTAGGAAGGACAGATTCCATTGGAAAGTCGGTAGCTGTCATCAGCTGTATGGTGTCTAGGCTGTACATCATATAAAGTGTAGGGAGTATTATAAATTGCATTTCAAAAGGACATCTCAATTATCCTAAATATTCTGGTGATTACATTAAGGTAGATACTTACCTGATGTGTACAGGTAACTTGAAATCGAAGCACTTCAAGACATGCCTGTTCTAAAGTGTTCAATCCATGTGTTAAAGGACTAGTCTCCAGCCAGACATGGAGTTGCCTTAACAATGAAGGGGGAAACAAAAAACAGCGATGTCCTTAAGGATGAAGGCTTGTAATCTTTTTTTCTTTCCTGCAAATAAAAACCAAAACCCATATGTACAAGAAAGCAGAAAAAGAAGGAAATTTGTTGCTCAGTGGTTTGGTTTTGTGCGCTTCACTATATTGCGCTGCATAGTTAGTTTTAACAATTTAACTGCTCTTATGTGTTCTTCCTTATGTTCAGTGTCTTACATAGATATCTTCTCTCTTGAGCTTCACACCTTCTCTCACCCAGCATCTTCTGAAAAGGGCTGTATGAGTCTGTTAATCAGAAAATGCAGTGTAAAAACTGGTAGCATAGGGAAGGGTGTGAACAGCAAGGAAAATCAACCTGAACATGTTGAGTGATACTTAGCTTTTTGATAAGCTTTGATACATAAAAATACGCTTCTGGAAGTGCAGCAGTAAAGTGATACTTAAAAGTTATGGTTAGTCTTTAAATGGGCGTTTAATTTGTCTTTAATGGTGTCAGTTGTAGAATGGCAATGTTGGTGATGTTTTCTGCATGCCTTGGGTGCACATGTGCACTGTGGTGTTCCTTGTTTTACTTGTCACTTGTACCAGCACTGGGAAGGTTCTGCAGTTTGGGAACTGCATGAAACCTGCTAGGTCTTAGGAGTTAGCCATGTCCTGAACACAAATGCCATGTGACTGTAAACCCAAAGAAGCAGATGTTTGTAGGCTGTAGACAGCTCTTTATTTACTTATTTTTTAAAAAGATAAATTAAAAGGATAAATCCAGCTTTAAAAGGTGATGATGCAGCGGCCATTGTCATGGCTGTGGGAATGTGTAGTGTATCTTGGTAGTTACATCTTTGCTATGTTCAGAATAATTACTACTTAAAGTGTACTTCGAAAGATGCAGCGCAAATGGATGTGATTTGATCCATGCAACATTTTCTTGGTTTTCCTGAATGCTCTCATGAACAGCTCAGCAATTGTGTTAATAGTTGTTTCCATCTGATTCTTGGCATGAAAATTTTTATTAATCCCCCTTTCACTTTCAGTTTGTCTTTCGAAGCTGACTTTCATGCAAAACCAAACTTGTTTTATTAATTTTTCATACTCTGAACTCCTATCTAATTTTGTTTTCACTGGCCTACGTACATTTAGCTCTTCAAAGTGTAACTTGGCATGAGTTGAGTTTCAGTTTTCTGGTATGTAGCTTGTGCCAGTGCAGACACTGGGTGTTCCTCCTTCTGTCTTTCAGGCAAAGGGCCAATCTATAGAGAATTGCTTTTTTGGCGTCCAGGCTCCTCCCCTGCTCAGTTTTTCAGCTTCCTGCCTTCCTGTGGGTAGGCAACAAGAGACTGTTGGCTGATATTTCTTTGCTTGCTCTACCTTGTTCCCTCTGGTCTCTAGACTTTCCACTGAGCAGAAACAGAGAAGTCAGGCAGAAAGGAAGTGCTACACGGTGTATCTTACTGTTTTACATGGAAGGGGATATTCATAATGCCTAATTTTGGAGCTGGCTTTATGTGGAGTCTGTGCTCCTAAGGGTGAGTCTGAGCACCAAGATGCAGTGATAGGTAAGTTTCTGTAAGAAAGTGTCTGCACTGCTACAGTTGAAGAGACTGTAGACAGGGGTATGCAGAAAGAAGAATGAAATCTAGGTTTGAGCTTTGTCAACTCATAAAATACTGTTGTCTTTAGAGACAGCTGGTGTTTCTTCCTTCATAACGTCTTCATGGTGACAAAAGACTGAGGAATGTTAGCATTACTTGACAAATGGTAACTCTCTTGTTTGTGCTTCACACAATCTTGGTTCTCAAGACACCTTTATTTCTTTGGAAGGGTGACCCACATCTCTATGTGTGTAGCTCTTGGCCCATGAAGTTCTGGGATCATTGCTAGGTGCTGCTGTTCTGTCTCATTTCTCTGCTGTCCCTGTAGCTTCTGAAATGCTGAAAGTACCAACTCGATGTACAAGCAAACTGAGCACTTGGAAATGGATCCTATTCACAGTTGAGATACTGGAGCTTACCAGAAATTCAAGAATGACTTACACTATCTTCTGAGCATTTAAAAGTGAAGCGGAAGACTCTTGTCATCCCATATTGTGGAGAAGCAGTTCATACCATTGTAGATAGATTTATCAAGCTTTGCGGGCTTTTTTTGTATTCTATGATTCAGCACATTAGGGTCAAACCAAGAAGCATGCTTGTAAAAGTTTTCTTGAATTGTATGGGGGGAGGAAGATTAAAAACTTCCATTTTCTGAGTTAGATTGGTTTGCTCCTTTGTAACGTGGGGCGGGGGGGAGAAGTTAAGTTCCAATTTCTGATGTCACTGACTTTGTTTCTGCAAACAGGTCATCGGTTTGCTGTTTCTTAGGGATACATCAGGGAAGACCCTACTCATCCTTTTTTCCCCAAGCCGGATATATTGGAACACGGTTCTGCATGATGTACTTGTGATCCTTGTTTAGTTCAAGGAGTAATTCCAAACACTACCCTATGAGCTATTAAATCCTAAGGCTTGCTCAAATTTGATTCTTTTGGTAGTTTCTCTTTAGAATTAATTGATGTGAGGTACTGTGATGAGTCCTACATTGAAACTGACAGCAAGGAGTTAAAAGAAATCCTGTGTAGTTCCAGCAGTTATGTTTGTGTTAGTTCATCTGTGCTATTTTCTGTAAACTCTTCTGTCTTAACTTCGAGTGATGTTTGATTCCTAAACTACAGTTAGAGGTTTTACTCTTCACGTTTTTCCTCAAAGGTTAATGGATTTTAACTAATCAGTACATGGATATCGCCTTTGTGAAGATTACTTCTAGAATATAGAAATACCAGAAGTCTGCCTTAAATATAAGGAGAGCTACCTTGCGTATTTTCTCAGTGCTGTATCCTTACCTGTGTTAAGTGTCTTTCCTCTTCTATATTCAGTAATAATGATAGCCTTGACTCTTGGGTGTGTTTTTTCTGTGGCAGTTGAAATGTGGTAACAACTCGATATTGTTTCTTGTTGTTGCAGGAACTTTGTTATAAAACAAGTGATGAAAAACCTTGATAACTTGCAATTGAGGTTGTCTGCTATTGTTTAACAGATGATTTTATTTTCTTTTTTTTCCAAATCAGGACAGTGAGAAAAATCCGCAGGTACAGCTCAACCATAGTTTTCCAGTTTGGTGGTTGGAAATGGCGAAAGACTATCACTTCTGAAAGAATTTCAAGTTGGCATTGAGAAAAGAATGACTCAATTGGTGTAAAAGTTGTCTTTAAAACTTTGCATTCATTTATGGTCCTATTAGCTGCTTCTTTCAGTGGGCAACTCTCTTCTCTGTATTCAGGACTACATTTGCCTGGGCATAAGGACAGTCCCGTAGTTCCTATGATTGTGAGGACCTGTTTCACGTCAGGACTGTAGGCCTGGAACCAAATGCAGGAAGTTGCTGTAGTGTGCTGGAAGAACACTATTAGGGCTCGGATTGTGGCTGTGGAATTCTGAGGATGACTCGCATCAAGTGCCACTTAAATCAGGCACCACTTAGCTGACAGATCCATGCTGTCCTTTGTGGTTACCTGATAAGAGACAAACCAAGTCCCAAAATAGTATGATTTCCTTTGGTTGCAAAATTACTTGTGTGTGTGGTGTTTTTCCCTGTCTGCTTAGATCCCTCCTCATGGGGGGAAATTATAACTTGTGTCACTTAGGTTTTTCCATGTTGCTTGTGGGTTTTTTTTTTCCTCTTCAGATTCTTGCAGAAGAGCTTAAAATCTGAAATTTGCAGGCACAGGCAGCCTTCTTACGATACAAATGGTGTGAACTGTTAAAAGAAATGTCTGTGTAGGCAACTCGAGAGCTGCTGCATTTAGTTCTAGGTTTGTGCAGATTGTGACTTCAGGTTGCATGGTAGAGATGTTATACAAGGGAAAAGTCCTTGTGGGGAGGGAAACTGCAGGGTTGTAAATTGTCAGCTCCTGTGTCTTGTCTCTGCAGTGACAGATAGCCATGCACAGGGATTTCTGTTTTCTGAAGTGTTTGGCAGTAGAAGGGGCAGAGTGTCCTATTTATTTCCGTAGTGGTTGTGGTGGTACAGCCCATCAGTTACCAGCTAATGCAGTGCTAGGTGGAGTAGGCTTGAGACCTCTGTTTTTAATTACAAGCAGGACTCTGGCACAGGAGAAAAGCTGTGGATGATCTCAGCAAAGTTGTCTGGGAGGCACAGCTGATGTTTCCTCATCCAGGAAGAATCCTTAGTAGAAGTGGGGGCTAGCATAAGGTGTGATAAGTTTGCCACACATTTTCCACATGCTCTCCAGCATTTCATTTTATCACCACTGGTGTTTTGAAGTTGGCTTCAGTTTCACAGCTCTTTCTCACCATTTAAAAAAAAAAATTACTGACTAGCTTTAGGAATTAATTTTGATGTAATGTCCATGTATCCTTGGCAACATTAACTAGCAGTGTTTGCATTTGGCTCAATAAGAGACAAATGTCAGTGGCACCTGTGTTTTAGACATTGAGTACACATAGTTCTTAACTAATGAATAAGTAGTTACAAGAAAGGAGTAGTCAAAGTTATAATAAATGTGTAGAATGATTTTATTTTTTTTTTGTCTCTGCATGGGACTGCTGTAGTAAAGGAGCTCTTTCAGCACTCTCTATTGGGTGATTATAGTGAAAATAGGGACTGCTATTTCTCAGGTGGCAAAAGGATGAGAGCTAACTGACACAAATTGCAGCATGGGAAATTACAGATCAGGGGTCCTCAAACTACGGGCCGCAGGCCGGATACGGCCCCCCAGGGTCCTCAGTCCGGCCCCCGGTATTTACAGACACACACCCCTGCCCCCCGCCGGGGGTTTGGGGGGGAAACCAAGCAGCCACAGATGGCTGCCTGCCACTTAATCAGTGCACCGGCCCCCTGGTTAAAAAGTTTGAGGACCCCTGTTCCAGATAGATGAAGGAGAAAATCCTTTTTAGTGAGGATGGAGAGACATGGAACAGGGGCTTGAAGTGGCTGTGAAATCTCCATCCTCAGAGGTGGTCAGAGCTTGACTAGGCCAGGTCCTGAGCAACCTGAGGGAAAGTCTTGAGTCTGGTCTTGCTTTCAGTGGTAGGTCAGGGTACATGCTGCAGAGGTCTCCACCCACCTAGAGTATTCTATTTAAACGCGAAGGTTTGTCTGCTGCTTCTAATAGTTGGCCAGTAAAACAGAAAGTATAGGTTTTTTATGCAAGACGCTAAAGACAAAGACTTGCAGATAGCTGCATCAAATAATGTAAGCTAAAGCAGTTTTAAGAGGGATGGAAGCTTTAACTGAGGAAACCATTGCTGGAAAAATCAGTGTGGTTTATTTTTGGGTTTTGTTGTTAAAGTTTCTTTCATAAGTGCATTTTGTGTGTGTTGCTGTAAAAATAGTGAGCATCCTGGTTTCTGCTTTCTTGGGACTCCCTGAAATCTGGAAAAAATAAGAACTTAGTCACTGAACTATTAGATTGATATACCAGACCCAGAAGACTGGGTCTGAAGCTTGCTAGGCTGCATTTAAGATTCACCATTATGTTGCGTGGATACCTTACCTGGTAAAGCTTGGAGAACTGTTGTCCTTAATATTCATCTGTAAAAACGTGAGTAAGGCCTATGTTGCAAGTGCTGTGGAATTCTCTGAAGTGCTTAGGACTGGTGGATAACGGGGAGTAGTTAACAAGGGGTTTATACAAAAATACGGTTAAAAGGTGATGAAAAAGGCAGTGTTTGAGCCTAAACTTCTTGGGACCAAAGTAACCTCTGTTACAGTCACTGAACTTAATAGTAGTTAGTTAAGAAGTTCTATGCTTATAAAGGCTGCTGTATCTCTCCTTTCTGTTCCAAATTTAAAAGATACTCAGCTTTCATTTTCTGCTTCTTTTCTTTTGTCCTCTGAACACTTAGTATACCTGCTGTAGGAGTCAGGTTAACAAGAATGTGTTACTGGTAGAGGAAAAGGACAGTGTACTGACTCCTGCGAGTAAGTATTTGGTCATTAGTCAGTTTAGAAATCTATACATGGGGGACTATGTAATAAACAATGGGGTTATATGTAAACATGGTATTTTCTGATCTGAATATTCTTGCTCTACCTTGAACTGGCCGGCTCTCTTCTCATTTTATGCACTTTTGGAAAGTGAATGTCACTGAAAACTTAAAGCTGTTTTACATATTAATGTTGCTTTAATATTGGAAAAATGTACAGCAAACCCAATTTCTATTTATTTTGACATGTTTGGCACACATTCTGCTGATTTAGCAAAGCAAGCTTTTATTCAGATGTTGCGGATGTTTTCTGAAGGTCAAAAAATTAGAGATAAATCAATAAAGAAATGACTAGAGAAAACTACTCACAGGGTAGACTGTCAGGTTAGGTATGTGCATACAGAATCGTCTGTTACTGCATTTGTGTATGCGTATGTTTAACTACATGGAAAAAGTATCAGAGCTCACACTGTCAAATTCCTCTTGTTGAGTTACCTGACATGCTTGACTGCCATACTCTTGAGGAAGGAAATTATTGGTACTTATGTCTTTTAATGGTTCTGGGTGTTCTTGAAACAAATTTTCAACTACTACATTTGTAAAGGTGACAGGTGCCATTATAGTCAAGCAATTCCTACTCATTACATCTATGCCTTTAACTTTACTCTCTTGTGATTAAAAGTTGAAGATATTTTACCCTGGATAAAACTTGTAATGCAGTAGCTGTTTAATAAATAAAAGTTCTGGCTTTAGCTAGTCCTTCTGCTTCATATTCATTGAAATCTATTGAAGAACTAGGAATCTGAAAACATGAGTTCTGTTGTGGGCTTTGCCATTTGGCATTTATGTGGCGATGGGCAGTTTTCACTTTAAGCGTTTGTGCATGGCGTTTAAAAACCAGTGAGTAGCTGCTCATCTTGCAAGTATATTTTCAGCTTTTCAGTAGAGTTTCAGAAGTTTTTTCTGATCTGAACGTGAGATGAATGATGGTAGGAGTCTTTTATTTTGAATAATAAGCCACTAGAGGAATCTCCCCCTATACCACTTTAAATTCAAGATGGTACCTCAATTCTGTCTGTGAAATTAAGCACATAAATGTGGCTGCTATTTAACCCAGGATTGACAAGTTTTGATTTATGCCTCCTAGAAGATACTAGACATGGGAGAAGGGTGTACTGGAATTTGTTTGGTACCTCTTTCTCATAGATATCTTTGCCTTCTTTGGAAATGTTTTCAACAGGTTCATGAGGCACTTTCAGCCTGTATGGAAAAGGTTTTGATAATTTTCAAAGTTAGACTAGAAAAGAAATAGATTTTATCTTTTTTTTTTTTTTATGTTAATAAAACTGCTGGAGTTGACTTTAATTGAGAAAATGACTTTGACAGCTGGCAGCTCTGCTCTGGCCAAGGAGAGGAAAAAAAGAAAAAAAAAAAAAAGTGGATGTCCAGGCTTTACTGTGTGAACATGCCATATTCAGTTTTCTGTATGTAGTTCTAAAAACTGCCCATAGTCTGCTAACATAAAATCTAATTATTTATGTTGCTGCTTTGACAATATTGTGTTTGGATACAGTTTGAAGAGACCTCTGAAAGATTTGGTTTCTAGGGAAGAGCTACTACTACAGCTGAGGACAAGCTTTTTCCCCTTTCCTGACTTCTGTCTTGTTGTAAAATTCTGATTTGCTTCATATTTTGCTATTGCAAGTCAGTTTTGCTAAAACAAGTTAATTTCTAGTTTTCTATAGACATTTTATATGGAATTTAATTTAAAGCTTGATGCCTTAAAATTTTTTATTTTAACATAAGAGTTGGTTAAGACATTAAAATTTTGGTGTTATTAATTGGAGGAGAGAACAGAAGCAACTCTCACCCCTTTGTAGCAGGGAAGGGAATCCTAAAATAGTTTAGGTAGCTAAAGTGGTTTTAAATTTTAATCTCTTATTTTGCTTTTCCTCTCAAAAATACTTTGTTTTTAGAAGACTTGTGCCCTACCTTTCAATTTATGACGACAGCCTTAATAGCAATTTTTTCCCTCTCCCCACAACACATGTATTTTGTTTACTTCACTGTTAACTGATACATTGCAAGGCCAGCAGCTTTAAGGTTAGCTTTTGTCTTTTATGTGCACAGCTATAATGACTCCCATTGTTACTGCTTTCTTAAGCCATGACAACTGGACTTTTTTTTTCTTTTTTTTTTTTTAAGTATGTATTTAATAGATTTTGCTAATTAGAGTAGACATCTGTTTGGAGATCAGTAGCAATCAAAATCATTTTTGAAGAAGAAATTGTTGGCTCATGATGCATCTGAAATATTTCTGGAAGTTCAGCTTCTTTTTAGCTGTTGCTAAGAGAGAAATTTTCATTGACATGAGGGATGTGAGGACAAGTCAGCATGCTACCAGTTGTTTTATAGGCAGTTAGCTCTGCCGCCTTGCAGATGGTTGGAAAACTCTTGGTAGTGGGTAAATGTGTGCTGATTATCTCATTGAATTAAGGTAACCTTTTGTAGTTCATTGAATTCTGCAGACCAGGCACTGAGCAGCTGCTCGACTGTTGAATTCTGGATTTAGTGAATACAAAGATTATGCTAAAGGGTATTTAGTCATGTTCCAGGTACTGAGCGTTGGACCACTGCAAGAAATTTTTTATTTAATACTACCATTGGTGTGTTAGTAATCAGGGCAATCCAGTGAGACAGTATCTTCAACATTTTGACTAAACTATATTCTCCAACTTTGTTGCCACCACGTGCTGATTGATATTTTAAAACTTTGGAAGTAGGTTGCAAAGAACTGTTTTTTCCTCCCTCCTACTTCACTCCCTCCTGCCTTTCTTAAAGTGGTGCAAAGGGAAGTAACTCTTGTTTCTGCCTGCTTTTTATATTAGTTTTAGGTTGTGTTTTGTTACGGTGTGGTGGAGTGTTTTTGGTGTGTCTCCCCCCACCCTGGCAAGTCTGACTTAATAAGAACTCATGTGGCAAATATCACTTAAAACTAGTTCATAGTTTATTGATGAGACATGCCTCAAAAAGTTTAAGCAATCTGATGATTGTAAAGTTCATAAATACATCTGTTAATCTATTTTTGGTTTACACTTGTGAGTGTGCAACTCATCTATTGGGGGTGGGTGGCTATGTATAAACACCTAGTTAAAACTTGTTTGTGAACTTGTTTCCCTGCCCTTTTGAAAACAAATTGGTAGGCAGAATTAGGTTTTTAAGTAGTTTGCTTTTATTAAAGACTGTTTTGAGGATTTAAGTGAAATACTTAGTTTTTGGAACAATTTTGGAAAGGGATTGAGGAAGGAATTGAAGCATTCCCCAGGTTAAGCTTTAATTATATGGACTGCAGAAGGAGAAAACACTTCTGTAGGCAATGTTTACAGACTTTGGGTGGGGGAAACAGTTAAGGCCTTCAGATCTGTATAGTTTTGTCCAAGATAGTTCTGTTTTGTAAGTATCCGAAAAGTGGGTGTGGTTTTTTTGAGAATAATTCTATTGCTTTGGAAATACAGTGGTTAAAATATAACTAGAATAAGGTATTGTTATAGCAGCTGTACCTAAGGGGGTGTACTTATAAACTGCGCTGTACAGAAGGGGGTAATACACTCTGTTCTGTTACTCAGTAGTAGTGGATTGAGGACTTAAAGGGTTTGCTGGAGAGCTGCTTTCTCAAGGCACTGTGGCCCTGTCAGCAAGATTTAGAAATAACTGGGAAGTAGCTGTGTGTGGTGCTTACAGTACCTCTTTTCCAGGGTAAGAGGTAAAGAGGAGAGGGCTCAGAGTTTTAGGGTCTGTGTTTAAGGGTCACTGTCTAATGTACCTTAGAGGAGAAGATGTTTCTAGTATTCAGTTGACGTTCATCTTCCCTGACCTGCATCATTCTTTGACTTCATTCTTGAAAGCATGGTGGTTTTTTTCTATGAAGTATGTAATGCTTTAATGGGTTCTTATGCTTCCCCTCAACCCAGACCATACATGCTGATTCAACTTCTGCCAATAAATAGTTGCCCATCTTCCATGCAGTTTCTAGGAGTGTTGTTGGGCTGTTTCTGTTGAAACTACTTTGTTCAAAAACTAGAAAGTCTTATTTTGATGCCAGGATTACAATGAAAAAGCTGACTAAAAAATCAGTATTTGAAATACAGAATTCAGAAATGAATCTTTTTTTAGGCTGAATGATTTATATTTGTTAAATAAAACTGTAATAAGATGGGCATATGATAATCTGAAGAAATCTTTGCAGGAAGCCTGGGAGCTGAAATGTTTTCCCTGCTGTAAAAATGCCACAGTCAAAGGATATCTCTTGGGAATTACAGAAAAAAGGAAGCGGCTTCATATTGGTTTGATTACCCCCAATATATGTTTGCCCTTATAATCAAATTGGTTTCCATTTCTGAATACATTGTTAACGCTTAGAAGGAATACATTCCATCATCAATGCTTGAAATAGCTTCTCAGACTGAGGAAGTTGCTCTTCTCTTGTACATAATGGAATTCTTTATAGATCCTTCCCCATCCCACCCCCTTCTAGTTTACTGAAATCTTGCCATCTAATTCCAGTACATTTCTAAGAATTCCCCTCCATTTCTGTTAAGTATCTGACAGGCTTCCTTTGTGACCTGGTTCATGTTATGGAAGTTAATCATGTTCATAGGGTATAAAAATCTGAGATACGGTCATAGAGAAATAGCTTTAAAAAATGGTCTGCTTAGCATCTATGTGATTTGTCCCAATGTTAGAACTAACTATTGCTTAATAGTATATGTGAAAATCAAGCCATTCATTTGTTAGCAACCTTTCCTAGAATATAGTGGGTGACTAAGGTGGATTGATTATTAATGGCTTCTTCAGGCAAACCAGACCAAAATATAATAGCTCCTGCAGTGGTATCTTTTAGTTGTGAGGGAGTGTGGCCTCTTTGGGGGCAAGGATGAAGATGTGCAGGCTGCGTGATAGCTTCAAAAGTACCAGCTTCTAGTATCGGAGCTCAAAATGACAGCTTATGGCGCAGCCTTGGGTACAGCACTGTTGTTTCTTGCTGGTGCTATAATGTGGCCAAAAATAGAACAGATAAGTATTGCGCAAACCTGTGTTACAATTTAGGAAGTTTTTACTTGGTTGTGTAATCTAGCAGTCACATTCACCTCCGGTCTTTTTCAGTCTTGTAGTAAAGGATACTTGCTTTGGAGTAGTAGGTAGCTTTTTAACAAAGTATTGAAAAATGCTGCAGTTGGAGAAAGAAACCGACTTAATATTAAATTTGAAAAGTTTACTTGGAAGGAGTTTCACCAGGAGGAGGTATTACAGGGAGTATTGCATATTACCTTGTTAGATCACTCTTTATTGAAAACAGGCTGTTAGACTATAAAGCCAGTAAGAGAGGGTAATTAAATTCTTAATTGGGGCTGATACTAGCTGAGGTACAAGGACATATGTTTTGGTACAAGCAAAACAGCAACAGGGAAGCACGACTTGGAACTGCATTTCAAACTAAGACAGCAGCTATTGCTTTTAAAGGGCTATATGAATCTGTCATTCTTCTGTAGCCTGTTAAGATGTTGACTTTTACATAGAAGTAAAAATACCAGTTCTGCTTTTTTAAAAGTAGTACTACGAGAAAGTAATGTTTGTGGTTTATTTGCCCTTTTAACTCATTTGTATTCACAGAATGGTAATATTTAGTCAACAAAAATATTTTTCATAGTAGATCTATTGAATTCCATCACAGGTCTATTTGATACAGTTTATGCTTGCTGTCAGCACCTGTTCCTTCCATTGCTATTACCGCAGAAGACAGGTTTGGTATTTATGCTGTATGCCTGGCTTTCTGTTTCCTAGGTGCAGGATGCCAAGTATTTTTGAGGCTTTTCTGAGAGCAGCACAATCTAGAACAGATAACCCACTTAGTGAAAACAATAGCAAAATGTAGGGGGGCATTTTGGTTTATTCTTTAAAACATGCTTTTTATGTTGACTTAGAAGGGCCTTGAAGACTTATCTGGGGATTGTTGTTTAGCCTCATCAGTGTAGAGCTTGAGGGAAAAGCTATAGTAAATACTTGATTAGCAAGTTCCATGGAAGTACTAAGAAGCATCCTGTTACGAAAGTGGGAGGCAGTAATGTATAATCTATATAAAACCTGTTCACACTCCATACAGTATAGCTAAATTCTCAGGGTTCTTTTGCCCAAATTACCAGTTTGTATTCAGACTCCATACTTCTGAGGTGCTATGAGCATCAGTGAAAATAGTATAATGTGGGGGGTTTTGTTACTTTTTGAGTCACTTTGAATGCTTCTCCTGAATGCTAATTAGGAAGTCACTAATACAAATAGCACAAGTGATAGACGAGGCCCAGATACTGTGTCAAGACGGACAGATTTCATTCTTTTTCTTCTAAATTTGTGGCTACTGCAGAAACTTCAAGCTGAGCAGTGTTCATTTCTTCATGCAGCTGTTTCTGAACTTTGCCCATGAGGGGACCTTAACTGATAAGATCTTAGCATGGGTTTTGTGGTTTCACTGCTCATAATTAGGGGAAGGAAAAAGCCAACTATGATGTGAGTTTACCATTGTGGTATAGGACACACTATAGTTCGTGCTGTTTCCTGTCATGTCATAATCTTTATTAGGTTCTTTTGTGGAGTTAAATATTTTAATATTTACCTTAATAATTTTGGGAAATGGGAAACATACGTGTTAAGTGTTGGACTGTACATCTGCTGAAGGAGGAAAAAAATATTTTTCTCACCTTTCTATTTCATCAAGACTATCTTCTCCCACCCACCTACCTGCCTTCCACTGTCAGTTTACACAGCTTAGGGGGGGGAAAAAAAGCTGGCCTGAGGCCCTGACTACAATGTATGTATTTCTTGTCTAGAGTACAACTGACTAGAAAATGCAGGCTGAAGGCAGTGCTTAAGTTTCCAAAGCTTTGGGAAGGGACTGATGAGTCTTGTCTATGGTATTTTGTGCTGTGGGGTCTGCAGCAGTAGTAGCACAGGTGAAACTTTAGAATAGGGTTATCTTATTTTATATTATGTTATATTAATCCAGTTATTACTGGATTAAATTGTGACTAAGTTAAATAGTTAATCCATTATAGTAGAATCAAAAGGCCAGATGAATGCAGTGAAGATACAGGGTGTGTGTGTGTTTGTGGTTGTTTGGGGTATTTGTTAAGGGCCTAATGCTTTATTATTCTGATTTAAGAGAGAAGATTCTGTCTTGAGAGGTGTCAAGCAGGTATTTTGTTTGAGGATGCAAAGGTTTTTGCCTAGAGTATAGCAGAGAGCTGTTCTGCCAGCAAAAAAAAAAGATGGGATTTTGTTAATAGAACATTACTCAGAATTGAGTAGCCTGATCTGTCCTGCAGAAGCACTTCTGTAGAACTGTAGTTTTTTCTGTTTAATGTCTGAAATTATTTACTTGATTTAAGAAGATCCTAACTCATTTCCAGAATGTAACAAGTTATAAAGTAATATCTCTTTATAGAGTACCAAGCTGTTATCGTCAGCTTTATCCATATATAATCCTAACTAATGAATGCTGGTTAAATACTTGGAATTCATTTTGTGGTCACTGATTACAGGCGTCTGAAGACTAGCCTCCCTGGCTGCTGTATCCATGTCTGAAGATTGAATTTCTCTTCAGGTTGTCTTGTTTGAATCTGTGTCTTGAAAAAAAGACCCCAAATCTCTTTAGTGGAGTGCTAAAAACTTCCTGGTTTGTGCCTAATGTTCTACCACAAAGGTAATTTTCTTTCTCAAATTAGACCATGCTGCAACTGTAATGCCATATAATTAAAATACTGTTCTTTTGAGACTTTGCTGCAGGTTTGCTTTTTTGTTGGTTTTTTGTTTTGTTTTAGGAGATTAACACAAATGTGTCATAATTAATACATCAATAAATGATAAAATCATTTATGTTCGATAATGAAACATTGGGCCAGAAGAAAAAGGTGCTGTGCTACAGAGCTCAGTTATATCATGTGGCCATGCTGTGGAACTGGGTGAGGTGTTTGCCTTGATTTTGAAGAATTGCCAAATTTGTTCAGTACAGATTTTTATGTGCAAGATCCGTAGTGACCTTTAAGTATCGCCATTCTTTTATGGGGTGAAAACCCAAAGTATCTTTAATGGTGTAAAACAGGAATGCCAATCAAAACTGAAGTGTGGTGTACAGGTTTTGAGGTGGAATCTTCCCTCCTCTCTTTTTTTCCTTTCCCCGTGGATTATATAGCTTAATTTGAATGATGCTTCAGACAACGCAACTGTACCAGCAGATGCTAGAGACACCTTTTCATCTGCCATCAGTACTGATGGGCACCTACCTGTGAAAACTTCTAGAGACGTTTGTCTAGAGTGTTTTCCTTTCTAAAATATGTCCTCTCTGGAGGAAAATGTCCTAAGTGCTGTTAGGTTTTTCTGTGCTGGCTGTCAGGGTTGACAAGTGACACATGTTGAAAGTGCAGCAACTAAAAGGCAGAGTCTTTTGCTTCCTAACAGGAAGAAGCTTTGTTGCTTTTTGTTTGTGGTGGGTTTTTTTGGGGTGGTGGTGGTTGGGTTTTTTTGCTGTTGTCATTGTTCCTAGTAATACAAAATAAAATACTTCAGATTATCTGAAATACTAAGCAGTCACGGAAATGTGTTATGAAAACAGTACTAACAAAACCTTAAAAGTATGCAAGAAAAAGCTGTATTATGCAGTTAGCCACTGTTGTCCTTCAAATTACAGGTAAGATGCAGAGAAACCACAAAAGGAGTGTTGTTTACTTTTCATGCAAAAAATAAGGGAGGGGTGGGGAGGTGGATACTACCTTCATATGAAAGTTTGTCTGCTGTGTGTATGCATGATAGTATACAAACTTAGATTTCAAAAAGATGCTTTCCTTGTTGCTTTGTTAGGGATGAAGGGTACTGTACAGTGCAGTTGCAGGCTGTCGAGTCCTGTCTTTTCTACTACTGCTTTCTCCTTTGATTCATTGAAGACCATTCTGTGACATTTGTTGAGGGCTAATAAGAAAGGGCTTCTTGGCTTTCAGACCTTTTATGCTAAACAAGATATGGGTATTTTTTCAGGTCTTCTGCAAAATCTTTCTCTCCGAGACCAAGAAGTAGATAAAAAATGTTAGGATTTCTCATGGCTATTTCAAATGAAATACTTACTGAATTGTCCATTGTCTTCCATGTCTATGCTTACAGGGGTTGCCATTTCCAGCTGTTTGGCTAGAAGAAATTCTAAGAATGTGAATTCCGTTTTTTTGCAGGAGGATTTAGGAGGATTTAGCATGTTGGTCACTAACTGAGATTTGAGTCAGCTAGGACAAGTATCTGGATGGCGTGGCTGGACATGCCAAATTTCTATTTGCATGTCTCTTTCACTACTGTAATCAGAAGTAAACATTAATTTCTAGTATAGGAGGTAAGTGAATCTTGCGCTGCTTTTCAGTCTCAAAAGTAATGAGTCTAATCTATTGCAGTAGAAGCTCTACCAGTCAATGAGTGTGGTACTTTAAGTAATTCTGTGGTGTAAATCTAATTACTGTACAGTGCTTTTTAAATCAAACTTTTGCTGGCTGCAGGGCAAAGCATCTTAAGCCTTGTCAAACGTAAACTGTATGTTATGTAGAATTATTTTAAGAGTGATAACTATGATCCTGTCTTGTGCAATATGTTCTGTATTTACAAGAGAAGAATTGCAGCTGTTGAAGTTGGTCAAGTATATAGGAAATAATGGGATCGACTGTACTGAGATGCCAGAAAATAGAGTGTGTAAATGAGAGCCAGACTCATTAGTCTGTGACATCATACAGTGAATGCAAGGTTTTAATGATAAACTAGGTACTAATTACGAAGCTTTTTCTATGCTACAAATGAGCTAATTTATAAACTGCCAGCACCTGAAGAAGGAAGTCTCTTAGGGCCAGAGGCTTGTGTATTATAACATATTTATTGGTTTGATAAAAGCTGTATTGCATTATCTGTGCAATTTAACCAGGAAGTATTTTTCTTGTAATTTAACTGTAAATCTCAAGAGGAGAAAACTGTAGGAGTGTGATTTTTACATTCTAGTGCTACTTAGCAGTTGCGATTCAGGAATTGATGCAAATAACTGTTATAAACAGCTTCCAGGGAAGAGATTTTTTTTTTCTTTTTTCTTCTGAGAAGTGATTTCTGTGTGCCTTGGGGTACTCTATTTTTACACATATGTTGTATTCGTACAGAAATGTACATGTATTGTATATAAATGTATTATTTGCATCATCCTCATTTATACAGTGATGTAGCAACCTTGTTGTCTTGTAGAAGGCTGACAGATTTTGATTTTAAAAACAGAAAAATAAGCTACAAGATTCAGTGAGGATGGAAGGGAAAAATGACTACAGGCAATGAAAGAAAAGTGAAAGAAGGAAATGCTCTGTGTACTGTTAACTTCGTAATGGTGACATTTATCATTGAAAGCAGTTTCCTTTCTGCAGGTACTGGCAGCCATTCAGTGTTGTTGATTTTTCACTTGTCTTTTCAAGTTAGTTGAGTAACTTAGTGATAGCTGCAGCCAGCTGCAGATGCTTGGGCCGAAAGATGTAGGGTTGCTGTAACAAATGGCATGGCACCATGTCCCATTGCAATAAACCACACTTTTGTTATTGATGTGTTGATGGGCTTCTGAAATCACAAGGAAAATTGTCCTGGAATCTGTAGTGTCAGTGTGTTACTCACCAGTGAGATAGTTTTATGAGAAAGTCATGTGAGGAGTAGGAGAAGCACAGTAGGACAGCCATTCAGGTGATTATGGATTCTTCTTTTTGTCTTAGTGCAAAGACCATTCCTTAAGTTCTTCTCACACTTCCTTAGTGCTCATTTATGGTGTAAGTGGTGGTCAAATAACTGTGTTACGATGTCTGTTTTTGGAGGTGGGCAAAGATTTCTAGGTGCTTGAATCCAAGTTCAAAACTCAGACCTGCAAAACTATACCACACTAAGTCTTATGGAGGGTTAAAGGTTATGAAGACTACAAACTACTTATGTCTTTTCCTCTTTCTTTCAGTCTAATATTCATAATTTGTGAAGTTACATGTTTACCTGGAACACCTGAAGTATTCTGCTGGTTAAAGTGATAGAGAATTAGCTGATGCTGTGCAAACATCTGAGAACTTTCAGACTTGTCATTTTCTAACACCTAAGGATCCTAAGTAACAAGCTCTGATCATGAGCTTAACTGCTGCTTTTTCTTCACCTTCCAATTTAGTTTTTGCAGTAAAGTTTTGCATTTACTGAGTTCTCCTTATTGAAAAATTAAGCATTGAGATATTTTTATATTTCTTTCAGAGCTGGTCCTTGGTTTTCTGGTCCATCTTAAAGACCTTAAATTCCAAACTTAATTTCCTGTCAGAAGACTTCCTACTGCCAGCCTGGCTTGGTGATAGTGATACCAGGAAAGTTCTGAAAAAATTACTTGATAGCTGAAGTGACTATTAAGCAGATATTTGTTTATTCAGTGCTGGGTGTGGGGGAGATCGCTGCTCCTAACACGCACACCAACTGCGCACTTTACTAGGAATTTATATAGCATAAACATACATATTCATGGGAAGGACATTCGTAGTTATAGGAGTAGAATATTTCCCGGAACACAGCTGCTCCTCCTTGGGCCTGCGCGCTCTCTGCTGGTGGTCTTCATTGAGGGCCTTAAAGATGAAGGCTCAAAGCCTTCTTCTATGTTGAACTTCTTAGCTTGTTCCTTGAAGCGTGCACAGTGTCTTCAAGGCCGTCATTCAAACCAAAAAGCAGTTCTAACCAGTATACTTGTCTTGTCTGAACTACAGCGCTAATTCCTATTGGCTATGTCTGTTCAGGCAAGGACAAGTTTATCAAGACACATAATTTCATGAATCTTCTGCTGATTTCTTGTTTCCCTCGAACTCTTTACTTTATCAGTATCAACAGCCAGAGTTCATTAGGTGTCTTCTGTGTGCCATGTTTGTAACGGTCTGATCTCTAAGTTCCCCATAGGCAGTGCCGTTGCTGCTGACATGCAAACGGCATGGAGAAGCCAATGTCCTTTCTGTTCCAGTTACTACTACAAGGGAGATGAGTAGTAAGGGTGGAAAGGTGGTGTCTGCCTTCAGTCTGTAAAGCAGCAGCTTGCTGTTGTGTAGACTACTTTCCAGATAGTTCTTGAAAGCTGTGCTATAAAGTTGCAAGTTTGAGGGGATTCTGCCCGCTGGGATGTTGTAGCACACCTTTGTTACTTGTGGTGTCCTGTACTTTCTCATGTAGAGTAATTTCATTGCCTGCCTTGTAGTGGTAACTGGGATTGGTTTGAAAATAGCATGACTGAATTAGCTATGGATAGTAGTAGTTGTTTGTTTTGAAGAATGGGAAAACCTTTTCATAACGGCTCAGGGTGAGTGGGGTTTTTTGCTTTTTCTTAATTGCTAAGAATACTGTTGTATTTTGTGCTAGGTTATCCTTCTCTTCCTTCCCACCTAGTCTAACATGTGACTGCTATTTACAATGCAGTTGAACTGTTTCTCATATTAAGGCCCGAAATTACCTGGGTGCATGTTCCTGCTTCCAAGAGGATGTGGAGGCATAAACTATGTGTAGTGAAAGCAGGGGGGATGGGACAGGACACGGCATTGTCTTGGGAAGATAAAAAACTTATGAACTTCACCTCTTGAAATCACATCAGAGATTTAATCTAGCTGAAGAAGATGATGTGTGTGCACTTTGAGAGAATGTAAATCTTCACTGGATAAATCAGTTTACTCCTATAATCCAGGGTTTTGCTTGAGTGCCTATCTGAGAGCAAGCAGTCCCCTTGCGTGGTGTACTGCCTGCCTTGTCTCTTAAACTGGAACAGAGTAGGAAGGTAAATGTGTGTAGAAGTGATCAACATTATGCCCTTGAGTTACTGCATGCATCTTCAAGCACATATTTAGTGTTAGCTATCTCTATTGTGCCGGAGGTTTTCATACTGCATTATGCAGGTGTCGGGGCTCATGTGATAATAAAATACACAGTGACCATTGTGCCCTGTTGTGGAAGAAGAGACTGGGGTAAATAAAGACTTAGAGCTGGAGACATGCCCAGACTGCTGAACTGTTTGGTGTGTCCTGGCACCTATTTATGGAGCTGTGATTGCTACCACTTTCTGCAGAGTTACTGCTGCTTTTAAATTCATGTAAGAGAGGAGTGCTGGTATAGTTCTCTTAGCTGGGTCTGTCACTTTTGTGCAGTCAAGTGACTCTACACAAGTTTCCCCAGCCCGTGGATGTGATGTCTTCCAAAGTGGCTTTGCACAAGCCACTTGCTGCTGTTGATTTCCAAGCCAGCTAAGTCTGGGAGACACAATGCTAAACCCCATCTGTGTTAAAAAAAAATAAATTCAACTCTTAAAACAGCAAGCTGGGAGGTTGTCATAACAGCCTGGCCTTCTAGAGACTTTGTTTTGGTAGTCTTGCTATTTGTCAATGTGAGTTTCTGCAGTTGGTAAGAGGAGTGTCTCTGTGCCTCGAGAAAATGTATTGAAGGCAAATAGATCGTTAATGTTGGCTTTTGCTCAGATCAAATGTAAATGCCTTTATTGTATTAAGTATTAATGGTCTTGGTTGGTTTGGGTTGCTTTATAATGCACAATTGTTTTAAAGGAAATGAATTGGGTTTTTTGACTTTGTTCAAATATACCAAGCTTAATGAAAGGCAGTTTGAACTGGATCAGTTTAATGAGGCCTGCTTCTATCAAATTTACTGCTTTAAACCCAACTACAAATAAAGTGAATTAGAGACCAAATTATTTCAATATAGATGTGCATTGAGCCAGAGTGTTATAATGATTAATTTCCTCAAGTGTTTAATTCCCAGTAGGTTTTTGTGTCAACAGCCAAAAAGGAATTTATTGACTTTACATTAAGCATAGTTTGGTCTAGTTGATTATATTGTTCAAGTGTAAATTAGTGGGTGGTAAGAAGACTGTATTGTATTGGAATTTTATTTTGTCTTAAGCAAATTGTCTTATGCCTTATTAACTACCAGTGCTTAAAATGCATAGTTCTGACTCTTGGAATAAACGCTAGGGCATTCAGAAGTGGTTTTAAGTGCGTTTCTCCTCTTTGTTATGTAAGACCATCCATATTCCAGCAGTGTTTTTCCCCCTTCCCTGGCCTAAGAAAGTGCTGTTAGGGCTAAGTTTGAGTGTTTTGTGGCAAACTCACTAGCTAGGGTTTTTATTTTCTCTTGCAAGTGATAAGATGTTTAGGTTCAATTTCAGTGTGTACAAATTTACAGACCATTTTCTCATCTGGGATAAGCATAGTTTAGACACAAAACAATTCCCACTGCTTGTCTTCCAAGTCCTGTCTTGTACATCTGTTGCTCTAAATAGATGACTTTCATTTGTCTCTGTGTATTTTATGGATTGCAGTCAGGAAACATGATTTGACTAATGTCTCCTGTCTCATGCAAAGATAATGCTAGAGGAGTATCTATTTTTTGGTTGTGTTTTAAAGGGCAGCAGATGCCATGTGGAGTAGTTAATACAGTGTATTTATCATTGTCAAGAAAGTTGTATTCTCAAATGCATTCTCTTCTCCCCTACCCCACCACAGCATCAAAGTATCATTAGAAATGATAGGTGTTGAAATAGATGATCCTGATAGACCTCTTTATGTTTCAATTAAAAATTGTGATGTGCAAATTTTTTCAAAAAAGCAGATTTCTAGTTGGACATGACAGCCCTCGAGTTTGAAAAATAATTACTGTTGGATCAAACTTTGTTCCATGTCTGTTATCAAGTTATCTATCAAAGAAAATGAGATGAGTGATTAAAAGGTTCAGATCAAAGGCAACTGATTTAGCTTCACTGGAGGCTCCCATCTTTTAATTTAAAATGTATCTGTGTCTAACTGATTACCTCTCACATTTATAAAGAAATATTGACATCCTGCTAAAGTATGCAATGACCTCACTTCTAGCTGAGTTGTGTAGGTTTCACTGCAGGCACTCTGAAAGCATTGGTATTCCTGTAACCTTTTGAGGCAAGATATGTGTTTAGTGTATTAATGAGCTGGTTGAAGTGATGTACAGTAATTTCATCCTTGGGTAAAAACAGATGTGAAAGATTCTGTTTTAATATTTAATCAAGCTCAAAGCCTCTGTTGGCTTGTTTAAGTTGACCTGACAGCATTATACCTGGAAACACTTTGAATTAAACCCTGAGTGCTTGACCTTGTTCAAACAGTTGTAATTTAATAAGGCTGCTGTCTTTGTGGAGATAGTGTGGCTAATGGGCAAATCCTTTCTTGGCCAGGACTGCTTTTTATTGCAGTGGAGAAAAACTTCCTATCTGCTCTTAAAAAGATTTTTGATCAGATGAAGTAATAAAAATGAAATAAATAACAAAATAAGTTTTGTATGACAGTTGCTAGTCCTAGATTATAGTTAAAGAAGGGGTTCCAGAAGAGAGCTACTTTCCTCAGATGTCTTCTGGCATTCTCTTGTGACACGTCCCTGGCAATCACTATACTGTAGCTCATCTCTTGCCAGAACTTTTCTTAGGGTTAGGGAGCTATTTATCAAATGGTATATGTTGGTTTGGCCTCGGTAAAATCAGTAGAACTTGCATCAGTTTAAGGCAAATGGAATGCTTTTTTTCTGCCCCCCCCCCCCCATGCTTGTGCCTGCAGAAATATGTCTAAACTTTGGCATGTTTCTCAAAACAGTGGGACCCAGGACACAACGTTTATGGACAAGTGTCACTGAAATAGCTAAGCTTTTGTGAAAAGTGGTGGCAGTGGAGTAGAAGAAAGATAACCAGTGAGCATCAGATTAGTTTTCAGCATGGTATCTGGGGTCTAAAATGAAGCGGGCTATGTAATATTGAGGGAGGGGGTCCTAAGACGGGAGTTGTTCCCACTTGTGAGATTTAATCACCAAACTAGGAATGAAATGAGAGATGTAAAATTGTCCATCTTGTTCTACTAAATATATCTTGCGTATACTGAACACTTCGTTGTTTTTGCTGGTCTCATTTTTCCAAAGGAATTGGGCTTACATGTCCGTTCAAATTCTACAGCAACGTTTAGGTCAAACATAGAGAAATACTCTGTAGTGTACATGTACGTGGGTGTTATAGTGTGTCCCGACCCCTCCATGTTTTCTGCTTTGCTTACACTTCCACAGAGCTTTGCTTGTTTGTTTTTAAGGTGTATCTAACATGTTTTTGAATCACTTCAAAAAAATAAATAAAGCCGTCTGTGGGTAGTCTGAGTAAAACTGGAGATAATTATAGGCATAGGTTGAGCATTACCTGTAGCATGTATAAGGATTTTAAGAGACGAATGACAAGGAACTGCCAGTTAACAAGAAAAATGGAAGAAGTTGAAGTACAGAAACTTGGATAGTTACACCATCAGGATCCACGTGTCTCATTCTGTGTGTATATTCTAAGGCTTAAAAAAATTGTCAGACTTAAAGACTGGGCAGAACTGTGCTGCTGTTAAGATTTGCCATCAGATCTGCTATCTGACAGTTTCTTTCTCTTGCTTCTCTAGGTTAAGCATGTTATTTTAACTATTTAAACTCTGGAATTACTAAAACACAGTAGTAAAATGAGAATTAATTAGAAATCATTTTAATTCTGAAATACAGCAACACTTAATTTTGCTACAGTGTTGTTATAAAATATCACATGGTTGTTGCTAAAAGAGTATTAATATAATTTGAAAGTACATACAGGCAAGGACTGCATATACTCACAGAAAGCTACCACATGTTGTAAAAAACATGCCTCACAATGCCAAACAAAATAATCATTCATTAAAAGCCTTTTTCTCACTCTAGCAAAACGTGACTTATTCTCAAGCTCAGTAAGATGATTCCAGTTTTAATGTAATCAAATTTACATTAATGTAGGATGTGATGGCTTTCTTCATATTCCTGGGATGTAGTTGATAAACATGGTATGTATGGATGCATGCATTCAGCACTTCTGGAATCAAGCGATGGATCAGGGTGAGCTTGACCATGTGTTACAGAGAATTGTGCTAAAACTGACTGATGCCCCAGAGTAGATCCAGCACATTGTGATTTCTTCAATCGTCAATTTTTTCAGAGACGTTAAAAGGAAATAGCTGTTGAGAGTTCTGCTAAACCTCACTGAAGCATAGCTAGTTGTGGGTGGTCTTTGACTTACGTGGGTGGAGAAAGTAAAACAAATTCTAAAATAAGTGTTCTTTCATCTAATAGTTACTTTATTGACACCTTGTGTTAAGGGATTTTTAACTACTTCTGTGGTTTGAGAGCTTGGTAATGATTTGTCAGTCTTGAGTTTGCTGCTCTGAGCTGTCATCACTATTGTTTTGTGCAGTAGCCTGCTGCTTCTAAAGCTTGCATTTCTACTAAAACTCTAGCATGAGTATCAGAACACCGGTGATGGGAAGCAGCTGTCAACTCTGTGTTAGTACTGGGAATCTGTGGCAAGACTTTGTCTTCATTTTCAGTCTGTGTCTTTGTGGATCTTCAGATTCTGCTTCGGCTGTTGAAATGTTAGCTGACAGCATTTTGTCAGGTTGTTTTTTGGTTTTAGCCTAGAAGGTTGGTGATGTGATGCTTTTCACCTCCAAGTGACTAGTTGAAATATATTTCAGGCCCTTTGTTGTGGGAGGTTATCTTGGCTGCTTGCAGGCTAATGTAAATGACAGGGAGTCTCGGTCCAGTTCTTCATGAACAGGTGTTCATTTTAGACTTAAATCAGTGTGATTTTTGTGGTCTTGCAAGTTTCAGCTGAGAGTCTGGGCTGTTGATTTCCTGTAGCATGGGAAATAGATGAAGGTATTGCCCTTTAACACAGTCATCCCTGTTTTGATTTCTTAGAATGTGTCTGAAGTCAAGCTGGTAGGCTGCTTCTGTTGTCTCATTTTCTTGGTAGGACCTGGGGCTTGGCAGGTGGCTGCCTCTTAACTGCTGCTTGACTTGGTGGACAGGTGTGGCTGCTGCTTAGACCCAAGATGTGTAGAGGTAGGGTGCACTGTTGGCAGATACACGTATTGTGTAGCAATTGATTTTGCTAGTAGAAGGAGAGAGGCTTGAACTTTGTCTTGATTTGGATGTGATTGAACCACCACTCAGCTTTGCCCAATCCCAAACCAACAGCACAGACTAGTCTCAAGATCTAATTTATCCTTTCAAAATGGATGTTCTATGAGTTTTCAGACTGCTTGTTGCTGGTTATTTTTTGAATCTAACAAAAGGGGGAACACAGGCTTCATTCTCTCAAAACAAGCTTGTAGTTCATGAAGATGTGACACTTAAGTATTAAACGTTTCCTTGGGAGTTAAGTGTGTGGGCAGATTGGATTGCTGTGAAAATCTCAAGAAGCTTCCAGGCCACATCTTCATGTGCCTTGTAGTATATGAATGCTGCTGTTGGCCAGAATGTTCATTATGTACTTCCTTTATCTTGTGGTTATTAAAAGTTAGATTAACTACATCTAAAAATTGACAGCTTGATAATTCTGGGTGTAGTTGGGTCTGAGGAGAAGAGGCGGGGGGAGGGAAAAGCAATTACAGTGTTGTAGCAGATTGACAGGTTTTGTTTGGATGGGAAGTCTGTAGTTTCTATGCGTCTTTCAACAGTGCTTTGAAATACATTCATCTTGGATATATACTGCTAGAATCAGTAAAGATGCTTAAGGTGAGGCTGGCCCAATATACAGGAGAAGAAAAATACTGGACCTAAAATTTCTGTGAGGGGGAAAATGGTATATTTGGCAAGCTTATCTGCTTGCTGGTTTTCTTTCTGCTTTCCTACATCTTACCAAAAAAAAAAAAAAAAAGTTGCAGTTGCAATGTAGCTGTAGTCAGATGTCTCAGTCAAGTTTATCTTAATGGCCAGTTTC
Source organism: Falco punctatus (assembly GCF_963210335.1). NCBI lineage: Eukaryota > Metazoa > Chordata > Aves > Falconiformes > Falconidae > Falco > Falco punctatus. The sequence continues at coordinate 7,003,399 of NC_137589.1, forward strand.
AAATAGCTTGTACTCAACCAAAAATGATGAGTAGGTTTTATGGAAATTGGCAGTGGCAAGGAAATGCCTGTGGAAGCATTACTGCTGAAGGAAAAGGAAGGACAGCTCTATTTAAATCTTTGTTGGTATTTCAGATAATGGTAGAGTTAGTAGTCAGCTAAATAATTCATGTATGATACAGGACTAGATGTGTCATATATTCCTTCTGGGTAAGCTGGATACCCAGGGTCAATAGAGAGGGAGAGGAGGAGGAGTACTGGGGATGAGGGATGTAGTCTGAGAATTTGGAGATGAGGAGGTCGTGAAGGAAATACAAGCTAGGTAATCCAGTCAGAAGCCAGATTTCACTAGATGTGTTGTTCTGGGAAATGAACTGTTCATAAAGGTCCAAGACTTGAGGTTAAGCTAACTTTGTTATTATGAAACTACTTAAAAATCTCATGGGTTTAAGGGATATTTCATAGCATAAAATAAAACAGGAAATCTGTGAGTGTTGTTTTTTTCTTTTATAGCAACAGATGCAGATTTCATGATCTTGTTTAAACAAAGGGTCTGCGTATTCTGTCCCTTTGCATAGGCTGTGGAATTAGCCTGCTAGGATAGCCAGACATAGTGAGGAAAAATACTTCCATTTCTTTGGTGTGATGTCTCTAGCCTTTCTGTCCTCTCCCATCTTGTTCCATTACACAAAACTGGTTTCAAGAAACACATTTTTCCATTTGTGTACCTTAACGTTAGTTGCATCAAAGCCAGGCATTGCTTAATTTTATTTAATAAGACGATCCAAGAGTCAAATGTAAGCTGCTCTTTTTTTTGGCTACAGGCAGACTGAATACAAAATAGACAGCCCAGTGAGTGGATTTTGCTTTGTTACACTGTTTGGCATGTATTAAGAGATTACCCTTGGAATCTCTTGTATATACAACTCCCCCATCCTCTTCGAACTTGTGTAATACAAGTACAAAACATGATTCTTCTCTGAAAAGCATACAGTGATATTTTTGATTTGCAGAGCTCTCCGGAAGGTGGAGGGTTGTAAAAAGGGTGGTGCTCTTTCCAGTGGCTGGAATGAAAAATTCAAAAGCTTACTTATGTAGTACTGATTAGAGAAATGTGCTTGCATTATTTTGTTGTAAGCTTCTGCATTTGCTTTGCCTTCCTGAAAAATAAATATATGCATATGTAGTTACACCAGGAATTGGACTAGGTTAGTTTCTTCGGTAGGAGGTGCAAATAATTCTACAACTTGTTTGTCATGACTACAGCTTCATTTTTCTGAAGATGCAAGCAATTAGCTGTGTTGATTTAGCTGTGTAGCTTGTATCGATACCCTGCACTGTGCCTACAGAGTGATCAGTGTCACATTGAGTGCTGCATGGTAGGATCCGTCTAACATGGTTCTGTAACACCAAGCCCAGGGGGGACTAGCAGCATGAGCAGCGGTTTGCTTTTGACAGCAGAATGTCCTTGTTGCTATTGATTAGGTTGTTCAGTGAAGTGAAAAAACATTGATCCAGCTTTAAACTGGTAGTTATATGATAATCCTGGAGATGAATGAGTATCAAGTGAAGTATTGCTGGGGGGAGGTGGCGTGGGGGGAATCCAATACTGTTTTTGTGTGTAGCTAATAATAGGCTAATGATACTTTAGAAATAGATGTATTATTATATAGATCTCCACTAAATTAAATACAACTAATAAATATGAAACAGATCTTTCTGTATAACAGATGTAAATAATGGTGAAAGGACATATGTCTCCTCTCTCTAATTCCCAAAATAGTTGCACTCTCTGTCTAGTCTGGGGCACGGTAAGTAATGCAGAGATCTTCACCGATGATGGAGGGTGGGGGTGTTACACTTCCAGTATTTTGGTGCCTGATTGGTGGTTATGTTTGGCACTGAGCTGCGCAAACAACATGTATATGTTTTGCAGCCTCTGTCAGTAATTCATATTTAAGTCCCATCTCCCTGTCCCCATGTCATCCCTCTTTTACATCTAAAGCTATCTGAACCGGGTTACTTTTTCCTTGGAAGGTTAACTTTTTCTTTATTTTTCTGAAATGAAGGATCTTGGGATATTGGGGGGTTAACTTTGAAGCGACTCTTCCAACACTGATCTCCTGATTCTTGGATATTACCAGGCTTTGGATGAATGAGATGGCATTGCTGGTGTTTTCTGGGATTTGTGTCTGCTTTGAGTTTTGCAGTCTAATCTTTCTCTTTGGGGTGGATGCTTCTTACATAGCTTGTTTAAGGAATGGAACAGACATGTGGAATATGGGATGGGAGGACCCTTTTCCGCAGATGGCATTTGATACATTTTGGTTAAGGTGAGGACTGAATGCCACTGTTTTATTGCTTAGCCTATGTTTTGGCAGCAGTAGTGGTGAATGGCTGCACCTGGCTACCTGAGTGTCACTGGTGCTTGTTCAGCCTGGAATCTGACGTGATTTAGCTTGGTGAGGGGTGACCACATCTCAGAAGGTTGTGCTTGCAACACTGCGCTCTTGACTGCTTGTTACCCCTACAGCTCACCAGTTTATACGGTTGCAGTACTAGGGGATAGGATTAAGAGGCTTTCTTTTTCTTGCACTGTGTACTTATTTTCTACTTCCGTAAAGCTACAGTTGCCCACACTTCTATAAAGACAGCATGGAAAGATTGAATGTGGAGATCTAAATGTCTTTGTTCAGTGTGGTCCACAGAGCCTTTTCCAAATAAATGTCACCTGTAATTTACACTAAGAAATCCTATTGGCAGAACAGATTGCAGGTCAGCCTTTCAGAAATGCTGAAATCCATCTTCCTTTCCTGTCTACTTTTGCCTTTCCTGTCCCTCTAAAACATCTGTCTCTGAAGTGGTTGGGTTGTCTATGTGCATGAGCTTTAGAGATAGGGTAGTTATTTTGAAGAAAACAGGTTTATAATCTGCTGGTGGCTTGTTTTCTTTTTTTAATGAAAAAACAACCAACCAGAAAAAAACAAAAACCCCACCCTTCTCACACTACATATTCTTCCAACAAATCAAGTCAGCTAGTGGTAGGCTATACTTTGTTGTTGTTGATTTGGGAGTAGGGGCTTCTTCAAGATATTACAAGTCAGGACCCTCTCCTACAAGAATGTTGCAGTCTTGCATTTTCGGCATTGTAACTTATTTGGGCAGGTTGTGTTTGTTAGAGATAAATCTACGCAACTGGTGAAGGATCCTTTGTTTCAGCTTGTATCTGTTTTCTTGAAAAATTCAAATGGTCCTTAGTGTAGGAGATCTGATAGCTATTACAACACAACTAAAGAGAGACTAGCCCAAAGCTCAAGGCACAAGCTAAAAATTGGGGAAGAGGTTTTTGATCTGAGCAGTTGAAAGTGGTTTGATTATGGCGTATGTTTGATTTCAGTGGCTTGTTTGGAAAGCAGATGACTTTGTAATACGTACTCCTGCATATATTGCCAGAAAGGCATTACTCTTCTCTGACAAATCCAGCAAAACTGAGGTCACTCTAGATGTTAGGGTAGTAAAATTGAAGGGAAACCAAAATCTACCTGCCTCCTTTTATAGATAGAAAGCGGAAAGAGGAAGAGGGGGGGGACCACAAACCGTAGCGTGCAAAATTGTAGGGTAGTAGGCTTATGAAGCAGATGTTGGTCATACCTGTTTCTGTTGGCAGCTGGAGAAGGGGATTTGAATTTCATCAGCTGGACCATACCAGGACCTTACTGCACCAACTTCATTGCTTGCCAGAACTTAGCAGTCACAGACGAGCACTCACCTGGTTTAGTTGCACAGGATGATTGTGTTCTGTATCTGCCTGTCACTGGTCCTTTTACCCTGATGAAATAGCTACCAGTAAGGATGACCAGACCAAATAAATGCAACAATCTGTTGCATTTCCTGATAGGATTGTAATTTCAATGCTTTAATTTAAACTGTTAGAATTTTTCATTTGCAAAAAAGAACAACTTGGTTTTGACAGTGAAAGTAAAAATGGTGGGAGAAATAGGTCTAGAAAAAAGGTGGCGAATGATATAGTCTAACACACTTGTGCATTTATTTGGGTTCTCAAAGTTGGTTTGTTTTTTTTTTTTGTTTTTTTTTTCATAAAAAGCTGCTTTACAGTTACTTTTGCAATCAATTCTTAGACACTTGATTGTAAGTATGAAAGGTCCATAGGTTTACTGCATGCTTGTATCCAGGATCAGGGTACATAACAACTCGGTCCCATATTTTCACAATTGACTTCTGTTTCTTTGTGACATGCTAAGTTTATTTATGTGTTTACAAAAATGTCCCCTCCCAATAGTCATAAAAGTTTATATTAAAAACGTACTTTTACTATTAGTTTTGCATTGCTTTCTGACCAGTATGCCTTTTAAGTATAATAAGAAATAAAGAAACAGAAGGTAATGATAGCTAATTAGTGGTAACACCCATTTTACTACTTCAGGTATGTTTACGTCTTCCAGGAAGCCATAATAACCGTGGGTAAGAACTTTTCCAAATGGAGATGTTCTTCATAAGCCCAAGCATTAAACATGGCTCACACTATCACTTCTGATTCATTTATTTTTCTTTTTGGTGAGTGACGGGATCCCATGTTAAGTTGAAAGTTTCTTCACTGTGAACTGTTACTTAAAGATGTATCCAGGAGACACATCTTTCCATTTTATCGGTGGCTTATTTTGGGGAGAGTTGTATTTGTGTTAGACTTAATCCTCCTTACTTTAGCTGTATGCTTTAGTAGCTTCATACAGAAACTAACGGTACTAAGCTGTAGAGGTGACAGTGATTTCAGTATCATTCCTGTCCTGCAGTATGTTCTGACGCTGTTTCCTCTCAGTGTATTTTTCTACTGCTCTTTTAACAGCAGTCAGATCTAACAGTCTTCCAGGAAGATTAATCTTGATGGGGACACTCCCCCTTTTGTGTATCTTCTCCCTCCAGTTTTCTGCTAAAGTATGACCGTTTGCTGATCTTGAATACACTTACTAGTCTTGCTTTATACACTTCTTGCGATCAGGTGATTGTGTCTTTAATTGAAAAGCTAGACATGGCAAATTGGTTTAAGTATTTGGCTATAGTTGTTGTCAGTATCAAAATTGTGGTGGTACTGCAGTGGGACCTGGTTGTATCAGTCAGTTGCCTCCTTATTTGACTTATATTTAAATTTTGCATGTATGCACCTATGTGCACATTTCCCCTTCTCCCTCTGCCTCCCTGCTAATTTTGATATAAACCAGTTCTGTTGCCCGTTGTATATGTTCTTGCTCCAACACAATTTGTTTTATGTAGTTGGGGGATTTAAAGTAAAATTACACTAGGTCAATTTGGTATAAGTTAAGCCTGCACGTTCACAGAAGTTGTTCATCTGTCTTATTTCTAGCATCATTAAGTATTGTAACTTTTGATTTGTGATTAGATTACTGGTGCTTAGCAGTGGTACGAGTTTGCAGCTGTGGCGTGCTCTTACTTTTGCAGAGCTACTATAGTGAGGAACTATGGGGAAAGGTGTAACCTTAAACTGTTCAGAAGGCAAAACAATATACACAAGACTTCAGTACTTTTGTTGAAGCTCCTTTTTATGCTTTTCCCTCTTAGAAGAGATGGGTAAAGCATTTAGAAGAAAATACTGATGCACTTAATACTCTCAACATGTATTACACATAGTTCACGATGTAAATGTATAGACAAAACCTTTTTTTTATGATCTAAATTTTGGAGAAGGTCCTTTCACACAGTGGGGAGGTCTGTGTTAAGAGGTGCATGCTGTTTTAAAGAACAGTTTCAATGGCAAGTTTGTTTTCAAAAACATGTCTAATGGGCTTAAGACTATTGTACATGTTCATTGCTACGCAGAAATGCTCTTTCTAGCTTTAGTTACTTCATTTGCTGAAGTAGCATAAGCTAAATTGGAGTGCTTCTGTCCACATAAACTGTGTATGCTGAGACCATGTGTCACTGTAGGTGGCAAATGCTGGATGATTTTTGGGCCCAGGAACTTGTTTTGGGGACACTGAGAAATTCCATTTCTCCTGCCGTGGTCAAAACCAAACGGTGTGTCCCTGTGCCCACCATTTGTATGCCCATATGTTTTTATTGATTTTTCTTTATGAACTTAAACAGTCCATACAACTTCTATGCTTACCTAATGGGCATCTATTCTTACAAGTAAGTGAGAGGGTTTGGTTGTCGGGTGATCAAACGGAAATAAAATGAAGGCATCACCCTTATTTCTTCCAGATATATCTGAATGAGCGGAAGGCTTAGTTTAAGAAAGGTATTACATTTTTTTTGCTGTGAACCAAGGTGGGATAGTCTAAAACTATGAATAGCTTTTTGAACATTTTGAACGTTTTGGGATGTGTTGTCTTAAGAATAGAATTGCTTTAAAATAGTAAACTGACGTCTAGGGCAAATAGTAAAGTTTTCTCAGAGAAATTATGCTTGCTTTGATCTCTGAGCAGATCAGGTACAGATGAATGCAAGTTCTCTGCTGCATTAGAGCACTTCTAAACTGCTTCATATTGCAGGTATTCCAGAAATTCTTCACTTTAACTGTTACTGCACAGTCTTCTCACTTTGTCTCCTGTGTACTTGAGGGTTTGGGATGGGGAGGAGGTTCTCTCTGTCTCTGGAAACTTAAAATCTTGAAGGTGCAAAGTTCTTGGTGTAACCATTGCTTGGAATGAATTTAATATGAAATTCTTATGTTACTTTCTCAGAGCTGACACTTTTTGACTAACTGTGCTGTAGGCTTCTCTCTCCTTTTTTCCTTCTCCCCCCCCCTCCCCCCCCAGCTCCCAGTCACGTATCATTTAGAGGATATGTTTCTCAGCCAACCATGGCTCATTGACACCCTCTGCATGCAGAACTATAGTCCAGCTGCATATTCATCCCCAGTTCAAGGGACAGGGTCAGAGTTCCGAGGTGCTGGATTCTCTTCAGTGGCATTTAAGTATTGCTAGAAAAGGAGAGAACAGTCATCAAGTTCTATAAGCAACATTTTCTTCTTCTTTTTTTTTTTTTTTTTTAAACAGTGATACTATGATCAGCTATCCAAAGACACTGTGAAGGGAGTGAAATCACCAGTCCAAACCAGAAGCTGAATCTCTTCATTGAATTAGTATTCTGACAGCTGTTTCTAGCTTAATTCAGATGCTTTCAATTAAGTGGGACTTTGAGAAAGCTTGTAAAAATGCTCTGGTACATTATTTAGTATTGTAGTGGAAATACAGTTAAGTGGCGGAATGGAGGATTAACTAGTGCAGCAATAAATTTATGCCCCTGAACAAACAAAAGTTGCAACAATGGCTCTGACATCTTATGCAGCTCTGTTGGGTGGTACCATCGTGATCCATTTGCTGATAGGTTGCGTATGATTCTTATTTCTGTTTGAATTCAGAAGTTTCAAGCTTTTAGAGAATGTGCTTGTGATAGCAGAAAGGATTTATTTCTGAAAAAGTTTAGGAGGTTGCCCAGACTGGTTGAACATCCATCCTTGGCAGTGTTCAGGACTCTTGATACTGGTTTACCATGTTTCCCTGATGTCTGACTTGACACAAATTTATTTTTTACTGTGAATTTGTCTCCTCCTCTGGCCATGCCATAGAAGTTCTTTCTACTTTGACAGAGATGACTGCACAGAAATATTCTGGGGAAAGACAGTGAACTTAGGAGAAAATGGTTCCAGGAGGCTGTGTAGATCTGTATGGGGAATACCTTGTGCCTAAGGTGATAGCTTCAGTATGGCATTCTACTTCCACTCCTTTGCCCCGCCAAGTGGTGCAGATGCTATAGATCAGGGCTCCTCAAACTACGGCCTGTGGGCCAGATACGGCCCCCCAGGGTCCTTAATCCGGCCCCCGGTATTTACAGACCCCCCCAGCCCCCCGCCCCCCGCCGGGCATTTGGGGGGGAAACCAAGCAGCCACAGATGGCTGCCTGCCACTTCATCCGCGCGCCGGCCCCCTGGTTAAAAAGTTTGAGGACCCCTGCTTTAGGGGATGCTGCATCAGCAGGTTCTGTGAATTCTAATGAGGAGGGCAGGTGTCTTTGTGAAGGTCTTGATTTTTTCCTAGAAGGCAGTGCTGGAGTAGTGACTATGCTGTGTGATTAGCTATGATTATGGGCAGGAGAACATCACTTTCTCCCAGGAAACAAAGTCTTAGAATGTAGAAAAAGACTCTTTCAATATCCTTTCTCCTGCAGTTGTAATGGAGAGAGATGACAAGATACAACAACAGTAATAAATATGAATTTGCCAGATGTCCTATTTTTTCTAATTCCTTCTGTACCTGTGGGTATTATCTGTAGTAGCTGTGAAGGAGTAGATGGTGTTTTCTTTATGACATGTGTGTAGTCTTTTGGTGGTGGTTTTAAAATTTTATTTTGCAGAGATGCAGAAATTCATGCATTTTTAGTTTAAACTTAAATTTTGCAGGCCTTTAAGTGTTTTTTCTTTACAGTTGGGTTTTTATGTAAAACATACCTGGTTGTATCCATTTTTCCTTTACCCTGTCATCCATTCTGACCCGTAAGACAGCATTTCATATTGTGAATGCATGAAAGATCAACATAAATTATGAGATGCTTTGGGGATGTTACAGTGCAACTTTTTTCCTCTGAGTTTTGGGGGAGGGAAGACGTTAGGAAGTACTTGCAGAATAATGATATTAATGGCAAATTTGGCTTACAGCTGCTGTTTTCTCTACTGGTGGCTTTTGGTATGGAGTTGTTCTTTGTCTTATTTTTAAGGTGGCAAAGGGAATAGGGTATAATATGTAATGAGGTTCTCATCAGTCTTTTCCAGCACACTTTGAACAAGAAACTTTATTTTAGTGATAAACTGTCAAACTTGTAATCGTGCTCATATGAATACAGAATCATTAAATTGCAATGATATAATTAAAAGGTACATAAATCTGAAGGTTGTGTGGGCTGTCGCTGATCGAGGATTTGAAGAGAGAACTTTTGAGAGCCTTTTTTTTATTAACGGTAGAAAATCCTGACTCTTTCAGGATGAGGTGAGTTTTGTTGGGGTGTGTGTGTAGGAGTAAGTTTTCTTACTCTGCTGTAACCAGGAAAGAAGGGACTGTTGCTCCCACTATGAAAGCAGAAGCTAGAGTGACTGCAGTCATGGTGTTCTTCGTGGGTGCATTTTAACTGTATTTTTATTGATTCATTGATGGACAGGACGGAGGATAGAAGGAGAGCTGTGTTAAGTAGTCAGTAGCAGCAGAACTACAACCCATGAATTTCCCCAGCAGAAGAAAATGGGTTGCTGTCACTAGGAATTTAGTATGTAGCAGAGAAATTGCAAAGACATCTCTGTTGCCACAAGCTCATTAACTTCGCCAAACAGCAGCAGTGATAACTATTATCTTACAGATATTTTACAAGTGCAAATTTGTTTTCTCAGGTATAATGTAACTTTAAAAGCATTTAAGAGAAATAGGCTGCATAAGCTAATGTCATAAACTTGGGCTTATACAGTCTGAACATATGAAGGCAGCTTAGAGCTTGAGGATGTTCAGCCTGGCGGAGGGACTGCTCTAGGGAGACCTCATAGCAGCCTTCTGATACCTAAAGGGGGCCTACAAGAAAGCTGGCAAGGGTTTTTTTACAAGGGCGTGTAGCAAGAGGACAAAGGGGAATTGCTTTAAGCTGAGAGAGGGTAGATTTAGATTAAATATTAGGAAGAAATTCTTCCCTGTGAGGGTGGTGTGGGACTGGCCCAGGCTGCCCAGAGCAGCTGTGGATGCCCCATCCCTGGCAGTGCTCAAGGCCAGGCTGGATGGGGCTTTGGGCAACCTGGTCTAGTGGAAGGTGTCCCTGTCCATGGCAGGGGGCTGGAACAAGATGGTCTTTGAGGTCCTTTCCAGCCCAAGCCATTCTGTGATTCTGTGATAATAGTTCATGACTTGTCTTTCAAGGAAAATCCTCTTCAGAATGCATTACTTTGTTCCTTAGTACACACATTGTGATTTTGCTAAACAAACTCAGTCTAAATTAACTGAAATCCATACTGAGTGGCCAGTAACGTTTTGAGTGTTCTGTCTGTAGAGAAAATAGTACTTGTGATGCAGAAGTACTTGGTCTTTCTGCCTGCTCTCAACTCACTTGATGAACATATTGTGGAATTCCTGCATCAGAACCAGGCAGATGTTGTGCAGCCGTCAAGTCTCCCAGCCAGCACCCAAGAATGGTGCTGTTCTCTCTGTGTAATTGAAGATATACCATGTAAGAGTAGTAGAAATATAACACCTTTACGGATATCCTGAATGACTGGAAACATGTTCTCTTCCACATGCATGATGCATGTGCCCACCCCTATCCCTCTTTTTTTAATGAAAGAAAGCAAACTGGTCACTGTACAAATGTACATAGTAATATATAGCTGTTTCATAAATTTGCTTTGTGGGGGTTTTGTGTGTCATAGAGCAGGGTCCCATGTTTGCATGTCTGCATTGTGATGTAAGTAACTAGGTAGCTGCTGTACACCCTTGGAGGAATTGAAATTAATGATTCTGGAATATCGGTTTGATCCCCCCCTGCCCCTTCTATCTGCCTTCATGGTCATTATGTTATCAGTTCAAGTGCCTTGGCCATTTGGGGTTTAAATGCATTATCAGAGGGGCCTACAAGGGGGATTAAAAATATGTTGCAGGGAAAAGTTGGTTTTTGGCTTTCTTGGTATCTAACTTTCTTTGTGTATATTTTTAACATATAATTCGAATTAATCACATAAACTTATTGGCAGGTTGGAACTGTAAATCTGAAAATTTTGATGAAATGTAAGAGTGATCTGTGCACTACTAGATCTATCCCAGGTGAGAAATAAACCCACTGTTATTAGGAGATTCCTGATCTCAGGTAAGTGTCACAGAACAAGCTGCGTGATTTAGATTTGTGTTTCTGAAGTTTTATCAAACATCATTTCAAGCCATAGTCTGTAATTTAATTAAAAAAAAAAAAAAAAAAAAAGAGTGAAAAGTTACTTTTGATTGCTGGGTTCACTTGATTCATGTATTTTGGCTTTTAAGCTTTGCTGTGTTTTCAGTAATAAAATTATACAGGGTTTTTTGTGTGATATTAATACTTTCCCCTTCCTTTCTCCCCCTCTCTTTCTTCCTCTCGTCATGTTTTGTCACTGTCATCTCTCCTCAAGTGCAGATTTATTTCGCATACAAATTGTTGGTTTTTTTGGCAGGAGCTACAAGCAAGTCTGTGTGAAATTATGTAATGTCTGAAAAGTTATGTTCATGATTAATTAGCCTATCATGAAACTATTTTAGTGTGTGTGGAATAACCAGATCATACTTTTTATTTATTTGGCAGTGGTAGGAGGTACTCTGGTCAGATCAAGTAACTTTAGAGTGCTTTGGATTAAGTACTATATACGCGACTTGATTACATTTGGAACATGAAATATATGTCTTTTTTATTGGTCAGTTAATGTGAACCTTGCATTTAGGTTCAAATAAACTTTAAAGGAAACTAGCTTGGGCTGCAAATATGTCTTATTTCCCAAATAGTAAAATTTATAGTAGTTTGCTTAAAGCTGAGCACCCTTTAAATGGCATATTCAAAGAAAATCTTGCCAGAAGTTAAAAACCAGGGGAATTATATGTTATATCCAAACTCCATTGACATCAGTGGCACAGCTCTCAGATAGCAGTGGAGTCAAGATTTCAACCAGAATTTTAAGTCTGGATAGTACTTTCTGTACAACTTATACTGCAGGGAGATTTTTGGATTTGTTTTTTTTTGGGGGGTGTGTGGGGTGTCTGTGGTGGGTTTTTCCCTTGTGTATTTGGGTGTTTTTGTTTTAGTTCCTGTTCCTGTTTTAAAGAAATCTATCCGGTACAGTTAATTTATGTCCCAGAAATTCCAAGGTGTAGATGTTTAATCTTACAGATGTTGACTGTTAACGAGGCTTCTTGTTAGTGATGAAGGTGCTTAGGTTATATTGTCAGTATCAAGGTAGAGATATAGAGAATGGGCCCCTTCTGTGGGTTGGGTTATATAGAAATCTTTATAGGCTATTATTGAAGTGTTGTGCTTTAGACAAGTGGTTTTCAAAACCTTTTCTACACTCTTCCAAAATTCTGATTTGCATTGCCTAATTGATGTTTCACAAATGCTTGCTTTTTGCAGAACTGAGGGAGATACTGTGCTCATCCTAAGTGTAAATACTCATTTAAATTAGCTTTGCTGTTAAAAAAAGCCGCATGTAACTACTCATTTTCACTAAATTGATAGCATTCTTTCTTATGCTATAAGCATAGAAGCTTAGTTGTAAGCATTGCAAATAAATACTGGAGAGTTAAGTCACCAAAGGATGAGAACTGTAAATAATGCTTTGATTTAGACTGCTAAGAAACAGTGGTGTAGCCGATCTTGCTTATGCCTCAGGATCCACTGTCTACTTGCTACTTCTGTCTAGTTAAGGGAGATGATTTTCTCACGCTAGCCTGTAAGGGAGCTGAAAACAGGCAGTCTGTAGGGATCAGAACTGCAGGCTTCCTTGCAAGAGGACCCAGTGAGATTTTTGTTGTATTTATTTCCTAGTGCTAAACCAGCTGCACTTCATGAGTGCATGAAGTGAAAAATTGTCTTACTTGTTTACTTGTCCCTTGGCTTTACAGGTTAGTTGAGTCCTGAAGACTGTTCAGTGACTTATACAGGGTAGCTTTTGTTAGGCTGCTTCTCTGTTTCCATTGGGATACTGCATTTTCTCCTGTTTGTCAAGGAAGAGGCAGGGAAAAAATTCTGCGCAGGAAATCTTCTCATTAAGTGGATTCCTGCAAGTATGTCTTACATGAGTTTATCGGTGTGTCATGTCCCAGCCATGCTTTGCACTTACTTGGAATTACATCAGAGAAAGTGTTTTTGTGGTTGCACTTCACAAGAAAACTTGCAGTGGAAATAGTTTTGAGTATTACAGATAAGACTTTTGTTATCATAGACAGTGGCCCTTAACTGTGTATGATGTAGGCACAGGTTATTTCATTAGTTCTGTTACTGAATGGAAGTGAACAGGAACAACTTCCTGCTACATAAAATAATCCTGTCAGTCTTGGAGGGAGGCTGATGCTGGCAGACTTCAATTTCAGACTTGGGCATGGTCCAATAGTATTGTTGGATGGATTTGCGAAGTGATGTTTTTTTCAATACATTCTTTCCTTCAGCTATGCCTTTTTGTTGAAGTGGAGGTTTCTTAGCACCTTCTGCAGGCTATCAGCGATACAGCTGCCTTTTTTTGAGGCAGAGCATAATCACCTTCAAGCACTGTTTAAAAATCCCTCACAAAATTACAGTAAACAAGCTGCTGGCTGAATGAATTTTGCTATGACCCTTCTCCTATCCCTTTCTTCTGTTGTTATGACTTCTGATGCTAGGAGTCATATACTTTACTTGAGCAGTATGGCAATTTAATGTTATTGGTAGGACAGAGAATGGCCTCTTGAACTTCATGCACTTTGATTGATACTACAGACTTTGAAATAATGTAGAAGAAGACTAAAACCCAGGTTTGAGACCCTGACTAGATTTGTTTCCAGAAGCCTTGCAATACAAATTGCTGCAGTAATTTCTGTCCCGGACCACCTGCATCCCCACACCCCCCGGGCTTAAATATAATAGTTGAAGGCAAATCTCAAGCCTTCAAGAGACTTCTATTTAACTTTCTTTAATAGGCCTGCTTGAAAACTTGCTAAGAAAAGCTGGTCTTCTGTGAAGTACTGATTTTGTTCTGAGCTGTTTGAGCTCTGGTTTATGTAGCATGGCTAGTTAACAGTGCTTTATTATATTCTAATAGAGATAATTTTACTGTATTTGTAAAATGAACTACAGTGGTCTGGGTTTTTAATTATAGAATTACTTTTTGATTGAGGAGGTCATTTCTTCACAGTATGTCAATATTGAACATTACTTATACATATAAAAAAGCAGGGACTAATAGAGCAATCTCTGTTTCATTTGTTTGAAATGCCAGGCTCTTGGGTAACTCCTTGGAGTATAGGGCTACTTTGCCTGTTCACCTTTATTACCCCTCTGCCATGGATTTCAGCACTTGATCAAGTTAAAAACTGCTGTTGTAGGTCTTGTATAAAATACATACAGCGTATTTTATGAATCGCAGATTTTCAGCGGCATTGTGTCATGAGGGATGGCTTGTAAAGGTAAACGCCTGTAAGCAACTTCAGTGTCTTGGCTGTTGAATAAACCGCTTCTCTCAAGAATGAAGTTCAGTTCCTGTTGGAGCAGGGGAATGACACTGTTAACATTTAATCAGCTATTTGTCCAGGTTTCTTCCCCTTCAGAAAGGAGACCAGAACTGACTGTGTATTTTAAAATAAATACATGCATGAAAAATAGTTTTTTGTTACTTGTATTGCTCTGTAGCACCTGGTATAGTATGTTACTGCCAGTGTTTTTACTGAACAAAAAGCAGCGACTCAGCAACAGAAAGGCCGATGGCCTAGCTGCTATCACTTGTTGCCCGTAGGAATATAGGTGTTTAGTTCTGTTGGTTCTCTGCTACTTAGGCCTCAGTAAGACAAGTAACTGTGTTATTTGCAGTGACATTATTTGTATTACATCTGCTTTTAAAATAATAGTTTGAGCAGAAGGATGTCAAGTTATATGTATCTGTGTCAAAATGAAGTCCTTTAAAAAAAACAACAAACAACCCCCCCCCAAAACACAACCAACAAACCCAAAACATAGCACACTCTATTTAAAGCTTCCATTTCATAATTGCATTAGTGGAAGAAATCTAAACTAGTAGTTCTCTTGTAATCCCATATCAGGTTTTGGAATTTGTAGCCTTAATCATTTTGCTTTTGGTCCTAATATTTTTTCCCGTCAGGTATGTAAGGCAACTAGGCAGGATATTTCTTGACTTGGTGCAGAAATTCATCTGCTTCATCTTGAAGTAGAACAGGGCTCTGCTCTTTTTATATAAAATTGCATTTTGGACAGTAGTCCAGTCTCATAAAGCCCTACTTCTATATTTAGTATAGCACTGCTCAAATCTAGATAGTGCTGACAGTAAACTTTCCCCAAAGAGTAAACTAAATAAAATATGCATATGATCAATTTAATATGCAATTAAACATTTTCCCTGAGCAATTAGCATCAAGACAACTAATAATTATCCTGTGCCACACTGTAAACATGCTATACGCATTTATGTTGGATGACTTTGGTAATAAGTTATGAGAAAAAAATAGGCATATATACAAACATCTGAGTAAACATAATATTATGGCAACAAAGTGTGTGCTTTTCATACTGGAGTTTGTTTAATTTGCTTAAAAGCAACACTTTTTCCCAAAGAATGTAAAAATCGACATGCCCATGGGATTATGGTCTGTGAATTGGACCACTGCTTACCTGCTTGTGATTACATGTCACCTGCTTCATCCTAGCTGCAATGCAGTAATAGGTAGAATTTGAAGTTAAGAAGTGCAGCCCTACTCAAAGAACAATATGTACACGTGACAAAAACCCATGTATTCCATGCCAAAAAGTTTGGGAATCTCCTAAGCAAATGAAGAAACTGAGATACAGGAAGAAAATGTGAAAATAAGAAGCAAGTGATGGTCACGGTTGTAGAAATTAAGTTTACCTCTGAGTGAATGCCTAAAAGTATACTTAAAGGTGAGATTCTTGGAAGGGTTACAGACTAATGATAGGGATGAGGTGTATTTTTTAACTGTGTCAAACACAATGGGTGGCATTGTTGATGGTATAGAAGATGAGATCATGGTGAGGTTGATAATGATAAGTAATTGTTATAAGGTCTAAGTGCATTGTTTTTTGTCACAAAGATAGTGCATGGCGAGTAACAGAAATGTATGGTGCTCTTAAGACGTCTAGAGGGATTTAAGGGGGTGAGTTTTGAGGGAGGTACGAAGAGTGAAAACTCTTTATTACTTTTGAAAAAGAAGAATTTGAGCTACATAGAAGGTAAAGGTATCACCTGGAAAATGACTTCATGCTTCGACTAATGGCTGCTATGTAAGGAGTAACGCAACTTTAGGTATAATCTACTTGGTTAGATCTGCAGTAGTGATTTCAGTTTGTTCTTGGGAGCCAAGGAGCAAATTCAGAGAGGGAATGAAGAAAAGCAAGCCTGTTGTTGGCACACTTGAGGTTGTACTGCATGCCAGAAGAGTTTAGTTTAAGAAAAAAACCTCAAACCAAAAGAAAAAAAACAACAACAACAAAACAAACAAAAAAACCACACCAAACATGAAAAGCTCAAACAAACAAACAAAAAAAGACCCACCTGGAGTTCAAGCTATTTGAACCGTTTTCTGGTCTCATAGTAGGCAAGTAAGGGAACAGAAAGGATGAAGTTTGGATTTTAAAAGAAACACTTTTTCTTTTAGGATGCCTCCTAATTTTAAGTGTTTCTGAAATACCGCTTTGGGTGACTCTGAAGACATCAGGGTTTTTTTACACTGTAAGCGTAAAGAAAATTGATTTGAGTTACCTTTATATAAAATCTGACTTAAAAACACAGTTTGAATTAATTTCCCAAGGGTACTTTGCAGAAGGTGAAAGAAGGAAGCAAACCCAGTAGGAGCTGAATGTGGAACTGGGGAGCATTGTCTACATGCAGTACTCTGATGGTGCATGGTCGTCTCAGTCTCATCTGTTTGATAGAGACAACTTCTAAATGTGTATCCCTGAAGAGAACATATTGTCACAGGTTATCATAACACAGCTGAAGAATACTAAGTTCTCTCTCACTGCCCCACCCCGCTTCTTCTCTTGGTCTTTTCACTTCAAAACTGAAGAGATAGTTTCAAGAAGTCTGAAGACTGCTTGGCCCAAGGTTAGATTTGCACAATGCAGGTGATGGTCATCAGCATTACAGGAAGCTATATGTAGAAAACTGCAGTGTATATAGGATGTCTTTACAGCTTGAGCTACTTGTAACTTGGCTGGTAAGCCTAAGTACCCCTTAGGGGCAGGATCTGCATTTGGGCTCTCATCTCACAGTGGAGAATGCAGAAAGGGGGACTTGTGGATAGGCTTCATAGCCCAGTTATATTAATAGCTTTATTTACAGGACTCCTTTTATTATTTTAAAAATACTCTTACTGCTACAGTAATGAAAAGATGAATAAAATGCTTTTAATTGTTTAGTCCCAGGTGCAGTACCGAAGCAGGAAACTCACACACAAAATAATAAACTCACACACAAAATAATAAACTCACACACAAAATAATAAACTCACACACAAAATAATAAACTCACACACAAAATAATAAACTCACACACAAAATAATAAACTCACACACAAAATAATAAACTCACACACAAAATAATAAACTCACACACAAAATAATAAACTCACACACAAAATAATAAACTCACACACAAAATAATAAACTCACACACAAAATAATAAACTCACACACAAAATAATAAACTCACACACAAAATAATAAACTCACACACAAAATAATAAACTCACACACAAAATAATAAACTCACACACAAAATAATAAACTCACACACAAAATAATAAACTCACACACAAAATAATAAACTCACACACAAAATAATAAACTCACACACAAAATAATAAACTCACACACAAAATAATAAACTCACACACAAAATAATAAACTCACACACAAAATAATAAACTCACACACAAAATAATAAACTCACACACAAAATAATAAACTCACACACAAAATAATAAACTCACACACAAAATAATAAACTCACACACAAAATAATAAACTCACACACAAAATAATAAACTCACACACAAAATAATAAACTCACACACAAAATAATAAACTCACACACAAAATAATAAACTCACACACAAAATAATAAACTCACACACAAAATAATAAACTCACACACAAAATAATAAACTCACACACAAAATAATAAACTCACACACAAAATAATAAACTCACACACAAAATAATAAACTCACTCCCATTTAGGAGGGAAGAGCCTTCTTTCTCCTATAGTGCTACCATAGGAATTGACAAAAGATCACAGAAGGGATGCAATTTAAATAAGTGAAGTATACAAATTCAGTAACTTTTTAAATGATAGCAGGGCCTACGCTTATCCGAAGTGGTGGGTTTAGGTTGTGTACGATAGTCTTGTGTGTCTGTTAAACTTGGATTATGATTTGAAAGGCTCCCGTCTGTAAGTGTGTAGAGGCTTTAAGATTTATTCTGTTAAAAATGAAGGCTGAGCCTCCAGAGGACTGGGAGACTTATCTATGTTTCTGAGTTGGTGCTTTGAACCCTTCTCCAGGAGATGTATCCTTTTATTTGGGTGCTGGTTTTTCAACGGAAAGTGGATTTCTAAAAAAATTTCAGTGGCTATATATTGCAAATAAGCCAACCTGCATTCTTGTTTTATGTGAAGTTTATGAAGAGGACAAGGGCAAATTAATATAAACACCTTTCCAGAAAAGGTGCGTGTATGTGCACGTACATGTCTTTCTGTAGGGTTTTTTGTGGCTGTTTTGTTGAGAGTTGTTTCTTCCCGGCATTTTGTGTTAACATACACTACGCAGAGCACTAATCATAGTTGGTTTGAGTACAGCTGAAGCAACTTCGGTAAAAATAAATTAGTTTTGGTTTTGTTCTAATATCTTGTATATTATGTGAAATGAAAAAAGTCTTTAATCTGAAATAGATTTTAACTTTTATTGTCTTTTCTGTATTGCAAGGAAAAGAGACTTTTGAAGCCTGAAGTTGCATTCTGTTTTTGAAGCAATAGTTGTGAGCTCCTTTATTCTAGGTTGTATTGTTTCCCAGTTTGGAAGAGGGAGCAGGAATGCTCCTTTCAGAATTTAAAAATACAAAATGTTTTGAGAAACCTGTCCAGTAGCTTGTGCTATGTTGTACATCTTCCTCATTACAGTGCTCCTTTATGAAGATGCAGTTTAGCTTTTTGTCTATTGAGTTCCATCAGCTGTAGTGATGCTTGTTGACTGATGAGGTTAATACTAAGGCACACAAAAGGATGTGGAGAGCTGTGTTCAAGTGGGATGCATCAGGTCCAGGGAGCTAGATGATGTATTTTCCTGTAAGAGCTAGTTAGAAATTTCTGTCCCAGAGTATTTTAAACATGCAAGTTTGCATTGTAGGCTTGACCATATTTTTCAGGCTGGGAAGGAAAAGGCAAGTATTTTGTACCTTGGACTGTCTTCTCAGAACTGCCCTTGAGCTGGCTTTTGCTTTGTGCTCTCTGAGTGTCTAGGTGCTACGTTAAGGTTTGTAGCAGGACTGATGTTTTCACGCTTCTGCAGTAACAACCTGTCAGCATGTTTTTACCATTACTTTGAATAGGTGTATACTTTTTACCATGTGATACCTATGCAGTACTGGAGAGCTAACACGGGATCTCTTGGACATTTGTCAATAATAAGCTGTCTTAAAATCAAAGTTCAGATTACCTTATAATAACTAGTTTCTGAAAAATGGTGGTGGTTTTTTAGATGTGGAAAGTAAACTTTTTTTTGTTTACCCACAGAATGGTTGGAGTAGGGGGATTGCAGCTGAAAGCACTCATAATACCTTGCCTTGCCTATGGCCAAAAGCAACTGCTTCAGTAGCTGAGTCTAGAAATCGGACCTGTGGCTTACTCAGTTTTTGGTTTTCAATACTAATTTTTAAAACACAGTATTTAGAGATGCTACTGGTAGTAGTTCTTGTCCAAAGACTTCTTTTTTTTTTTCAAATACAGTGTGATGGTTAAAAAGAAAAGAAAAAAAAAAAAAGTAGATAGCCCATGAATGTGCTTTGTGAAAATGTAAGTGTTCTGAGAAAGCAAGCTTGCTGTCTCTGTCCCCTCTAAGGCTCTAAATAGTTAAGTAATTGATGTAGTGTGAAGTTTGGGACCAGAACAGTGGATCCCTAGTGAAGGTCATGGCAATTTCCGTTTTCATTAAAAATTGTCTCTGTACCCTGTTAACCCTGAAATTACTTGCATGCTGCTTGTATTCATAGGATAATAGAGATGTAATATTTGTGTATCATGCATAAGGATGTGTCTTCCAGCAAGTTGTCAGAGGATAGTGAGATGTTTGTGAAAAGGCATTGAGACACAGTTGCAAGTGTAAATAGTTGAGGGTTTTGGGTTACTTTTCAAACTTAAGTTTCTTGGGACTGGGCATGAAACTTTTCATTTCTTTTGATGTGTGTATAACATTTGATGAAACTGGCACTTAAAACCATAATTGTGTGTACACAGCTAATGCCGAACAGTTTTCAGACAATCTGTTTAAAGCCTCAGAGTGCTATAGCAATGCAAATAGTAATCTCCTTGCTTTCAGTGAGATTTACAGTTGTAGGTAACTTGGCATACTGAAAAAAAAAGACTTCTCAGGACTTAACAATATGACTTTTTGGGGGTTGGGATGTTAGAACATGCTAAATGCTTTAAGAGTTTCATGGGAATGGTAACTGTAGTCAGATGAGCATGTAAATTCCACAAGCACAGAAACTACAGTAGGAAAAAATTGTGATGTTTGGAACAGAGTTTTGAGACGAATTCTGGCACAAGGTAACAGAAGTCCAGCTGAATTTTTACCAAGGGTTCATTTTACGCAGTAGCAAAACCTGTTAGTTTCTCAGAATAGATAGTTGTGATTCATTAAAATAAACAACATAATTTACTGGTTGCATAAATTACTTCTAAGTCTTTGCTTCAATATGGCAACTGCTGTAGTGTATCCAAATACTAAGACTATGTTGTTGTTTTTAAATTAGTGTGATTTTTGTGCGGACCAATCTCAGGGTTTGCAGTACGCATGAAGACTGTGAGAAAGCAGTGCTGATAGCGGGTCCCTAATCTTTGAGAACTTGTAAACTTTGCTACGTAGTTGAAATTTGTGGTTGGTTGTTTTTTGTTATGGTGTGTGTGGTGGTGTTTTTTTTTTTTGTTCAATGACCAAATACTTCCTGAAGTTGCCAAAACCAGTATTTTTTGTTATTTACTAAGTCTTTCTCTGTAGGACAAACTTACTAAGCATGGTTTTTCTTGTCGTTTTCTGAAGTGACTGAAACAATGACACTATAATCAAAATACAGTGTACACATTTTCATGTAATTTTCAGTGAAAGCAGTCTTAAGTGTTAGGATAAACATTAGCAATTATTGTCTAAAATGGGTGTAAAACTGTAAATGTTGTGAAATTACATTTGGGGGGGTGCTTATTCTAAAATAAAGATTGGGGTGTAGGGGAAGAACACGAATTTTTAAGGTAAGGTTTTGCTGTAGCATCCAGTGTTCCACTGACATCTTTGGCACTCTGAGTCCTTACCAGTCGGTAGACATGGGGCTAGCATCCTTCTTAGGCCTGAAAACCTCACAGTATTCCTTGGGTAGGCTTCCCCCCCCCCTAATTGCTGCAGTAACCCAAATCTGGAAACACTAATCTCTGCCAGTTTTTTTTTTAATTAATTTTATTAATTTAATTTAATTTATTAATTAATTTAATTAATATTTAATTCCTGGTCTTTCTGCTCTGCCAGATGTTAAACTTGGATGATATTTTAGATTCTTTATGGTTGAATGATGTCACTCATGCATTTTCTTTTTTCCTTTGTTATGCGGGTCGTTGCTCTTCCTTACTTTTTTCTACTGTGTGTCAAAAGCATGCAGGAGGATGAGCTGTGATGTTATCTTTCTCCACCTCACCTACTGCACCAACCTGCAGTCTCCCCTTGCCTGCCACCCCACCCACCCCTGATCCCGTGATTTATTCTGCTGTTTGTGCATTCCTACTTTACATGGTGGGCTAACAGCTCAGATATCTTCCTTCTGTCATCACTCAGGTTGAGGTTATACAGGCATGCTGAGGTGAAATCATTAATAGATGTGCATTGCCTTCCCAATAAAAGGCAGTCACTTTCAGACCTGGACATCTGATGGTCTTCAGTCTTTCTATATGCTTTAATGACAGGCAGTTGAGCATGATACTTGTTCCAATAATTTGGTTGTTTCGTGGGGTCTTTTGTGCAGCACAAAAAAATCGTAGGCTATGTGGTATACCACAACTGAGCAGCAGACCTTGCTTCTTCCTTTATCTTTTCAGTGGCCTTTTTAGGAAGGTGGTGCATTTATGAGATCAGAGCATGGGTTTATATAATGCCTAAAGCAGAGACACTGACTGGGGCCTGCCAAATAGCCTGTGATACTTGTTTTAGTAAGCCAGTCTCTTGATGATGTACCTGCATAGCTTTTCTGGTTCACACAGCATTTATGACAGTGTTCTGATCAGCTGCAGTCGGTGGTTGTTTATAGGAATAACCTGGCCTCTGCATTTTTGCCTGAAGGGAAGGGGAGATACATTTGAGACTTCCTATTGTGAATGTTAAAAATAATGTCTGGTTTAACATTTGTGCTACGTGAGTAGCAGGAATAAATAGGTATCTCCCACCAAACTGTCAGTGTAAACTAATACAGTCTGTTTAGAACTAATGATATTCTATATTTTACAACATAATCCTTTCTTTCCTACTTCGTGTAGGAAACTGAGGATGTAAACTTGGGCAGATGATCACAGTGTGTGCATCACAAGGGTTTCTGAGCCAGAATTACTCATGGCAGTAAAAATACTGTGATATGGTTCTTGGTTTTAACGCTGTTTAGAGGATTGATGCATTGTGATGGTTAAATGTATGATCTTTTAAAGGATTGATTATGATAGTTGGATGTATGATGCTTAAATAAGCATTGCTTAATTTCTAATTGGGAGTTAAAAAACAGCTTTACAGGTGCTGAGTTGATGGTCTGTTATTGTTCTATAATGTATAATAATTTTTTTAAAGCCTATTTCTTGACTGCTTTTTGTGACGCTTCAGTTACTTGATGCAACTGCATGTTGGCGTAAGGTATGAATTTTCTGCAAATTTGCCTTACTACAATTGGAAATACAGTTATGTGAACAGGGCAGCCTTTTAAATTTGGTTGTACAAATTCTAGTGACCTTGAAAAGTATACCCTTTTGAAAGTTGTAATTTACCTTCTTCCCAAAATTAAAGCAAAGAACCATTCTTCTCATTGATTAGGCCTATTGAAGAAATAATAGGTCTGAATAACATTGATCCGGTAACATACTGTCTTCAGTGACAGAGCGGAAGCTGTATCTTTTAAACTTTTTGTAAATCAATGTAATTAATATTAAATGGAAAAATTATTTTCCTTTTAAACTGAGGTTGAATAACAAGAAAAATATTACTAGTTTTTCTGGTAGAAAATACTGCAGTGTTGAATAACTGGCCGTACTAGTTCTGTAAGAGGTGAAATGGATTTAACCTTCCTGGTGACTAATCATTGCTATATTTCACTACTTTATTGCTATACTTCAGAAGATACACTAGTGATTAAGAAACGATACACAGGTAGGAGATGCATTTCTGTTTGGACTATATTCTGACCCAGTCAAAAAAAAAAACAACCAACCAAAAAAATCCAAACAAACAAAAAAACCCCAACCAAACAAAAACACCCCCAAGAAAACAGAAAAAAAACAACCCAAACCCCACCTAATTTATCCTAGTTGAGGCAGTTGTAAGCCAGAAATAATACTACCAGTATGAATATAGTTTTGCTTTGACTGTGCAAGCTAAAGCAATATGAAACTATATTTTGTTTACTGAGCTGACAAGAATGTGTATTTAACTTTCAGTAGCTCAGAGATCAGACTCAGTAATACAGTTATTAATGTAAATGGCTTCAAAATATATACTGGAGCCTGTAAGTTTTTTGAAAACTTGTGTGTGAAGTGATAGGATTTGCAAGATTTCTATTATTAGGTTTGGTATGGGAGCATCAGTCTTTGTAGCCCTGAACTGCCAACAACCTTTGTCCTTTATTTTACCTTCCTTATTTTTTTTTAAAAAAAAGGGGGGGGGGGGGGGGTGTTGAA
The DNA here is from genome assembly GCF_963210335.1 of Falco punctatus. Taxonomy (NCBI): domain Eukaryota; kingdom Metazoa; phylum Chordata; class Aves; order Falconiformes; family Falconidae; genus Falco; species Falco punctatus. The sequence goes on from NC_137589.1 coordinate 7,027,330, forward strand.
ATAGGGAACTAAATGAATGTTGGCTAATGGCCATGTCTTTTCCTAGAGCAAGAAAAAAAAGAATCTTGGAAAGATAAATGAGATTGCGGACCTGGATTTGAATGATATGTGATGTTTTGTAAATTATTTATCAGAGCAAACCCTTTCTGAAGTGGCTAAAGCACTGTTATATCAAAGAGAGAATGGTATGGTTGCCAAGAGGAGATTTTTCTACTGGATTCCACTAAAAGACTAATCTTCCTTTTAAAATTATCTGTATTAAATTTTAAGTAGCAGTTAAGAAGTGCCCACAAGATGCTGCAAGTGAACAGTTGTGTTCGGATAGCTCTGGGCCATTTTCCTGATGATGATGATGATTGGTGTAGTTTATTTTTTTTAATATCACTTTGCTCCAAATACAAGTCTGTTTAAAAGTATAATGATGGAATGGATACGTTGAATTACGATATCTTACTGGCAAGATGAGTAAGTAACACGTTCTCTTTTATTTCTATATGCATTGTTTTTAACTTGCCAGTGAAGAATTCTGCAAGTAGTTGGTATGTCCTTTCCCACCTGTAGAAACATTGAGCTTGTTCAATGCTGTCCTGCCAAAACCGTCAAAGAATATCAGTAATTTTTTAAAAAAAATTTTTGCAGCATGACTAAATAGGAGAACTGCCAGTTTTATAATTTCAACAATTACTTTTGTCCAGATAGTAATTCAATATTTCAGCTGTCCATATAATCCATAATGGTGGTTTTAATAGGACTAAGGACTGCAGATGATGTTTGCTCCTCTTAGTTACAAGAAGGCAATAGTGCAGTTCCCTTCTGTAGTTTATGGAAGAGAACAAAACATCTCCACACTTGCAAAAAGTATTAGTCTCTGGTCATCTTCTAAGTATATTCTTTGGGGTATAAGAGTATGTCAGTGTCCCGATAACTGGATTGTGAAGAGATGAACAGCGAGCAGACCTTTTGAAGGCTAAGCTTTCAGAGAAAGTACTATGCCTCAGGCTATGTTTATATGGGAAGTTCTTGTAGGCTAGGGTGAGGATACATGTGCTCCTCTTGTCTGGGTAGGACAACTTTACCTTGCTGGTGTCAGTATTCTTTGGAATCTGCTACCTGATTTAAGATGATCCTGAAACTTAATAATGTAAACCTAGTTTCAGTATTTCTGTATTGCATTGTGTTGAGGTATAAGGGCATATCTCCATGGAACTGATGCCTTGTCAAGAATACCCTTAAAAACAAGCATTCCCTACTTCCCAGAACTGTAATGAAACACAGATTAATTAGGTCACGTGAAGATAGTCTGTCAGCTTTTGTGACATAGCCTGGAAATGTAAAAATTGAAGGTGAAACCAACAAATAATTACTTTGATACAGAAAATTAATGGCATTGCTTAGCTGAATCTGGAAACCATGGATTTGTGGAAAAGCTGGTAATTTTTGAGTTGTTGCGGTGCTAGCTGCTAGAAGCTAGTCTGGGAAGGTAAAAGTATCCCACTTGAAGCAAGAGTTGTGTATCATTCTGTTGGTTTCAGATCTGTTTACAGGTAAACTTCTGTGTAGGCATTAATACGTGAAGCCTTTGGATGATGCAGGTAACATGAAAGCTCTAAAACTGCAGAAACTGCTTTGGTGTATTTGTTCTGATAGTTTGTCACATAGCAGATGAGGAGGATCCGGAAGTAAACTTGTATCCATTCTTAAGTCTTTGAAAAGTTCTGTGTCTTGCTTCCAGACTTCGAAAAAATTGCATGTTTTTTTATTCTGTTTATGTGTCATAGCTGATGGGACCCATCAGACTGGAAAGGATAACTGTTAATCTGTTGAATTTTATCCTAAAATGGCATATTTTCTCAGATGTGAGTTGTGTTGGATGGAAAAGTAATAAAAGTATGTCTTATGTTTGAGAGTCTTTGTAAAAGTTCCTGTTTTCTTATGGACAGGAACTATATACTACTGTATAATAAAGACCAGTTTGCATCTTAATCTTTGAGCACTATTGCATCTTGAAGAAAAAGTAATTGTGTGCTGGAGTCAAAGTTGTGTGTTCAAGAATAGTATCCCAAGTTCTTACTTTGCCTCATGTTTGTTAACCACTAGTCTTGGAGAGGGTTACATGGATTAGTACACAAGGTTGTTTATTATGGGCCAAGTTAACATTTATGAAATAAGATAATAATTTTTGTTATTCTAGAGGTAGTAAAATGGATGTATGTCTTAATATGTGGTACAACAAAATGTCAGGTAAAAGTGAAAGAAAAGATCACTGAGGCTTTTTTTTCCCCCCTAGCTAACTCTGTCTTATTTATTTTTAAATCTAGCCACGAGCTGATCCCATCCCGATATGTAGCTTTTGTTTGGGAACGAAAGAGTCAAATCGTGAAAAAAAACCAGAAGAGCTGTTATCTTGTGCAGACTGTGGCAGCAGTGGTAAGTTGGCTGACTTTTTAAATACTAGAAATGTTTCTGTTTAAGTTTGGGTGTAAGGTATTAAAACTGTTTTAGATTTCTTAATGTCATCCTCTCTTTAGACATAGATTGAGAACTGAAACGAAGTGGGGGATGGAACTATCTTTTTTAACTAAAATTTTGTCATCTCAGTAGCCATGAATGAGATGGGTGAATTCATCTTTATGCCAAAAGTATAGATCTGCTGAGTAGATTAATAGGGGCACCACACTTGTAAAATACAGGTATTCTGTTATTGTTTGGGATCTGTGTTTGATCTGAAAACTCAGTTCTGCCTTGTGACATCAAATGATGGTCAAGAATTTTACTTGCACGGATTTGCAACATTTCGGAAGCTGAGAAATAATCATCATAATAAAGACTGTGTAGCAGTCTTTGCTGTTGGCCTGTCTTATGTACCCAATTAATTTTTTTAAATAAAATTATTTTGTTACTCAAGTGGGAATTTGAGTAGTATTTCAAATAACATACTAAAGCTGTTAGGCACCTGTTACTTGTCAGGCACAAGAGAGCAATTCTCTGCTGATCATATATATATATATATATATATATATATATATATATATGACCTTGCTCCTGTGTGTTGCAGCAGTTCTTGCAGATTCTATGCGGCTGTTCTGAAAGCAGGTGCTTCCCTTAAAGTGAGCAACTAGGTTAATTCGGAAAATGACTATACTGTAACGTACTGTATGCATGCTGTTGCTTTGTGCAGTGCTTGTGTATGGATGATACCAAACGTATTCTTGGCCTAGGTTATTCCTGATTTACAGAGGGATTTGGCTAAAAAACTTGGGCGGATCTCTCAGCAACTCCATGCCATAAAGCTTTTTTTTTGGCACAGCTGTAGCATTCTGGATGTGAAAATGATCAGTTTAGCTATTCTGAAAAAATCCCCTGTGGAAAATAACATTATGCTGGAAGAGGAGTTATTTGGTTAGTGTAGTTTGTCAGGTGAGTGGACTGCTTTTGTTTAGCTGTGCCAGTAAGAAGACTTTTGCTTCCATAAGCTTACAGCTGCATTGGGAAGTACTTCTGGTAAAGCTTTGTGATGTAGACCATCCCATCCCAGCTCAGAGATGAAATACCAGCGCTGCTTAAAGTCACAAGCTGCACCATCCAGCTGCTTGCTGCTACCCCGTTGTGGTGGCACCTGGTCACATATAAACTGGATTGAGGGACAAATGAGGTTGAAAGACAAGTCTGATCGGAAAGAGAAGTCTGATAGGTTTCCCAGTCCAGTTCACTGCAGAGCCGTACCAATTTATATGCCAGAACGAAGAAGAGGGAAGTGAGTAGAGAAACAGTAGGGTCTGTGTAAGTCAGTGCTGCTTCTGAGAAGGCTGGAAGTGAAAATACTGTTCTGATGTCTTTGCCTTCAGAGTCCACGTGTGTTATCGTTTTGTAGGTGTGCTGAAGATAGTCTGTCTTGGGTATGGTGATAGCTACCTAAGTACTGGAGTAAAAGCAAAACGATGCGGATCACAAATATGTCTTCAGTTAATCAGGATATGCTCTTGATTGTGTGCTTCTGAATCTGTCACCCCGGACAGATACTTTGTATTTTAACCAATTTATTGTTTTTTTAGTATATTCAAGCAAATGATTAAACGGTGAAGTAAGGAAGTGGCTTTTTCACCCCAGTGTGCAAAACCAAACCCCATAGACTTTAAACTGTCTTCCTTCAATGGCTTACAGATTGACTGTATTTTCCAGTATGCATTCTAGTATTTGGATATTTAATAGGATTTGTGTTTGGCTAGAATTTAGTATGCAGAGTTTACATAAATCAGGTGAGCTTAGATATCAGCTATTTTTCTGCTGTGTAATAATCCCCTGGTAGGTCTAAGATGCTTTAGAACTGCAAGTCTTGACTTTCATGGATCAGCTTCCATTTGAATTAACACTGATACATTCTCTCTGCCTCATTAAGACTAAATTATCTTTAATTAGTTCCTCAGATGTATTAGATAAAAAGAATGAAATGTTGAGACTGCCAATCGGATTGCTGGATGGTTAAACTTTAGCTACTGATGCCTACACTAAAATAAAAACCAATCTCAGTGCAAGTTATAAATAACAAAACCTCACTCGAGTGGAGGTTTATTGTAATTGGATTTGTGATTTTGCACATAGCAGTGAATCTCAAAGCTGGTCTTGCTGTCTAACAAAACATAAGAGAAATTGCGTGTTCCAAGTATTTTGTTCAGTTGATCAGAGATTAAATTGCAGTGCCCACTACTGGCACGTCTGCTCTCCTTAATGTTTTTGTGTGAGTTGCTTGTGTCTCTTCAGGTAATGCCTCTGCATTCTGAAAGCAGAAACTATCTGGATAGATGGAAATGTCATTGATATTGCTTGTATTTTGTGGCATTTGGGTGGTTAATGTATTTGAGTGGTGGAAATGGACCGCTGTGTCATGTTGCACAGGGTATTTTCTAAAGGAGTAAGATGAGGGATGTCAGATGTGAGAAGACAAATCCTATTACAAAAGCGAACGCTCTCCTTGTTTGTTTGTTTTTGGTTTTTTTTTTGTTGGGTTTTTTTTTGTTTGTTTTTTTGGTAGGTTGATGTCCATCCCTTGTCTGTCAGTCTGACATCCCATCCTGCTCCCCTCCCCGCACCCGCTACCCCCCACCCCCCTTTCCCCTACCTTTTGATTTTGAAAAGTCAGTAGACTTGAGAACTGGAACTGAACTCTACTTCTGTTTTGCCAATTGAGTGGTGCAGAAGCAATTTTAAGAGCTGCTGCTGACAGATTTTAAAAGGGAGTTGAAGTTTTAGAGGATTAAAAAAATGTTGAGTTACTGGGGAACTATAATAGATGTTTTAAAAAAGGGGAAAAAACAGCTAAAACTAAGAATACCTGTGGTTACTGTCCTTTCAAACTAATAGTATGTTAGGCTGAGAAGACAAGAAGGTTACTGATGAAAATTGGGTAGGAGGGGCTGGAAAGCAGAACAAAGACATCAGACTCGGGTCCTCAGGTCAAGAGGAATACGGTCAGAAAACATTAGGGAAGGACTGTGCAGAGATTGCTTTATAAATGAGATTTAGGGTATGCTTTAAGAATAAGGGAATATAGGAATTGCCTTAATTGCAGTCTGTGGAAGGATGTTGGCTAGTTGCATGAAATTAACTGCTAAGAAACCCACAGGCGGAAAAACCTGCTATGTGCTCAAGGTAGGTGCAGTGAACCTCACTGCTTATAGCTAAAGTTACCCTAAATAAATAATGCTTTCTGCCTAAAAGGTCATCGAGCACAAAGGTTTTTTTGTGAACTGTCTTACACATTAGTACCCAACATTTGTATCAAAGTTTAAAATAACTGGAGATATTGGCATATCTAATTTTAGCACTGTATGTAATTGTTGTCACTGATACAATACTTGTAGTTTTAAAAAAAAAACAACCTAGTTGTTTTGTCAAACTTTTTGAAGAATATACAAGACCCAAATTTGCAATGAAGAAACAAAAGTGGGCAGGTTAAAGGAGTTGCACTCGGTGAGAAAGGAGTGAGACATTCCGGTTTAACTTCCTGATCTCAACTATTTCTGCCAGATCAATGTATCACAAATTTTAATGTTTTCTTACTGGGATGGATAGGAATGAATTTCAAAGTGTTTAATTTTTAATAGCTTTATTTTAAAGTAAGGCTATATATACTCGTGTTGGAAATTGCCAGTTTTCAAAGGTCTGAATTTCCAATGATCTGTTAAATGTGTGTGCTACATTAAAATATTGATGCTGCTGAGGTTTGAATGAAAGTCAAGTGATTGAACCGGGAGAAATTACCATCTGAAACACTTCAGACTGGAGTCTGATCAAGTGTTGAAAACCTCTTGGCAGATGCACCAGCTTCTGGATATGGAGAAGATAGTAACTTCTTGATTTCAGTTTAGATCAGTTAGAGCTGAAATAGTGCGAATTTTGAAGCCAGAAACATGCTTTCCCTCTACAGCTCTTTCAAATTTAAAGAAACTAGCTGTAAAATCACTGAAGGTCACAGTGACTCAGTTTAACTGACTACAGAAATCTGTTAAACTACAAAAGCAGTTAAAAAGAGTCCCTTTTAAAAGTGAAACCAGTGTTGATTCACCACTTCATGTCTGGTAGACGTTACTCTCTACTTGTTATTGTTATATTTGCACTTATGTTGATTTATGTCCAAAATTGAGTGTATTACACAATGTTAAAGAACAATACTATATGGTATATTGAAATCTGAACATTTCTGTGCTGTCTCTGCTAGTGCATGCCTAAATGACAGTAAAGAAGCATGGCAAATGCATAGTGATGACTACCATTTGTACTCTTCCAGCCTTTAGTTATTTGTGGCTCAGGGACTTGGACTTGCAGGTAGAATCTTCGTATTTAGTACCAATGGATTCTTTTTTCCTTTATTTTTTCTCAGGTAATAAAATCTAACGCTTAAGGATATTAACAAACGTATTTGGCTGTGGGGTTGCTTGAATGAGCAATGTTACATTGGTGGATGACAGAGAAATAAAGTAACCCCTGTTAGACCTAAATGGTGCATAGTTACCAAGCCTTGAGAATGGGTGTTTCTTATATTTATACTTCTTAGTTATTTACTTAAGGCAAAGTAAAAGTCAACAACTTAAATGACAAATTACTTGCTACTTGAAGTAAATCGCTTCTGTGCAGGGTAGATAACGGGAATTAAATGTGCTTATATGGAGGTAATTGGTGTATGATTGCACTTTAATGTGTTAATATAGTTGTTAAATCATGGTTGATGAAATAAGTCTTTCTGTGATATTGATTATTAATGTCAGCCACTCTAGAGAGCTTTTTTCTTATTTCTTAGCATGTATTTTTTAAACGAAGCACTTGTTAAGCTTCATTGAAGGGATCAGTGTAGCACTGAACTCAACTATGCAGTTAAAGAATATGTTTGTCACTTCAAGTGCATAGTTGGTTTTAACCACAAAAATATTGTTTGTCTTAAATTGTATATTAGGAATCAAATGTCAGTGTTTCTCCAATGTATTTGGTTTTGACATTACTCTTTCGATTTTATTGATTGTTCTTTACTAATAGATCACATTCCTGCATTTTATTTTGAGAATATGCTATGTTTACACAATTTAAGTTGTCTTTTAAAGTCCAACAAAAAGTGGATTAAGCCTTGGGTACACAAAATAAACAGAAAAAAAATCTGAAGTTTCTACTTACTGAGGTGGCTTTTATGTTGGTCGTCTTTGCCATTCATGCCTCAGAAGAGCTCATGCTCATAGTGAATGCTCATGGGTTAGCCTGTATTCTTTGGGATGGTTTAGCTCAGTCTTGAACTGAGAAACAGCAGATGGAGAAAGTGTGAATCACCATGGTTAGGCCGTTACCTGGAAGAAGGCACATATCCTGACTGACAGTGAGAAGAAAGCATCCTTCATGTGCATCACATCTCTGCAGCCATCTATAAGTGCAGCATGCCATCAGGGATTCTTATCCCTCTGACAGCTTGTGGGTTCATGTTATTGATAATCTCTGAATATAGTACTGGTAAAAAGTGTTTCCCTGGGAAGGTTTATCCCTTCCTATTTAGCAGTGCTTTTCTCTTTTCTGGATTACAGGTAAGCTTTATTGAGGTTGTTGAAGATGTGAAAAATCACTGCCAGTATTGCCTAAGGTGTTGCATGTGTTCGGTTGTCTGCTCTCTTGCATTAATTGGAAAAGCTACATAGGCCTTCTGGGCTACCATGAAAAGAGGATGGTCCTGCCAGGGAATAAAACATAGTTTCATGGAGGTGGTAGCTCAGCTACTCTCCCTTACGTTGTTTTAAATCTTCCTTTGCAGCAAGTTTTTTTTTTTTGTGCCAGTTGCCAGCTTCCCTTTTTTTTTTCTTTTTTTTTGTTTTTTTTTTCCTCCTTTTTACTGCTCTGAAATTGTTCTTTGTATAGAATTAAATAATAAGTTCAAATGAAAAATGCGTATAGTTTGACTGTTAAGTTTCTCTGATAGACACTTCATATGTATAGAAAATATAACACTGTTTTATCTAAAGATTTCCTCTGTTTATGTCGCTCTGCTATGGAAGGAGAGTGGGATCAACTTTTTTGAAAAAAAAAAAAAAAATTTCAGAACAAATGGCCGTTTAATATGCTGTGGAAATTACTATTGAAAATAAAAATTCCATTTCAGGTTCTTGTGTAGACCGTTCGCAGGTGTCAGTTAGAGTAGAAGTCAACTTTCTACCCGTCTTCATAAGTGAGTTTTATGGCAGTTATTTTGTATCTTTGTATGAGGTAGATAAGTTAAATAATGTGTTCCAAAGTGCTAAAAACAGCTGTTGCTCACATGGTTGTGGTGGTGCTGGTAATGTCCTGTTGAACTTGGTCAATCTTGCCAATCTTATCTCAAACTTTAAATATTTTGTTTTTTTTAGGACATCCATCATGTTTGAAATTCTGTCCTGAGTTAACAACAAATGTGAAGGCCTTAAGATGGCAGTGTATTGAATGCAAGACATGCAGTGCATGTAGGATCCAAGGCAAAAATGCAGTAAGTTAGATTGTTGAATGTTATGTGACTTTTCTTTGTTTACTGTAGCTTTGCACTTAGCACATATCCAAATACAAATCACTGATGTACAACTTAAAGCAATGCTGTATTAACTGTGTTTTCTCCTCTTCCTCCCCCCTTCTCCCTTTGCCTCCCTTCAGGATAACATGCTTTTTTGCGACTCCTGTGATAGAGGGTTCCACATGGAGTGCTGTGACCCACCACTTTCCAGAATGCCAAAAGGTGATAATAAAAATCCATTCAATGAAAATACTTTCCTTCACAGTCTTTTCATACACTAAGTGACCAAAAGGTCTTGAGCATGCTGATTTTTTTATTTTTTTTTTTTGCGTTGGTAAACATTATTATTTCAATCATGTCAAAGCCAGTGTTATTTTTCTTTACTTGAGATATTTTCTTGCTCAGGAAAATAGTAAATGTCTGTGGTTAGTTGACCAGATGAATTCACTGTGTATTGAGCTGTTGACCAGTTTATTGAAGATGAAGTTTTACGAAGTCTGTAAAATGTTTGGTGTATATGCGCAGACAAAGAAATCCTTAGAGTGGGTGAAAGAGCCTGCTGCTTCATGCCTTTTGTAAGAGTAATTTAAAATAACAGGCAAACAAACAAAATACCTGTGTTTTCAGGTTTTCTGATCTCTATAATAGCACTTCTCACTTCTGCTCTCACATCTTTATGGCTTTCTCTATTTAATCCTAAAGTTACACTAAAGGTTTTTCAGCCTTCCCCCCTCCAAAATCCCTAGCCTTATCTAGAATAAATGAAGTGTTCAGACATGGTCACCTAAAATTAAAAGGATGCCAAATAAGTTGTTCTACATTAAAGCGAAGATACCTAGATGCGATTTGGTGTTTTGTGTAGCACACTGTAGCCTAGATTGCTGTGTAACCCACATGTAATTCCCCCCTTCCCCCCCGCAACAATCTTAATTGTGTCTGAAGAAAGATCTAGGTAGTACAAGGAGGAACAAGCTAGAACAGGAATTCTTCTAAGAACCTGTTTGATCACAATTTTTTCTGTGATCCTTGTTGCCTCCCCCCACTTGCCATGAGCATTTTGCTTTCAAAAATTTCAAAACATGGGTAGAAGTGGATCACTTTTCTCTGTCCACTTCACCTTCTCTATCTCCTGTTCATAACTTGTTGACCTTGTGTATTGGTCATGTATCTTGGTAGACACCTGGGATACCAATTAAACAAACTGTGTACAATTAAACTTTTTTTTTTTTCTTTTATGTAGGGATGTGGATTTGCCAGGTCTGTAGACCAAAGAAGAAAGGGAGAAAGCTACTTCATGAGAAAGCTGCCCAAATAAGGCGACGATATGCAAAGCCTATTGGACGACCGAAAAATAAACTAAAGCAACGAATGTTGTAGGTTTCTCTTAAATTGTTTTTAATGTTTCTGAGACCATTGTCAAATAAGAGTTGATGCAGGTTTAACTACAGTTTTAACTGTATTTCAAGTTGGGGAAAGTAGGAGATGCGTATTCTAGTATATCCCTTTCAGCCCAATGGTCAATAACTTCTTAATTATAGTGAATGCTTTCTGTGTCATGTCAGAAGGTGATGAAAAAACTCCTGTAACTTAATTTTCTAGATCCCATAATTTTTTAACAGAACTTGTACCTATAGCAGATGCAAATAGAAGTCTGTATGGTAACATACGCCGCAGCTACCTTTACTTGATAATAGCGAGTTACTTGTATACAACTTCAGGAGACTGTTCTGCTCAAAGACCTGTTCAAAAATTGCATAAAAAAGACTTTATTAGTTAGTATCAGCTCACAAAATCCATTCCAAAAAGCAAACTGTGCAAGTACTACAAAAGTTCTGGTCTCGGTGGTACTCGGAAAAAAGTATTCCTTGAGTTCTGCTGTTAAGCTGCCACTGGTTACTAGGGAAAGAGCTTGCAATTCCTCTTGCTTCTCAGGAATGTGTTTATATAAGACAAGAGAGTCCTGTAATTCTTCTGGCATCTGTCTTTCCATGGAACACTGTAGTTGGACATATTAAGGCTTGGTTAGAGGATTGTTTAAGTAGCATTCAAATACCAAGTTGACCTTACACTGAGTGTTAAAACAGGAGCAGATTCTGTGTTAACTCCAGTAGCATGTTGCCCTCCATCACATGTTCCTATCCACATATGCCTTTCTTTTCCTGTTTAGCTATCTGTTTGGCCATGTCAACTCAGCAGCTGAAAAGCTTTCCAGCTTTATCTACTTCTCATTCTGTCATGTGGCTGTTACCCAACCATTATTCTCTGTAGTCTAAGCATGTGTTTGGTATGCTTCAGAGTTGCACAGTAGCTGGTGTAAAACTTCGCATTTTGCAAAATGAGAATTTTTGGAGCTAGTGGAGGCAACATATAAAAAGAGAAGGAAACCCCCCATATTTGCACTACTGGAGTGCAGCACACTAGTCAAGTTGATATACCTGGTGCTGTGCAGCTTGCTGCATCCTCTTTCCCCTCTCTCTCTTGCTTTTTTGGACCTTGTCTTAAAGTTCAGCGTATGTTGCTCTAGGACAAGGTACAAGCTCTAGTACAGGACAAGGATGAGGTGTGGCTCTGCATGAAAGTAAAAGATGTAGTTGTAGTGGCTCGTGAGAGCACACTGGTAAAGGAAGAGTGGGTGAAACATTCTTTTACTTCTCCATTCTCCTCCTGACTAAGTGACTTAGGCATTTGAAAGTAACTGAAATAGCCATACAACTTTCAGTGTTTTAGCTGAATTTCCTATATATCATTGTGCCTGCATAATAAAAATATTCCCTGTATCTCTAGCTACACCTCTGGTTTTACCCCTTTGGAAACCCCTAAGCCTTCCAGTGGAGGTTAGGGTTCTAACACAGTACTACCATTGTACTTCTCCTAAAAACATGTCCCTAATTTGGGTTCCCACAGTGGATTTAGCAGGAATATCTGTGTGACACAGTAATTCTGCGTATCCTCCTTCCTCATACGTGTAAAACAAAGGTTGGAAAGGTAGTGAGGGTTTTACTGTTGCATTTTTCTAATGGGATTTTGATCCACAACTTTTAAAATAAATGTCACACTAAAGGATGCAGAAGTTCTCTTAGCATTGGATTATGATTATGAATATTTTTATGAAGTTGATAAAACCAATTATATTCTTTGTAGCACGGGAGCCACATGAGCATGTTAGAATAGTACTAGGTGTGTGGGCTCTTTATATAATAAATATTTACAATACTGTGGGCACATTTCTGTCATTTAAATGTCTAATATATATAAAATGAAGTGATTTTTGTTTTGGAAAAATAGTAGGTAGGCGATGGGATAAAAGCAGAGACTCTTCCTCATGGAATCCTATTTTAAAGTGATCGTGGGGTACAGAAGACAACAGCATCATACACATAAAAGTGTGTGGCAACATGAAATACAGGAAGGTTAGCTAATGCCACTTAGTTCTTTTTGTGTAGTACAGAGGAAATGTGTCCAGTAGTACTGGAATAATTTTTTAACTGTTGACCATCTGTAGGAAGCCCTTCACAGGCAAATTACTGTGTAGAATTAACTAAAACCATGTGTGTGTTGGCCTCTGGCAGTGATGGTGATTACTACATCTGGTAGTGAGAATATGTCTTGTGATGGACATAAGTTTATGGCACTAAAGGGTTCAAAAGACTTAGAAATTTTTGGTTTTGTGGCCTTCTAGGAGGTAACCAAATTTAAGGATGTGTGAGTGGAAAAGGGGCTAGTTCTTAAACTGGTGGGCCCTTGGAGTTCAGTAAACCAGATGGTAGCCCCAGGCTGTTCAGTCTCTAATTAGAAGTAACCTGTTGGAATTAATTACTTCAGCATCTCAATTAAGAAGGCAAAATCTGCGGAAGAAAACTTTCCACTGCAAAGTCAATAAGCAAACTTCAAAGAGCAGGATGGAAAAGGGAATGGGAGCATTTGATGCAACAATATAGCTTTGTTTGGATTTGCAATTTGATCGTGCCTTGCGATACCCATTTCTTTTACTGCAAGTAGTTTTAAATGTTCTGTCCATACATGCTTACAATATATCACTCTTCAGCGTATCCTTCAGTGTTGCTTCTCCCTTGGGTCATTAGTGACCAGTGAAACCTGTACTTCTGCTGTCACAAAGTGTTGCCTTTCAGCATGCCTTTTTTCTTCCTGGTATTTAAATGATATTCACCACTCTTCCTTCTTAACACCTTCTGTGTTAGGCCTGATAGGTTTATGTTTTTTCTACAAACACCGCTTGGTCTTACAGTTTTGCTCTTTCCTTTCCTTTGCTATTTTTGTTTCTGCAATTGTTACAATTTCTAAAGAAAAGAGTTTATTTCTTTGGCTTTGTTCTAATGTTCTTCATAAACTACCTCATTTGGCTTTTAGGTCTTTGGTGGTAATTTTTACTACTAGTGTTGACATACATAACCCAGCCAGAGTATGGAAAAATTAGTAGTTTCTTTAAAATGATTGTATTGCTTTAAAGGACTAATAGACTTTCTCTACAGTTTAAGCAAACGTAGTCTGAAGTGGTTTGATATGCAGTAATTTATTAACCCTGAATATGTGCATCTCCTTTGTGTGTACAATAACCTCTGAGGTGATGGAATAGTTATTGTACTCAGACAGCATGCTGATGTTTTTCTCCAAAGAGGCATGCTTTTGTTGTGCCCAAAAGTAGGTGGGGAAGCTGTATACTTGTGAGATGTTGCTATCGCAGCTGCTTCTGTTTGTATGGACTGTGGACTATCTTTTACAGAAAAGGGGGGGGGGGGCAGGCGGGCGGGCAGGGGGCCTGAAAAGAAAAAGGTGGGAAAAAAGTAGTTGAATGTTATGTCAGTGTGAAATGTATTTCCAAAGTGTGTATGTCTTTAAAGATTAAGTACAGTGGCATAAGTAACTTGTATAAACTGTAGTACTATTTGGCGGTAGTTACAGATTTTTAATACTGACTTTTATTTTCCAAATTTTTGCATAGGTCTGTAACCAGTGATGAAGGATCCGTGAATGCATTCACAGGAAGGGGGTCACCTGGTAGGGGTCAAAAGACTAAAGTCTGTACCACACCTTCATCTGGTCATGCTGCATCTGTGAAGGATTCAAGCAGCAGATTGCCTGTTACAGACCCCACTCGGCCTGGTGCCACCACCAAAATCACCACCACCTCCACCTACATATCTGCCTCTACACTTAAAGTTAACAAGAAAACCAAAGGGCTCATTGATGGCCTTACTAAGTTCTTTACACCATCACCTGATGGTCGCAGATCACGAGGTGAAATAATAGACTTTTCAAAGCACTATCGTCCAAGGAAAAAGGTCTCTCAGAAACAATCATGCACTTCTCTTGTGTTGGCTACAGGTACCACACAAAAGCTAAAACCTCCACCTTCTTCACTTCTACCCCCAACCCCCATCTCTGGTCAGAGCCCCAGTTTGCAAAAATCCAACACTTCCACTTCTTCTAATTCTCCCCAAAGTTCTTCCAGTCAGTCAAGTGTACCCTCTTTTAGTAGCCTTCCTAATAACAGTCAGCTAAAGGGACTCTTTGATGGACTTTCTCATATCTATACTGCTCAGGGACAGTCTCGAAAAAAGGGACACCCAAGCTATGCACCACCCAAGCGTTTGCGTCATAAACCAGAATTATCTTCCATGTCAAAATCTAATAGCCATTTCTATGGAAAAAAAGAGGTTAGGAGTAGGTTTGTTTCTCATGCCTGTACCTCTGGATGGGGTGTGTCTAGAGGACATGCTTTTAAAGCAATTGCTCACTTCAAGAGAACAACTTTCCTTAAAAAGCACAGGATTCTAGGCAGATTAAAGTATAAAGTGACCCCTCAGATGGGGACCCCCTCACCAGGGAAGGGGAGCTTGGCAGACGGAAGGATTAAACCTGATCAGGATGATGGTAAGCAAAGGTCAAAGCGCCAACCCAACCTGCGTCCCGTCCAAAACCAAAGTTCTTAATATTGTCACATAGGTCTTAGCTATTTCTCTTGTTCTTACTTCACTTTCATACAAAAGCAACGAAACTTTGACCTTTTAT